>NC_050456.1:77854736-78454736 GCF_903995425.1 Onychomys torridus | reverse complement strand
ACAAGGTGCAGGGTATGCACATAGGACCTGGAGGGCAGGCAATTTAAGAAGAAAGAAGACCATCTGCTAAGCCAGGTAGACCCCAAAGATGGCATCTGAAGTCATCTCGTGGGACCGGAGCCCCTGCTGCACTGTCAAGGCTTGGGCCTTACTGGCTGCCCACTCCTGAGACTGCTACAACCTCTAATTTTCCCCCTCGCCCACCCCGTGTGTGTGTGTGTGTGTGTGTGTGTGTGTGTGTGTGTGTGCGCGCGTGTGTGTGTGTGTGTGTGCGTGTGCGCATGCGCGCGCGCGCGCGTGTGTGTGTGTGTGTGTGTGTGTGTGTGTGTGTGTGTGCGCATGCGCGCGCGCGTGTGTGTGTGTGTGTGTGTGTGTGTGTGTGTGTGTGTGTGTGTGTGCTTTTCTTCAGCCAAACCACCCCAGCGATCCAGGAAGTGGGTATTGCAAGCTGTAAATATTTTAATGATGATAATTCAAATATACACAAAAGAAAATGGCATAATAAGCCAGCTTCAAATAGGCAGCAATTTTCCACAGAAATGGAAAACAGATTCATAATTGCCAAGGATGAGAGGGGAAAATGGCAGTCAGTTCTTAGTGGGTGTAGGGTTATATTCTGGGGGTGAAGAATGAGATAGAGGTGGTGGCTGTACCCACAATGACACACTAAATGCCACCAAATCATGCCCATTACAAGAGTGCTTTTCCTGTATGCCAGGTGAGTCACCATTTTAAAGAAAGCAATAGTTTTTAAAAATATGTTTTAAGTGTGTGGGTGTTTTGCCTACATGAATGTCTGTATATTATCTGGGTGCCTGGTGCCCTCGGAGGTCAGAAGAGGGCATCAGCTTACCTGGAACTTGTTGTAAGCTACCATGTGTGTGCTAGGAATCGAACCGAGGTCTTCTGAAAGAGCAGCCAGTGGTCTTAACTGCAGGGCTGTCTTTCCAGCTCCTGGAAGCAAACAGCTGGCTGCCCCTCCACCCCTGCCGCCCCGCTGGAGGACAGCAGGGTAAGCCCGGCTCCAGTCTTCTTCCACAAATGCTTGGAGTTTGTTTGCACCTGCTAACTGATGAGCAATTTGTTTTTCAAGCACCAGCATTGGAATCCAGGGCCTCCAGCCTGTGAGGCAAGGGCTCCACCACTGAGCTGCAACCCCAGCTCTGAGAAGGAATTCATACTACCATCTTGTCAGCTTCACAGAAATGTGACTGACCTTTTCTTAACACTGTTCATTTCCCAAGTCATATTCAGATTGCATCATTACAACCCCCAAACCATCTTTATGGGTGGTCTGCCCCGTCAGTGGGGAAATGCTTTGGTTATGGGACCTCTACACCTTCATTTTGCTTTTTAATTTACTTTGGGGGAGGAGGGGCACAACCCATGTGTGTGGGGGCCAGAGGACAATTTTGCAGGGGTCAGTCTCTTCTTCTACTATGTGGGGCCTGGGGGGTCACACTCAGGTCACCAGGCTTGGCAGCGAGGGCCTTTGCCTGCAGAGACAGCTTGCTGGCTCCCTTCATACCTTTTCTATGACATTAACTTGGAAAAGAGGAATTTCTGTCCTGCAGAATTGCACATTTTCTAAGCTGGAAGCCCATAGAAGCCAGAAGAGAGCATCAGATCCCCTTGGAACTGGAGTTATGAGCAACTGTGAGCTGCCCTGTGTGTCCTGGGACTGAACTGGGGTCCTCTGCAAGAGCAGTCTGCCCTTTCTTTTCCCTCTCCATCCTTTCCTATAGTTAAGAATTCTGGGAACAGGAAGGCTGAATCAGGAGTCACCAGCCAGACACAGAAGAAGCAAGATGTGAAGGCAGAACTGAAAAAAGGTACCAAGCCACATGGCTAAACATAGACAAGAATTGTGGGTTAATTTAAGTGCAGTAAGCCTGAGCCATGGCCATACAGTTTGTAATTAATATAAGCTTCTGAACCACAGGGCTACAGGAGCTGGGCGGGACCAGGAAACCTTCTGACTACAGATGGTGCCCAACATGGGGCACAAACAACAACCCTGAGATTAAGAGCCCAGCTAGCTCAATCAGTAGAGCATGAGACTCTTAATCTACAGTCGCTCAGACCCAAGTAAACCCACACTTTCCTATTTCCTTCCTTCTCTCTTCTCTCCCCCTCCTTTTTTCCCCATCAGACAAGAACCTCACTCTTCAGGTCAGGCTAGCCTTGAAATAATAATGATTGGGCCCTCTTGCTTCAGCCTCCCGTGCTACCTGGATTTTCTAAGATCAGTGCGTCAAGTCAGCATTCACTTGCACTGCAGACAAGTGTACACACACTTCTGTACAAGCAAAGCCACGGTGGGGATAACCTAAGGAAGGGATGTGCAATCAGCACTGTCAGGATAAGGCACTTGCTCTCTGCCCTGTGAAAGTAGATGTCCTTGCATTAGCTGTAAATGTGTACTGCAAATTACAGGAAACATTACTGTGAAAAGAGGAAACTGAGTCACACACATGCTCAAAAACCAGAAGGAACAGGAAAAAAGCAGAAGACAAAGCCAGGAGGGAAGAGCAATAGCTGGGAGACAGAGCAAGTGGAGAGCACTGTGCCCCGACAGTGTCAGGACACTTTGGTTCTCAGCCATTTGCTTTAGGGTAGGCATTTGTTTTAAGTTTATGTGTTTGCTTTCCAGACTGGGTCCCTTGTGGACCACAAGTCACTATGTAGCTCAGAATGACCTTGAACTGATCTTCTAGCTTCCACTTCCAAAGTCTGGGGTTTTAGGTATGTGATGCCATGCTCATGATGTCATGATTTTGCTTTGATCATCAACAGTATAAATGTGCCAATTAAAAGAGATGACTAGGAGCCAGGTGATGGTAGTATGTTGCTGGAGTTATCTCCAGTCCCACCTGGGCCCACAGCCACTCAGACCCAAATAAACACACAGAGACTTATAATACTTATAAACTGTATGGCGGTGGCAGGCTTTTTGCTATCTAGTTCTTATATCTTAAGTTAACCCATTTCTAATAATCTATAAATTGCCACGTGGCTTGTGGCTTACCAGTACTTTCACATCATACTTCCTCTGTCTCTGGCTGGCGACTCCTGACTCAGCCTTGCTGTTCCCAGCATTCTCTTCTCTACTTATCCTGCCCTGCCTATACTTCCCCCCTGGCTACTGGCCAATCAGTGTTTTATTTATCAATCAATCAGAGCACATTCACAGCATCTCCAGCAGTGGTGGTGCATGCCTTTAATCCCAACACTTGGGAGGCAGAGGCAGGTGGATCTCTGTGAGTTTGAGGGCAGCCTGATCTACAGAGTGAGTTCCAGAATAGCCAAGGCTACACAGAGAAACTCTGTCTGAAAAGGTAAAACAAACAAACAAACAAAACACCCCCAAAAACCAAAAAACAAAACAAAACAAAAACCCAGCAATAACAACAAAGAGATTATTAGGGCTGGAGAGATGTCAGCAGTTAGAAGCACCACATTCTGTTCCCAGCATCCACAGGCTCACAACTACCTAAAATCCAATGCCCCTTCCAGTATTTACGGACTCTTGAATGAACATAGTACACCTACACACATTCAGGCACACACACACACACACACACACACACACACACACACACACACACTAAGTGTTTTACAAGGACAAGATTATTGCCAGACATGGTGGCACACATCTTTAAGCCTAGCACTCAGGAGGTAGAAGCAGGTGGATCTCTGAGTTTGGGGCTAGCCTGGTCTACAGAGCAAGTTCCAGGACAGGCTGGGCTATACAGGGAAACTCTGTCTCAAAACAAAACAAAACAAAAACAACAGAAAACAAAGTAAAAAGACAAAATTATCAAGATTGGATTAAAATAAAAGACCAAATTCTACATTATCCACAAGACACCTATTAAATATGAAGAAAAAAGATGATGCAGAAATGAACATCTGGATAACGCCAAAAGACCTCAGAGGGAAGGCAGACATAGTGGCCAGGATTGTACTCTAGAGACCTGGGAAGTAGAGCCTGGAGATCCATTCAAGGTCATCTTTGAAGTTAGCCTGGGGTAGATGATACCTGTCTCAAAAACAGTGGGGCTGGTGAGAGGGCTGAGCAGGTAAACATGCTTGTTGCCTGACAACCGGATTCAATCCCCAGGACCCACAAGGTGGAGAGAGAGAACTGACTCCTGCAAATTGTCCTCTGACCTATTGTGTGCCACAGAAATAAAAATGTAATGAAAATGGAAGTCAACAAAGTTAAAGGCCGTGGCTATAGTAACATCGGCCAGCTTCTCCATGTCAAATAAAGTTACAAGGGATGAAGAGGTCACTCATTTCTCGTTAAGAGCCAATGGTCTATCAAGCATATGCACTAACAGAAGGCTATCAACCCCCCCCTGACACAGGCAGAAGGGACTCGCTCCACTACTACAGCTGTCAGGTTCATACCCAGCCTCCTGGCTCAGCCCAGTGTCACTTGGCTTCAGGCTCAGGCCTTATATTTAAGTCTTTAATCCACTTTGAGTGAATGTGGGGTGATAGGGTCTTGAACACAGCTTTGGGTTTTTTTCAATGCCATTTATTGGAGAGACTACCCTTCCCCCAGTGTGTGTTCTTGACCCATTTGGTGAGGATTAATTGACTATAGATGCATGGATTTAGTCTGAGATCTCTATTCCATAAGTCTGTACATGCTGGAGAAGAATCATGCTGTGGCGTGAATGTTCCGTGTTTATCTGTCAGGTCCATCTGGTCCATAGTGCCGTTTCCTTGTGGGTTTCCCGTCCTGGTGACCTGACATATTATTTAAAATGGTATTGAATTCTCTTGCTATGCCACCTTTCATTTTAATATTTGCTATATTTGGGTGCCCAATGTGAGTGCATGTATTCATAATGACTATATTCTCTCTAAGAACTGACTCTGTCACTGCATTAATTACTTTTATCCTTACTGTGATCAAATGCCTGACAAGATGTCACTTGAGGACTAGAGAGCTAGCTTGATAGTTAAGAGCACTTGCTACTCTTACAGGAGACCTGGGCAGTTGCTAGGACCAGTATAGTACTTCACCACCACCTGGAACTCCAGTTCCAGGGGACCTGATGACCTTTTCTGACATCCACAGGTACCAGGCATGCACTGGGTGCACAGGCAAAGCACTAACAAACATAAAATAAAAATACATTTCAAGAAAATTGGAAAGAAGCAAATTGAGAGGGCAAGGGCTTGTTTTTGGTTGGCTGTTTCAGGGGTACAGTACACCATGCTGACATGTGGGGAAGGTGGGCTGTCAGCCTGAGGGCGGCTGGGAGGCACACTCCACCCAGTCAGGAAGTACAGAGGTGAGTGCTGGTGCTCGGCTCACTAGCTCACTTTCTCTGTATGTGTGTGTGAGATCTTGTGTGTGCTCTAGGCATGTACATGAGGGTGCACTCGTCCGTGCAGATGTGTGTAGAGGCCAGAGGTTGACACCAGGATGTCTTTCTCACTGAATCTGAGTGAACCATTTTGGCTAGACTGGCCAATGAGTCCCCCAGGATGTTTGTCTGCCTCCCAGAGGACAATCAATGTGCTGTCATCTCCAGCTTTTTTTTTTTTTTTTTAAAGATTTATTTATTTATTATGTATACAACATTCTGCCTCCATGCATGCCTGCCCGCCAGAAGAGGGCACCAGATCTCGTTATAGATGGCTGTGAGCCATCATGTGGTTGCTGGGAATTGAACTCAGGACCTCTGGAGGAACAGCCAGTGCTCTCAACCTCTGAGCCATCTCTCCAGCCCCATCTCCAGCTTTTATAGGTGCTGGGGATCAAGATGAAGGTCCCCTGCACTTTCCCAGCAAGCACTTTGCCCACTGAGCTACTTCCCCAGTACTCTGTGTTCTTTTAATTCAGTTTGGGACCTTACCCCATTGATGGTGCCACCCACATTCATGGTGGGTTCTTCAGTTATAAACCTTTCTGAAAAGGTCTTCCTAAATATAGCTAGATGTGTTTCCATGGTAACTCTAAGGCCCATCAACTTGACAAAGACAGAGCCACGTAGATATTATGTGGTCAACTGGTCTACTTTGAAAGCTGTTGATAACTCAAAGTCCATTTTATCTGGAATCCGACAATGATAGCACAAGCCTGTGACACTGTGCACAGGCAGCTGATGCAGGAGGACTGTAAGTTCGAGGCCAGCTAGGGCAAATTCAAGGCCAGTGTGAGCTATATAGTGAGACCCTATCAAAAAAGCACAAAGCATCTAGAGCTAGGTGTGGCTCACATCTGTAATTCCAGGGCTCAGGAGACTACGTTAGAAGGATCACAGTGAGTCTGAGACCAGCCTGGGCTACACAGTGAGTTCTCTGCCAGCCTGGGATACAGAATAAGACTTTGTCTCAAAATAAAATAAGTCTATTTTATCTGATATGAGTATTGTCATCCCTGCTCTATTTTGGAGACTACTGACAGAAAAAATCTTTTTGTGTGTCCTTAAACTTTTTTTTTTTTTTTTTAAGTACTGGAGACTTAATCTAGGGCCTTCTGCATGCTAGGCAAATGTATATACTCCAGACATCTTTTTACCTTTGACCCCCATCTCATTAGGTTGTCCAGTCTGGCCTCAAACTCATTCTGTAGTCTAGGTAGGCCTTGAACTCACAGTCCTCCTGCTTCCTGAGTGTTAGGGTTGTAGGTGCATATCCTCATGCTCAGATTTGTTGGATCTTAAAAACAGACAAAAACAAACAAACAAACAAAAAACAACCCAAACTGAACAGTTACCCTGCATACCACAGGGAAGACTTTTAATCTATCTGTTTTAGTCACCACAGGCAGCCAGAATGTACTGTAACAAGTGGCAGTCATTTTGCAGAGAGCTCATTGGCAGGGTCGAGGGGACCAGCAACCTGCACACTGATCTCAGAGTGAGGTTGTCCTCCTGCCTTGAGCTTGCAGCTCCTCCACTGTTCATCTCATGCTGTTTCCGTTGTCCTTCAGGCTCCTGGGAAACTTTAATTGTTGTAAAGTTTTTTCTTTATGGTTGCTATAGGGGGTAAATGTTTTAAATTGATTTACAGCTGATTAAGTCCATGTTAATTACATATAAAAATCTAGCTTTATCTCACGTTTTATTGACTCATAAGTTGTATTATTTTTGTATTATCAGCTTATCGCTTGGCTCATATATTGCAGGCTGGCTTTGACCTTACTATGTAGCCTCTACCTACAGAGTGCAGACGTGTACCACCCTGCCAGGTTTATTGAGCACTGGGTATCAGGCACCCCACTAACAGCTCCATCCCCAGCCCTGCCAGCACCCTTTTGTGCTTGATACTATACTGTATTGAGTTAAGTGATGTGTGAGGTCAGTGAGATGCTCAAGAAGCAAAGGCATGTGCTACTGGGCCTGATGGCCTGAGTTTGATCCCCAGAACCATGAGGTGGAGAGCTTTGGAGGCAGAAGCAGATTGGGTATTCAGTGCCAGCTGCAGCTACATACTGAGTTCAAGGCCAACTTGCACTTATAAGACCTTCATCTGAAACAAACAAAACACACAAAATCTATCAACCTAGTCATTTTATTTTTAGACAGAGCTTCACTATGTAGTCCAGGCTGACCCTTTCAAGTGCTAAATTACACGGTGTGTCACTGGCTTTTTGGTCATTTGTTTCACTTAGCAGCATCTGAGTCGTCACACTCAGAATTTCCTTCCACACCAAAGGTGAAGGGCAAGCAGTAGGCTAACTTGCACACACCCCACTGCCCAGCCACTATGAACACTCTTTGTTGCTTCTACATTTTGGCCATTAAGAGTCACGTTGCAGCTAGTTTGTTTTATGTTTTTAATTTTTGTTGCCTGTGTACAAGATGTTTGACTGCATATAGTCTATGCACCACATGCATGGGTCTACAAAAGCCAAAACTGGGGTCCCAGATTGTTTGGAAATGGAGTTATAGATGGTTGTGACCTACACCAAGATTATACTTTGAGGGATCATATCTCTAGTGTCTGAGCAAGTGCTCTTACCTGCTGAGTCATCTTTGGTGTCCCCCCAACCCTAGACAGGGTCTCTCTACACAGTTGTCCTTTAAGATGGCTGTCCTGAGACTGTGTAGCCCATGCTGCCCTTGAACTCACAGCAGTCTGCTTACCTCTACTTCTTGAGTGCTAGAATTAAAGGCTAGTGCCACCATAGCAGGAACACCCCCCTTTTAAAGTTATTTTTATTTAAGTCTGTATGTGGGTATGTGCACACGAGTGCAGGTTCCTACAGAGGCCAGAAGGTGTCAGATCGCCCAATTTATGCTGCTCCTAATGTGGGTGCTTTGCTCTTATCTGGCCTCCATAACGGAAGAAAGAAAAACAGTGAGGCTCAGATTAGCCTCAAAGTCATAGAAACTAGTAACCCTCCTGCCTTAGCTCCCAAGTCCTGGGATTACAGGTGCATGTCTCTTGACTGTCTCCTCTCCGGGGGGGGGAGGGGGGGGCTGGAGAATCACCTGGGAATGCTTTGCCCATTAAACCAGAGCTTTTCTAATTCGGTCTGATTTGGATTGCTGCATCAGCAAAGAGGCTTATCTGGTGCAAGAAGCCCTTCACAAAGATGGTGTTACTTTTGTTTATGTTGCATTTGTTTAACTCTGTGAAGCTGTGTTACTGTGCCGGTCTAAAACACCTGATGGTCTAATAAAGACCTGAACGGTCAATAGTGAGGCAGGAGGAAGGATGGGCAGGGCTGGCAGGCAGGGAGAGTAAACAGGAGAGAACTGGGAGGAGAAGAAGAAGGAGAAAGAGAACAAGGAAGATGCCGGGGCCAGCCATGGAGTAAGAGTGAAAGTAAGATTACAGAAGTAAGAAGGGACAAAGCCCAGAGGCGAAAGATGGACGGGATAACGTAAAACTAAGAAAAGCTGGCAAGAAACAAGCCAAGCTAAGCACAGGCATTTATAATTAAGAACAAGCCTCCATGTGTAATTTATTTGAAGCTCAGTGGTGGCCCCCCAAAAAAGCAAAAACAACCAATATCCTTTCATTTCCAAAAGTGCTTAACAGGTGTTGACAAAAATACCATCAGGCTGGCGAGATGGTTCAGTGGGTAGAGGTTCTTGCCATGATAGCTGCCAACCAGCATTCTCTCATCAAATACTATGTGAAGGTGAAAGAGAACTGTCTTCAACTTTTGCACCCATGTTTCAGCCATGTGTGCCTTCCTTCCCAAAATAAACTGAATTTTTTTTTATTTTTTATTTTATTTTATTTTTTGGTTTTTTGAAACGGTTTCTTTGTGTAGTTTTGGTGCCTTTCCTGGATCTCGCTCTGTAGCCCAGGCTGGCCTCAAACTCACAGAGATCCACCTGGCTCTGCCTCCCGAGTGCTGGGATTAAAGGCGTGCGCCACCACCGCCCGGCACAATCTTTTGGATTCTTATACATATTTCATGGCTTTTTAAAAGGCAGCTGTCCCATTAGACCAACGAGAGGCCTTAAACTGGCTCCTGAGCTGTTGAGATAAGACCCCATTATTGTGGATGCTCCCCAAGCCTATAACAAGAAGATTCCCAGACCTCTCTTGTACCCTTCCTCCTACACCTGAACCTAGCCACTTACCCAAAGAGCACTCATCTTGTAAGTGGACAACAGCGTTCAGAAATTATAACCTGGGCTTTGGGACAAGCTGTCTGCCCCAGCCTGCAGCCTGCTCGTCATGCCTATTGTGCTAAAGGTTGGTGCATAGATGAATCATGACCCCTAGGCTCAGTCTCTTGAAGTGAACTCAACAGCTGTTAACAAAGCCAGGAAGGGTCTGGGTAAGCAGGGATGATGCCTATGGTTATCTTCGGGCCCACTCCAGGCACCAACCAATTTAGCCACAGCAAAGCGCTTCTCTCCCTATGCTCGAAGGACCCCACTTCCTTGTCTCCCCAACTGGAAGTCTGGTGCACATGTTGCATCTACTGCAGGTACCATTATGCAGGTTCCAGAAATACCTCATAACCAAACTCAAGGAAGTTGCCTTTCCCTGAGTCTTAACATATTAAATGACTCACCTGAGCTCAGGCAGGATCTTACTTCTAAGGCAGCCCTGCTGCCCAGGACCAGGCCCAGGAGTACCTGCAGGTCAGGCAGCCCATCCTCCCTGCTGCCCAGGGACTGGGCCCAGGGGTACCTATAGGAGCTGTAAGTGCATGCTGACTCCCCACACCTCCGTGGACTTGGTCCAGTGTCCATTCTTATTATGACTGGAAACCTGCTGAACCCTATTCTCTTTTGCACCCCCATCCCAGTCTAGTGTTGGAGACCCCAGTAGATATGGCTGGCATTTGGTCAGGAAGGTCACGCAGATGAACAGGAGGGGATTGGACGTCACACAGCAGGAAAACACTGATGCCCAAGGTGGAGAAGCACTTCCAGCTCGAATCTCCCTATGAAAAGCACTTCAACCGCAGGATCCAGATGCAGATGAAACCTGGGAAAGCTGGCCAGAATGTATTTCCACCCCGTCAGCTGTTTATTCCACACCTGGCCTTGGATGTCAAAGGTGTGATCCCAAGACCTGGCCAGTGCTTCTAAGCAGTGGGGGTCCAATGGGGGACTCTGAGGTATGCCTTAGGGAGCCATATTGGTGACCTAGCCTCAGAAGCAGGGCTTACACTTCCCACGCACTAAAGCTAAAGCTGCCTCTGAGAAGGGACCTGGACCCGTCTCAGGGCTCTGCATGCAGGCGGCACCCCAGGCTCCAGAGCTCAAGTGCCTGGTCCTTTCCTGCAGCCTGAATTGTGTTCCAAACTGTTGGTCATTTGTTACTATATGATAGGCTACACCAAAAGACAACAGCTGCCACCAGAAGCCACGGTCCGTCGGGACAGTGCTCTCACCTGGGTGGGTTTGCCCACGCCTAAGTTGTGCTGGCCTTGCCAAGGTCCTGGGGCATATGCCTTAAGAAAGGATTCAAGAAGAGCTATGCATTTTTCTGTGAGACAAATGATTCATGTTGAAAGGTTCCTGATCGAGACTGGAGAGATGGTTCAGTGGTGGTTAAGAGCACTGGCTCTTCTTACAGAGGTCCTGGGTTCAATTCCCCAGCACCTCACAACTGTCTCTAACTGAAGCCCTCTTCTGGTGTGCTGACAAACAGCCATATACATAAAATAAGGAAAGGTTCCTGGTTGCGGTGGGGTGGAAGAGGAGAGAGAGAAGAGCGACAGGGGATTAGACGTGGGTGTGTCTGGCCAAGGCACCAGGCCAGCAACAGAAGGACTTCAAGTGGCCAATATCATGTTTCCAGTTTGGGGACCAGACCCCAAGTGCCATTCACTAAGGAAGACAGTTCAAAAAGAGGGCAAGGTGAGAGCCGCATGCGCACATGACCTATGGGTGCCATCAACCTCACAGGCGGAGAGAAGGGAGGAGACTGAAAGAGGCTGGGGCTGCTCAAGGCACACAGCTGTGTCCCCACTGTGGGGCAGGGGGAAAGGACACAGCCTAGGATAGAGCATACACAGTTTCCTCCAGGAGTGTGTCTTGACAGCCTAAGTGTGAAGCCAATGGAGTGCACAGCAGGTATGGCCTTGACTCTACTTGACTCTAAAAATCTGACCACTTGGAATAGTGTACACAGCCCTCTCTTCAAAGCCAGTAGCACCTCACAAAATGCTGGGTGCTAGATCAAGTACCTGGAGCATGGGGCTGTGGACCAGCAGCTATGGGCAGCCCCTAGCCCCTTCTTTAATACTCATTTTCATATAGCGCAGCTCAGAGATTGATTGCTTTAAAGACACAACTGCTACTTGTAGGCAGTCCTGGAGCACTGGAGAATTAATTCCCTGTGGCCTCTCACTTGAGAGTGCTATAGTCACACTTCCCTGAAGTCTAGGAGCAAGTGGCAACCTCACATGAGGTAAGAAACAAGAGGTGACCTTGTAGTTACCTGCATGTTTAGACTGCAGGAAGGGGACCTTGACCTGAGGTCTTCATGTCTTTGATTTGGGGACTTACGGCCTTTCCTAACTACTTGGAAGCTTATATACCTTCTGTGGCAGTCTTTGAAGGAGTTGTTCCCATTCAATCTAGACTTCTAAGACAATAAAGACCAAGCTTAAACGGCCCCTTCAGTACGGCTGTCCTAGCAGATCCACAGTGATCTGTGATAGGAGAGTGGTCCTTGGCTAGGACCCCCCTGGCATCTGCCCTTGCCCTGTTTCCTTCCGGCTTATTTCTCCATCTCCTGCTAGAAAGCCCCAGGTTCTAGCCTCTATACTTGCTCCCTCTTGTTCTGTCCCTCTGGCCACCACAAGTCTGACACACAATTCTTAGAGCATTATCTTGTCTCTGGGATGCTGCTTTCAGGGTTCCTTCCCAGCACCCGGCAGTTTCTCAGGACAAGCTCCAAGAAGACTCTGCAGACACCAATTTGCTATGCCCTTCCCGCCAGGCACTGCTGCAGCACTGGCTCTGAGCCATGTGCTCACCGCTACCCATGGACTACGGATTTTTCCTTTCTGCTATTCTAGGCTGTTAGTGCCGAGGCTGCTGGGTGGGCCTTCTCATTCTTCCCCAACCTCCTAGCAGATGCAGAGTCACACAAAGAGGAACCCAACTCCATCCACTTAGTGCACATTTTGTTTGAGGCAATGCTGGTTTTGGACCTTAGATTCCTGTAGTAGTTGCCTGCTGCAGTGTAGACCGAGTGCTACCCAAAGGCTCATTTGTTAAATAAAGGCTTAGGCCCCAACCCGGAACTGACAGGCGGTGAGGGAACCTTTGAAAGGTGGGCCTAGCAAAAGGTTTTTGGTCATTGGGAACCAGGGGATTACTGAGGACTCTGGCTTGCTGGCTGTTGGTCTTCCTGTTTGTTCTTTCTTGGTCCCATCTTGGACATGAAGCGCATGGCTTTGCTCTGCCACATGTTCTTTCCATGACGTGCTACCTGCTATTGCCACTGGTCACAATATGAGTGCCAACAGGCTAAACAGCAAGCCGCTGTCCAAAATCTCAAATGGTCACGGGTAAACACCTTCACAACTGAGGGGCCAATAAACTTGCCTACCTAAGCTGATTTACCTCAGGCACTTGGTATTGTACAGAAAATTTACAAGCACATTATTCTAGCCAGAAAGGGAAGGCCGCAGAGGCTGCCAATCCTCCTCACACTGCTTAGGTACTGAACCACACGTGGTTATGCTTTGCTGACCAGAAAGAAAAAGGCAGCAGTCTGCCTCTTCGCTGCCACAAACCAGGGACTATGCCGAGCCCGGCCTCCAGGACCAGGTCAAAGCCTGGTCAAAAGAAAAAATGTTAATGACACACTGCAATTTGATGTCAGCTATCAGCTAATCACACACAAAAAGATCATCAAACATTCTGGTAGATCTAAAAACTAAGAGCATTAACCAACCCCCCTTCTCCCTCTTTCGCACATCCCCCCACCCGCCCCCAGCTGCCTGTCTCACAGGGTCTAATATCAGAAACCTAAGGTCTGTTTGGAAGGGGGGGACAAACGCCCCACTCGGTAGCAAGGTAGAGACATGGGGATGCATAAAATTGTTGTTTCATATTTTATTACATCAATGGCTTGAAAATTTTATTTAACTTCAGCAAATATTGGAAATAGAAAAATGAATTCTGCAGAATTTCACAAATAAATTTCCCAATCTCCACTAACAAATGTTATAATTCAATGGCTAAGCAGTTATAATGCTATGGACATTCACCACAACGACTGTGCTGAACTATAAAACAAGCAAAGAGAGACATGGAAGTATTACTTACAACAGCATTATTACAACATATTTTCTTTAAAATTTTAACATGGATTTTATCACTCCAAAAGATATACAGCATTTCCGTTATATTTGCAAACTTAACCTTATACATCTTTTAAAATTTTGAAAAAATTTTAAGCAATCTAAAAAGCACTTAGCAAAGTTTTAAGTCTACATAATGGAATGCTATCCACTCCAGTATAGATTTTCATCTTAGAGAAGGTGACTGTAAACACTCATTATTTTACAACATGCATAGACTCTACTGACCTTCCTTCTGAATTGTAACGGTCCTGCAATTGTGCTTTACTACAGTGAGGAGAAGCTGCAAAGACCCAGGGGGTGGCGGGAGGAGCATTGCACACGGTCGTTAGGCTCAGATGATCTACTGCCTTAAGTCAATCTGAGGCAAAGTTGACTTGATACTAAAAACTTGAATCCTGGGTCACTAGGTGTACAAACAGGATAGACACGAGAGGAAGACAGGCTCTGTTCTGTCTTTCCTTTGCTTACTTAAAGCAGGGATCCAGTTAGTGTAATGCACTGTTTGGCTTATTTTTGGTGTGCAATTATACCAATAGTACATCTGATATTTAGAAAGATAAAAGCAGGGTATAGTTGCAATTTAAAGTGTCAATGAACTCACTTAGAGTGGTGTGTAGGACTGAGGAAACTGTAAATAAACAGAAAACAACTGCTTAATTAGTCCGCCACTGTACGCTTTTTGCCTTTTTCTTTTTGATTGAGTTGTGACCATCATTGGGTGATCTTATAAAAACCACCAGAAACCATCTTTAGGAAGCTGTCTTGACAAAGAGGCAGTGGGGGTGCTACATGAACCTCTGTCCTGCTGACCCAGCACCTAACTGTGCCACCATGAGGCTGATGAGCTCAGCTGAGGCACGGGGAGCCAGCTAAGAGCTGTTACAGAATTGATCACTGCTGCTGACCAGTCAACACAATATTCAAGTAACAGGGTGTTTAAGTGGATAAGCAAAAAGAATTACCTAAACACTTTACATGTCTACATAAAATTAAATAAAACAAACTTTTAATGCATTCGCAATACAGTTTATATCTTTAGGGATCTCTAAACTAAAAGTTAGACTATTATTTGTGTCCATGATACTATATTTTGCACAATAACTTATATTTAGAAGAATTTCCCACAAAAATATATAATTATGACATTCACATTGATAATTTTTAAGAACGCAAAGCTTAAGTGACATTCCACCAGAAGCAGGCCTCATGTCCAAACTCACCCTGCTGATGCACCTAATTTCTGACACGTTGAACAGTCACAGTTCAGAACCAGAGCCCTCAGCTTTGAAAGCTAAGTGATCTCTTGGATTTATATCACTGCAGACTGTGTCACAAAACGTTTAAAACATGAAGACTATTCCAACAGCCCCCAGGCAAAGACCACTTCCCTCCTCTTGTCAAATGAAAATGGTATGTCTCTTTCCCTTGGAGAAAAAGCCAAAACCAGCTACTCTGATCATGATCACTCTGACACCCGACTTTTCACAGCTGGAGGCCACTCAGTGCTCGGAACCAGGAAAGGTCAGTACAGAATGAGCCTGGTGCCTGGCACACACAGGCACTCTGCTTACCACACCGCCCAAGATGACCGTCAAGTCTAAGCATTGCCTAGAACAAATTTGCTGGAACAAATACTAACTAAGGAAAGTAGCCCAGGCACAAAGACAGAGAGCCACTGCAGAGCCAGAAGGCCATTGTTACAACCACCCACACTGCTTCTGCTCACTGGAGAGAGGACATGCAAAAGCTAGGTGCCTTAGTGTCCCTTGAGTGACAGGCAAAGCGTTAGCCGCCCTCTGACCCCATCGTGTTTTCCTTCCCCTTCCTGTTACACAACAGCAGGTTTAAGATAAGAACACAAAGAAAAGCTGACTCGTTACTGCGTTCCTCTGTCACGACACTGGGTACTGCTCCACAGGCTTTTCCTCATCAGTGGGCACCGGGTGTGGGGCAGGATGAAGTAAGTCCCTCTGTACTCTCCTTTGGAATGACCTATCTCCAGACTTCTCAAAAAAGAGTGTACACCCCACCCCCAATCTAGATTTCTATAGCTGAACCTCTTTCTAAAGAGAAAATCAGCTAACTTAAAAAAAAAAGGAAGGTGCTTAGGAGTCAAGACATCGAATTTTGATTGCATATTTTAAATTCTTAAGAACTCCGTTCATACCTTAAAGCATCTACTTTTTTTTTTCTTTTTGGTATTGAAAGCAGAAAAAAATATCCAAACACTCCAAACGACAACAAAGGTCTTTCCCCGTGGTTAGTGCAGTCTCAACGGCCATGGGTGCTGGAGCGCAGTCTGAGCGGCCGCTCCTCACCCCGCAGGCCCAGGCTGGTAAGAAAGCAAACGTGATTCTGGACGTCTCAGAACATTTATTAGAAATCTTTGCTTGTTCCCAGTCTAAACAGATGGCATTGCATACCGCTCTGTAGATTGTTTCCTTTCATCTTGGTCTCACTAAGCAACACATCCATCACTTTTCTGTCCTATCTGCTGCTAAAAGAGAGGGGATGGTGTGTGTGTGATCACACCAGCACACAATGACACAAAGGGACACATGGAGTGACATACAATGGCCAGGCACACCAAGAGAATGAGAGCTAATGGTGTGTAGCAACTAGAAAACCATCCCTAGCTCCCCTAAGGTCCTCTACTAATTGATCTGACATTTCAAGTCAAATCTGCAGAAGCTCTCCCCATCTGCTACACCTCAAAGATGTCATCTTTGGCAAGCAATAAACTTTAAATAAGACACTTGAACAGAAAAGCGATTGATAACATGGTTGCCAGAAGGAGAAGGCACCAATTCCAAATGTACAAGCACCAGGTACAGTGATATGAACCAAATCTCTCGGAGTTGGGTGATGATACTGGTAGCTGAGGAATCAGGAGGAGATGGGGTGCACCCACATCCTGGGATTACAATGCTGAAGGTTGGAGGCAGAAAGCATTGAGGTCCACGTTCCCATTAAGCTACAATGTCCAAGGACAGTTGCTGCAAATGAGCTTTTACCTCTTGGAAAGGGAAAAAAGGGAAAGAGTTAGGGGAGAGAGAAAGAGGAGGAGGAGCCACCTGATTTATAAACCATAATTCTGCCCTCTGTTTAGGGGAACAGGAGTTGAATCAGGAAGCTTGGTATGATAAAGGTTACAATGTGGTCTGCCAATGGGTTGTGATTTCCAAAAAAGCATGATATTACTTAGGTGGCTGCCCCAGAAAAGAAGGGGAGAAATTTTCTAGAAGGCCCACAGGGCCTTCTGAGAATTACACTATGCACAAAGTAGAAACTGCAGGCCATGCAGGAACAGAGCTGGGCCTTTCAAGACTACCTGTTCTGAAGCTGTTGAATGGGAGAGCTGCCACTGGAGGGGCTCAGGGGAGCCAACTGGAGGGTAGGTCCAGACTCGAGGGAGGTGTGCAGGCCGTGGGTCCCCCAGCCCTTAGGCAGAATGAGATGCAACGGAGCTCTCTGGGAAGTCGTGCCAACATGGAGGAACGAGCAAAGAATTAAGGCAGATGGAGCACAGGACTGCAAGTGTATGCCTTTTTTGGTAATAGCTGCTTGTCCACAGAGATGTGATGCAGATGGCTAGGTGATGTCTTGTAATACCTGATATCTGGATAACATGTCGCCCATACCAAGTGTTCAAAGCTACCAGCAGTTTTCATGAGGCAGATGCGTATCTTACGTCGAGGACAGAAGCAGCCTGGAGGAGGAGGAAAAGGAGGAAGAAAGGCGTGAGAACAGCGGCAGTCAGCTCCGGTGTGCTCCAGAGGGAGAGCAGGCGTGCACTGAGCAACCTGCACTGCAAACACAGCAGGACAAGCACTCACCCTCCCCCCACCCCACCCCAACCGGGAGTGCTGGCCCACCTCCGTGAGCTTTCCTCTTTCTGAACTTTCCTATCTGCACAGCGTGTACACTAATGATGCTCTCGCGGCGCGGTTAGATAGAATAGCTAAGGGCATGTCATCACAGTACCTGGAGGACAGGGCTGCTCAGATATGCACAGTGATAATGACATGTACTTCCTGCCCCTAACTTTTCAAAAAGGGCAATAGAGAGTTATGTCTCTAAAGGAGCAGTTAACACTTAGGCTGAACTTACTGCTAAGGGTGAAATACCTCATATTTTGTTTAGCTGATCTATGTTCCAGGGCCTTAGACTAGCCCTACACTAGGATAACTTGGGAGTGTTTCATACTGGAAATGTGTAGATTCTGTATATATGTTGCAGTACTTTCCTTACAGGTGGAAGCATCTTGAGGCCCTGCATAGAAGTGACTTTACTTTCCTTCAAGGTATTCAGTGTGTTCTCCAGGCCAGAGGCCAGAGCAAAGACGAAACAATACAGGCCAATCAACTCCAAATGGTTTAAGGAAGACAGAGAAAGTGAATTTCTTCAGAAAGGTAAATCAATCCTTAAGTTATTGGACTAGTGAACAAATCCGGATTTGTGATGACTGTCTGGTCTTGGCCTCATGTACATCTTCTGTAGAAGAGGCAAAAAGTGTACAGGGGTAATGCCCCACTCCTGGGGTGGGTAGAGGCAGCAGGTAAGCTGTCCTAACACAGGAAGTGGAAGGGGACAGATCTGTCTCTAGGCTGAGCCACCTTCCTCCTTCCTTCCTTCCTTCCTTCCTTCCTTCCTTCCTCCCTCCCTCCCTCCCTCCCTCCCTCCCTTCCTTCCTTCCTTCCTCCATCCACCCATCCTCCCTCCCTCCTTCCCTCCCTCCCTCCCTTCCTTCCTTCCTCCGTCCACCCATCCTCCTTCCCTCCTTCCCTCCCTCCCGCCCTCCTTCTTTACAGCTCTGATGAAATTAATATCACTATCTCCAAAATCACAATGTCAGGCATGGTCACTGAAGTCCCAGCAGCCACAGGACCTAGAACTATCATTACCAGCTTAAGCTAACCAGCCCTGGACAGCATCAAAAGCTGGAAGGCAGCTGCTGGACATCCTTCAAGAACTCCTAAAGGCATCCACTCATCCAGAAGGTCAGCAACCCCTGACAATGGCCGAACACTTGAGACCTGCCTAAGTGCAGGACACTACTCAGCAGTTCTGACAGCTTTTACTACACGTGAGGAAGGAAGCCAGGATGGAGTCATGATGTCTGCAGGCCACAGTGATGAGCTACTTGAGTCAGCACACACACTATTGTACTAACAAGACAGAGCTGCTGAGTACCAGAGATTTCAGCAACCCTGAGCATGACCTGCAGGGAGACCGCCCCTTCCAGATTTACCTCATCTTCTTCCTCAGGGATCTTGATGGAGCTATCAGGGGACTTGACAGGTTTCTGGTTACTGGGCCCATTGGTCTCATCTTTACCATGTTCTGCTTCCCATTCTTGTAAAACTTCATCTATATTGAAGCGGCGCCGATAATTTACAAAAAAGTTTTTCACCTGAACGACTGACTTGTTCCCAATCACATCTGAGATTGCCTGAAAATCTCGCCCATATTTCCTGATGGCTAAGAACAGAAGAGAGTGTTCTTAAAAAATAATTTTTAGCATAGGAGAAAAACCACTTTTCAATTTGTATTCATTTATTTTTATGTGCGTGAGTGTTTTTCCCACACTTAGGTCTGTGCACACGTGTGTCCCTCGTGCCTGCAGAAGCCAGGTCAGATCTTCCAGAACTAGTTCCAAATGGTTGTGAGCTCCATGTGGCTCCTAGGAATTGTACCTCGGTCCTCTGGAAGAACAGCCAGTGCTCGTCACCATTTTTAGAACTCACAACTCAGGCTGGTGAAATGGCTGAATGGGGAAAGCACTTGCTGATGACATGAGCTGGATCCTTGGAACCCACCAAAAAAACCCAAACAACAACAACAAAACCAAAACCAACAAACAAAACCAACTGATGCTTACCTCTTTATCCTAGTAACACACCAGCACAGACACTAAATGAGCATGTCACAGCGGTGGAAAAGCACCTTTAGCTTACAGACAACAGCACAGAAGTTTCCTAAAACTCTGCCCACTAGAAATCTTTCTTTCTTTCTGTTTTTTTGTTTTGTTTTGTTTTTGTTTTTTGTTTTTTCGAGACAGGGTTTCTCCGTGTAGCTTTGGATCCTGTCCTGGATCTTGCTCTGTAGCCCAGGGTGGCCTTGAACTCACAGGGATCCCCCTGACTCTGCCTCCCAACCCTCTACCCCCGCCAAGTGCTGGGATTAAAGGTGTTGGCCACCACGCCCAGGTGGAAACCTTTCTTGAAGCATGTCAGTATCATACAAGTTGCTGAAGTTCCCATCATGTCCCTCATGGCTGTGGACATTCTGCTTTGCCTTTTCAGAATCCTTAATTTGAGAAACATCTCCTGTCTTAAAATGCTAATACTCAGCCAGGTGGTGGTGGTGCACACCTTTAATCCCAGCACTCGGGACGCAGAGCCAGCCTGGTCTGCAGGGCAATTTCCAGGACAGCCAGTGTTACACCGAGAAACCCTGTCTTGAAAAACCAAAAATAAATAAAGCTAATACTGTCTTTTGAGATTTGAACTTACCCAGTCAGAGTGCAATAAGCAATTCTAAAATATAATATACTCACATCCTCAGACAACTGTGGCTTTCAGGTTAATTTTTAAGAAAAAATGGGAAAGGGTTAGTTACATAGGCCTATAATTCTAGCCCTTGGGAGTTTGAGGCTGGAGGATTTAGAGTTCAAGGCCAGAAGAGCAAAAGGTGAGACTTTGTCTCACAAACTAAAAACATGGGCTGAGGATGTTTCACAGTGGTACAGCATCTGTCTAGCATAGCCCTGGGTTCAATTCTTAATAACAACACATGCATGAAAGTACACACATCTGGAGAGACATGGCTAGGACACTGTAATCTTCCACACGAGTGCCGTGACGGCAGCAGGATGGAACACAGCATCCCCTTACGTTCATCACAGCCCCGTGTGCTAAGGCCCGCATACCTTGTACGGCGAGAAGCTGCTCTTCCGTAGTCCATCGCGCATTGCATTTCTGAGTGACCTAGACAACCAAATGGATTGCCAGCTTAGTGTGTGTCTTTACGGTGGCTTTAATGAGCTTCTTCTTCTGTCTGGACTTTGATATCGACTAGGTTCCTAAAATTCTGTCTCCATCTTTCTAAAACAAGGCATACTGGAGACATGGACCACCCAGATATCAGAATTTTAAGCACATAAACTCAGCCCTGATTCTGAGATAAACAACCCTACCTCTGGAAGTCGGTAAGGCTCTATTCCGCCATCAAGCTTTTCTTTAAGAGCACTGTTCGTTTGTTTAATGTTCTGAATCTAAGAGAGAAAAAGAATTTCATTTTTAAAAATAAAAGAAGGCCAGAAAAGACATCTTTGACGGAGAAAATGGCAATATTCCCACAAGCCTAACTGATCATCTCTCTCTGTCTTCTCACAAATCATCTTTCTTCCTTATTTTTGCTTGACTCAGCCTACCTAGCTTTTCTATAAGCCACGTTATTGTAGTTTTCCCCCAGATACCAGAATAAGACAGACAACGGGATGCCCTTGTCCTGGAACTCCAAGGACAGGGCATTTCCACACTGTGCGATGGGGTGATGGAACTCTGACTTTCAGCACTTTTCATTTTAAACACACAGAAGCAGTAAGAAAGCCAAGGAAAGAACAGGTTGATTTTGATAAATAATGCATCAAAGATACTCAGGAGTAACAGCTCTTCACGACCAGCAAAGGAACATTCAAGAGAGACAGACTTTAGAGAAGAAAAGACTAGACACAATCTCTCTCCTTGTACTGGAGACCAGCCCCAGACCTTACTCCACCACTAATGCACAGTGACACACATGTACACGCAGCCCCAGTTTACTTAAGACAAGTCTTGTTGAGTTGCCTAGGCTGACTTGGAACTTGCAGTGTACTCTGGACTGGCCTTGAACATGTTATCCTCCTGCCTCAGGCTCCTCAACAGTGGTAATTACAGGTTTGTGTCAGTGGGCTCTGCTTCTTATCCCGTTTTATTTTTTCTTTCTTTCAAACATTACTATGGAATGTGAGTATGATGTGGGAGCATGCTTGCATGTGGCAGTCAGGAGACAACTCTGCAGCTGCTTCTCACCTTCTGTCACGTGGGCTCTGGGGAACTCAGGCAGGCAGGCTTATGAGGCAAGCACCTGAACCTGAGCCATCTCACTAGCCCTCATCTGGATTCGTAAACAGCCTTGTTATACCTGTATAAATTTGTTTGATTTTTTTCCCCCTGTTTTCTCAAGACAGAGTTTCACTATGCAGCCTTGGCAGGCCTGGAACTCATTCTGTAGACAAGGCTGGCCTCAAAGTCACAGAGATCCACCTACCTCTGCCTCCTGAGTGCTAGGAAATAAAGGCATGCTCATGACCACCTCTGGGCTCCTACATAATCTTTCAAAATTCCATTTTGTCAAGTGCTTATGGGGTGGGTTGTTTTTTGAGACAGGGTCTTACTCTGTACCCCAGGCTGGTCCCAAACCTATGGCAATCTTGCCTTAGAGTCACAAGTTCGGGACTAGGAGTAAAAGTTGGAGGCCAGGCTGAGATACAGAGTAATCCTTGTCTTTAGAAAAACCAGCAGAGATGGGTAGAGAGGTGGGATCTAGGATTTAGAGTCAGAATAGAAACAAGTTAGTTGTCAACATTTTGCCAACTGAAAAGGAAACTAAGTAAGAATCAAGGTATGGCTGTGTGTGGCAGGTAAAGAAAACCAGGCAATGTAACCCACGGCTGGCCTAGTGCTCCACTCGGACCTCCAGGTAAATGTGCCATTTGTTTCTACTTTATTTTGTTCGTGGAGATCCCTCTCTCCTGTGAGCCCATTCTCCAGAGATCTCCTGCCATAAGCTATCCACTGAGGAAGCAGACACTTCCCACCAGTTCTCACCGTCTTCAAAGCTGCCCTGTTCCTGAAACCAGGAGCTGGCAAGCAGCAGTCTGGGGCTTCTGGCAGAAGGCCTTTGTTTCCCTGCCTCCATCTCCTTTTCTTACTGTCCTGAGTACAGATTTGAGCATTACAAAATGGCTTCTGCAGCTTTCACAGAAGGAAAGAGCAAAAAGCCGAGACTCTAGGAGGGAGGCTAAGTATCCCTGGAGAAGAAATACAATAGCAACTATGACAACCTGACAGTGGGACCCCTTGAACTGCTTAATCAGGTTTTCTGTCTCTCTGAGGTATTTCCTTGACATACTAGCAGACACAGGGTTCCCAAAGTAACCATCTCTGTGACTGACTATCATTTTAACTCTAGAAGCGCAACTAAGTACCTCCCTCCTCACTACGGTGATGGGCTCTAAGCTCCCCTCTGCAAAATTGCCAACCTGAGTAATTATCTCACATTATAAACCTCGTCCTTGACCCTGCTGAGAAACGCCCAAGACCGTTTGTTCACTGCACAGTTAGAACAGAGGAGAGCCTCTTCTTCCCTCACCGCTGCCTCCGCACTTGGCAGACCTCCCACTACAAGCAGCACTGACGATGCCCGGGCACAGCAACCCCGGCGGATCTGCAAGGATCAGCCACAAAGACTCATCGCCTCATTTGAAAAGAGGTCTCTAGGAAGATTAAGTGATTCTCCTATGATCCAAGCACGGCTGTGCTGGCAGCAGGCTACAGAGCTGTTCTAACTCTGGAAGGATGCTTGCCCCCCTAGCCTGTGCCTCCTTGAACCACAGCAAAGGCAGAGCCATCAACTCCACCCTTCTGGAGACCACCAGAAGGTCTGACCACCTTTGACTGCTGGTTTCCAATCACTCAGTTTTAACCAGTCAAGAGGTGGGAGGAGAAAGGGGAAGAGAGGAAGGGAAGGGGGAGGAGAGAAACCCTAATGAAAGGCCATTCTAGACTGTGAGGCTGACTTTTCTACTTCAATGTCACTATGCAATCAGATTAAGGTAATGAGCCCTTTCTACATAGCAGACACAAATAACCATAACCATAACAAATACTTCAAAAATAATATCCATGAACTGGCTATATGGCTAATGGTAGAGCCTGTGTGAGGTCTCAGGTACGACTCCCATCACAGACCCACTCCCACCAAAAAAACTTCTATTATAAGAATACCCCAGAATGTACAAAATATCTTGGACTAATTCTACGCTTTGCACATCAAAAATGACACAACATAAAAAATTAGAGATCTGCATAGGTGGAGGGACATCTCTACTCATCAGAAAACCCAATAAAGACATTAATTTGATAGCTATTAACAAAATCTTAACCAAAATTCTAGAAGAACTTTTTTTTCCCTGAAAATTTGATATGGAAATACAAAGGGCCAAGGACAACTAAGACCTAGAGCACATGACATTAGGGCACTATGCATTTGTGAAGGATGAACTACAGAACAATGGAACAAAGAACATAGAATCAAACCTGTCAGTTTCTAAACACAAGGAAGAAATGACAGTAACGAGTACTTGTTGAAATAGATAGATGCCCATACTGAAACACTTACATGTAACACCACACACAGGAAGACATTTCTGAGTAGACTGAAGACCAAAATACAAATGCTGAAATGAAGCTAAGATGATACTCAACATATCTTCATCACCCAGGAAAGGGTTCTTTTTTAAAAAAAGGTTTATCTACTTTTATTTTGTGTATAGGTATTTGGCCTGCATGTATGTCTGTGCTCCTGGGCGTGCCTGGTGTCTGTGTAGTCAGAAGATTCCCTGGATTCACTAGGTTCCTTTCCCAGGAACGGGAGTTACAGGTGGTTATTAGCTACAATGTGAGAATCAGACTCAAGTCCTATGCAAGAAAAAATGCTCTTAACCCCTAGTCATCTCTCCAGCCCCTGGGGAAGGTTCTTACCAGGACTTAAAATCTACCGACCTGAGAGGGAAGATTGAGAAACTGTACTACTTGAATGAATTTCAGAAAATGCCATTAAGAGAGTGGGGGGGGCCCCCCCACAGGGCACAGAGTGGTAAATTATCTAATGAGAAGTAGGAAACAGTTTACAACCTGAAAAAAGAACATTCAATAAGGAAATACAGAGATAAAGGCAGGAATACAGTGAGTTTGAGGCCAGCCTAAGCTCTGTGTGAAGACCTTGTATCAAATAAACACATGCATCCAAAACACAGAACACAGTTGGGGCTAGAGAGATGGCTCAGTGGTTGAGAGCACAGACTGCTCTTTCAGAGGACCCTGGTTCAATTCCCAGCACCCACATGGCAGCTCACAACTGTCTGTAACCCCAGTTCTAGGCCTTCTGACACCCTCACACAGACATACATGCAAGTGAAACACCAATGCACACAAAATAAAAAAAAAAAAAAAAAAAAACACAGTCCAGTAGAAAACCAAGGACAAAGACTGGGCAGGCATACTACAAGAATAAGCAACAAGGCAAGCAATGTCAACAAAGCCCAAGGAGACCTCATCACAATGCATTAGAGAAAGGCCACAATATAAAGACAACTGCTGTCAACAGTGCAGAACCACCATTATCAATGGAGACAACTGTGTCACCCCAGGAGACTCAACAACGCCTGGGGATAGTTCTGTTGTCACAACTAGTAGGGTAAAGGTGGTACATGGTGAGCAGGTTAGGGGAGGCTGCACCTGTAACACACAGGTTAGTCCAAAGTGTACTGTAGGTGGGAAATGCTGGCACGGTATATCCAAAATACATATACACTGACAAGACTCTGAAAAATCCTGAACATATGACAATCTGTCACTTCTACTCTTACGGAGTCCAACAGAGATGTGCTCTACAGACACATATGCATAATGCACCAGATACATAACATTCATGGTAATAGTTCATGTAATGGCCCCAAATGTCTACCATAGTATAATGCATTGCTAGTAGGCTATTTACATAGCAAAGAGAAAGAACAGATCAAAAGAAACTGCTTTGGGTTGGCAATTTAGCTGAGTGGTAGAGAGCTTGCCTAGCAGCGCAAGGCCCTGGGTTCGATCCTCAGCTCAAAAAAAAAAAAAAGGCCAGGCGGTGGTGGAGGCACTTGGGAGGCAGAGGCAGGCGGATCTCTGTGAGTTTGAGGCCAGCCTGGTCTACAGAGTGAGATCCAGGAAAGGCGCAAAGCTACACAGAGAAACCCTGTCTCGGGGAAAAAAAAAAAAGTAACTGCTTCATAAAACATGGGTACATCTCACACATTGAGAGAAAGCCATAAAAATAAACATTATCTTATGTTTATTTTTTGATAATATAAGAAGTAGACTGAAACAATCTGTGAGGGTTCTTTTGATGGTGGTGGAAACCACCGCCGAGGCTTCCCACATGCTGAACAAGTGCTCTACCATGACCACACCACAAGCCTCAGCCAGTTTAGCTCAGTGGTGAGCCCTTGCCTAGCACTGCTTCCGTGGGTCTGGGCCTCAGCTCCAGAAAAGAAAAAAATCAAACCAAGGTAATTGGCACACAAAACCTATCCAGGGAGTGGTAGCACACACCTTTAATCCCAACACTCAGGCAGCAGAGGCAGGTAGATCTCTAAGTTCGAGGCCAGCCTCCTCTACAAATTGAAATCCAGGCAGCAGAGCCAGGGTTACAGAGAAACCCTGTCTCAAAACAAACAAAACACCACCAAAAAAACAAAAACTAATCAGAATAGCGGCCCTGGGAGGTGCGTCAGGAATGAGGGACATAAATGGAGCTTCAGAGGCTTGAGGGGAACAGTGGTAAAGGGGTACTAAAGGCAATGTTCCACTTCCTAACCAAACAGAGGTTACTTGAATGGGTTGATGTTGTAAAAAAAAAAAAAAAAAAAAAAAATCACTGGTGTACACACACACACACACACACACACACACAGAGAGAGAGAGAGAGAGAGAGAGAGCGCAATTATTTTAATTTACATAAACAGCCATATGCATTTCTCTCTAAAAAAGCTCAATTTAAAAGAAATTTTTGGGGTTGGGGATTTAGCTCAGTGGTAGAGCGCTTGCATAGCAAGCCCTGGGTTCAGTCCTCAGCTCTGGAAAAAAAAAAAGAGAGAGAGAAAATGTTCTTCTGACATCTCTAAGACTGGAAGACCTGGGTAAACAGTGAGGACATTCTAGTGTGTAAGCTGACTTCTTGCCACGCTGGGCTGGCAGGTACCTGTCGTTTGATGGAGACCAGCTCCATGTCCAGCTGTCTCAGCACCGTGGTTGCAGCAGTAGCGTTAGCAGACACAGCCTCCACATCTTCTTGGGAAAGAAACATTCCTTTTGGAGGTTTCCGTTTTGCTCTGTTTTTAGCTTGTGTACTATGCTTTTCTTTTTTGACCTGAGGAACTGTCTCAGTAGGGGGCACCTGCAAGATATAAATATTTGGTAAATGAAATTAAAAACAAAAAATGTCAAATGGATAGCAGTAAGCATGTGTCTTTACCATGGCCCCAAACAATCTAAATAATCACCATTCTTATCTAAGCACCCTATGGGGAAGCTTAAAGATTAAAACTGCCTACAGACACTTCACAGCACCCTCTTTTCTTCTTCAACAGAAACTTTTCTATTCTACTTCTTCAGGCCTCTGAAAGGAAGTAACACAAGGGAGAAAAGAGAACTGAGTTCTCTACGAGCTTTGTGACTGTGTAGCTGTTTACATGACATGCAGATAACTGAATCCTTTGATCTCCAGCAAGGCAGACTGCATAACACAGATCCCCTCTGGTAGGTGTGGGACAATGGGGAGGGGGGGAGTCTGTAAATCTTTCCATTAAGAAATATAAACTTCAGCCAGGCAGCGGTGGTGCACACCTTTAATCCCAGCACTCAGGAGGCAGAGCCAGGCGGATCTCTGTGAGTTTGAGGCTAGCCTGGGCTACAGAGTGAGTTCCAGAACAGGTTCCAAAGCTACAGAGAAACGCTGTTTCCAAAAACAAAACAAAACCAAAATCAAAAAACCAAAACAACAACAAAAAACTGGGGCCAACCTGAATTATAGCAGATCTTGTCTCAAAAAAAAAAAGGGGGGGGGGAGACAGTCAAGGATAAAGCTAAACATTTCAAAAGACCTTTTGCTTTATATTTTAAGACTAAAATAAAAAAAGATAATGAAAGGAGCTGGAGAGATGGCTCAGAGGTTAATAAGAGCACTGGCTGCTCCTCCAGAGGTCCTGAGTTCAAATCCCAGCAACCACATGGTGGCTCACAGCCATTTGTAATGAGATCTGGTGCCCTCTTCTGGCAGGTAGGCAGAACATTGTGTATAAAATAAATAATCTTTTAAAAAAAAAAAGATAATAAAACAATGATAACAGAAATTCCTTAATTAGTAACAAATAAATTATTGGTAACAAATAGTATCAGTAGCCAATAAATATATTCTATGCAGCATTTTATGCTATTTCATAAAGATTAACTATTGGTCATATGTGTTTTAATAACATTTTACACGTAAACTAAGATTTAACCTATTTTCTTTTTCAGTCAGAACTTGTGCCACATAAAAAAGAATTACAAAAAAATTACAAAGTGAAGCTTGGTCATTTAAAATGCATTATTGAAAAACCTAATAAATAACAATACATCAAAATAAAGCAAACCCCCAAGTACATGTCACTCTCCAAACAATCTTACTGCATTAGCCCAAAGACTATGTTATCCAGACACTTTTTGACAGTGAGAAGAATGCCATCCAGAAAGGAGGACTAACTAACCCCGCCTGGTGAGTCGACCTAAAGAAGCTTAATATGCATATAGGAATGCCTTGGGGCAACAATTCAACATTCAGGAATTATTTTAATGGAAAAAATGTGCACAAATATTTAGATACATGACTCATTAATTCAGTATTGTTCATAGTAGTAAGGAGTTAAGTAAGCTAGAAAGCTATTTAAGATTAGTTACTTCTGAGAGGTTCATGATGGAGTAGTAACTGGTTATGTATAGTAGTATATTTAAAAGCAGCTCCAAAAGTTGTAGAAATTTCATTAAGGTATCACTTTACTATTTTTTAACCGAAAATTCTAAATTATGTATGCAGACGGGCATTATATTTTACAGAGAGAGTTGTCTGTCCCGAACCTCCTAAGATGTAGTGGTGATGCTGGGTAATGATGCTGCAGTCACTGTGACTCCTTTCTTTCTGCCCAATCCACTGCTTATTGTGTTATTGAGAAAGTATATAACACTGCTATAATTTTACAATTTAGGCAGCCCAGAGCCTTGTGCACTGGTGTTTTGCCATGGGTGTGAGTCCCCCTGGAACTGGAGTTACAGACAGTTGTAAACTGCCATATGGTTGCTGGGAATTGAACCCGGGTCCTCTGGAAGAGCAGCCATGCTCTTAACCACTGAGCCATCTCTCTAGCCCCTTGTTTTTCCATCCCCCACTACAGGACAGAGCGCTGAGGAACCTGCCTGTTCTGAGTAACCCACTCCTGCCCAAATGCTGGCAGCTCCTTGGGACACTCGAGTCACCGCACAGCGTGGCCCAGGCAGGTCCTGCCACCACTCTTACAGATGACAGCCAAGGCAGCCTCCCTAAGGGCTTCTTTCCAAGTGACTACAGACAAGCACACTCTAAATTCCACGAAGCCAAGCAGGTGCTGTCTACAACGTTCCATCTACACCTTTGGACTCAGCACTTAACACACGACTGTCCAAGCGGCCAGAGCTACTGGCAGGAAGAACTGGTAATGACATTTACTGCCTACAGACATTCGGGAGAAAATACCTCCTTTTTGCTTTCCTTGTTTGGATCAATCTCAATGTCAACGAGATTACTTCCATTTGTTTCTTCCAATTCATCCTCACTGGAAGATAAGAACAAGTTATGAGAGGTTACTCTGCATTAACTCTATTTCACATAAAAGCATAACAAAACAGCCAGACGAGGTGGTACATGTCTGATCCCAGCACTCCGGAGACAGAGGCAGGCAGACCTCTTAAGTTCGAGGCCAGCCTAGTCTACAGAGCAAGTTCCATGACAGCCAGGGCTGCACAGAGAGACCAAAGCAAACCAAATAAAATCTATTCTAAAATTGCTCTATACATCTACATACTGCTAGAACAAACATTTTTATAATTCATATAGTTCCACCTTTGTAGTTCTTTAAGGGCAGTGGCTCTCAACCTTCCTAATGCCAAGACCCTTTAATATGGTTCCTTGCTACTTCATAAGTGTGATTTTGATACTGTTATCAATTATTATGTAAATTTTGAATATGCAGGATGGTCTTAGGTGACCCCTGTCAAAGGGTCATTTGCCCTTGCAACCCAAAGATTGAGAAGCACTGTTTTAGTCTAAGAACTAATAAGGTTTGTTTCTAACTGCCCAAACCAACTCTAAAATATTGTTCCTCTGTATTTGTCAAGTGTTTCCTTTCAATTTTCAGCTAAATGATCAAATGTAGAAAACATCTACTTTTCCTCATAGTTTTTTACTGGAGGGCCAGAAAGGGCCAGAAGAGCTCTCCTGACAAATTGACAAACCATGCAGACATGAACCTCCACTGCATCTAACAGACTGGGCACAGGAAAAGCCCACACCCAACCTTTCTACTCATGGCCACAAAAGCCTGAGGCTTCAGTGGCTTGTGTAACTGATACTTTCAAATTACACTGTATAAATACATTGGCATGGCACTTCAAATGCTTTTGCCTGAGGTGGGAAGGACCTCCATCTTTAAAAATGAGATAATTGAGTCTCTCAGAAGTCAAGCAGCTATCCTAATTCACCCAGCTAAAACCAGGGGAGCAGCAATGAGGGCAAAACACAATGTCTTCAATGTCACACCAGGTCTCAGGAATCCTTGCCAGGGGAGCCCACCTCCATGTCACACTCCTCTCCAGCCACCACCCATTTCCACTGCTCTCTGCTGCACGTAAACTGAGGAGCAAGAGCTAAGACACATGCTTCCGTACTAGAGCTTAATGAGTCATCCTTAAAGTGAATGAATACCCAGGCTGTGAGGGAGGCTCAGTGGTAGAGTCCCAGCAATGTGTAAAGTGCTAGGTCAGCCCCTCAATTATTATCTCAATCAAAACTAATAGCAACAATGAACCAATACCCTTCTGAGAGACAATCAACTGATTCTCCCTTACTCACACCAGACACAGATAGTCAAGGGAAGGAAGCGCTGGTCACTGTCAACTTGACAGGGTCTGGAATACCCAGGAGACAAGCTCCTAGGCATGCTTATAAGGGATACTCTAGATCAGGTTAGCTGAGGTGAAACTACATACTGTAACTACGGTGACACCACCCGTGGGCTAACTAACTAACAAGCCTCCTCTCTCTCTGCTTTCTGACTCAGATGCGATGTGGTGAGCTGCCTGGAGCTCCAGCCACCATGACTGCCCTCTTCTTCTTGAGCTGCTTCTGTTACAGCAACAAAGGAAGTAACTGATGGGAAAACCTACACTGTTTTTCTTCTTTGTGAAGAAAACTAAACACAAACACATGTCAACCGACTTTTCTGTTATCATCCTCAGTAAATTCTAATCCTTGAGATAACAACAAAGTCCCTTTCCATTAGGAGGTGTCACCCTGAAGGGGATGGAAAGGAACACGTTAAAGTTCACTGACTACAGGCAGACTAGAGATCTACGGCAGCTCTACGGAGCTGGGAAGCCTGCCATTCCCCCTCTCCTCTCTGTACCCACCAGCTCAGAGAACCCAGTGCTCAGACAACATCCCTAGGAGCAGGCTCACCTCTCTTCTCGCTCCCGCTTTTGTTTCCGTGCATGGCGGTCCATCACGCTGGTTTTAGTTCTTGTTTTCTTCCAGGAATAGTAAAACTTCACCAGACTTGCTATGGATTTATCAGGAAGCTAAATGCAAAAATCAGGTTGGTGTAGATTTGAAGCTAGTACTTACCAATCCAATGTGCTAAAGACATAGTTCATAAGGATCGTTTTCCTATACTTTAAGATGTATGGAGCCAGGCAGTGGTGGTACACTGCTTTAATCCCAGCACTCGGGAGGCACAGGCAGGTGGATCTCTGAGTTCGAGGCCAGTCTACATAGGGAGTTCCAGGACAGTCAAAGCTACAGAGAAACCTTGTCTTGGGGGGGGGGGAACCCCCCAAAAATAAGTAAAATAAAATGTATGGAAAGGGAGAAAAGTTCTCACAAAATGCATTTTCTTTTTTTAAAATTTGTCTTATACTTTATTATGAAAAAGTTGCAACTGAAAAACATCTCACACTGAAATTAACCAGACTCAAAGACCATACAACTCAACGACCTTCTATGCAGTCAGAGCAGCCATTCAGAACTGAGGTTGTGGAGCTTCACATCAGATTTTATGCTTTCAATATCAAATAATTTATGCATCTATCCAGCATGAAAAATGAAAAATCCATAACAGCCAGAACTACAAAAACAATTAGCTTGTTTTGCATTTTCTTTCTTTCTTTTTTGATTTTTCAAGTCTCTGTGTAGTCCTAGAACTCTCTCCATAGATCAGGCTGGCCTTAAATTCAGAGAGCTCCATCTGCCTCTGCCTTCAAACACAGACTAAGGGGGTGCACTACCATGCCCAGCCACTTTAAGCTAGGAAGCCCCAGCAAATCTGTGCCCTCTCCGCTGGGGCTGTAGTTATAGATGTGCACGGAACGCCTGGCTTAAGTGGGTTCTGGAAACTCTCTTAACCACTGAGCCATCTTTTCCAGCTCCAGGTTGAACTTTTACAAATTCATTTTAACATTTCATGCAAGCGGAGTAAACTTGAACCTGGAGTCTATCAGCAGCTTTCTGAAGAGTAAAAAATAAGCAAACCTTCCACAGACAGACAAGGATTTGAGCTATTTCTTCAAAAGCAATCATCAAAGATCCTTTCTGTTGGCGTAACCTGCATGTAGGTGCAGACTAAGCTCTGAGTAGAGACCTCCGCACTCTGTTCTGGAACCACTGAGCCACAGAGTTTTTCTAAAAGCAGTGTAGAAGGAACTTTATTCAAAAGGGGCCATTTGGGGGCTGGAGAGGCAACTCAGTGGTTAAGAACTGGCTGCTCTTCCAAAAGGCCCTGGGTTCAATTTCCAGATCCCAGATGTCAGCGCACAAGTGTTTATAATTCCTGTTCCAGGGATCTGATGCCCTCTTCTATACATGCAAGCAAAAACACCCACACACTTAAGACAAATAAACAAGTAAATGAGATGTCTGAAGTTGATGATAACTTTCTCTCACGTATACTGGAAGATATAAAAAACAAAAACAAAGCAGAACAAAAGAACCTGCTTACCATTTGCTGGATTCTGTGGAAAGTTTTTCCATGAAAACTAAAGGCTTGTTCAAATAAGACTTTATCTTCTACAGTCCACTCATCTGGAAAGGGGGTGAAGTTGGGCAAATCGGCCAGTGATTTTTCAATATTATGCTTATGCCAAAAGAGCATCCCAAGAGCCTAGAAAAATGTTATTGGCAAAGTTTTAGAACAAACAAATAAATGAAACATTAAAATGCAAGTGAGATCAGCATGTTTATACCAGATAAGTGAGAAAACACCTGCCTCATACACACTGTGAAAGTACAGGCATCAGCCCCTGTCCCAGTTTCTGTGATAAGATGCATGCAACATCTAGTCTACACTCTAAGCTTCTAGCAGACAGCTCAATGGTACTGAGCACATGCACAATGCTGTATAATTCTCATGCCCAAGACTCAGCATCTATGAAATAAACATTGCCTACTCGATAGCAGCTCCCTTCCCTCCAACTCCTCTGTTCGAAGACCCAGCAACCAACTGCCTAGGATTCTGGCTACTCTGAGTAAGTGCCTCAAAAAAGTGGAAAACAAGCGTTTTTGTCTTTCAAGATAAGTATCCCTAATGGAAGTCTGTGCTTGTTTCAAGCTCTCAATCCTTCTGACTTAGTCTCCCAAGTGCTGGGACCACAGGTTTCTAGTATTCCTTTTGGTTGCCACAGGGATCACATTCAACATTCTAAAGTTGTGAGATTCGGATTTGAATTTATATAAGAATAGTTTTAATAAAATACAAAAATTGAGCTTCTTTTACAACCATCCCATCCCTTTCCATTGTAGAAATCACAGAATTCTATCTTCTATATCATAGGTCAAAAAAAGAAAAGCTAACTTTGTTTTCAATGAATCACTTAGGCTACATGGAAAACTGCAATTATAAACACTAAGGTTAACACTGATGCTGGTTTTACATATGTGCATGCATGTCAAAGAACGCACGTGGATGGCAGAGGACAAGTGGCAGGAGTGGGTCTAGAACTGGACTCCAGACATCAGGCCTGGTGACAAGTACCCTTCCTCCACTGAGCCATCTCACCAGCACACGTTCCCTTCTGAAGGACAAGTTCTGTCAGGCACAGAATTCTTGTCTTCTCTTTTCTTCTTTTCTGTACTGAACCCAGGATCCTGTGTGTGCTAGGCCTGAGCTCCCTCCACTGAGCTGAATAGCTATCCAATCTAAACAGATAATTCTTGGTTGAAAGTTTTTGTTTTTCTCTTACAATTTCAAATACATCAGATCACTGTCTTTGGGACTCCAAAATTGCTGATAACAAACCTGATAACCTTACTGGTGATCCCTTGCTTGTCACCAATGGCTTTTTTCTTGCATCTTTGGTTTTGAGTATTTCATACGAATCTATGTGTGGGTGAGTTTATCTTCAAGTTGTCTTTAAATGACTTATCAACTCCAGGAGGTTCTAACTCACCCTCACTTCAAAATCTCTCTCCATCTTCTCCTGAAGTTTCCAAATACTTACACTGTTCTCCTTGAGGGTGTCCTTCAAACTCAGTAAAATTTTATTTTATTTTATTTTTTATTTTTCAGGTTTTTCTAGACAGGGTTTCTCTGTGTAGCTTTGCACCTTTCCTGGAACTCACTTGGTAGCCCAGGCTGGCCTCAAACTCAGAGATCCGCCTGCCTCTGCCTCTCGAGTGCTGGGATTAAAGGCGTGCACCACCTCCGCCCAGATGAACTCAGTAAATTTTAACTTTTCTTGGAATACTTCTTTAGCATGCAGGATGTCCTGTTCCTTCACCCTCCAGTACCACAAACAATAAAACAAATTGCCCTATGTTCAAATTCATTCATCTGCCTATTCAAAATGGCCTTTTTGAACATTTAAAAAATAGGTAAGTAGTGGGGATGCAGTTCAGTGATGGAGCATTTGCCTAGCATGTTCAAGGTTCTAGGAGTGTCCCTAGCACCAGCTGTGTGGGTGTGTGGGTGTGGTTTGTATGTGTGTGTGTGTAACAAATTTGACATCAGGTATTTTTGAGGAAGAGTTTCTGTTGGTTTAATTTTCTTGTGTATCCATTTCTCAAAATTGAAAAGTTCTATCTTAGAGGAAGCCTCCTTGAGATTCAAGAAGTAAATAAAACTCAGAAGTTTCAGGAAGTTCCTAAAAGTTACAAGACTCACAAGCATCCCCGTTCCTTATTCCAGGTTATGTACACAATGAGGATTACTAGGGAGAGAAGTCTGTGACCTGTCAAGCTGCCTGGGTAGTATGCAGGGAGCTCCAGCAATGCAGCTTTGATGAGTTGCCACTCATGCTGAGGTGGGCTTTTCAGTGATGCAACTGCCTTTGAATCACCTGTTATGATGGTTAGTTTTAAATGTCAACTTGACAATCTAGACTCACCTCAATGAGAGACTTTTCTACACTGGGTTGGCCTGTGGCTTGTCTGTGAGAGATTGTTTTAATTTAGTTACCTGATGTGGGAAAACCAAGTACACTGTGGGCAGTGCCATTCCCTGAGAAGGGGTCCTGAGTGGAGGAGTCCAGCTGAGCATAAACAAGCAAGCAAGGAGATGAGCATTCACATGTTCGTTTCTGTCTGATCCTTACTGTAAATAAGATGTGACCAGCTGTTTAAAGTCCCTACCTTGACTTCTCTACATGATGGACTGTTACTGGAATTTTGAGCTAAAATAAAATCTTTCCCTCCTCAGTTGGTTTCTGTCAAGACACATCATCACAACAACAGAAATGAAACGAGCAAGTCCATGCTCCTGAACAGAACCCCACAAGCTCACTGGCTCACCACACTAGGCTGGGCGGGAACTGTGGCTGTGCTCTGTCACTGCTGCTTACCTGGGGTGAAAAAACAAGTCTATGCTTCCCCAGGAAAACCCACACGAGGCTTTGCACCCAGCAGCCATGCTTTCCTACTCCGATACATGTTTCCTGGTTTCTGTCAGGAGCTGGACATCTGGATTTAATCATGCATTAGCAATGGCGACCAGATGCTTGCTTCCTCTGGGGTGCTGTTTGTGCCCTTTTTTATAGTTGTGATCTGTGTGTGTGCCAAGGATCAGCCCAAGCTGTGATTTCTTACTCTTTTTTAGTCTGTTTCTTTCCCTGGACATGTATAGCGTCTTTCTAACTTTTCCTTCACATCGTTCTTTTCACGGTCTTGCTCTTTCTTTAGTGTCTGCCTCTCAGAAAAGGACAGTGAAGACAGCAAGAGGGGGAGCACTGGGTTTTACTTCCTCAAACCACTTCAGCTGCGAGAGGAGCAGAACAGCAGAGGAGGTCCAGCCCATGGCGGCTGGCCTCTGCCTGCCCTATGTGATATCAACAGTAACCAGTCATATGTCAGAGAAAAAGTGTTCATCACAGATTTTCAACATGGAAGATTGTATGTTTTGTGGGCCCTAGTTCCTACAAGCTACATGCAAGCTGCTGCTGGAAGACATGTGCAGGTGCTTAAAGCCAAGCTACAGGTGTGGACAGCTAACATCACCTTTCTGTGGGTACAAAATGTTGAAGCTTTAAGTCTTTAGACCAAATGTGCCTCAGCTATACCACAGGTGCTTCCAACTCTGCTGTAACATACACACCATTGCTAACTTGTTATATGTTGTTTGCACTCACTGAGAAACTAGCTCTAGAAGCCAGTCTGTGTGTGGTTCCCCCACCCACGTTAGACTAAAGTGTTCACCTTAAGGTGTCTTATGACTCTAGTCTGGAAATGGGCTGGAGATGCTCCTAACTCTAAGACAGGGAGGGAACAGCAAATAGCCCAAGACAAAACCACTATGGCTGAGAACAGCTGGAAGGCAAACCATTTCCAGAGGTCACTATCATTTATCCCACCACATAAAAGTGCCTGCAGTGGGAGAAAAGATGCAAGTTCAGCTCAATTGAGAACTCGAGCTGACTACCTCAAATTACCCAGTCAGTTTCTATTGGATACTGTAAGCAACAAGTCTGAGCATAGGATCATAAGTCATTATGATCAGATATAAGACATTATACAACCAGGATGAGAAGCCAATCATACATTCCAATGAAAACATGAGTTAGCTGGCAGCTCCTGCACAGGCCCACTCAGTAAGACGCTAGCCCACAGAAGAGGACACTGGGGTCAGGGGCAGACATGCTGTTACCTGCTCCATGTTGTACCCCTGCTTCTCTTTGGCAATAGCGATGTACTCGTCCACTGAAAAACAGAACACCAGTGAGAAGCCTGAGGACAGCAAGACTACACCTATCAGAGCTGACAAGTCTCCTTCAAAACCCATCATGCTCAAGTGGATATAAAAGACAGCATCATAGAATATGGCCCTAGTGTGGATCTCAGTCTCCCAGAGAAAAGACCAAATGAATATACACAAATATTAACCTATTTCCACATGGTGAGACTATACACATATTCTGCTTCTACTTGTATCTCCCAGGATTTAGAAACTTATTTAGTGTAAAAGGAAATAGGATAGGCTGAAGAGACTGCTCAGTAGTTAACAGTACCAGCTACTCTTCCAGAGGAACTGAGTTTGATTCTTAGCACCCAGATGGCCAACAACTGTAACTCGAAGACAGTAGGGATCTGGTTCCCTCTTCTGGCCTCTGCCATAATTCCCACATACATGGAACATACACCTCCCCACTACATGGAACATACACACCACACCACACCACACCCCCCACTAAATACTTTGTAATTTAAAAATAAAAATAAAAAAGCGCTATTACAGCTACTGTTTTTTATTTGTCTGAGACAGTCTCTCACTACATAGATTAAACTGCCTCTGGTAAAGCCAGCTATCACAGCCACTTTAAGACAGTCATCTGGGTGTATCTATCAGTGCTCTGGAGCTTGTGATGACTAAGTTAACATGTGGAGCCTCGACACCCATCAAAGAACTTGCTCTGCACCAGCTGTACACATTTCTAACCATTAGCCTCAAAATCCAACAAAGCTGAGACAGTTTGCTAAGTTAATGCCAGTGGTATCTGTTCCAAAAGGTAAAGGCAGCATAAGTCAGGTGTGCTCACAAAGCTCTGCTTCTACTGATATCGCTTGCTTGCAACAGGGTCGAGGCTGGCCTTCAACTTTTGGCAACAGCTCTATAGCAGTGTCTAGCCCCACAATGTTACTTTAATGCTTCTTCAGCAACTTCTGTGTTCCTAGTATTTCATAAAAATTACAGGTTACTGCCATTTGGACTTACTTCCAGGAGTTGTGCCCAAAAAACTGGGCTTTAAATTTAAAGTAAGATGCAGGCAGTGGTGGCATATACCTTTAATCCTAGCACTTGAGAGGCAGAGGCAAGCGGATCTCTTGAGTTCAAGGCCATCCTGGTCTACGGAGTGAGTTCCAGGACAGCTAGTGCTAAAACGGTCTGAGCATCTCTCAGCACACCCCATCCCAGAAAAGTTTAAATAGCGCTTGACGAAGTGGCTCAGAGCTCACCTGCTGCCAATCCTGACAGACTGAGCTTAGCCCCTGGGTCCGCATGGTAGGAGGAGAGAATCAACCACAGCAGGTCATCCTCTGACGTCCACACTTGCAAGAGTGTAAAACATCCACACCCACAATTAAACTGGAGCTGTGCAAGCCAGTGCGCCTAGAGAGCAGCCAAATTTCCAGTGCTAACTACCAGAGAATGTGAAGTCCCCCTGCTTTCTTGTTCCCCCAACTGAAACGCTTTGAGGTTAACTAATCAGGTAGTTGGCTATTCTGCCTCTGTGCTCTTACCAGGAAATCAATCTACTTTCTGCTTCACTCAAGCCTTCCTCTCTCTATAAAGCCCATTAAAAAAATTATAGTCAAAACTCCTTTTGCTTCTTTTGTCTTCTTGTTGACTTTTTTCTTTCTTTTCCTTCCTTCCTTCCTTTCTCCTTCTCCTTCTCCTTCCTCCTCCTCCTCCTCCTCCTCCTCCTCCTCCTCCTCCTCCTCTCTCTCTCTCTCTCTTTTTAATTTATTGGTGATAGTGTCTCTCTATATAGCCCTGGGTGTCCTGGAACTTACTATGTAGACCAGACTGGTCTCAAACTCAGAGATCCCAATTGTTATTTTGCTTTTAACACCAAGTATCAACTTTTCCTAGCAAAGTCAGGTCACCTAACTGAGAACATAGTCCATGGGCATCTACTCTTTTCTTGAAATGTTCTCTAGTTAGAGCTAATTGTACAAATACTACTTTTTTTTAAAGCAGTTTATTTTTATTTTATATTATTTTTTTATTTTGAAGATAGGGTCTCCTGTTACCCAAATTGACCTTAAACTTTTATTTATTATGTATAGTGTTCTGTCTGCATGTATGCTTGCACATCAGAAGAGGGCACCAGATCTTATTACAGATGGTTGTGAGCCACCATGTGGTTGCTGGGACTTGAACTCAGGACCTCTGGAAGAGTAGTCAGTGCTCTTAACCTCTGAAACACATCTCCAGCCCCCACAAATACTACTTTTGACAGGCCTCATTTCTTGGTGCTCTCCTACCCTACCTGGTCTGATGTTCTGAGAGATGGATAACTACCACCCACCCTATTCTGCACAGGACAGCAGACAAAGTGATGAAACAGGAGGTTTGCATTATTCAAAAATTCCCTCATGGTTAACTTAAGTGAAAATAAGCTTTCCATCTAAGAAAGTCAACTCTGTCCTCCCTCCTTCAATAAATGGCATTCAGCATTCAAAAGAAGAAGAAAAGAAGGAGGAGGAGGAGAAGGAGAAGGAGGAGGAGAAGGAGAAGGAGAAGGAGGAGAAGAAGAAGAGGGGGGGTCAAGATCATGATGGGGAAACCCACAGAGACTGCTAACCGGTGCTAGTTGGAGCTTACTGACTCTGGACTGACAGCTCGGGAACCTACAAGGGATCGAACTAGGCCCGCTGAATGTGGGTGACAGTTGTGTGGCTTGATCTGTTTGTGTGGTCCCTGGCAGCAGGACCAGGACTTATCCCAGGTGCATGAACTGACTTTTTGGAGCCCATTCCCTGTGGCGGGATACCTTGCTCAGCCTTGATGCAATGGGAGGGGCTAGGCTCTCCTTCAACTTGGTATGCTATTCCCTGCTGTGGGCACACATACTACTAGCCTTCCCCAGGTATCCAGCCCACTCTTGAGAGAGAAGAGGCTGCCTTTGATTGCCACACTGACACCAGCCTGCAGGTCAGAAGCATTAGAATCAGACAGTGGGTGGACTCATTCTGCTCTAAAATAAAGCAATGACAGCACAGTGCAATCATTATTTACTTGACAATTACTATCAAAACAAACATGGACAGCCATTTGATATTAGTTGTGTGGTTACAGATATGCACCACTGTGATTGTAAAACAAACATAAATCCATGGCTTTTTAGGGGCTGGGGTATTCACTTATTTTGCTGTAGCCTGAACAGAGTAAGAAAATACAGCCATGATTGAAGGAATTTGATAGAAGCCAAGAACAAGTAAGAGAAGAAAATGCCATGTTTTGAATCCAATGAAACAATGTCCTTAGTATGAGTAGTAAGAGTTTCAAATTCAACTACAAAGGAGAAAGTATGCAGATGGAAACTGCCATGGTAACCTGAATTCACCCTTCCCTCCCCGCCCAAGACACTGCAGACATTCAGAAAGGCCAATCCTGAATATTCTATACAGAGTGGTGGGCTGACACCATGAGGCAAACTGAGGACAAAGCTTATGGCCTTAATGGAGCTTAAAAAATATGGTCAAGATTTGCAGTGGCAGTAAGTACTGCAAAGGAAACATGTCAGCAAGTTCTCTCATAGCTCAAATTGAGCATGCCAAACATTTTTCTTAAAAATGTAATAATGGGGGCTGGGGATTTAGCTCAGTGGTAAAGCGCTTGCCTAGCAAGTGCAAGGCCCTGGGTTCAGTCCTCAGCTCTGGGGGGGGGATGTAATAATGGATTGGAGATGTTACTACATAGAGTGCTATGCCTAGTGTGCATAAGGTTCTGGGTTCAATTCCCAGCACAATAGAGTATAATAAATACCATGGCATTTCCTTTTATTATTATTAAAGATGTTATCCCTAAGACTCACATAGAAACAAAAAAGAACATTTAAGTACAGCAGTTCTGCCACCTGGTGGACACAGACAATATTACAGCTAACATCTGAAGCTTGAAGACAAGTCAGAAATAAGATGAATATGCTATTTCTTACTCTGATCTTATAAAACAAAATTCCACTGCATATAATATTTCTCCCCTGGCTACCCAGTAAATACAATGGCATAAACATGACAGATGACTGCTCTATACAAGGCCATGCATGTTATGTTCTATTCTGATCTAAACTGTACCTTTGTGTCCTGCATCAACTTATTGTATAACAGGAATAATTCTGTCCTCTTTTCTAGAACTCCTCGCCTTTTATCAGTGTAAGGGTAAGCAGACTAGGACTGGGTGTGGTGGTGCACATCTTTAACCTCTGCAGTCAGGAGGCAAGTGAATCTCTGAGTTTGTGGTCAGCCTGGTCTACATAGTGAGTTCCAGACCAAATAAAGCTACATGGTGAGACACTGTCTCAAAATAAATAAATATAATATTAAGATACAATACTCCTTTAACTCTTCCATATCAAATCAACTTACTTGACTTGTCCCTAAGCAGGGAGTTGAAGACTCAAGGCAATCTTATTAATTTCCATTCGTACCTGGCTGTGTACACTATAATCCAAAGGAAAGAATCAAGATCTGTATAATCAGAAGAGGAAAGAAAAGGAAGGATAGGGAAGGCAGAGAAGGAAGATGGGCTGATCATGGCTGATTATAATAGATAGAAAGAGTCCTGGACCACAAGTCAAAGCCCTTGGCTTCTCCTAAGGACCTGCTAGCTAAACTCCTTTGCTCAACTGCAGAACAAGAATGAGACTCTTCTCCAGACCTTCATAGAGTATTAGGAGAACATTGAAAATAATCAAATGTAAGCAACTATTAAATCAATTCTGTCATAAACATTTCTTTTTGCAGTGCTAGAAATCAAACCTACAGTTTCAGCCATGCTAGGCAAGTGTTCTCCCATTGAGCAATATCTCTTCTAGGAAAGAAACAAACTTTGTAGGCTTTTTTCCTCAGTGCTCAGAACTGAACCCAGGCCTATGTTAGATTAATTCTCTGCCATTGCGCTACACCTACAGTACCTAATGCATATTCATGTCCCAAATCCCCTTTTTGTGAATAGAGACTGCTTTAAAAATTACTCATTTCAAGGCCACCTCTGACTAGGTTCTAGGCAGGGACAGTGGCATTCCCAGTGTCTTGAGTGGCATACCTGCCCTTAAGCCCTGCATCATACGGGAAGTTCTGCCACACAGGCTTCACCCAAGTCACTTCCTCTCTGTGCCTGATCCTTCCGGGGACAGTTCAGAAGATGCTGAAGGGAGGGAGGGGCTTTCTCTCACAGATCCTACCACTTTCAATGCTGCAACCTGTGGGATGTTTTGTCACCCAGTACAGACTCAGTGGACAATGCTGGAGAAAAGGCTAACAGCTCCTGGCCAAGCTGTAGCAGGGCAGTCTATATCTAATAAACTACTGTCCAGGGAGCTAGTTCTCCAGCACATCTTTCAGGTCTACTTCGTGGCTAGTGCTGCTCCTGAAGACGTGATCTGGGGCCTTCTGGAATTCTTACAGTTGAAGAGAGAAATAACTCAGACAATTCATTGCAGTTGTCTTAAGTACCAAAGAAGGAACTATGAATATACTTATCTAGGCAGCTCACTGCAGAATGGAAGAAGTCCTCTCCTACAGGGGTAAGACATCATGCTTTCAGCCTTACTCAAGTGTTATTCATAGTAAGGAAACCAGAAAAAAGAAAAGAAACAAAACTAAGTATTTGAAACAGGAACGTGGCTAAGTAAATTATGCTACAAGATGAACTATCATTAACAGTTCAAAACTCATGTTTCCATTTTTGTTGGTGGTATAGTCTCTTTGTGGAAGATTTAGTTACTGATGTTGTGTGAGACATAATTTCACTTTGTATCTGAAGCTGGCCTGGAACTTACCCATAAAGACCAGGCTGGCCATAAACTCACATTAATCCTCCTGCTTCAGCCTTCTGATTTGTTGGGATTACAGGCATAAGCCACTATGCCCAACTTCCATTTTTGTTTGTTTGTTTGTTTGTTTGTTTCCCCTGAGATAAGGCCTCACTATGTAGCCCAGTTGACCTAAAAATCTTGATTCTCCAGAGTTCTGGTATTACAAGCCTGAATGACTACATCTAGCCTATTTCATTTCCCCCCACAAGACAGGGTTTCTCTGTATAGCCCTGGTTGTCTTGGAACTTCTCTGTAAACTCTGGCCTCCAATTCAGAGATACACCTGCCTGTCTCCTGAGTGTTGGCATTAAAGGTGTGTGCCACCACTGCCCAGCACCTACTTCATTTTTAATGGCAGAAAAATTAGAGTTTAAAAAGTATGGTGTGATACCATAGTGCACAGCATCACAGAGTCGAGATTAGAGAGCAAGCTAACAGTGATCACAAACTCCACAGTGTGAGGGGGCTAATGTGATGTTTTCAACAGAATGTATACTTTTAGCATGTGTGAGCCCTAGCATTTCCCCAAACAAAAATATCCATATGGTAGGATGGAGGATTATCAATTTTTTTTTGAAGGGGTGTGTTTTTTTTAAGATAGGGTTTCTCTGTGTAGCCCTGGTTATCCTCAAACTCAGGGATCTGCCTGCCTCTGCCTCCCAAGTGCTGTTGCCACCACCATTACCAGGTCATCAATTATTTTTAATAATAAGTAGAAACTTATATGTAAGTATGTACTTTCCCCAAAAAACATTTGAGAATAACTTTCATATTTTATGACCTAATCTCTTATATATTGAGCTGTATTGCTAATAGTAGTATATTCTCTTATATAATCACAGAAAAGCAAATAAATTAAATTCTTGACAATGCTTTATTAATCTCTGTCCATAGTCCAATCTTGCTAGTTGAAACCAAATTGCTTTATATTTGATTAACTTAAAATAAATTCCAGTTAATTTCACCACTACATATGCATTTTTTAAAGTATGTTTTATATACCAGAGAGTCATTATTTTGCCTAATAAAGGTAGCATAATTCCTGGTATGAGCAACAGTGTTCCGCCCACTAGACTATCTACAATGTATAAATCTAACTCTAGCGATAACAGCAAGTAAGGAGAAAATCCCTTCTGTCTTTTTCTGGAAGCAGTAGTAAACTAATCTGACCACTTCAGAAAATAATTTGGCACTGGCTTCTCAGCTGACAGATGAGACAGAAAAATAGGTCAAAGAATGTTTGTGTAGTAATGTTTGTAGTGAAAACTTGAAGTAACATTCCCCTGTTGGCAGAAGGAACAAACACACTGTAACCATGCAGAGGAAATCCAAATGTAGAGGGAAGAAGGTAAGACATAAGGATGAACAGGAGCAAAAGAAGCCAGACACGTAAGAGAGTCCACCACCACAGGGCGCTGCACTAAGCTCTGTTCACAGAAGCTCTTCTAGAGCTTATATTAGGGACCAGAACTGCACTAGGTACATTCCATCACTCACAGGGCGGCTTCTCACCAGACTAAAGCCGTATTTAAGCAGGGTTGTTAGGTCCAAACAGCACCTACTACCTCAGAAGCAGGAACAAAAATTATTTATTGAATAAACTGATGACCACAAGGGAAAAAAATTAGAAGATTCCAGATGATCGGAGCTGCATAGCAAATAGTTAAAAACCCTGAATTTGCAACTGTACAATGAGGAATTTTCACACTCCTACCATCTCTTCATTCAACCGGCATTGTACATTTACTCACGACATGCCAAAGGGGAGAACAGACTTAAACAGACCAAACATAACAAGTTCCCACATTCAGTCTTATAGTAGAGAAAAGAGCATACAATAAACAGTATGCTGAGTAGTAAGAAGGAAGGAAATCAAGTGAGGTAAGACTGAGTGGTTCCTATTTCACAGCGTGTTAAACATCTCTGGTAGTCTCACATAAGGAACTGTACACCTGGGGGAGAACACTTGTACTACTACAGACAAGGGAACAAAGAAAGCACTTATGAGGGTACACTCCAGATAAGGTCACAAGGGCAAATACTAGTTACATAACTCAGGGTCAACTTTTAGTTTCCAATTTAAAACACACTGCAAACTAGAAAGCCACTGGGATATCTTGACTAGAAACTATTCAAAATGTTTATAGGCAGTGGGTATATTTACAGTGTATCTATGTAGAAGTTTAGAATGGGAAACACACTATAGGTCTGGAGAGATGACTCAGTGGTTAGGGGCACTTGCTACTTTTCCAGAGAACCTTTTCTACAAATAAGAATAGATCATTAAAAATTATCCAACACAATTCTGGGAGGTGGAAGGCTGGGGCAGAGAGACCCCGCCAGCTGCCACCATGACAAAAAAGATGTAAGGTACTGGTAAGCCACAAGCCACGTGGCAAAGTATAGATGAATAAAAATGGGTTAATTTAAGATAAAAGAACTAGATAACAAGAAGCCTGCCACGGCCATACAGTTTGTAAACAATATAAGTCTCTGTGTGCTTACTTGGTTGGGTCTGAACGACTGTGGGACTGGAGGGTAAGAGAGATTTGTCCTGACTGTGGGCCAGGCAGGAATACTTGTCCCAACGTGGGGCAAGAGTTTCCACCTAAAACCTGGAGGGGGAAAAAAAAGGAGCTAAAAACAGCTTCCTAGTTGTCTCTCTCAAGTTAGCGGCAGCCTGTCGGTTTGAGCTACTATGGCGGGTTCCTGGTGTGTGTGTCTGACCTGCAGTGTGGTGGGAATGAGGAATCTACAAGCGGCACTTTACTCTGCTGTGTGGTGAATTTAGTCTTTGCTAGTTTTTAAAAAAAAAAAAAAAAAGAAAGAAAGAAAGAAAGAAAAAAAAAAGGGTTTCTGGGCTATGTGCTGCTTTGATAGAACTGCTTCTGATAGTTGATGGTACACATGGCTCCAGACCCAGAGCTGGCGGTAAACTGTACCACCACCACTTTGGGAAGCTGAGGTGGGCGGAGTCAGCTGCCACAGTGTCATTTCAGTCTTACAAAGATGGATATTACACAGAGAATCTGGTTATGTTGTCTACAGAAAAAGAGTTGATCGTAAAAGCTGTTGAGTTAAACAAATATGTAAATTTTAAAGGTACCTTGACTTCAAAATTTGGATATAAGGATATGTTGCTTTGGAAAAGAGTCTCTGCTTTTGTTTCCACAGAAAGCCAGAGGCTGTGGACTTGTTCCAGATTAAGATACATCAGGTTTGATCAGCCAACAAGACCACGTGAAAGGTCTCCGATGACACCATGGCCCAGATAATCCAACATCCAAAATGATTTCAAAGCAACTGGCTCAGAGGCTTACCCTCACGGACTACTCCATAATCCTAAAATTTTCTTTGTGTCCCTAGAAGATACAGCGCCCTTCTCCAGCAGGAAGTAGTAAGAGAAACTACGCCCAAATTCCCAAAATTATCAAGGTGGCTTTAGAGATGGAATTGGCTCACTCCTTCTCTAAACCCAGGCATATTGCTTTAAAAAAAAAAAAAAAAAAAGTTAAGAGATTCTTGTGTCCCAAATCAGAAGAGCCCTCTGGTTTGGGACAGAGAAAAACCACTATTTTTATTTAAATCAGGTTGATTATAAATATGATCTCTTTCTAAAGAAAAAAAAAGGGGCATATGATATAGATATAATAGGATGAAAGGGTAGATTAATAAACTTACTTTTAAAGAACAAAAAAAAATTATCCAACACTATATAGTTCAGAAAATGTATAATACAATAGGATGACTTTTTAAAGATTTATTTTATGTATATGAGTATTTTGGCTGTATATGTGTATGTGCACCACCTGGGATCTGGTACCCGTGGAGGTCATAAAAAGATGTGGAGGCAGAGGCAGGTGGATCTCTGTGAGTTCCATGCCAACCTGGTCTACAGAGTGAGTTCCAGGACAGGATCCAAAGATACACAGAGAAACCCTGTCTCAAAACGCCCCCACCCCCTAAAAAAATGGTGTGGACTCCCGTGGAAGTAGAGTTATAGATGGTTGTAAGCCTGGATGGGTGCTGGGAATCAAACCCAGGTCCCCTGCAACAACAGCAGATGCTGTGAACTGCTGAGCCACCTCTCTAGACTGTTAGATGCTCTGATCAAAAAATGACATGCATTGATGGGAAGACGTGCAGAGATGACGGCAACACTAGTGGAAGCCCATGAACTGTGGACTAATGGCTGTGGAGCCCCCAGGGGACTAGACTAGGCCCTCTGGATACAGAAGACAGTTGTTTGGCTTGAACTGTTTGGGGGGCACCCAGGCAGGGGGACTGGGATCCATCCCTGGTGCATAGGCAGGCTTTTGGGAATCAGATGCCTGTGGTGTGACACCTTGCGCAGCCTTGGTGCAGTGGGAAGGGGCATGGGCCTGCCTAGGTTCAGTGTGCCCAGCTCTGCTGACTCCCCATGGGAGACCTTGATTTGGGGGATGTGGGGATATGGGGTGGCTTGGGAGAGAGGGCTGGGGGGTGGAAGGAAGTGGGATCTGTGTGTGGTGTGTAGAGTAGAAAATTTCTTAATAAAAAAAAAGAAAAAAAAAGAATCTATTCAAGTTCCATAGTTAGATGGAAAAAATGACGCGAGTACTCAAAGTGCACAGAGGGCGCCAGTCAGTAAGAAAAACCCTCCTTACTTTGCAAACTCAAACTGTGCATACTTCACACATCTTGTACGACTCTCTTTGAATCAATTCTTTTCAACTCTGATTCAACTGATTATCAGCAAGACTTATGTTTCTTATAATTGTACCCATTTAAAATTTTAAAAAATAGTCAAATAAATTGTCACATAAGCATACACATATGCATATACTACAAAAGACATAATGCACAGTGAGCAGCACCATCTGTCTGTGACCAATCTGCAACAGCACTAAGTCACTTTACTAAGATCTACCAAGGGAGCAGCAGCCTTCCCTGGGAAACAACTCTTACTCAGGAGCTGCTTCTCAACTAACCCAAATTCTCGTTCATGTCTTTCAAACTCTATCTTAATCCCAGCACTAGGAAGGCAGAGGCAAGAGGCAGGCTGTTGTGAGTTCAAAACCAGCCTAGACTGCATAGTGAGTTCCAGGCCAGCTAGAGTTACATAGGGAGACCCTGTCAGAAAGAAAGGGGGTGAGAGATATGTGCAAATGAGAGCTATGGGTATGGCTCAGCAGGTAAGAGGGGTAGCCATCAAGACTGACAACCAGAGGCCGGGCCGTGGTGGCGCACACCTTTAATCCCAGCACTCAGGAGACAGAGGCAGGTGGATCTCTGTGAGTTCGAGGCCAGCCTGGTCTCAAAGTGAGTTCCAGGACAGGAGCAAAGCTACACGGAGAAACCCAGCCTCAGAGGAAGGGAAAACGAAGATGGACAACCAGAGTCCAATCCCCAGAACTCGTGTGTTAACAGAAAACCAATCCCCATAAGCTATCCTCTCACCACCAGACGAGTGTTAGGATACAGACACAAATGAAACCTTTCAAAAACTCTGTTCTAGGGGCTAGAGAAATGGCTCGGTGGTTAGGAGCACTAGTTGCTCCCCTGAGGACCCGGGTTCAATTCCCAGCACCTACATGGCAATTCACAACTGTCTGTAACTCCAGTTCCAGGGGATCCATGGCACCAGGCATGCATATGATGAACATGTATATGCATGCAGGCAAAATACCCATACACATAAAATAAAATAAATAAATCTTAAAAAAAACTTTTATTTTATATGTATGGGTGTTTTCTCTGAATGTATGTCTGTGCACCATGGGGGTGCAGTGCCCATAGAAGCCAGAAGAAGGTGTCAGATCCTCTGGAACTGGAGTTACTAACTGTTGTGAGCTATGGATGATGAGCATCAAACCCAGGTCCACTAGAAGAGCAGCCAATGCTCTTAACCACTATCCCAACTCTCCAGCCTAAAATGCAATTTTAAAAAAAAAAAACGAAGAAAAGCTGGGCAGTGGTGGCGCACACCTTTAATCCCAGCACTCAGGAGGCAGAGACAGGCGAATCTCTGTGAGTTCAAGGCCAGTCTGGTCTCCAAAGCGAGTTCCAGGAAAGGCGCAAAGCTACACAGACAGGGAAACCCTGTCTAGAAAAAAATAAAAAGAAATAAAAGTAAAATAAAAATAAAAGGAAACACCCTTATCCTAGTCATGCCCCTAAGATGTCCCACCCAAGGGAATTTTCTTCATGATTGACTGCTCTGGTCTATTTGGTACCCAGGGAATTTGTTGTGGAATAATCTCCTTGTACAATGCAAAGATGTGTCTTTGCCAAGGCGCTTTCTGATTGGCTTAATAAAAAGCTAAATGACAATTAGCTAGGCAGGAAGTATAAGTGGGAGAGCCAGAGAGAACTCTGGGAAGAGGAAGGACAGAATCGTCAGGAGCCACAGACGCCAGACAGACTTGGAACAAGTCAGACACACAAAATGGGACAAAGGTAAAAGCCATGTGGTAGAACATAGGTCAATAAAAATATGGGTTAATTTAAGTTATATGAGATAGTTAGGAACAAGCCTAAGCTATCTAAGCTAGGCTGAGTTTTTAAAATTAATAATAAATCTCCATATTGTGATTTGGGAGCTGGCAGGAGGAACAGAAAAATCCACCTACAGGGTAAACTCAGGTAGTCAAGTTTACTCAGCAAGGGCTTTTAGACACTGAACCACCTTGCCGATCTCATAATCACCACCTGCCTTTCTGGTTGCTTCACTTCTCACTGTCCCAAAAACAGTGTGTCTCAGATAAGAGAGTCTGTAAATTAAGCACTAGATTTCTGTCTCAATCCCAAATACAAATGCCTCCTCTCCCCTTGTCCAGCTAGCAAACTCCTACTCACATTCCAACTATTCTAAAACACTCAGGGTCTTAAAAAGCTTTCTCCCCACAAGGAAGAGGCACTTCTGGTAATCAAGGAAATCATCACAACTGAGTGAATGCAGGAGATACTTGGTGCCAAAATAGGTTAAGGGTCAATGCCCTCCTTCCAATTAGTGAGTATTTAAGTCTGACAAGCTCTTTAACTCTCACTACACCGTGGCAAACTGCAGATGACACTCACACTTTTTTCCCTTACATATCAAACCATTGTTTCTCAAGTAATGGTCTATGTTCATTAGTGGAGTACTGTTTCAACTCTGTGGTTCGTCTGTGCTCTTAAGTTACTTACACGTCCCCAACTGAGTCTCTCTCTAAAAGGCACATTTTCTTCACATATCCCATGGGCTGCATCTCCCACTAAATGATTTTTACTTAGACATAACCCAAAGCAACTTGTGAAATATTAGTTATGTTTTAAGTCCTTAATTATACTTGATTAACCAAAGTAGCACATGAAAGCAGATGTGTGCAGTAAATGTAGTCTAGAGACCTAGGATCCAGTCCTAAATTGACTACTAACTAGCTGTGAGACTGCAAACATCTGATAAGGTGAGAAAAAATATTCATTTTCTCATTACCAGTGGAGTACTGACTTCCTAGATCCTTTAGACTAGCACACGTGCAAACATGTAAAACTGTCCCCAAAAATATGAATAAAAATCAACTTCACAGAATAAACTCATTCAAAACAACCCCAATAAGATACTATGGTAGAATACCGCACACGCAATCTGCTTACCTACGAGACTAAATACATGGGCTGTGACAAGGGAAAAGAATGAAAATACTACTGAGTAAGGAAAAACCCAGAGCTGGTACTGGCACACACCTTTAATCCCAACACTTGGGAGGCAGCAGAGGCAGATCTCTGAGTTCAAGGCCAACCTGGTCTACAGATAGAGTTCCAGGATAGCGAGTGCCAGAAACCCTATCTTGAAAAACCAAATAAACAAACAAACAAACAAACACATACATTCATAGAAAAACATCATGTATAGACATATGTCCATGCACAGACACATACCATGTACAGACATACACTGTGTATAGATATATATGCATGTATAGACACACACCATATAGAGATTCACATGCATGCACAAACATATAAACATAACATGAACATAGTATGAACTTGGATGAACATTGTATGAACGGTGCATGAATTTGACCTAAGTGAAAGAAACTAAATGCCCTTGCTGTATAGTCTGGGGTGTTCACTGATGTTTCCTCCAGCTGTTAAAAATCAAAATGCTTTCAACAGCTCCACTCATATTGCCATAATTCAAAGGCAATCAAGATGCCCTTTGGGGTAATGTATCAACTGTGGCATTTTCAAACAATGGAGCATTATTTAGCACTAAAAATAAATGAGCCATTAAGTCTCAAAAAGGCCTGGAAGATCCTAAGATGTACAGTTCTAACTGAAAGAAACCTATCTGGGGCTGGTAAGATGGCATTAACTCGAAAAAGTTACCCTCTGACTCCACCCCACCAAAACACAACAATACACTCACGCACACACTGGAGCATGCACAAAATAAGATATAATAACATTTTTAAAGAAACAAAGGCAGGTGGATCTCCAAATTCAAGGCCAGCCTGGTCTACACAAGTGAGTTCCAGGACAGCCAGAGCTACATAGTGAGACCCTGTCTAGAAAAAACACACAAAATCAATCTCAAAGGACTTTAATACTAGTTGCATCTCAATAACATCCTACAAAAGGCAAATCTATAGAGACATTATAAAGCCAATAGCTGCCATGAGTTTGGAAGGAGAGGAAAGAAAGGATTCTTAGCACAGCGAAGCTATTCTGAACAACAGTGGTATACAGCACAGCCAAGAGCTCTACTGTCAACACTCTAGGTGGTAATAATGTGTGTATACAAATGCACCAACTCTACAGGTGCAAGATCTTCACAGCAGGGGAGGCTATCCATCGGTGTATATGGGTATTCTCGGCTCCCTGCTTAATACAGCTATGTACCTAAAATTTGCCCTAAAATTTTTTCTTCTTAAAACAGAAAAGAAGAAATGAGGGGCTGGAGAGATGGCTCAGTGGCCAAGAGCACTGGTTGCTCTTCCAGAGGACCTGGGTTCAGTTCCCAGCAACCATAGGGTGGTTCTCAACCATCTATAGTGGAATCTGACGCCACCTTGTGGCATAAAGGCATACTTGCAGATAGAGCCCTCATATACATAAAGTAAATCAATTAATTTTTAAAAACATGATCATGTGTTTCTTATTCTGTCTTCTATCCTGTCCTCTCTTACACCAGACTATATTTTCACACACCCAGATAGTATAAGCCTACTACATGCATGGGCTATATGACAGAAGGAGATACATGGTACAGCCAATTGCTCCTTGAGTCACGATGATGAAAATCGCGACATTAAAGTGGACACAAGAGAAAATAAGGCAATAAAGGGACATGGTATGATGGCTATTCTCGGTTGTCAACCTGACTGTAACTGGAATGAACTATAATCCAGAAGTGGAGGACACGCTTCCAGACCTTGAGGCTGGAAGGCACACCTTTAATCTGAGCCATATCTTCTACTGGATGGAAGAAGAAAGGGTTTGTTCTTTGCCTGCTTGCCCTTGCCTAGTCAGCACATCCATTCCTTCTTCTGGATCCCAGTAGACCAACTGAGACACCCAACTTCATGTCACTGAGCAACAACTAGATTCTTGGACTTTCTATTCATAACTAGCCATTATTGGACTGCAACCTGTAAGTCATTCCAATATATATACTGGAATACAATACATGCACGCACGCACACGCGCGCGCGCGCACACACACACACACACACACACACACACACACACACGCGCGCGCGCGCGCGCGCGCGCTACTCTCTCATAAAACTGGCAGCACAGTAGGTGCATTGGTACCAGCAACACCATGGACACACAAGTAATAAGATGGCTACAAGGTCTAAGCAATAGAAAACTAATCATTTTTGGGAGCATGATACATGTGTTCATGGAAACATTAAGTTGCACATGGCTATAAGTAAGCAGGAGAGCGGGCTCCCATGACTAAGAGCACTTACTGCTTACAGAGGATCCTCTTACAGAGGATTCAGGTTCAGTTCCCTAAACCCACATGACATAAACTCATGCTGGCATACAAATAATTTAAAAATAAAATAAATTTAAAGAGCAGACAAGTACTCTTGACCTCTCATCTCTCCAGCCTGCTTTTGTTTTTAAATGTATAAACTATATACAGTATATCCATACTTGGTTATGGTAAAAAGTTAGGTGATTATAAATTCAGAGACAAAACAAAGTTTTCAGGTGACACAGAGAAAGCCAGGATCTACAGCGAGTTTTAGGCCAGCCTGGGCTACAGTGTGAATACTCTCAAAAGGAGGGGAGGGTGTTGTTAAAAGATGGTTCAGTAGTTGAGTGCAGTTGCTGCTTTTATAGAAGAAGATGCAGGTTCAGTTCCCAACACCTACATAGTGGCTGACAACGGTCTGTAACTCTGGTTCCAGAGGATCTAATACCTTCTGGCCTCAGGTACCAGACACACATGTAGAACATATACATAGTATGCATGCAGGCAAACATACACACATAAAATAAAAATAAAAACTTTTCTTAAAAAGGAATTAAAAGAAAACTTTACAGGGTGTTTTAACAATGTGGGAAGTGCTCAGGCTCAGGGCAACAGAGACATGCACAGAAAGAGCTCTACTATTACCTCAATATAAATGCACACAGAGCTGAGGATATGCTGAGGGGTACAGTTCAGTGGTACAGGGACTGGTCCAGTATACACAATCACTTGGGATTGATGCTCAGCACCACCAAAAATGGAAGGTGCAGGTAGGGATGGAGGGTGGGGTAATGCATGATAAGATTTACAGAGGGCTGGAAAGATAGCTCAGCAGTTAAGAGCTGGCTGCTCTTCCAGAGGTCCTGAGTTCAATTCCCAGGGAGCACATGGTGGCTCACAGCCATCTATGAGATCCAGCGCCCTCTTCTGGCAAACATTGTGTACATTAAAAAAAAAATCTTTAAAAAAAAGATTTACAGAAACATTCTAAACCACTAAGTTGTTATTTCTGAGTAAGAAACCTGGGTTTTTCAGTTTTTCTTTTCTGTGTCTTCTAAATAGTCAACAGTAGGCAAAATTGTTACTTTTAGATTAGCTTTTGTTTATTTGTTTTGTCTCTACACACACACACACACACACACACACACACACACACACACACACACACCATTTCCAGCCCTAGCTATCCTGAAACTCACTCTGTAGACCAGGCTAGCCTCCAATTCTGAGATCCACCTGCCTCTGCCTCCTGAGTGCTGGGATTAAAGGCATATGCCACCACCAGCTTAGATTAGTTTGGGTTTTTTTAAAGATTTATTTTATTATGTATACAGCATTATGACTGCAGGTCAGAAGAGGACACCAGATCTCATTACAGATGGTTGTGAGCCACCAAGTGGTTGCTGGGAATTGAACTCAGGACCTCTGGAAGAGCATCTTAACCTCTGAGCCATCTCTCCAGCCCCTAGATTAGTTTTTAAAAGCTCAACTTTTAACTAATATTGAGTAGAGCTTAACAGTAAAACTGAAATTTATTTTACTCAATACCGATGTTTAAAAACTCTCAAGCAGGTGTTATGTGCACACTTGTAGGCCACTACTCAGGAGGCTGATGCAAAAGGATTCCTGTGTTAAAGCCAATCTAGGCTACACAGTCATTTCCAATCTTTGGTGGGGGATGTGTGTGACGTACTAACTTTATATATTCATTGGTTTTCTTGTGAATCTAATAAGAATAAACTATTAAAAGTTAAATTCTGTTCCCAAAGATTCTAGTGTGTAATGTCAAGATACAAGAGATGCTCATTAGGAAGAAAGAAGGGGGAAGGCAAAGAAAGAAAAGAGGTAAAGAAAGGATACTAATATAATTCTAACCTAGAAGAAGTATTGTGAATGGAAAGAGATCCAGACTCTGGGAACGGGCTAGGAGTGGTGGTGCAGACCTTTGATCCAGCACTCCAGAGGCAGGGGCAAGTGGATCTCTGTGAGGCCATAGCGAGTATCAGGACAGCCAGGACTACACAGACAATTCCTGAGGAAGGAGGAGGATGGCTCAGCTGTTAAAGGCTAGGCTTACAACCCCACCCCTCCCAAAACAAACAAAACAAAAAACCCATGAAAAAAATGGAATAAACAGAAAAGAATCTAGGAGCTGATTCAGAGGAGATTTGGAGCACAGCTGTCAGTGACCTTGGGCTCTTTACTCCTCGTCTGTAAGCTGTGCACACGAGATTCAGAGAACTCCCCTTATACCTCTGTGGACAGTGAAAGCCGAATGACCAGAGACAGCATAAGCACATGCTGTGCGGGGCATAAGGCTCCAAAATGCTTGCTCTTCCCCAGGGCACTGGGACTAGAATGCCTCCAGGAGGACAACAGGGTGAAGAGATCTCCAGAGTGGAGTCGAGCTCCAACAGTAAGGAAGAGGCTAGCTGGGCACCTAAGAACCTCAAGGAGGCACTTTGTCAGCAGGGCTCCGGAAAACAAAGCTTTACAGATTACAAGGAGGTAGACTGTTTTCGCTTCTTTTTTTCCCTGCTCTGTAAGAAACAGCATGTTCCAAATGACATGAATCCACTCTGTAAATGCTCAAAGAGAAGGATGAAAAACAAAACACACCAGGAAATATGCAGAAAGCTTTTCTGTAGCCTAGCAAAGATCAGAAATGCTAAGGCGGGGCATGGTGGCGTACACCTTTAATTCCAGCAGGTGGATCTGCGAGTTCCGGGCCAGATATGCATAATACCAAAAATTGTGATATGATTTCAGTTAACAAACCCCATAAATGCCATCCATGAATTACAATGAAAATTTCTCAAAAGAAAAATTTGTTTTATTTCTTAGTTATGATGAAAATAAAGACCTTCAAACAGCAAGGAATTATGGTAACACAGCAGATACAAAATTAGTTTTAAAAGGTAACATAGACAGAAAATACGATTAATATCCTTAACAGAACCTCTTTATCTTCCCCCTCCAAAACAAAGGTCAGTGGTCTCAGGGTATTTGCCAGTAACACTGCTAATATTGCCAGGCTGGAGGTACAGCTCAGTGGTAGAGTACTGAGCTAGGACTGTGAAACCCTGGGTTAAATCTATGCATTCCCAGTTGAGGACTTACACATTTCATTGGTTTTTTTTTTTTTTTGCTTCTTCTTCTCTTCTTCTTCTAATTATTATTATTATTATTATTATTATTATTATTATTAATTGTTTTTGTTTGTTTGTTTGGTTTTTGTTTTTGTTTTTTTTTTCTGAGACAAGATTTCTCTGTAGCTTTGGAGTTTGTCCTGGAACTCGCTCTGTAGACCAGGCTGGCCTCGAACTCACAGAGATCCACCTGCCTCTGCCTCCCGAGTGCTGGGATTACAGGCGTGCGCCACCACCGCCCGGCCTTCTTCTTTTTTAAAAAGGATTTTCTTTGCTAGAATGTTTCACCTATTGGTATGTATGTGCACCACAGAAGTCAGAAGGGGTCATTAGATTCCTGGAACCAGGTCCTCTCCAAGTGCTCTGACTACTGAGCCATCTCTCCAACCCACTATTTCCTTTCTATAGGTTTCCTTAGCTACATTCATTACTACCTTACACAGCATTCAGGAATATGTAAAAGATAATGAAATCACAGGCTGGAAATATTTAAACTGACTGGCCATAGTTTAAAAAACAATAATAATAAATAAATAAAGTACATACTTCCAAATTCTATATTTTCTTTTTCCCCCCCAAGACAAAGATTATCTGTGAAATAGTTCTAGCTGTCCTGGAACTTGCTCTGCAGACCAACCAGGCTGGCCTCAAACTCAGAGATCCACCTGCCTCTGCCTCCCAAGTGCTAAGATTAAAGGCATGCACCACCACCACCCAGTCCAAATTCTATTTTAAAACTGTGAGAGAGCGGTAATAGAGAAAGACTTTATGTCACAATGATGCTTTTAAGAATTTGCATTTTCTAAGAAAGATGGGAAATAAAAGAGCTTCAAGACTTACGTTTTGCTTCTGAAAGATTCTGATTAGGTGACCAGACCAACATGCCAAGATTGTCTCGTTCTTGACTGCGTCTTGCCAGTTTGGCTTAGTGGAAAGAAAATAAAAACTGTATTATTATAAGTTCGTAGCTGTAATAAACAGTAAATATCACCACTATTCTGATCTTCTAAGACTCAGAATATGACATCACCACCTGCCCTTCACCTTACACCCTTACAATAATATGAATAAAATAACTTTAAAACAGTATCTTAGGAAATTCATAAAGTCCACTAAAATTACTAATATGGAGCTGGAACAGAGTCTAAAACAGTGGTTCTCAACCTGTGGATTGTGACCCTTGGGGGGGGGGGTTGAATGACCTTTCATAGGGGCCACCTAAGACTACATTGCATATCCTGCATATGATTCATAACAGTATCAAAATTACAGAAAATAGCCAGGTGGTGGTGGTGGCGCACACCTTTAATCCCAGCACTCGGGAGGCAGAGGTAGGAGGATCTCTGTGAGTTTGAGGCCAGCCTGGTCTCCAAAGCGAGTTCCAGGAAAGGCGCAAAGCTACACAGAGAAAAACCAAAACAACAACAACAAAAAATTACAGAAAATAATTTTATGGTTGGGGGTCATCACAACATGAAAGGGTTGTAGCATTAGGAGGGTTGAGAACCACTGGTCTAAAGGATGAAGAGACAGGAATGTAACAAATAAAAGTGGAGTAGCATGTACCTTTGAATATGTCTTTTTAGTTTTTATTTGTTGAGACAAGAGTCTCAGAATGTATTACTGATGGGTCTGGAACTTGCTATGTAGACTGGTCTTGAACTCACAAAAATATACCTACCTGCCTCTGCCTACCAAGTGTTAAGATTAAAAATATGCACCCAGATAATAAATAAATCTTTTTAAAAAATATGCACCCCACACCTGGCCCAGAATGCCTTTTTAAAATAATTCTAAAGTTTATAAAAATGTTCCTTCTGCATAACCAAAAATAAAAATAAAAATAAAAAAATAACAGAGATCCAGCTCAATGACCAATCCCTTTTTATAAAGACACTGCACCCATTCATGAGTGTGAAACTCTCATGGACTCGTAACCTACTGAAAGACACACTTCCCAATATATTGGCCTTATAGATATTAAGGTGAGTTCTGGAGCAGACAAACATTCAAACAAAAACAACATTATCACCACAGAATGTGTTTAGCAAAAGTTGAGTGTGGTTGTGCATGCCTTCGATCCCAACATTTGGGAGGCCGAGGAAGTGCCCAGCCAGCCAGTCCTACAGAGCAAGATCCTATCTATGGATGTCTGTCTTTGTTTAGGGTTTTGTTTCCACAGTAGATGAGAACCTGTGGATTGCTTCCAGGCTAACCAAGAACCCCTGATACAGTCTCACAGACTACTACAACCAAGATTTAACTGTAATTCTTAATTTTCTCAAGATCCAGATAAGATTGCCAGCACCCCAACCAGCAGGAAGAAGAGAAGTAGGAGAAGCTACACCCAAATTCCCAAAACATTGTTTCTAAATATTTATTTATTTAAAGGGAGTAGATTATAAATACAATCTCTTCCTAAGAGAAAAGGGGGATAGTATAGATATGATAGAATAAAAGGGTAGATTGTTGAATCTAGTTTTAAAGAGCAACAATTTGTTTGAAATGTTTTATATTGCTATAGATTTTAGTTTAAAGTTAATTTTGTTATACTATGCGTATATTTCTACTCGTTTAAGGTATTATGTTTGTACAGCTCATTTGACATTGTATAATTAGGAAATACATATTAATAATTAGACATTTATGATAATCAAATTTACAGTCATGTTAAATTTTCTAGATATACATAAGATAGATTTCAATTAGGTAGATAATTTTCAAATACTTCAAAGACCTACAGAATATGGCATTTAAAATGTTTTTAAAAACTTAAGACTTTCTGGACAGTGAGACACATCTGCTCCTGGCAGCACCGATTTACTTCAAAGATGATGGGCATTGAAGTAACTCCATATGGAATTTGCTTTCTTTATGGCAAAAGTTAGACATTTGGGCAAGAAACTGTTCTTGTTTGAACTGCTTAACAAAATGTTGTATCGGCTAGACATGCAGGACCCATGGAAAAAAATGACCCAAACAAAGTGAGATGGTCCTTCTGGTTCCTGCTTTGCAGAGAAGACTTCCAGATATTCTACAGGACACAGGGAGAAGCAACTAAAAACTCTAGGTAGGCCTATAGGCTGAAGATGGATGCCCTAATGTTGCAGAGGAACTTTGGGTGACAGTCTAGGCAGGCAGCTGTCTCTGTCATTCTAGATTTTTGGAAGTTGCTTACAATGTACTTCCTGTTTACTTAGGTCATATTATAAGGTAAGATATATAAGGTAAGATCCTTCTGGGGTCTTTGATGGAGTTGAAGACTAGATAGTTATAATTTTCATTGGTTATGATAAAAGATAAATTAGATATGAAACTTTAGACTCATAAATATAGGCTAGATGACAGAATATTTTCTTTAATTTTGCCAAATACAAATAGGCTAGATATTATAACTGTAATTTCTATTTGATAACTGTTCTATTATATGTAATTTTGCTATGTTAAAGTTAAAATCTTTTTTGATTAGATAGAAAAGGGAAAGTGCTGTGGGATGTCTTTCTGTATGCTATGAATGTGTTGTTCCCATTGGCTATAAATAAGGCTGTTTTTGGCCTATGGCAAGGCAGCTTAGAGGCAGGTGGGAAATCCAAGACAGAGAGAGAAGAAAGGCAAAGGCAGAAGAGATGCCAGCTACCGCCAAAGGAGCAGCAAGACGCCAAGACCGGTAATGCCATGACCACGTGGCAACTTATAGAGTAATAGAAATGGATTAAGTAATAAGAGGTAGCTAGCAAGAAGCCTGCCATAGGTCATACAATTGGTAATTAATATTAAGCCTCTGAATTATTATTTTATAAGCAGCTGAGGGACCATGGGGCCGGGCAGAACCAGAAGGTGGGACCTGAGGACACTCATGGCTACACCTATCAAATAAAAATACCCTCTAACCAACCCTTCAAGGGAGGGAGGGAAAGTAAAGAAGAAAGGGTAAGGTTAAAACCAACAGATATGGGAGAGGCAAACTGAAGCTCTATGAGTAACTACTATACCATACTTACTAAAAAGTACAAAATGTGGGCTGGAGGGATGACTCAGCTGTTAAAAGGCTAGGCTCACAACCAAAAATATAAGCACAAAATTTAAAACAATGCCCAAGTCTGGTGATAACGTGGAGAAAATGAATCTTTCTTTACTGATGGTGGCAAAATGAAATGCAACTAATACTTTGGAGAGAAAGTCTAGCAGTTTCTCCAAACTGTAACATATCCATACAATAGAATACAACTGAGCAATAAAAAGAATTAAACACATAAGAACATGAATGAACTTCCAAATGTTTAAGCTAAAGAAGAGTCACAAATACAGGAAAGGCGAGGGTTTTAGAGAGAATCCCATGGTGGTGGGCAGGAACTGTTGGTGACAACATGCACTCAGGAGTTCTATTACCACAAGAATTATGGCTTTGTATACACATACATCAACACATTTAGTTCCCATCTGTCTACTGAGAAAGCCTTAAAGGGAGGAAAACTAAGCACATGAACTCCCAGATGGGACTTCTAAACATGTCTCCAATAAAATAACTAAGATATCTTGAAATGTTTTATTTCATGGCTCACAAGTTTACAAGATGACCCTAGGATGTTTTGTTATACTACAAAGATTTTTAAGAGAACAATGAATTCTATCTTCTACTAGCCAAATCTAGAACAATTTGAGCAACAAAAAAGTGGGCATGGTGATCATGCCTTCAACCCTAGCACTTGAGGGAGGGAGGGAGAGGTAGGGGGATTTCTCTTTGAAGAGTTTGTGACCAGCCTAGTCTACGTGGTGGGTTCCAGGCCAGTCAAGGATACATAGTGAGACCCTGTTTCAAAACAAAACAAAAGCCGAGGTGGTGGTGGCTCATACCTACTATACTAGCATTTGGAAAGCTGAGGCATGAGAACTGCCACAAATCTGAGCTATAGACTGAGACTATGAGAGAAAGAGGAAAGAGGAACAGGAAGGGAGGAAGGAAAGGAGAGGTGAATGAATCTTTCAAAATGTACCCTGGAAATAAAAACTCTGTAAATGAACAAGAAATTATATAACTTTTAGAAAAATACACAGGAAAAAAATGTGGATTTGCTTTAAGAAAAGTATCATTAGATATAACAGGACCATCATAATCTATAGAAGACGGTCCATTGTCCTTAATCTCAATTCAATGGCTATGTATCAGAACAGAGCAGGAGTCAGAAGGCAAGAGCCTAGTGTTTTTTTTAGAAATCCAATATCCTCAGGTATCTGTGCCAAAATATACTGCTATGAGCTGAAAAACCACTTTCCCCTATTCTAGTGATATTAGGCATTGAACCTAGTTCCTTGCACCCACCAGACAAACACTTTACCACTGAACTTGGTCTCACAAGCTATTATCATACTTTAAGCAACGCTTCTGCTGAGACATTCCAAGTAGCTGGGTCTACAGGCCTCTCTACCAGCAGGCATGGCTAGGCATAGTTCGTTCGTTCATTCTTTCTTTTTCTCTTTTTCTTTCTTTTTTAAAATTTTGTTCGTCTGTTTTTTTGAAACAGGCTTTCTCTATGTAGTCCTGGAACTCTCTCTATAGACCAGGTTGGCCTCGAACTCAAGAGATCTGGCTGTCTTTGCCCCCAGTGCTGGGACACCATCTGGCTAGGCATAGTTCTTAAGGTACTGAGGCTATATGCTGTCAGCCAGAACACTAGCAATGAGTGACTCAAGTACAGCAGCAAACGGTGTGTTTTCTGACTGCCCACTCCCCCACCCCCACAGACAGAGCTCATCTAACAGGTACTGTCTAATGCTTGCCATCAGCAAGGCTCATATCTACCCAAAACACAAGCTCAGAGTATCTCACGCACAAGACTCCCTCCCTGTCACATCCTGGAGTGCAACACCAAGAAGAGCACCCCAGTTCTAAGAGCTACAGCTTGGCTTTGGGGACACTAGGTCCTCAACTTTTCACTGTACTGAGTCACTTCTGGGATCTATGGAGCATCACTCAGCACCAGAGACCTAGGGCTGTGGACCAAGTGGATGTGGCACTGCCAACAGAGCAGGTATAGAGCATCTCTGATTCACAGAGCACCTTTCCTGTAGCACGCAAGGGGCCGGGGCCTTCACTGCAGCACTTCCTTCTGAATGCATGCTCCCGTCCACCTGCAACAGGTAGGCATTTGCTGTCTGTACTGAGCACTCCCACAATACAAATGATACACAGAAACATTCTGAAAGTCTCCTCTCTGCAAGTGGAACTCCTGCTCCTGGGTGACTCCCTGCAGCCACTGCTGCCCTCCCGAACTCTAGGAACATGACTATCTCCCCAACTTAGCAACCAGAAGCTTTGTAATATCTGCTTCATGCCCCAGTCTCTTTTAGTTGTTGTTTTGTTCTTAGACAAGGTCTCTCTATGTAGCCCTGGCCGTCCTGGGACTTGCTATGTGGACAGGACTGACCTCCCAAGCAATGGAAGTAAGTGCACCACCACACCCAGCCTTAGATACTCTTCTATGTTAACTGAACATTAGGAACAATTTTCTTTTTCTTATTCAGTTCTCTTCATTTATTTGAACTTATTTTATTTCCCAATGAATACATAAAATGTTTAAAAAAATTTCTTTTTATTTTTACATATGTGTATGTCAGTATGCCATGTGTATCTGGGAGTTACGAACATTAGGGCCCAATGTGGATGCTGGACCCTCTAGAAGAACAGCTCCCTGGCTCCACCCAAATAAAGCTTCTGTAAACAGCTGCATGTCAGCTGCGTGTCAGTTTCACTGAGAACATATGCTAATTCTATTTCCCTGAAGAGTGAGCTTCCTGGGTCAGTCTTCTGGTAATGGTTACTTCTTTCTAAAAGACTGCTTGCTTATTTTTGAGTGGCTTTATCATAATTCACTTAATCTCTCCTCCCCTCCCCCCCCCCCTCCCTGCTTGTGGATCAGATGTAAGCTCTAACATACTACTCCAGCGCCATGCCTGCCTGCCTGCCACCATGCTCCCTACATGGACTCACCCTCTGAAATTGTGAGCAATTAAACACTTTCTTTATAAGTTGCCTTGGTCATGGTTTCTCTTCACAGCAACAGAAAAGTAACTAAGACAGGAAGTCAAGATCAAAAGTCTATTCATACAGCATTTTGAGAATGGTAAAATGAGAGACAGAGCAGAGACCACTGGTTTCCAGGACAGAGGTGAAGGAGGATTAAGAAAAGCTCAAGAACTCTAGCATTGAGCTGAGGCAGGAGATCACCATGAGATTGAGGCCAGCCTGTGCTACATAACGAGTTCAATTATAGAAAAAGAGAGGAGGAGGAATGGGGCAGGAGGAGAAAGGGGAGAAGTTCCTCAGTTCTGCCTTGGGTACAGTCAGGAACTATAAGATGGGAAGAAAGTGCCTTCCACGTTTCTAGATACAAACTGATGCACTAAAGATGCTAGCTCTAAGGCTGTTGTTTCTAGTCAGGAGATGCCAAGTTTTGGAGAAGTCAAAATAAACTCAGACCTGCCTAGAACAAGAACCACAAAAAAGCACAATTATCAATAGCTGCACCAACAGAGAGAGGGCTCACACTAATGGCAGGAAGTGCAGCTGTACAAGTGCTGTCTTAGAACTGACATCAGGTAAATGAATGTGCCCTAGCAGCTCCTTACCTCGACGCAATGTACACACACACTGTTAGTCAGATCTACAGAATTACTGCAGGTATTTTTTTTTTCCAGACAGGGTTTCTCTGTGTAGTTTTGGAGTCTTTCCTGGAACTCACTCTGTAGCCCAAGATTATGAGTTCGAGGCCAGCCTGGGCTACAGAGTAAGCTCCAGGAAAGGCACAAAGCTACACAGAGAAACTCTGTCTCGAAAAACAAATGAAAGAAAGAAAGGAAGGAAGGAAGGAAGGGAGGGAGGGAGGGAGGGGAAAGGGAAAAGGAAAGGGAAAGAAAAGGAAAAGCAGGACACCTCCCTACAGCGTCATTTGGTGTATGTATAAATGGTGCCAGAAATTGTAAACCTTCAAAGCCCTAGCCTAGAGACACTACCACAAGGCTTCAAATGAACATATTTGTGCACTGCTTACTTTTGCAGGGTACTGACTATGCCTCTGCTGGCCTTTCTAATCCTCAGTTCAAGCTATCCCCCAGGTTCTTCCCTTAGTGAGATGACATAGGTATTGCTGTAAAGTATTAGGTTGACCAGGTTACTCTCTACACTCAGATGATAAGTAACAGTTTATGCTCCATAATATCCACTGAAAGGCTGGTCTATAAGAAAATACTGGGACTTGGGAGCAGGTGTTGAGAATGATGACTCAACTCCTCCCTTAAGTCTGCCCCACAGATTTCAAATCTGTCAGCTCCCAATCAGATGATTGCCTTAAAATAAACTTCTAAATATCTACATGTATGACATGTGTACACATAATCTACAGCTCTCTCAAGGAAGCCTTGACTCATTAGGATAGTAACTATAGAACTTGGTATACTATGAAATATAGAAAAATTTTTAATGTTCATTGACAGGTATGAAATAAACTGTGGAATTTAAGAGAATTAAAAACAAAAATTAGCTCTACACCAGTTTCATTACAAAATGCAAGTTAAAAGAAGTATATGCTACTATAACAAATATTATTTATAAGTATCAAAGTTTTAAAATTGGCCCTTCCCAGATTATTAAAATGGGGTCTCTAAAAGTTTAGCAAATAAAAAGTTTTCTGAACATACAATAGGCAGAAATCAATTGACATTCAGACATGTAATGAACTGGAGGTGTTTCTGTAGTCTAGCAAGCAGTCTTGGTCTGAACTCTCACCCTATCTATATACTGAGCTATGCCTATCATCACACCACCCAATGCCCGCAAACACTGCTTCAATTACCTCCACTCAGATTAACAAACTACTCTTCTGTATAAACTGCAGCATTTTTACTGGACATACAAAGTTTTCTACTATTACAGAACCATAATGGTTTAATTACATAAAACAAAGACTATAATTATTTTCCTACTATCATCCCTCACAATAAGTATCAATTTTTAAAATTAATAATGAGTAGGTATTATCTAAAAAACAGTCCACGCATTGTTATTTTGCCTATATGTAGGTCTGTGCACTACATGCATTCAGTGCTTACAAAGGACAGAAGTCAGTGCTGGATCCCCTGGGAACAGAATTACAGAGGGTTGTGAGCTGCCTTATGGGTGCTGGGAATCAAACTCAGGTCCTATGAAAGAGCAGCCAGTGCTCTTAACCTGAGTCTATCCAGTCCCACATTATTATGGCTTTAGATTGAATTTTGATAATGTATGATTTTAAAAACTCATGTTTAAGGGGCTGTGAAGATGGTTCAGTGGACAAAGTGTTTTTTGTACAAGTGTGAGAGCTGCAGTTTGGATCCCTAGAGCCTCTATGAAAGAGGGCCACTTGTAATCTCTGGAGCAAGCTGACTAACCAGACTAACCATCAAGCTTTAGAGAACCTACCTCAGTTTTGGTGAAGAATAATCAAGGAAGATACCTGATGTCGACTTCAAGTCTCCACATGAACATGTGCACATGTGCACATGGACACACATGCATAAATACACACTCACAACATATGCATACACACAAAGTAAAACTGGGCTGGAGAAATGGGTCAGCAGTTAAAAGCACATACTGTTCTTGCATGGACCCCAGTTCAGTTTCCAGCAGCTACATTGGGTGGCTCACAACTGCCTGTGACTTCAGCTCTAGAGTATCCAACACCCTCTTCTGGCCTCCCCAGGCACGTATGCTCACATTACCATACCCACACAGACACATAATCAAAACTAAACCTTTAAAAAAGAAAAAAAATTCTTGAATGTATGATTTAATGTTTCCTAATAACAGAGTGTTCAATTTAAAATCATTTAGCCCTATAATATCCTTCTAGCATATTTCCTGGTTATGATTTGAAACCATGAATTAGCTGTCCTTCCACGGGGCCATATTTTGTCAACAGTTAGGGAAAAGAACATCAACTTCCATTTTATATTCCCAGTAACATTAGTTCCTATTTCTCCCCATCTTAGTCAATCCCTGTTATTGTCTGACTTTTGGCTCAAGTAGATATGATGTAGTCTCTCAATGGGATTTCCCTGAGGAATAATAAATAGCAAATACATTTGTCGGCAATTTGTGAACATCTTTCCTGGACAAATTTCTAATTCAAATCCTTTTCTGTTTCCATATTTATAGTTTTTAAGTTCTTATTTTTATTATTATTATGTATGTGCATGTTGGTGGTAGGGTCAGAAGACAACTCTGGAGTCAGTTCTCCTTCCACCTGTAGTGAGTGAGCAAACTCTGGTCCTCAGGCCTGCATGGCAAGCACTTTTACCTCCTGAGTCATCACCTCACTAGCCTCTTTGTCCATTTTCAAAGTGAGTTATTTGTCTGGAGTACTGGGAATATAAAATGAACTGATTCCTCAAAACATTGGTATCACTCTATACAGCCACCCAAAAACTTGTACATAAATAGTCATAGCACCATTATAAGTAATAGGCAAGAAGCAAAAATGATCCCAAATGCCCATTAACCAAATGGAAATACAAAATGTAGTACATCCATAAGATGGTTTATACTACCATAAAAAAGTATAAGGTACTAAGCCAAATTAAAGCACTAAGTCACAAAACAAAAACCTGACAGTATATGAAGAGGTGATTATAAAGACATACTAGGAGGAAAACTGGAGCTGGATTTCCAGCTCCCATATGGCAGCTCCCAACTGTCTGTAACGCCAGTTCCAGGAAATCCAACACTCTCTTCTGACCTCTATGGGCACCAGGCACACACATGGTGCAAATACACAGACAAAATAATCATGCACATGAAATAATAAATCTAAAAAAAAAAAAAGCCATAATAGACTAGTGGTTACAAGAGGCTGTGGGGTGTGGGAGAAATGGAAGATCACTGTTAAGTCCAGAATTTTTTTGTTTTGTTTTGGTTTGTTTTTTAAGACAGAGGGTTTCTCTGTGTAACAGCCCTGGTAGTCCTGGAACTCACTCTGTAGAACAGGCCTTGAACTCACAGAGATCCACCTGCCTCTGGCTCCTGAGTGCTGGGATTAAAGGTGTGTGCCAACACACCCAGCCAAGGAATTCTTTACAAATGGCAGGAATATTCTGAATGTTCTACCCACTGGCAAAAAGGTGCATGATCTGTGAATACAATCAAGATCATTGGATCCCACATTTAGATAATAAATAGTGTGTTTAGTGAAATATATGAATAAAGCTGTTATTTTAAAAATTTTATTATTGGTGTATATGTGCCTATGTGTGTATCCATGGAGGCCAGAAGAAGGCCAACAGATCTCCTGGAGCTAGAGTTACAGGCAATTGTGAATTGGCCAAAATAGGGATATGTACAAGAGCTGTATGCACTTTAAACCACTGAACCTTATCTCCAGCCATAAAGCTGTTTTGTTGTTTTTAAATTTGGCTGGTTGTCTGTTTGGGGTTGGTTGTTTTTGAGACAGATTCTCACTGTAAACTCTGGTAGGCCTTGCAGAGATCTGCCTGTCTTTGCCTCCCAAGTGCTAAGGTTAGGAGTGGCACGGCCACACCTAGAAAAACCCAAAGCTGTGTGTGTATTTCTTTGTTTCAGACAGGGTCTCTATGTAGCCCGGGCTGTCCTGAAACTATGTAGACCAGGCTGGCCTTAAACTCACAGAGATCTCCCTGCCTCTGCTTCCATAGTGCTAAGATTTTTTTTTTTTTTTTAAATGCCAGGAGGTAGTGGCACACACCTTTGATCCCAGCACCCAGGAAGCAGAGGCAGGTGGATCTCTGAGTTAGAGGCCAGCCTGGTCTACAGAGTGAGTTCTAGGACAGCCAGGGTTACAGAGAAACCCTGTCTCTAAAAAAAAAAAAAAACTGAGGGACAGGGGCTGAGCAAGGCCCTCCATGAGGGCTACGTTGGAAGACCCTACCTCAAAAATAAAACAACAAAAAGTACTCAGAAGAGAAAAAGAACAGGGAGGGGGGTAGAGGGATAGGAAAACTGAAGACACATGAGATACTGTAACACACTTATTTTAAAAGTATAAAATTTGGTTTAAAAAAATATAAAAAGTCAATAAATTCCCAAGACAAGAAGTGGGCTACTGGATTGGGACAAAGAAATAAAATTTGTAACTCAACTGTATATCCTTCTCATTGTTTGGGTTTTCATCTTAAGATGCACTTATCATAGAGGCTGGAGAGATGGCTTAGTAGTGCATGTTTAGTTATACCTCATAAATAATACCAATTATTTTTCTTTCTGCCTCCACTGTCCAATCCCAGTCCTTAGCCATAGGCATCTCTAGTATCTGCCACATTACAGGTGTTTCATAAATGTTGAACTGATAAAGAGCACAGGTAGCTAACCACTGCCGAGTTCTAGGAAGGGGGCAGTACCGTTCCCCTGCTCCACCACAGCAGTCTACCGCACTGACAAGTCTGGGAACCAAGTGGGAGAAGCAGAACCCTTACAATTTGGGGCCCCCGAGATGCAACCCCCTCACTCTCTGATGATGCTTTTCCTCCTAAGAGTCTCCAGGCAGCCAACTCCTGGTCTGCTGTCCACTCTGGAAACTGAACTGACACACTCAGGTTTTCCTCTAACTAAAGTGATCTTCCTGTACAAACCAAGGGAAACAAAAAGCAAGGAAAAGTGGGGCAAGGGGAAATAAAACAGGAAATAAAGATGGATATAGAGGATGTAAAGTCACAGTTGGTCACACCAAAAAATTAATAAATTAAGTGCATGGAGTGTGGTAGCTCAGAACTGTAAGCAGAGCAGCACTAAGCTAAGGCAGGGAAGTTTTTAGTTTAAAGTCAGTAAGGCTGAATGAAGGTGAGATTGCTTATTTTAGGGGGAAGGGGTTAAGTTGGGATACAGAAGAGTTGGTAGAGCGCTTGCTAACATGCATGAAATCCTGCGTTTAATCCCCAGTATGTCATAAATTGAGTGTGGTAGCACTCAGCAATCTTCGTTCTCAGGATGGAGGACCAGAAGTTGAAGGTCATCCTTAGCTACACAGCAAGTTCAAGGCCAGCTGGGGCTGCATGAAACCCTAGCCCCGCCTCCCAAATAAATTAAATTTAAATTGACTTTTGATTGCTTTTGTTCTACTCCTAGATTAGACACGTTTTCTCCGGGGTATTTCTTTTTAACCTGGTAGCAATTATTCTTCCTATACCACATTTACACTTGAGATTCTCCAACCATTTCTGTTAATAGCTTTGGAATATTTAACTGCACAGCACAATGCCGTATAATTCAACAGTCACTCAAAAGTAGCTCCGACTCAACAGGTTTACACTGAACTTTTCCTTCAGCGTGACCATCACCGCTGCCACCACCATTCTTTCCCTTTTATCTACAGAAACAGATACTGTCACTTACACAGTCACTGTGGACTACACAGTTACTCATCAAATGTTGCTGATTACGCAATAGACTGGAATGAACTCGAATGTTCAACAAGAGACTCAGTCTAAAGGACCGGTCAGTGGATACTACATGTACCAGACTGATGTTGGACAGGTGCATTTAACCTGTATGGAAACAACACATAAAGCAAATCTAGGCAAAGAACAAAGCAGGACTTGTACATGCAGTCATCCTTAGCAATGATAGCTCATGTCCAGCTTGAAGTAGGTTCCCATACATGAAGGTTATAAACATGTCAGGTTGCAGAAAGGAAGCTGAGGTGAAATCACTCTTCAGCCGAGCTTTACTAGGAAAGCTGTAGCATCCCCACCTGAAGTGGGGAGGAAGCCTCATGCAAGCCCAGGCAGCAGCTTCATTAGGAGAGGTACCCATCACAGACAATGTGACAGGGATCCTGAAGGGAGACAGGCCCTTCAATTTCAGACTATTAGGACAGCACAAGCAGAAGGACAGACAGGGTGTAAAAGGGGAGGCAGACCCTTTAGTGTTATCAGTTCTCATTAGAGCAAAGAAACAAAGGTGGAGAGGTTAATATGAGTGACCTAGTCTATGTGAGGTCAGGAAGGCACTGATAAAAGTCTGGCTGTAAAGCAACCCCACCCTGAGTTTGGCAGTAGAGAGAGCAGGCCTTACCTGCAACTGTAAGGTCAGCTCAGTATAGAAGCCCATACAGGGAGACAGGATCTGGTTTTCAGGGAGAGAACAGCAGCAGGGCCTGGGGTCTAACATGGACACTTACTAACGTGCCAGCTGTCTCCTCCACGCTCACCTACAGATGGCCCAGGCTTGATGCCTGTCACTGCATGTCCCCTCTGATAACAGTGTGCCTGCTGCTTGATGCTATGCTTCTCCCAAAACACATTTTTATTATTTTATGCACATGAGTGTTTTGCCTACTTGTATATATGTGCACCACTGTGTGTCTGGTGACTGAGAAGGCCAGAAAGGACATCAGACTCCCTAAAAGTGGAGTCACAGGCTGTTGTGAGCCACCATGTGAGTGCTGAAAGTAGAACCCTGGCTTCTGGAAGAGCAGCCAGTGCTCAATCACCTCTCTAGCGCCCCCCCAAAACACTTAACAAGCAAAGTATGTTACTGAATTCTTTTATCTCATTTTTTGAGTCTAGGGTCTGACTACCATGAAGCCCAAGCTGCCTATACCATGAAATCCTAATGCTTCCAATTCCTAGTACTGGATTACAGGCTACATGGGCTTAAATGTTTCCTCTTCCTAATGAGAAACTATTTTCTTTCCTCTGAGTCTTAAGTTGTTTGGGAATGATACAATATGAAAGAGCAAGAAGTGGAATGGCCTATTATAGGGAATCACTGTGGATCAGACCTTTACAGCCCTGCATCATAACAAATGACTTTTCTGTGACTAATCCACATTTGTGAACACTATATTAGATTCTCCCTGCTCCCCAAACTCTATACTGCTTTATCCTTTTCAGGGATGGGGAGGCAGGAGGGACACTAGCCATTGAACCCAAAGCCTGGCACCTGCTATCACTGAGCTGCAATCCAGCCCTCTATCTTAAAATAAAAAGGGAAACTAGCCGGGCAGTGGTGGCGCACGCCTTTGATCCCAGCTCTCGGGAGGCAGAGGCAGAGGCAGAGGGATCTCCGTGAGTTTGAGGCCAGTCTGGTCTACAGAGTGAGTTCCAGGACAGCCAGGGCTACACAAAGAAACCCTGTCTTGAAAAACCAAAAAAAGGGGGGGTTGATGACTAATTTATAACTGTAATTTACCAAACAATATACTATTTTTAAAAGAAATATCTATTCCTGATATTAGACTTGAAGACTTGAAGATAGAAGAATGAAATAAACAGCCTGTGAACTTTTTTTTTGTGGATTTGTTTGTCTTTTGAGACAATGGCACTTGCCACCAAGATTGACAACCTGAGATCAATGCTCACGACTAACTTGGTAGAAAGAAAAATTGACTCTATGAGAATAGGAAGTCACCTAAAAGGCTCCAACCAAAGGTGAATGCACATGCAAAATCCTCTATCTACACATGCCCAACATCCACCACTCAACACAGACCACTCTGCAAGCAAGCTATCTTCAGAAACCATTTCCATAAATGTCTACTGTTTGGGGGTTTACAGTCAAAAGAAATTATAAACCAAAGCGGAACACATTAGTGGGATGGCACACACCTGCAATCCCAGCTCTAGAAAAACCGAGGCACGAGGATTCTGAATTCAAGACAAGCTTGAGCTACACAGAAGACCATCTGTCTCACACACACACATGCATATAGCACTTGGAATGGAGGCAGGAGAATTGCAAACTCAAGGTCAGTCAGAAGACCTTATCAAAACAAACAAACAAAAGAGGGGTGGGATTAAGGTTGACAGACTCCTGGTCTAGTTTAAAAGGCCTTGAGTTAACTCCTAGCCTAGAAAACAAAACAAAAAACTGCAAACAGCAGAGATGTCATGAGAAAAAGGTGTGGGGGGGGGGCACACATTGAGAGACAAAATTGCCCATAGGAAACATACTGAGAAGAAGGGATGCCAGAGAGCTTCACAAGAAAAAAATGCTCCAGAATCATTCTGTACCTGCCACAGTAGCCCAGACATTCCCGTACCTGAACAGGAGCCTCAGGAAGTCAGCACATCAGGTTATAATGGCTGCTTCCAGCTACAGGAAACAGATATTCGTACTATGCAAACCATTTAGCATCTTTTGGATTTGTACCATATGCCTGCACTGCCTACCAGTAGCCAGAAGTTTCTGGTCCTGCCTGGCCCCGTGGTCAGGACGAATCTCTCCCACTTGTGGCCTGCAACCACTTGGTCCCAAGGCTTCTTGCTAGCTACCTCTTATAACTTAACTCAATCCATTTCTATTAATCTGCATGTTGACACCGTGGCATTACCACTCTGCAGGCATCCTGCTGCTCCTCGAGCAGGCAGGCTGGTGTCTCTCCCACTCTCCTCTCACTGTCTCTCTTGGATTTTCCTACTGGCTCCATCCTGCCCTGCCATTGGCCAATGCAGCTTTATTTATCAGCCAATGGGAGCAACACAATCACAGCATGCAGAAAGACACCTCATAGCACTTCCCCTTTTCTGTCTATCTAATCAAAAAGGAAGGTTTTAACTTTAACATAGTAAAATTACATATAATAGAACAGTTGTCAAGCAAGAATACAATATAGGGTTGGGGATTTAGCTCAGTGGTAGAGTACTCGCCTAGCAAGCACAAGGCCCTGGGTTGATCCTCAGTTCAAAAAAAAAATTTCTTAAGTGTCATATTCTGTAGGTCTTTGAAGTGTTTGAAGATTATTTACCTAATTAAAATCTATTTATGTGTATCTAGAAAACTTAACTAACATGACTGTAACTTTGATTATAATAGATAACTATTAATCTGTATTTTATATTTTACAATTTTAAATGACTTGCATAAACAGTACCTTAAACAAGAGTAGAAATATACAAACAGTATAACAAAATTAAATTTGTATCAATAAACTAAAATCTATAGCAATGTAAAATATCTCAAACAAGTAGTTTCTCTTTAAAAGTAGATTCAAAAATCTACCCTTTTATTCTATCAGATCTATATCCTACATTTCTATATCACCTACCTAAATACTCAACCATTTAATTTCTCTAGAAAGTCAACCACAGGAATGAAATGACACCAAGTCCATCAATTCTAACTGATATCCACTCAATTTGACCATATCCCTCCCTCTGTCAGGAACTGTGGTTCTAACAAACTCTTCTCTAGACCGCCACACCACAGAAAGGGCTACAGCACAATCCAGCCATGGCTAGGAGGTATCAATTACTAAATATGGATTACTAAACGAATTAAAACTAAATCTTGAGGCCGGGCATGATGGAACACACCTTTATCCCAGCACTTGGGAGGTGGAGGCAGAGGCAGGTGAGTAGAAGACTGACCAAGCAGACACCCATTTGAGAAACAAACAATTCTATAATCACAAAGAGAAACATCATTTCTGAGAACACAAGACCCAGTAGAGGTGTGAGAAATGTGATCACTGCCAAAAGATGACAGGCAGGAGAGGTGTAGAAGCCCACCTAGGCTTCCTAGTGGCTGTGCCCAGCAGGACTGACTGCTTAAGAGGATGATATGATCACGAGCCTGAGTACCAGGTATTTGTAAGGTTCTACACTTGTCTGTAACTAGCAAGGGGGAGGTCCTTTGCCCATCCCCTTGGCATTGTTATAAATAGCCCTTTGGAATACAGTTCTGGACTGGTAGATAAGGATCCAGGCCCACCCCAGACTATCCTGTGTTTTCTCTGTTTCTCTCCCCTTTTTTTCTACCTAAGTCTCTTATCCCTCATTCCTCAAGAGTCCCTGGAGTAAATAAATGTGGGAACTGGTCTCCTACAGAGAGGTTTCTGGGCAAGTCTCACCCTCCAGCCATTCCTTAAGGCAGCAAATACTTACATGGTATAGTGTTACCAGTTCCGAAAAGGAGCCCCAGCTCTACCAAGAAGACTGAAGCAGACTTTCCTCATCTCCATAGGCCTCAGATTTCTATTCTGTCAAAATGGAGGGAACAGATCCTTCTCCAGAGCTTAACAAAACACCACCTAAAACAAGCTGCAAAGCTACCAGCACACATTAGCAGTTTAGAATAGCAACCCAGGCACCAGGACTAGATTCTTCAATTGTAAATTTTTTAAGATTTACTTATTTTTACTTTTACACATAAGAGTGACTCACTTGCACGTCTATGTACACTACAGGTGTGACTCCTGCCCTCAAAAAGCCACAGGAGAGCATCAAATCCCTTGGATCTGGAGTTACAGATGGTTGTGAGCCACCACGTGGGTGCTGAGACCTCAGTTTGGGTTCTCTGCCAGTGCTCCTAACAGCTGAGCTTTATGAGCACATTTAAAAGACTTTTACAGCTAGGGGTGGTGCATGTCTGCACTCCAGAGGCAGAGGCAGGTGGATCTCTGTGAGTATCCTGAATAACAAAACAACTGTTCAAAGCTCTCATCGGAAGCCAGCTAAACAATTCCTACTTAGCAGATTAAGCATAAAGTTTTTTTATGTTTGTTTGGGTTTTGGTTTTAAATAAATAAATGAAAGATGAGAAACTCTCAAATGTTCCCAGTATAAAATTTAGAAATTACATAAGGTTCTTTTGTTAAATATACAAGTAAGTGTGCTGAGCACAGTGGTATACACCTTCAACCCCAGCATTGGGGAGGCAGAGGCAAGTGGATCTCTGTGAGTTCAGGCTAGCCTGGTCTACAGAGTGAGTTCCAGAATAGCCAGGGCTTGTTACACAGAAACCCTGTCTTGAAAAAACAAAAAACGAGAGACAGAGAGAGAGATACTCAATAAGAGGGTTTGAGTCACAGACATATAAATTCAAAGCTAATAAATGAAAGCATACCAACCATTATTGTAAAACCAGCCTTTACCCTGCAATTAACATATATCCTCACCCCCACAAAAACTGACATAACACAGGGCAGACAGCAGAATCATGGACTCTGCTTTCTTAGAGTTTCATCTGTTGGACAAGGCTAAACCTTGTGCAAGTTACTTAACATCTCTCAGCCTTGCTTTTTAAAGTGTGTGTGTGTGTGTGTGTGTGTGTGTGTGTGTGTGTGTGTGTGTAACATGTAGATATGTGGGCAGGTGCCTGAAGAGGCTAGAAACATAAGATCTCCTGGAGCTGGAGTTACAAGTGGCTAAAATGCTTGGTTTGGGTACTGGGAATCAAACTTGAGTCTTCTGGAACTGTACTACTGAGCTATCTCTTAGTTTTATCAGTGAAATGTAGTTGATAGTAAATGCTCCTAAAATCATTCCATAAAGCACTTACAAAGAACTTCACAAATAGTATCTATTAAATGGCTAATCAAATGATTCTAAGGTTGTAACTGGATGAGAAATGTGATAGCCTCTGGAAAAAGAAACTACTCACTGTACATGGACAACACAACTAGAAGCCAATTACACTTCATATATGCCTTTTAAAATTAAGTCACCTTTTTAAAAAAGTAAGGCCAGGCAGTGGTGGCACACACCTTTAATCCTAGCACTGAGGGAGTAGGGGCAGAATCAGGTAGATCTCTGTGAGTTCGAGGCCAGCCTAGACTACAGAGCGAGCACCAAAACAGGCACCAAAACTACACAGAAAAACCTTGTCTTGAAAAAAACCAAAAGTCATCTTTCTATCAATGATGTTATTACCTACTCAAAAATTATAATTGAAAAGAGTTAACCAAAGAGGTAGGCATCTTAACGTCCATAATACCTCCCCTGATAGTTGTTCAACTCTGAAGATCTGGGGAAAAACCACTTTGAGATCTGATTTACACACTGGAACAGGCCAAGTGTCACATTAAGTCTATACACACCAGAACTATGTTTAAGGGGCTAGGTTTCCAGATATTTCCCTTCATTTTAAACATCCAATCAAATAAAAACAAGACTAGCCATTTCTACCACAAAAGATTTATGTAATTTTGGAGTTATAATTTTAAACTGCCTTGTTTTCCTTTCCCTACTAAAAGCAAATACCAAATGTTTTGCCCTTTCTATCATTCATTCATTCATTCATTCATTCATCTGCAGTACTGAGAGCCAAATCCATACCCTGCATGCTAGGCAAGCTCTCTACCAGAGTTAAACCTCAGCCCTTCAAACACTTTTTAATGAGAACATTTGAATATATTGTGAGCTACATCTGCCTAGCAACAAGTTATAAACTTATGTTATCCTACTCATGTTCCCATGGATACAGTCATGAAAGTGCAGTGGCAGCTGTAGGAATCAAGAAAAGAATCCCAAGAGAATCATATCCCCAACTTGAGTAGAAGGCAATGCTCTAAAGGTAAAAACACTGTCCAGTACATTCGCAGTAGAAGCCACCACTCCCTGCCCCACAATCCTAAACGCCTTTCATTATGACCTCCTTTCCTAAACCTGCTGCCTGTCCATAGCTTCAGCAGTGACTTCTGTGCCTCAACTGACAATGACCTTGGGCTTTTTGCATGCTCTACTACCAGAATTGGTGCACACATCTCTTGGTATTTATGATGTAGCAAATTTGTCAAATGACTTGAAAACAAGGTAGAAACCACTTTATGCTGCCCTGTGACCCACACCGGCCTCTTGCATTCACTTTTGTTGCAGGGATTATTTGTTGGTCATCATTCTTAAGCTAAATAACTTTTTCATAAGCTCTAAAAATATTAAGCACAAAAAGGAATTATTGGTGAGCAAAATGTTTTTTTAAAAAAATCATATTATGCAGGGCAGTGGTGGCACACGCCTTTAATCCCAGCACTTGGAAGGCAGAGCCAAGATGAGGCCAGCCTGGTCTACAGAGTGAGAGCCAAGACAGACACCAAAACAACACTGAAAAACCCTGTCTCAAACCCCCACCCCCTCAAAAAAAAAAAATCTTTCTCCTGGCAAACAAATAAAAACAAAGAATAATGCCTAGAATTCAAAAATATGTTAAGTTTATCTACATAAAATTTGAAACTTTAACTGAGAATCTTAAGATCAGAGGACTGAGAGTTCAAAGTCAGCCTAAACAACAAAGTGAATTTGAGGCAGCCTGGGCTATACTGTGAGACCTTGCCTGAAAAAGAAAAGTTTCCGTTAAAACGAATGCAGCCCTAGCTGGCCTGAAACACCACAGACTGGTCTTGAAGTTGCAGTAACCCTCTTGCCTCTGCATCAAGAGCTGGGGTTACAAGCATGAGCTCCTATGCCTAGCAATTTCTCCCTTTAATACACACAGAGTTTTTTTTAATAGTCAGTAAAAAAATTGAACTAAATAGGCCAGGGTCACCAACAGAAAGAAAAAATACCAATGATCCAAGAACATGAAAGATGCTTAAATTCACTAGCTAAAAGGATTGAACTTACTCTAAAAGTAATAGCACTTTCAACATCTGCAGAAAACCAAAATGAGCCTCTACACAAAGAATTCAGCGGCTTATACATAAATTCTGATTGCAGTTTTGCTCTAGAGAAAAGTTAATCCAAGTGAGCACAATCACTTGCAGTTTAGAATACTAGAAACAGAAAATGGCCATCAGTAGGTTCAGGTTATGTTGTACCCACACAAACACTATGCTGTCATTATACAGAAATACAGAAGGTATGCTCTGTGGTGGAGCACTATCCTAGGAATGAAAAGAAACTGGTTTCCATCCCCAGAACCAAAGAAGAAAATGAGAAGATGACCTGGCAAGTTGACTCAACAAATAAAAAGGACTTCCCAAGCAAGCTTGATAACCTGAGTACAACCCTGGGAACATAGAGCAGGAAAACTGTCCTGAGCCCCACGCATCAGCAGGGCACAGGCACCCACTAAGCACACACCAATGCACGTACATATAATAATCAATAAAATTTAAAAATTAAAAATATAGCTAGCAGCCAGGCGGTGGTGGCGCACACCTGTAATCCCAGTACTCGGGAGGCAGAGACAGGTGGATCTCTGTGAGTTCCAGGCTAGCCTGGTCTACAAAGCGAGTTCCAGGACAGGCACCAAAGCTACAGAGAAACCCTGTCCAAAAAAAAAAAAAAAAAATTATATATATATATATATATATATATATATATATATATATATACATACACACACACACACACACACACACACATATAGCTAGCATTAGCTCATTTCTTTTGTCTATATATTTTAATAAACAGATTACCTTAAACTATCTTCTATCAAGAAAATTTGGGAGAAATGGGATAGAACAGACAACTTAGAAATTAAAATAGAACAACATGCAAAAGAATGCACACATCTGCCTGAAAACACTTGTGGTTAAATGATGAAAAGGCAACAATCTCAGAATATGTATTTGCAATCAGTGACTATGGATTTAATATTTCAAACTGATTAGAAAGCCAAAGGTGGTGGGCGGTGGTGGCGCATGCCTTTAATCCCAGCACTCGGGAGGCAGAGGCAGGTGGATCTCTGTGAGTTCGAAGCCAGCCTGGTCTGCAGAGTAAGTTCCAGGAAAAGCACAAAGCTACACAGAGAAACCCTGTCTCGAAAAACCAAAAAAAGAAAAAAGAAAAGCAATAACTTAACATTAAAAAAAAAAAGCCTAAGGTAACTTCTTCAATGGGAAAAGGACATAAAGACAAATCATAAAAGAAAATAAAAGTTTCCCACCACCTGTAGAACCTGGAAAAATATATAATAAACAAGACATTGTGCAAATTAATTTTTTCCTAATGTAAGCAAGAGTACACAGTAAGCCAGGCATGACCTGTAACAGTATTTACATCAGGCTAAGGCATGATGATCAAGTTCTAGATCAGCCTGAGTTACATAGTAAGATATTGTTTCTAAAAACAAAAAAGTATACTGTAAATATACTCAATGTCCCTGCAATACCCTGCTAGTAAACACTGCATGTTTGGGGGAAAGCACATTACAAATAAATGTACAGAGGTTTATAAGTACATGGAAAATCATTTCAAAATGCTCATAAAATGAGAAGCCAGGCCAATGAGATTGCTCAGTGGGTAAGCCTGAATGATCAGAGTTCAATTCCCAGGACCCACATGATAGGAGATTGGACTCTTGAAAGTTGTCCTCTAACCTACACACGCACACCAAGATGTGCACACACACATACACACACACACACACACACACACACACACACACACACACACACAACACATAATTGGAAAAAAAAAAAAGAGCCAGAGGGGTTGAGGACATCAACCAAGCAGGGCTCATAGGGGCTCACGGGAACATTAAGGGCAATCAGAGTCTACTCGGGTCCTTGCTAGGTCCTCTCCATATGTTATGGCTGATGGCCTGTGTTTCTGCGGGACTCCTAACAGTGGGAGTGTGGGGTGTCTGACTCCTTGTCTGTTTTTGGGACCCTTTCCCACCTACTGGGTTGCCCTGCCCAACTCTGATGAGGGTTTGTGCCTAGTCTAATTATGTCTTGTTATGCCATGTTCAGGTGACATCCTTGGAGGCCTGCTCTTTTCTGAAGGGAGTGAATGGGAGGAGGAGTGGATCTGGGGAAGAGGGAAGGGAGGCAAACTACCATCAGGATGTGTTGAAAAAATAATAAATTCAAAATAAAATTAGGGAGCCAGCAGTGGTAGTGCACACCGTTAATCCCAGCACTTGGGAAGCAGAGGCAGGTGGATCTCTGTGAGAGGACAGCATGGTCTACAGAGGACTCCAAGTTCCAGGACAGCCAGGGCCACACAGAGAAACCCTGTCTTGAAAAACTCTGTGTGTGTGTGTGTGTGTGTGTGTGTGTGTGAACAAAACATTTATTATGTTTACTATTTCGTGGACTGTTATTCAGTTTAAACATTTTTGAAAACTTTACACAAAAAAACTCTTAATGCCATGAAATTAATAATAGTGAACTTAGTTCTTGTCAGGCACAGGCCTATGCAATTTATGTATATTAATTAATTAATGTGATTTACTGATAATTAAATACAATTAACTCATTGTATTTAATGTAATTTTAGAAAACATATTAATGGCAAAGCATTGGTTGTTGAAATTGTGAGGTTTATTTGATCCACATCCATTGAGAATCTGTAAAGCTACCATTTTCTACAAAAGATGAACATTTAGCATTTTGCACAAAAAGTCCATGGACACAGGTGTGGTGGCATGTGCACTTGGCTAGTGGACCAGTTTCAGGCTGATGTGGTGTCCACAGAAGTTCCATTGCAGCTTAAATAGGTTAAAGCCTGTTCAAACGTCCCTAGTTCCTTCATGATTCAAAACTGGATACATTTGTATCGAGAAGTTGGTACATAATCCAACAGCTGAAAAGTTCTAAAGCTAGGCATAGACCCAGGAATATTAAAATTTGTGGCCAGCCTGGGCTACATATTGATACCCTGCCAATAAAGAAATATAAGCACACACAGTTGTCCACTGGCACGCACGCGCATGCGCGCGCGTGCACACACACAAAGTTGAAGAGTAACAAACTCTGTGCTGGGGATGAAAGGTTCAAATACACTCTTATCACTCTCCTGTTATCCCAACAGCATTCCCTTACACAACTTCACGCCCTAAGGGCCGGGATGTACGTTTTGTCCAGTGCTCTATATGGTATCTAGGACAGAGCCTATGTATAGCCTATTGAAAGGCTTCTGCAGCAGGGCAGCAGGGGCGCACACCTTTAATCCCAGCACTGGGAGGCAGAGCCAGAAGGATCTCTGAGTTCGAGGCCAGCCTGGTCTACAGAGCAAGATCCAGGACAGGCACCAAAACTACACAGAGAAACCCTGTCTCAAAGGAAAAAAAAAGAAAAGTTTCTGCACTGCATAGCTCAGGAGATGGCTCAGCTGGTAAAATGCTTGCCATGCAGACATGAGGACACATGTAAAAAGCAGGCCCAGTAGTCTATAACCCCAGTACAGGGAGACAAAGGCAGGCAGATCCCAGTGGCCTGCTGACCAACAGTCTATGTGAACAGTAAGTTTCAAGTTCAGTGAGAGACTTACTTAAAAAAAGGTGGAGTGGCTAGAGAGACAGCCCAGCAGTTGAAAACATGCACTGCTCTTTTCAATAATAAGGTCAAGCAGCTCAAACTGCCTGTAACTCCAGCTCCGGGGCATCCTCTTCTGGTCTCCATGGGCATGCACTCATGTGTACATGTACAGACAGGGGTTTGGGGATTTAGCTCAGTGGTAGAGCAAGGCCCTGGGTTCGATCCTCAGCTCTTAAAAAAAAAAAAAAAATGTACAGACAGAGACAGAAACAGACTCCCCTCACCACAAATAAAATAAATCTTTTTTTTTTTTTTTCCTTTTCCCCGAGACAGGGTTTCTCTGTGTAGCTTTGCGCCTTTCATGGAACTCACTCTGTAGACCAGGCTGGCCTCAAACTCACAGAGATCCGCCTGCCTCTGCCTCCCGAGTGCTGGGATTAAAGGCGTGCGCCACCAACACCTGGCAAAAAGGTTCTTTTTTTTTTTTTGAGCTAAGGATCGAACCCAGGGCCTTGCGCTTGTTAGGCGAGCGCTCTACCACTGAGCTAAATCCCCAACCCCGTAAAATAGATCTTTAAAAAAAAATTAAGGTGGAAAATGTAGTTACTATCATGAGTGTAATCAATGACTATCATGAGTGTAATTAATATTTTGAATGTAATTCATGCCACTGAATTGTGAACTTAAAAATGGTTACAATTGCAAATATTATTTTCATTTAAAAAATTTTAAAGTAGTTGCTCATGTTTAAAAATAAAACAGTAGAAATAATCTTTAAAAACTAAGTAAATAAAGCGGAGAATCAATCAAGGAAGATATCCCAACACTAACTTTGGGCCTCAGCAGACCCTTGCATAGGTAAGCATATCCCTGTGTGCAAAGTTCCTGCACTGCCAGACACAGGAACACCAGTGATAGCCAGATGGGAGGCTGGGACAGCACCACTAAGCCAAGGAGAACATTTACCTGAGCAGAGTTAAGATTCTGTCCTACAAACCAAAGTTGGGTCAACAGTTTTCTCAACTTCAGTAAACCCTTTCTTACACACTCTCATTGATGTCCTTCCCCAGCTACAATTCCATCACTCTCTGGCTTCAACTTTTCCAGTGTCGGGCACTGAAGGGCAATGATTTTCAAAAGTAGAGACTGTAGTTTTAAAATAGAAGGTTAAGATCCAGAGACTGCCCAGCAAGTGCAGTGCTTGTCATGTAAGCTTGATGGCCCGAGTGTGACCCCAGAACCCACAACGGAAGGAAAGAACACCTTCACAGTCACCCCACGGCACATGTGTTCCAGTGCATGCGCAGGCACCTTAAAAATAAATAAAGGTTGAGGAAAGAGAAGAGGGAAGGATGAGGAGAAAAACTACAACACATACAAGTATGCAAAATACATCATATCTCCGGATATATCGTTGTGGTGATGCTTTATTTTATATTTCTTGTTATTCTAGAGTCTATTTTCTTCAGCTTACAAAGTTTACCATGAAACCATTGCACCAGCCTCACAAACCTTCTGTTACTACCCTTTATTTTCCTTTGTAGTGCCGGGAAAGAAGTTAAGGTTTCAGACATATGAGGCAAACATGGAAGCATTCTACCCCAAACTACATATCTATTCTAAGACGGCCTCTACAGGGAGACTAGGGATGTAGACCAGTGTTAGAATTCTTATCTAACAAACACCATGCCTTGGCTTCTATCCTCTTCACTGTGAGACAGGGAGAATTCAATGAACCACACCAAGTAATCAACAGGTACCATACTAGTTTCCCTAAATGTACTCCATTTTGTTTAAACAATGAAATCACCTAACATTTCCTTTCTTCTTCAGAATGTGTCTCCATGATTTAATGACAGGTTAAAGAAAAATAAGATAAAATAAAAAGATCTAGGGGTTGGGGATTTAGCTCAGTGGTAGAGCCCTCACCTAGCAAGTGCAAGGCCCTGGGTTCGGTCCTCAGCTCTGGCAAAAAACAAAACAAAACAAAACAAAAAACAAACAAAAAAAGATCTAAACTCAATACCATCCTGATCCTGACCATGGTAAGATCCTAGCTCAAAACCTAAAAATGACTTACCAAAGAGGCGTCTTTGGAAAGTCTTCCCTCTGCATCCAATTTCAATCATCTCCCTAGGTTCTCAGGGCCCTCAATTTCCAAAGCACTGTCCCACAGCTTTTTTCTATCAGACCAGGTGTTTTATGATAACAGAACAGTGCTCATTAAATAATTACACTTAATATCCAAAGTCATGTGCTGTGATGCATCTTATAGGGCAGAATATAGCTCAATGTAGAGGATCAACTCGCACCCCCCCACAGCACATTTACCAAACTTCAGCCAGAAAGTTTTTAAAGAAAATATACCAAAAATCTCACAATAAGTAATATAAGCTGATATATCATATACAATTATACATAATCTTCTTATACTTACAAGTTTTTGTTGTTTTTCTTTTTTTTGGGGGGGGGAGGGTCAAGACAGGGTTTCTCTGTGTAGCTTTGCGCCTTTCCTGGAATTCACTTGGTAGCCCAGGCTGGCCTCGAACTCACAGAGATCCGCCTGCCTCTGCCTCCAAGTGCTGGGATTAAAGGCGTGCGCCACCACCGCCCAGCTTTTTGTTGTTTTTCAAGACTAGGTTGGTTTCTTCTCTGTGTATCTCTAGCTATCTTGGAATTCGCTCTGTAGACCAGGCTAGACAAGGAGATCTGAGATTCACTTGCCTCTGCAGGGATTAAAGTGGTTCTCGGCCCGTAGGTTGCCACCCCTTTGGTTGTATTCTTTTTTTACCCCTTTCATAGGGCTGAATATCAGATATTTACAGCATGAGTCATAGAAAATTGACAGTCATGAAGTAGCAATGAAAGTAATTGTCTGGTTGGGGTCAGCACAACATGAGGAACTGTATTAAAGGATCACAGCACTGGGAGAGTTGAGAACCACTGGATTTAAAGGCATGCACCACCATGCCTGACTATAAAATCTTAACTACAAATATTTAAATTACTTATCCTGGCAGTTGATCATGTAACTAACACTCTATTTTTGTAATGTTAAAAATTTTTAATAAGCAAAGAAGCAATTATTAACCTTTAGAAAGGTTACAAGTATAGTAAGTAACAGAGAATGTACAGTGTCTGTTCCCTGCTAGAACATAAAAAGCCTGTCACCTGGCTGGGCGGTGGTGGCGCACGCCTGTAATCCCAGCACTCAGCAGGCAGAGGCAGGCGGATCTCTGTGAGTTCGAGGCCAGCTTGGTCTACAGAGCTAGTCCAGGACAGGCTCCAAAGCCACAGAGAAACCCTGTCTCGAAAAATCAAAAAAAAAAAAAAAAAAAAAAAAAAGCCTGTTACCTCCTCCTTACATAGTCCTGAGAACATGCACAAAAATGGAATAGTGAAAAGCAAGGCAACAGACATGCCATGAGGGAAATTAGGCTCTTGAAAAAATACAAAATATGCTGGGTGATGGTGGCGCACGCCTTTAATCCCAACTCGGGAGGCAGAGGCAGGTGAATCTCTGTGAGTTCAAGGCCAGCCTGGTCTACAAAGTGAGTTCCAGGACAGGCTTCAAAAGCTACACAGAGAAACCCTGTCTCCAAAAACCAAAAAAAAAAGAAAGAAAAATACAAAGTATCTAATCATACATCATCTTACTTCAACAAGCTAATTCCACTTGTAAATTTTAGAGTTTTTTCTATGCCTAAATGTATATGTGTTTTGCCTACATGCATATGTGTACACCACATGTGTGCCTGGTTCCTATGGAGACTAGAAAAAGGTACTAGATCCCCGAACTGGAAGTTACAGAGAGTTGTGAGCCACCATGTGGGTACTGGGAATCAAACTTGGTCCCTTTACAAGTAGCAAGTGCTCTTAACCGGCTGAGCCATCTCTTCAGCCAAATGTACTATTTTTACATTGTTGTTTCCTTTACAACTAAGTATCCATGGTAGAAGTACAATGATTCAGGGATGTCTAATGGCTATTGCTAGCTTTGTCTCAAATACAGTATACAGAACTCACATTCCAAGTGACTGCTAAACACTTCCACTTTTCTCTTGCCATCCTCTTAGTAAGACCAAAAATTTGGATTTCAATCTTTATTTTCTACAGAAATGAGACCATTCTGGAAGAATTTAATGTTCAGAAATTTAACTTTCAAGATGATATGAAAGCTCAGATACTGAAGTTTGTAACTGTCTATATCAGGATAAGAGGCGTATAGCACCAACCCCAACCTCTCAGCTCACTATGAGTTCTAGGGGCAACGCTATGGAAACTGACCTGTTGCCAAGCAACAAATCAGAATGAAAGTGTATCAGCTGATACACAAAATCCCAGTTCAGTTTAGGAGTATTGATACATTTGGCAAACGTTGCTGAAGATGACAGGAGACAAATTCCTAACAAGGTTACTAAAGAAATATTCTTTCCCCAGCCCCTTCTAAGCAAAATATGAGATCCAACACAGTCCTGGGGGTATTTAATTTTTATTTCATTCTTAACTCTTGAATAATTCAAAATCTTCTGAAGAAATCTGGATTATAATGATCAATTAGTAATCAGATTTCAATGAGATCAGATCATACACCTTATTACAAATATTGAAACAACAGCTAACAGAACATAAAATGTGTTATTCTGGTTTTACTATGTCAGGCTGGGAGCCAGCCTGACAACACACACCTAAATCCCAGTATTTGGAGAGTGGACGCAGGAGGATCTGGAGTGAAGGTCACCCTGGTCTGAGTTCCCAAAACCCATATTGGATAGCTCACAACTGTCTCACAACCACAACCAGTTCCAGAAACAACTCCTTCTGGTCTCCATGGACATTATGTATACATGGTATACATACACAAGAGCAGTAATAAAAAATGTTTTACAGGTGGTGGTGGTGCATACCTTTAATCCCAGCACTCGGGAGGCAGAGGCAGGAGGATCTCTGTGAGTTCGAGGCCAGCCTGGGCTACAGAATGAGTTTCAGGAAAGGCGCAAAGCTATACAGAGAAACCCTGTCTCAAAAAAACAAAAAACAAAACAAAACAAAAAATGTTTTAAAGATTTTTCCCCCCTTCGGAGCTGAGGATCGAACCCAGGGCCCAAGCACTCTACCACTGAGCTAAATTCCCAACCCTTTTTTCTTTTTCTTTTTTTTTTCTTTGTTTTAAAGATTTTTTTTTTTTTTAAGATTTATTTATTTATTATGTACACAGCATGTATGACTGCTGGCCAGAAGAGGGCACCAGATCTCATTCCAGATGGTTGTGAGCCACCACGTGGGTTCTGGGAATTGAACTCAGGACCACTGGAAGAGCAGTCAGTGCTCTTAACCTCTGAGCCATCTCTCCAGCCTGTTTTAAAGATTTTTAAAATTTATTTATTTATTTTGGTTTTTCGAGACAGGGTTCTCTGTGTAGTTTTGGTGCCTGTCTTGGATCTCACTCTGTAGACCAGGCTGGCCTCAACTCAGAGATCTGCCTGGCTCTGCCTCCCGAGTGCTAGGATTAAAGGCATATGCCACCACCACCCGACTAAAATATGTGCACATGAGTACAAGTACCCTTAGAGGCTCTGGCCTAGAGCTAGAGTTACATACAGACAGCTGTAAGCCACCTGATGAGGTTGCTGGGAATGAACTTAAGTCTTCTAGAAGAGCAGTACTTATCTTAAATGCTGAGCCATCTTTCCCATCCCAAGACTAAATCTTTAATTTATTTATTTTTATTTTATGCATTGGTGTTTTGCCTGCATGTATGTCTGTGTGAGAGTGTCAGGTCCCCAGAATTGGAGTTACAATTTTGAGCTGCCATGTGGGTACTGGGAATTGAACTCAGGACCTCTGGAAAAGCAGCCAGTGTTCTTACCGCTGACCCAGCACCCCAGCACCCCAAAATTAAATCTTAGAAAAAGAAAAATTGTTTGAGTTTCTCTGGAAAGGAGACACACTAAAAAATCAAACTGAAAAATCATGAAGCTCACACAAAAACATGAAATACCCCAAGTCCAGGAGGAGCAGGAAAACTTCAGGACTCCTGGCTGTCCAGGTACAATCCACAGGATGATTTGACTTAGTAAGCAGAACTTTCTAGCCCTGGACAAGATGCTACCTCCTTCCTACCAAACAGAAGTTAAAGCCCCACATGACGGCACATGTGCAACCTCAGGAATCGGGGCTATTATCACAGACCACAGCCAGCTATACAGTAAGACTCTTTTTTAACAAACAACAAAATCAATTGTGAGCCATCAAGGTTGCTCAGCACGTGAAGGCATTTGCAGCCCAGCCTTGCAACCGGAGTTTTATCTTCAGGGCCCACATGCTGCAAGTGTAGAAACACTCCTACAAGTTGTCCTCTGATCTCCACTCAGGTTACATGCATGTGTGCACACACTAAATAAGTAAATGTAATAAAGGAGGAACTGGGCTGGAGGACCTCAGTTGTTATAGAGTGCTTGCCTCCCATGAGGCCTTGGATTCAATCTCCAGCATGGCAAAACCCAGGCATAGTTGTGTACTCCTGAAAATCCAGTACTCAGGTCAGACAACTGGATTTGAAACGCAAAGATGGGACTGAAGTCATGGCTAAACAGTTAAAAGCACTTGCTGGTTTTCTGTTTGTTTGTTTATTTGTTTTGCCATGGGTGTTGGGTCTCAGAAACTGGAGTTACAGACAGTTGTAAGCTGTCATGTGGGTGCTGGGAATTGAACCAGGGTCCTCTGGAAGAGCAGTCAGCTCTTAACCACTAAGCCATCTCTCCAGCCCGCATCTGCTGTTCTTACAGAGAATCCTGGATAGCTCACAACCATCTGTAAACTCTAGTTCCAGATCTGATGCCCTCTTCTGGTCTCCACTGGCACCAGACACGCACATGGTGTACATACATACATTCAGGAAAAACTTGTACCCATAAAATAAAATTCAAAGTCACCCTCAATTATATAAGACAGTTTGAGGCCAGGCTGGGATGTATGAGACCCTGCCTCAAAACAAAAACAGTAGCTAAAGGGGCTGGAGAGACGGCTCAACTATCAGGTACACATCCTGCTCCTGCAAAGGACCTGAATTCAGTTACCAGATCCCATATCAGGCATTCACAGTTGCCTGTAACTCCAGCTCCAAGGGATCCTGTTCCTCAGCACCTCCACTCAAATGCACATACCTATAAAGACAGACATAACTAAATAATAATAATAATGATTAATCTTTTTTGGGGCAGAGGCACTGTAATATGGTTCAGTGAGTAAAGGCACCTGGTGCCAAGCCTAATGACATGAGTTTGATTCCTGGAACCCACATGATAGAAGGAAGGAACAGACATCCAAAAGCCTCAACACCCTAGCCATAGGACACATGCTTGTACACACACAAATAAATACATAAAAATACTGAAGACCATGCTTTATTTGTATGTTTTTGTAGTACAATATTATTTTAAGGCGTGTTACTTTTATGTTGCCTTTGTTTAACTCTGTGAAGCTGTGTTATTGTGCCTGTCTAAAACACCTGATGGTCTAATAAAGAACTGGCCAATAGCAAGGCAGAAGAAAGGATAGGCGGGGCTTGGCAGGCAAAGGGACTACATAGAGGGAGAAATCTGGGAGGAGAAATAAATCTAGCAGCCAGAGAAGGAGGACTCCAGGGGCCAGCCACCCAGCTACACACACTGCAAGTCATGGAGTAAGAGTAAGATACAAAAGTAAGAGAACGGGAAAAGCCCAGATGAAAGGTACACGGAGCTAATTTAAAGTTAGGGAACAAGCCAGGCTAAGGCCGGGCATTCATTGGTAAGAATAAGCCTCCATATGTGATTTATTTGAGAGCTGGGTGGTGGGCCCCCAAAAGGGTCAAAGAGCAAAAACAAACAACAACAGGTTTTTAGACAAGCCCTGGTTGTCCTGGAGCTCACTATGTAGACCAGGCTCAGATCTGCTTGATTTGGCCTCCTGAGTACTGGAATTAAAGATGTGTGCCACCACATCCAGTTAAAGATCATTAGTTTAAAAAGAAACAAAACAAAAACAAAAACAAAACAACAACAACAAAAAAAAAAAAACCAGACTGGCTAGATGGTTTAGCGGTCAAGTGCACATGTCGCTCTTGAAGAGGACCTGGGTTCAGCTCCCAGCACCCACTTGGAAAGCTCACACAATCACCTGTGACTCCAATTCCAGAGGATCCAACTCTGGCCTCCTCAAGCACCTGCACACACACAGTGAACATACAAACAGGTACACACACATAAAAATGAAATTTTAAAAACCCACTCTTCTCTCCCCACTCAGAACTAACTGTGAGGTTAAGAGACTAACTTGACTTCAGGGGTCACAGAAGTGGTTTTGGTTTTGACTGTTTGGTTGACTTTTTGAGAGGGGTCTCATACTAACAATGCCCTAAGCTAGCTTAGAATTCATTACATAGCCCACACTGGCCTTGAACTTGCATTGTCCCTTCTCCTTAGGCCTCTCCCTGGAAAAACCCTGAAGGATGTGATACCACTATCTTCCAGACCAGGCAAGGCTAACTCAGCTCTTCTTCACATCCTAGTGTCCCCATTCCAGGGCTTTTTATTTTATTTTAGATGTTTAAATTTTATTCTATGTATGTGATTGTTTCACAGGCCAATGTGTCTATGCATCACATGCCTGCCAGGTGCCCTCAGAGTTCAGAAGAGGGCATCTAATCCCCTGGAACTGGAGTTAAGGATGACTATGAGGCACCATATGGGTGCTGGAATCTGAACCTAGGTCTTCTGAAAGCACAACAAGTACTTCTAACCACTGAGCCACCTCTCCAGCCCTTTCCCATCTTTAAAAGCAGAACATGGGGGCTGGAGAGATGGCTCAGAAGTTAAGAACACTGGCTGTTCTTCCAGAGGTCCTGAGTTCAATTCCCAGCAACCACATGGTGGCTCATAACCATCTGTAATAAGATCTGGCGCCCTCTTCTGGCTTACAGGGATATATGCAGGCAGAACACTAAATACATGATAAATAAATAAATCTTTAAAAAAAAAAAAAAAAAGGCAGAACATGGGGGCTAAGAGTTAATAGCACTGGCTGCTCTTCCATAGGATCTGGGATTGATTCCTGGAACCCACATGGTGGCTACCACCATCTGTAACTGCAGTTCTGGGGGATCCAATACCTTCTTCTGGCTTCCAAAGGCACCAGGCATGCACACAGTGCAGACATACATGCAGGCAAAAACTTGTACACATAAAATAGTAATTTAACAAAATTAAGAAAAGCAGAACATCAGGCCCAGAAACTTCAATGCCAGTGAAAGCAACACAGGCAGTGAGTGTGTGTAATACAAAACAGAAACGCTCAAAATTCAACTGAGACTTCCCACTCAGTGAAAATGTTCTTTCTTTTTGCAGTTTTGGGTCTTGTAGCCAACACTTAAGTGCCTTACCATGAGCTGTTCACCTCAGATCTACACATTACTTTGACTTGACAAAAATTTTACACTTTGGGTTGTGAGCTTAGCCTTCTCTCTAGCCCGGCTTGACAAAACGCAACTCCTATCACCTCTGACAGGAAGCTTTTTTTGTTTTTCTTGGCTTTTCGAGACAGTTTCTCTGTGTAGTTTTAGTGTCTGTCCTGAATGGAACTCGATCTGTAGCCCAGGCTGGCCTCGAACTCAGAGATCCACCTGGCTCTGCCTCCCCGAGTGCTGGGTGTGCACAACCACCGCCCTGCTGACAAGGAGCTTTATTGGGAACAATCAATCAACACATACTTTGTATAGTGTCCATGTTATATACAGCAGGAAAATACACAAGAATGGCAAGAGACCATGCTTTACTGCAGCACACGTGATGAGGAACTCACATCTGGTTCAACAGGAACCCCAGGAGGCAGCCACAGCAGTGAAATATGCACTAGTTGATTTTATCTTGTTGTAGTATGATAATGTACCTAACATTGTTTTACATTTGAGGGATGGAGGGAAAGAAGGGCTCAGATAGCCCAAGTTGGTCTAGACCTTCCCAAGCCCAACTTTTTACATTTCTCTAAACTGACACTGTTCAGTCTGTATGTGTGTAAATTTTAATAAATTTCAATTTTCTTTTCCCCAGCCTTTAGTTTAGCATAGCTCTGGCTGGTCTGGCACTGTTCCTGAACCCTCAACAATCCTCCTCCTCAGCCTCCCAAGTACTGAGATCACAAGTTTGCACCACCACCTCACCTAATATCAACTTCTTATATGTTTGTATATGTTTATGGTAGTAAGTTCAAAGCAGACTATATCTATATTATCTATATTCATGATAATTTTTATTAAATTTTTCAGTTTTTTTAGGCTACAAGATTCACTTGTGCATTTTCTTTTCTTTTTTTTCTTTTTTTCGGGTGTGTGTGTGTGTGTGTGTGTGTGTGTGTGTGTGTGTAGCTGAGGATCGAACCCAGGGCCTTGCACTTGTTAGGCAAGCACTCTACCACTGAGCTAAATTCCCAACCCCTCACTTGTGCATTTTCTAACTGTCACAAAACTCCAAAATATGAATCTGCTTGTAGGCCAGGCAGTTCAATCCTGTACCACAAGGGTCAGGTATACATACTACCCTGAAAAATGCAGCACAAGTATTTACTAAGAAATATGTATGTACACTGGTTTTGTTGGTGAAGGAGAGCTTAAGGGAGGCCTTTAGTTCTGAAAGAAGAATGTGACTAACAAGAAAAGGAAAGAAATGTGCTGCACAATCCTACTGAGGTATCTAATTACATCTGTGGAAGACTGAGATCATACCCTATTCAAAAAATTGTCGTTTGCTTTTGTTTTAAATCAGTATCTTTCTCTGTAGCCTAGGTTGGCCCTCAAATTTGATCAATACTCTTGCTTCAGACTCTTACAGTCCTGGGATCAGAGACATGCACAACCATCCCCAGGAGAAATAGTCCTTAAAATCATTCCATAGCTCAGGTTCAATATAATCCTGTACAACACATTCCAGAGGAGACAGAGATATCTAAATTAAAGAGCAGTTCACACTGCTAGACGTTCAACCTTAAGTTACACGATCACACTATGTGCTCCCTTCAAAATAACCCCCAGTAAGGCTGGCTCAGTGGTTAAGAGCAATTGTTACTCTTTCGAGAACCCAGGTTCAGGTCTAAGTACTCCACATAGCAACTGGAATTTCAGTTCCAGGGAGTCTGATGCTCACTTCTGACCTCCTCCACAGGCACATGTGTGCTATAAATACATATATGCATACAGGATACACATAAAATAAGATGAATCTTAAAAAAAAAAAAAAATCCAGTACATTCTAAACTGTACAGCTGCCTACAACTGGCCTCCAGTCACCAACCTAGCTTCTTCCCATTCATCAATTTTCACTGCTACTTAGAAGAATGAAATTCAACATGAAGCTAGCTTGGCAACTCTAAACATAAAACTCAGGCCACTGTGGTGGTGGACACACTGTGGTGGTGGACACACTGTGGTGGTGGACACACTGTGGTGGTGGACACACTGTGGTGGTGGACACACTGTGGTGGTGGTGGTGGACACACCTTTATTCCCACACTCAAGAGGCAGAGGCGGAGGGATCTCCTAGATTCAGGCCAGCCTGGTCTACAGAGTGAGTTCCAGGACAGCCAGGACTACACAGAGAAACCCTTTCTCGAAAAACAAAACAACTGAAATAAATAAATAAATAAAACCTCAGCTGCTGCAATGAAGCATGTCTGTAATCCCAAAACTTAGGGAGACTGAATACAGAGCATCAGAGGCTATCCTGAGCAACACAGGAAGACCTTGCTTACAAAAAAACAGACACACAAACTGTCCAACCATTTAGGTCACAAGGAAAGAACTAACCTAAAGATACAACAAAATGTTGCTGCTAAGTGTTTTCCTTAAAGAGGTTTTCTGGTTTCATATCAGACTGAAATCTTTCTATTAATGATTATCTTGTTAATAAGTTGCTCCTGACCCTTTCTTAACAATGTCTCTTAAAGCTGATGACAACTTCAAGACTCGGTTAATAACTGCTTAGGTTCTACTACAGGAAATGAAGACTTCCCAGTGTGACTGACTTTGGGAAGGGTTCAACGGTCTGACAGTGCACAGGTAGGTCTGGAGTGAGCGAGTGCTGAACTGACTTGGCGCTGACAGCTATTCCGCCAGTCCCGTTAGGGATGACAAGTTGTATTTCTATCCACACACTCTGCCTTCCTCCTCCTCCTCCGCACCCGTGGCAAATACCCAACAGCACTGTAACCCCTTCTGAGACAATAACTGACCACTCCCAGAATCAAAGCCTTCACCACTTGAATCTCTAATATGCTACCACAACTGCATGCTAGGCAGACATTAAACCAGAGCTTCTCGTCTGACACTGTAATTTGGGTCAACCAGTTAATAGCATACCAGCATAAACTGAAGAGGATTAGTTCTGAAAATACAAAAGCTCTCAATTCTTGGAGATATGCACCTCAGAAACCAAGGTCCTACCGTGACATTAGTCTGAGTACAATCCTCAATCAAGGAAATATTTTTATTCCTTCCTAATCAAAGAAATTAAAATCCTTCCCCCATACACAAAATTAAAAACAAAAACTGTTGCTGGGCGGTGGTGGCGCACACCTTTAATTCCAGCACTCAGGAGGCAGAGACAGGTGGATCTCTGTGGATCTCTGTGAGTTCGAGGCCAGCCTGGGCTACAGAATGAGTTCCAGGAAAGGCGCAAAGCTACACAGAGAAACCCTGTCTGGAAAAAACAAAAACAAAACAAGAAAAAAAAAACAAAAAACAGAAAACAAACAAAAAAACAAAAAAACCAACTGTATATGCAACTCTAATAAAAGACTAATTAATATCCAAATACATGAACGTGCATAAACTTTAAAAAAGGAGGTAGGGACCAACATCAATCATGGTGGCACAGCTTAGACTTAGCTCTTGAAAAGGCAGAGGGGTAGGGTCAAGTTTAAGCTATGTATGAGATATTTTCTGTTTGTTTTCCGAGACAGGGATTCTCTGTGTAGCTTGGTGCCTTTTCTGGAACTCTATTTGGAGACCAGGCTGGCCTTGAACTCACAGAGATCCACCTGCCTCTGCCTCCCGAGTGCTGGGATTAAAGGCATGCGCTACCACCGCCCGGTCAGATATTGTTTTTTAAAAAGAGCCTTCAAAAAGCAGGGTGATGGCGGTACACTCATTTCATCTCAGCACTTGGGAGGCAGAAGCAAGCAGATATCTGAGTTTGAGACCAGCCTGTTCTACAAAGTGAGTTCCTGCACAGCCATCGCTACACAGAGAAACACTGTCTCAAAAAAAAGAGCTATCAAAGAAGGACATGGTGGCTCACACCCACGTGTAACATCAGTTCTTAGGAAGCAGAGGGAGGAACATTATTACAACAAGTTCTAGGCCAGCCTGGACTACATAGCTAGTTCCCAGTCTGCCAGTGCTACAGAGCAAGAGCCTGTTTCAAAATAGAAGCTTGGCTTTTTTTTTTTTTTTTTTTTGCCAGAGCTGAGGATCCAACCCAGCCAGGGCCTTGCGTTTGCTAGGCAAACTCTCTACCACTGAGCTAAATAAATCCCCAACCCCTTGTCTCACACTTTTAATCCCAGCATTCAGGAAGGAGAAACAGGCAGATCACTGTGAGTTCAAGGTCAGCCTGAGCTACATTGCAAGTTCCAGACCAGCCTGTGCTACACAATGAGACCCTGTCTCTAAAACATTAATTAATGAAAACATACAATACAGTGAAAATTACCAACACTACAGAAAAAACAGCAAAGGTGGGCTGGTGAGATGGCTCAGCAGGTAGAACACTGAATGCTGCATGTGCCTAAAGACCTGAACTGCAACTCCAGAACCCACAGTAGGAGAATCACCTCCTAAAAATCTGTCTGCCTGCTGGTTCTTCCCTGCCCACACCCAAATGATAAATTAAAAAATAAAGAGTGGGCTGTAAATATGGATCAGCATGCCGGCAGTGGTGGCACACGCCTTTAATCCCAGCACTAGGGAGGCAGAGCCAGGCGGAGCTCTGAGTTCCAGGACAGGCACCAAAACTACACAGAGAAACCCTGTCTCAAAAAACCAAAATTAATTAATTAAAATTTAAAAAAATTTTTTAAAAATCTAATACCATGGCAAAAGCAGGGTAAAGAAAAGGAATTGGGGGCTGGGCATGGTTGTGCACACCTGTAACCAACAGTCAGAAGGCAGAAGCAGGAGACAAAGGGGCTACACTGGTCTACATAGCCAATTCCAAACCAACCAGGGATACACAGGGAATCCTTGACTTTATTTTATTTTACTTACTTACTTACTTATTTACCTATTTATTTGGTTTTATGGATAGGGGTCTCTGGCTATTCTGGAACTCACTCTGTTGACCAGGCTAGCCTCAAACTTACAGAGATCCACCTGCCTCTGCCTTGAGTGCCGGAATTAAAGGTGTATATATACCACCACCACCTGGCAAACAGTCCTTGTCTTTAAAAGGAACGAAAGAAAACAATCTACCTACCTATCTGGCTAGCTTTAGAATGTATATGCCTTATGAGTAAGAGAATACTTGTTCAAAAACTATCAATGTAGATGGATATGCACAAATAATCGTTTTTATATAAGGACTAGTAACAGGGCAAAATGGCACACATTATATCATATCTCTCTCTCAAACAGAAAAGACTGTCACAAGCTCAAGGCCAATGTGGTACACACCTATACTTAGGTAGACAGCAGGATCAAAAGTTCAAGGTCACCCTCTTATACAGCAAACTTAAGCATCTTGAGCTTTTAAAAACCAAAAAGGCTCTGAAGAAATGGCTCAGTAGTTAAGAGCACTTATTCTTCTAGGAGCCAGGTTTAGATCCTAGCACCCACATGGTGGCTCTCAACCATCTGTAATACAGTTCTAGGGGATCCAAAGCCCTCGTCTGACTTTTGTGGGCACTGGCAACCATGTGGTATACATACATATAAGCAGATAAAACATTCATACACATAAAATAGAGGAAAACTTTTAAAAAACTAAGAAGAAAAGTTACTAAATATATTTACTAAAATATAAAAACATGTATAATCAATCATTTGAGTATGGTGGCACATAATCCCAGTCCTTGAGAGGAGTGAGCCAAGATTTCAAAGCCAATCTGAACTGCATATCCAGGCCTGTCTCAAAGCAAAAGGGCAGGGGCTGTAACTCAGGGGTAGAACAGTTGCCTAGCATGCACAAGACCTTGGGTTTGATCCCAGCACCACAAAAATCAATCCACTAATCAATCAACAATCAGAGTTCCAGAATCCTTGAAGTATATGCCGTTCGATTTCCCTTCTACAGGAAGTGTGTCCCCAAACAGCCCAAACTGCCCAGAATTTCAGATCTTCTCCAACATCCACAGAAAAGAGAAGTTGAGTCAGCACGGCTCTAAAACCAGAGCCATTCTTGTCCCTGCCCTCAATAGTCTCGCTACAAGTGCACTGCTATCTCACGCCTTCTCCTTCACAGATGTCACAACCTGCGTGCACCACAGGTCCTGTCTACAAGAGCCTCTTTCCTGTTATCCTCACAATCATTTATCCCAACGAATCATTTGCACGTCTAACTTTGCCTGCTTCTTAATAAGGGATGCAAACAATCACAGAATACAACTCAATTCAAACTAATAATCAAAGTGAGGGGAAGGTTAGCTTCAGCTGGAACTGATATGGCTTAGGTAACAACGGTCAGTCTCAGTGGAAAGCATTATTCCATTTGAAATGTTCTGTCTTGAACTCTTTGTTCATTTGTTTTATGACTTATTCTATTCTTAAATTACATATGTTGGAGGAGGGCATATGCTTATTAAAAGTACAGGTGGCCAATGAGGTCAAGTGTTGAATTTCCCTGAAGCTAGGGTTACAGGTGGTTGTAAGCCACCCAGTGTGGGTGCTGGGAACTGAACTCTGGAGCAGTATGTATTTTTTTTTTTTTTTAAGTGATTTTTTTGAGATCCAGGCGTGGTGGCACTTTTTTTTTTTTTTTTTTTTTGAGTGGAGGATCGAACCTAGAGCCTTGTATTTGCTAGGCAAGAGCTCTACCACTGAGCTAAATCCCCAACCCCCAGTATGCACTCTTAATGAGTGAGTCATCTCTCCAACTGCCCCTGACATGTTCTGAAGCAGGGACTCACTGCCTAGTGCAAGCTGGCCTCAAATTCATGGCAATCATTCTGCCTCTGCCTCCTGAATTTGAGGACTACAAATATGAGTCACACCTAACTAATAATTCTGTATTCATAATTCTATCTTACCTTATGGTGATTTTTCAAAATAAAACAGTACCATCAAACTATACTTAATAACTATCTTAGCATTTCAATTTTTTTAAAAATTTAAATCTTCTCTTTTCAAAATTCTAAGCATATTATAGTTGAGTCATACTACATACTGAACCCAGTTAACAAGGCTGTAAAACATAAGGTTTGGTCCAGATGGTCTTACCTTGAGATAGTTTTAATGACTGGGAAATTAAAGACAAATACAGGCCACTTTAACTTTCTAGGCCTCTATTTCCCTCATGTAGAAAACAGAATAGTGCCAGGCAACACACACCTTTAATCCCAGCACTCGAGGGACAGAGGCAGGCGGATCTCTGTGAGTTCGAGACCAGCCTGGTCTACAGAGCTAGTCCAGGACAGGCACCAAAACTACAGAGAAACCCTGTCTCAAAAAACCAAAAAAAGAAAACAGAATAGCTGCCAGGGTGGTGGCTGGTGGCATATACCTGTAATCCCAACACTTAGGAGGTGGAAGCAAGGCCATCCTCAGCTACACAGTGAGTTCAAGACTAGTATGAGCTACATGAGACTGGGGTGGGGAGAGAGTGGGGACTTAGCAGGTAAGGACAGCTGCCAAACCAAACTTAATCCTTGGGACCCACCCGATAGAGAAAATCAATTCCTGAAGGTGGTCCTCTGACCTTCAAATGTGTACACTGGATGAATGGATGGATGGATGGATGGATGGATGGATGGATGGATGGATTTTTTTTTTTAAGTAATGGGGGAAAAGTGAGCTATGGAAGTAGCTCAGTAATAGCGTACCTGCCCAGTCATAAGTTCAATTCCCAGAAAAGCAACAAAAGTCAATGAAAAGCAGATAAACACAGGTTCATATAGCTGCACAAGGCATAATACCTTTACAAGTCAGCAGACATGGTCATTTAATAGAAGTGGGTTAATTTAAGATAGAAGAGGCAGATAACAAGAAGCCTGCCACGGCCATACAGTTTCTAAGTAATATAAGCGTCTGAGTGGTTATTTTATACACGGATTGTGGGACCGTGGGGGCTTGGTGGCACCTGGAGAGAAGATCCCCAACTACAAAAGTCTCATAGTGGGAGGTGTACTCAGTAGTGGAGCACTTGCATAGCATCTTTGAAGTCTGAGTCCCTGCACCTGTCCCAATTCTTTTTCTCTTCTGTGCAAGTCATAATTTTAGCATGTCTGAACTGTGATAATAAAAACTAACACAGTATAAACTTCACATATGACACATGTCTAAGCAAACTGAAGCCAATCGTAACATCCTACCACTGCGCTCCTCTGGCTAAAACTACAAAGAGCATCATACAAACGACCAAAGAAATACACAGGCCAGAGTTTGGGATGTAGCTCAGCTGTAGGTAAGTTCTTGCCTAGCGTGCATTAAACCTTGGTTCAATCATAGCACCAAACAAAGACTGACGACCCCAAGACTATTAGAAGTTAAAGAAGAGGACCAGTGAAATGGCTTAGTGACCTGCCACCAAGCCCAAGGGCCTGAGTTCTATCACTGGACCCACATAGTAGAGAGACAGTTCCCCAAAGTGTCCTCTAATTGTTTTATGGTGCACACACACAACTCACAAAAAAAGAGTAAAAAGGAATTTCTTTTAAAGGCCATGGACCTTCCTCTTAATGTTTACCAGCAAGAGGGAGGAAACACCTGGCAGTGGTAACACACACCTTTAATCCCAGCATTAGGGTGGCAGAGGCAGGTGGATCTCTGAGTTCAAGGCCAGCCTGGTCTAGAGTGAGTTCCAGGACAGCCAGACCTAGTGAAACTCTGTCTTGAAAAGCTGGGGGGGGGGGGGAGCGGGTAGGCACACAACATTCCCATTATTTAATAGAAAAACATTATTCACATCAAAATAAGAGGTGCTCTGCTAATGTAGAACAAACAGTCAAAGGAGTGATAAAGTAAAGCATTCTCCCCTCACTCCTCCTTAAATACTGAATCTAAGAGCTCACAGTCTGGACACCACATGTGGCAGCAAAGTCTGAGTCAAAGGGGGAGGCTGTACACTGAATTATGCTTAACTCCATAGGGCCAAGACTTTCCTTGTGAACAGATAGTATTTCATCACTAACTATGCCACGTCCACCAGCCTAGCACAGGCCTTCCTTAGACTATAAGGACCAAGGAGTATTTCAGAACTATGGCACTCTGTCCACCTCATCAGCTATTTGTGAAGGATGACAGAATTAAATCCTCCTTGGGCAAGATAAGGTAATCTTAGTTTCAACCACTCTAGAAATTAGGTCAAGCTGAAGTCTACAAATAAGCAGAACAGACTTGAACAAAAATTATCATCAAGCTAGGCTTGATGGCTCATGTCAATACACAGGAGGCTGAGGCAGAAGGACTACCATGAGTTTGAGGGCAGTCTTCACTAAAAAGGCTGTTAAAAAAAAAAAAAAAAAAAAAGAATCCATTCACACATCTTACTACTTAGGGTTTTTTACTTGTTTGTTTTGATTTGTTTTTAAAGCTTTCTAGGCAAAATGTGGTAGCTCCTGCCAGTGACCCAGAACTCAGGAGGCTGGAGAAGGAAGATCACCACAAGGTGCAGGCCAGCCAAGCAAGGACTACTTGAGAAGACCATGTCTGAAAAAGAGAGAGAGAGATAGCCATGCAGTGGTGGCCCACGCCTGTAATCCCAGCACTTGGGAGGCAGAGGCAGGTGGATCTCTGTAGGTTCGAGGCCAGCCTGGTCTACAAAGTGAGTTCCAGAACAGCCTCCAAAGCTACAGGGAAATCGTCTCGAAGAAGGGAAAAAAAAAAAAAAAAAGGAGAGAGAGAGAGAGGGAGGGGGAGAAAGAAAAGCTTTCTGCTTATTCAAATTTTGGTAAAGAAACAAAACAAAAACCAAGATACTTTCAAAACTTAGGCAGAATGATTTAAGAATGTAGCTGATCTGCGCATTGGTGATGAACACCTTTAATCCCAAGCACTCAGAGGCAGAAGCAGGCAGATTTCTGGAAATCTAAGGCTAGCCCAATCTACATACTAGCCAGGGATATACAAGGAAACATGTAATTAGCATGCCAAGACTCTGGTACAATCCCCAGCACCAGAAGACAAGAACAGTGCATTTATCAGGAAGTAAGACAATGCAGTAATGCCACCCTGGAGTTCACATTAGTCCTTGTGTGTATGTTTACAGGAACATAGGGGCCAGAAGAATCTGGATGTTAGGATTTTTCTCTATAAATTTCCACCTTTATATTTTTGAGACAGGGTCCTCTCACTGAACATGGAAGCTTAAAGTTAGACATGTGTGGCCCTGCCCACCTTTTTTGTGTCTATGCAAGGAATTTAAACTCTGGTCTTCTTCTTACAAGTGCTCATGCCCAGAGAATCTCCCCAGCCTTGCTTCTGTTTTTAAGATAGGGCCTTGAGCTCATTAGCCTGCCTCAGCCTTCAAGGTGTTGGAATTACAGGTATATGGGACCATACGTGACACTCCTAACTTCTTTTAAGCTCATAAAGACCCTGTCTTGTGCTGGAGATGGCTCAGAAGTTAAGAGCCCTGGCTGCTCTTCCTAAGAACTGGGGATAATTCTCAGCACCCATATGGTACTAACAACCATCTGTAACTCCAGTTCCAGGGCATCTGGTGCCTGGACTACTTAGTAAGTTCAAGGACAGCTCAGGCTACATAGTGAGACCCTGCATCAAAAAACATAAACAAGACAAAAACCTTTGATTTTACATTAAATAAAACATATGCTGGGTGTGGTGGCACAGGATTTTAATCCCAGCACTTGGAAGGCAGGCAGCTCTCTGTGAGTTCAAGGACACCCTGTTTCACAAAGGGAGTTCCAGGACAACCGGGACTATTACACAGAGAAACCCTATCTAAAAAAACAAAACAAAATGAACAAACAAACAAAACATGAGAAATCACTTAGAAATAGTAAACAAATGTGTCCCAATGCTCAGACTGACAAAACAAGGTTTAATTTCACAGCAGTTAAATTCCTTTCCAGATTAAAAATAATAATAATAATAATAATAATAAATTTAAAAATGTTAATGTAAGCCAGGCAGTGTTGGCACATGTGGATCTCTGAATTTGAGGCCAGCCTGGTCTATGATCTAATTCCAGGACAGCTAGGGCTGTTACACACAGAAACCTTGTCTCGGACAAAAAAGTCCCCAAAGTAGAAATGTTAATGTGAACAATCAACTGGCAACAAATCTATGCATGAGAACATTTACAATGCTTTACTTTCTAGACTGTTAAGACTCTAGCAAATATATCCCCCATCAAAAGTCCAAAGTCAAGCTGAGGATGTAGCTCAGTGACAGAGTGCTTGTATAGCATATGTAAGGACCTGGGTTCAATTCCAGCACGACAAAAAAATAAATAAAACTAACTATCACATCCTAAGATATACACAAGATCTAAAAAAATATTAATAACCATAAGTCCAAAGACGTTGAAGTAGGGTGATGGCAAATTGAAGTCCTATTTGGATCACACAGCACATTTCAAGCCAGCCTGGAGTATAAAGACACCCTGTGTTGCAAAAACAAAAACGACCCAAGAGTTCAAAAATTATCCTATTACACCTGATGTTTCAAAGATTCTAACTCTTTATAAAGGCACCAGGCACCCTAATGACAGTGCAGAGATGAAGACATCTAAATCCTATGACCACTGAGCATGTCCTATCAAACATTTACATAAACTTTCAAAATATGTAACAAAAATGTGTTTAAAAATGACCAAGTTTCTGGGAGGTCTGCTCAATTCAGTCTTTAAGAAGAATTTGAGAGAGAAACTTTGTGGCAGGCTTTACGTTCTCTGTATCACTGCAGACAGACTTGACCTACAAAATGAGGAGAGGGTCAAGTGTAACCAAAAAAACAGTATGCTTCCCCTGGTGGCCAACCCAGGAATGGAGCCCTGTACAGAAGAGGGGGGAAAAAAAACCTAGCTCTGCCTGTCACTCACAAATGAGAAGTGAGTTCCAGAAAAGGATGTGGGGATAGGGGAAACCATCCAAAACACTAACATGAGTTTACAAAATAGAAATCGGGGAGAAGGGAGTTAGACTACTTAAATGTGAGGGATTGGAGTCACAAATTTGCAAGTCATTTATTCTCAGGGTGTCCAAAAGCTCACCCGGAATTTCTCTCTTCTGGATTTTCACTTTTACCTAAACACAGAGTTCAGTACCTTAATAACAACTTAAAAATCAATCTCCTTTCTCAAGGTCCAGATCCTTGCAATTTTCTGCAGTCTTGTTTCCAAGGAAAAGCATTTATCTTTTCAAACTAGTGGTATAACCTACTTAGAAAAACCCTCCTGTTCTAAAGCCCTCCAACCAGGACGGTTCACTCTAGCTGTTCAAGACTGTCTTTTGAATTTTATTTCTGAAACAAAACCCACGTCCTTTCAAACATTTCCTGTAACAACCACCTTTAAAGACAGTCTCATACAGAGATGGGATAGAATCATAGACATTAAAATCTGGCGAATTCCTTTGTCTGATAGGATTTTCCCCCCCTGGTACCACTTTAAATTTGCGTCCACGCAGATCAGCAGCAAAGGAAGTAAAATGCCCCATTCTTGGGGACAGGGGTTTCTAGTGGATGGAAACGGTCGGTTAGCTAAGGCCTTTTGATGGTTCTATTCTTTCACAACCAACCTCTTCCTCTCCACCCCATCCCCCCAAAAGAAAAAGAAATAAAGGAAGCACACACATTTACAAACAGATCGGAAAATAACAGCCACAAGCGGGGCTCTCTGATCTAGGCAGATGCTCTCAGGAAAGCACACTTCTTTTATTACCTGACTGGGGTGGAGGGAAGAGAAGATCGTTACTCCACTGGCCCTCAGAATGGGATGGGACGGGAGTCAGGAGGTAGCGAGAGCGCAGGGCTGGCAAGGTAACACTGGGAGACGGTTCCAAGTAAGAAGTCTCTGCGGAGCCCTGAGTCCGAGCGCCCCAGGACGCCAACTCTCCAGCACTGCCACCCGGGATCCCGTCCTGGCCCCGGTGCACCTCTCCTGGAGGCAGGGATACCACACTCCACCCCGAGCAGGTGTGGCCTCCTCAGTGCCAGGGGCGCAGCGGGCGGGTCCTGTCCCCACCGGGGCCCGCGGCCTCCCCGCACACGGATCTGCAGCACACCCGTGTGCGAGCCTGCCGCGCCGTCTGCCCTCGCGCCCCGTGTGCCCCCGCGGACCGTAGGCCAACACGCACAAAACAAAGTTATCGCCGGGCTCCCGCCGCTCGATACTCACCGGGGTCGAAGTCGGGCACCGCCGCCTGGTAGTGGGGTCCCACCCGCATGCCTCCGCCACCTGCGGGGAAGCAGAGCACGGCGGTCAGCGCGGGCGCGGGCCGGGGGCGGGGGCGGGGGCGGCTGCCACCTACCGTGCTCCTCGTCGCTGGACGAACCCGAGCTGCCTTCCTCCCAGGAGTTACTGCCGCTGTTCCCGTTGGGAGCCGGCGCCGCCAAACTTTTATTCTGCCCATTATTGGGGGCGGCGGCGGCCGAGGCGGCGGCGGCGGCCGAGGCGGAGGCGGTGCCGGCAGAGGCGGCGGCAGAGGCGGCGGCCGAGGCGGTGCCGGCCGAGGCGGCGGCGGAGGCGGAGGCGGCCGCGGTGTTCCTCCCTCGCCGCTTCCCTGAGACCTCGGGGCCCTTCTCCACCATGGCTGGCATCGGCGGGGCCCGGGGCTGGGCCAAAGTGACGGGGACCCCGGCTCGGGAGGCGCGAGCTGCGGGCCGCGGGCAGGGGGCGCAGGTGGGCGCCGGGCCGGGCGGGCGGGCGCGCGGGATCCGCTGGCGCGAGTTGGGGCTAGAGGAGGCCCAGACGGGCGGAGCGACGAGCCGCCTCAAGCCCCCGATGCCGAACCGAGCGCAACTTTGGCTCTCATCGCCGCCCGCACTTCGCTGGCTCTAACTACTCCGGGAGCCGCGGGCGGGGGGGGGGGGGGGGGGGGGGGGGCCTGGGCGGAGGAGGGCCGCGCGCAGCCTAACCCGTCGCGCGGAGGCTCCGCCTCCGTGCCCTTCCATTGGCTCTCACGGGATCCGGGCGGCCACAGGCCGCGTGGTAGGCCCTTGAGCGCGTCCGTCAGGCTACGGGGGGCGGGAGCACGGGGAGGGGGGGGGGAGGCTCCGCGCTTCCGTTGGCCAGGTTGGGTTGACGCGTATCGCCCACTGTACGTGGTTTGAGGTTTGCGATCGCTCTACGCCCCATGATCCATCTCTCGAGGCAACAGCGAGGAGTTAGCCGCCCTGCTAGCCCCCTCCCCCTCCCCCGGCGCCCCGCGCCCTCCGCGCGCACCCCGTGGGCCCCGCGCCACCTCCCCCAGGGATCCCGCCGAGCGGACCCATCGGCTTCCCAAAGTGAATGTGCCCGACGCGAGAACAGAAATCGCGGGCAAGGTCGGGACTACTTTCCCCCTCGCGCGGAGGAGTACGCGCACAGTTTGAATGGGTTCCTATACAAAGAGGGGAAACTAATTGGAAGAAACTAATTGCGCCCCCGCGTCGCCCAGGGGCATTGGGATGTACTAGGGCAAGGGAACCTGGGGCCGAGGCTCTCAGGTGCCAGTGTCCCCCGAGGGGAGGAAAGCAGTTGTGCTAGGCGCTCCCCGCTAATTGGGTTGGGGGCCACTGGGTCCCCGCATTGCCTAAGGGGCAGCGGGAGGAGTCGGGACGATCGGCCGAGGAGGGCCTCGAAGCCGTCGGGGTGAAGGGAGGCGCCAAGCGGCCCCGGGGTGACGGCAGGACTTAGACCGGCTGGGGGCCCCACCTCGGGGTGGTGGGAAAGGAAGGGGCTTGGGTCCCTAACTCGGCGCGGGGGGGGTCACTTCCCGAGACCCGGGCCCTTCCCCCACCCCGCAGGGCCGAGGGCCCGGAGGCGTAGGAGTCGGTGACACCCAGCCTCGGGCGTCCTTGTCCCTGGAGTGAGCAGCGAGGGGCCGTCACTGCCTGACAGCTGCCTGTGGGGCTGGGTGGGCTGCCCCACCCCCGCGCCAGCAGCTAGCCAGACCTGAGGACTATACGTGAAACCATTTCCTTTAAAAAAAGAAGAAGAAGAAACACACAGAACAGGAGATGGCTATTTTTCGTTTAAGTTACTTCAGACCTGGGCTTCATATGGGGACAGTTTTTACACCCGCTCAGGCTATAAATAGCTACAGGGAGAAAACGAGAGTTTGATGGTTTTAAAGCCTGAATAAATAAGCAGGGTTTTCCCTTCCACGTTTTCTGCAGCGCGAACCATCATTTTAAACTTCGCTGAAGTGACCAGGTTCACTTCTAAGTAGCCTTTAAGAACAGGGCCCAGAGCCTCCCGGTAGCAGATCCCTGCCCCCACCAAGTTCCTGGTCTTGCTCTTGGACTGCTTTCTGAAGGACACCCCTCTACTGAGAGAACCCAGGGCACTGCAAGCATGAGCCCTAGCAGCAAAACCAGAGGTGGGAACCAGGGGTGACCTGGGACAGTACCTGGATGAAGCCATGACTTAGGCAGAGCTGAACCTTTGAAGCTAGAGGCTCCTTCCCTGCCTTCCAAGAGGTACCACGGACTGAGGTTAACCTACAGGGCACAACGGTGGATTTGAGTTACTTAGTAGGACAGATGGAGTGACCCAACACGAGGGTCACCTTCCCTACCACTGGAACCCCAAGCTTTCAGCCACTTCCTGGAAAATGCCTCCTCTCTCTGGGGTCAGGGCCTATGGAAAGGGAGCCCACAGCCTCTAGGCCGGCCTGGCTGGGTAAAGCAAGCCAGGATCCCGCAGCTCTCAGCTCTCAGCTACTATGTTGCACCCAGGGCACCTTGACTGCCTCACCCTAGTCTAGGCCTTTATCCAGGGTGCCCTCCCCCACTCCCCCAGCCATTGAAAGGAGGATGGGCTTGGGAAGAAGGAAGCTGAGATCCATGGGTTTATTTGAACTCTCTTCTACTACCTACCCCACCCTACCAGTCAGCCCTGAAATCTTGCTAGATTGTAACTGGGTGCCTCAGTGACCTTTCCAATTGGTTATTCGATTGGTTGGTTTATTGGATTTTGTTATTTGAGACAGGTTCTCCTTTTTCTTTTTTTCTTTTTTTTGTTTGTTTGTTTTTTTTAAGATTTATTTATGTATTATGTATACAGCATGTATGACTGCACGCCAGAAGAGGGCATCAGATCTCATCGCAGATGGCTGTGAGCCACCATGTGGTTGCTGGGAATTGAACTCAGGACCTCTGGAAGAACAGTCAGTGCTCTTAACCTCTGAGCCATCTCTCCAACCCCCTGTTTTTGTTTTTGACAGAATTTTTCTGTATAGCTTTGGAGCCTGTCCTGGAACCCACTCTGCAGACCAGGCTGGCCTCTAACTCAGAGCTCCACCTGCCTCTGCCTCCCAAATGCTGGGATTAAAGGTGTGCACCACTGCCAGGTTTTTTTTAATGATGTTATTATTTATAGTTATATGTATGTGTGTGAGAGACCCCTGGGCAGGTTCCTGTAGAGGTCAGAAGGGGGCATTGGGTCTCCTGGAACTGGAGTTACAGAAGCTTGTGAACTGTCCCACCTGAGTTCTAAGGAGCAAACTTGGGTCAAGAGCAGCAGCACACCATCTTTTGTTTGTTGGTTGGTTGGTTTTTGGTTTTTGGAGACAGGGTTTCTCTGTGAAACAGTCCTGGCTGTCCTGGAACTCACTCTCTAGACCAGGCTAGCCTTGAACTCACAGAGATCCACCTGCCTCTGCCTCTCAAATGCTGGGATTAAAGGCGTGCGCCACCACCTCCTGGCACAGTACACCATCTTAACCACTAGGGCACCTCTCCAGCCCCGTGGTTGTTGGGTTTTGTTGTTGTTTGTTTGTTTGTTTGTTTGTTTGTTTTCCCAGGACAGGGTTTCTCTGTGTAAACAGCCCTGGATGTCCTGGAACTCACTCTATAGGTCAGGCTGGCCTCGAACTCACAGAGTTCCCTCTGCCTCTGCCTCTGCCTCCCTAAAGGTGTGCACCACCACCTCCAACTATGGTTGGAATTTTGAGACAAGGTCTCATATTGTAACTAAGGCTAACCTCAAACTTAGAGTAAGCCTTCTGCTTCCTCCACCAAGTGAGTGGTGTGAAAATAAAAGCCACCATACCTACTTTGTATTGTTTTCAGCAGATATGCTCCCAACACACACACACACACACACACACACACGCACGCACGCACGCACGCACGCACACACACACTGCTCTAGTTTGATCGCAGAGGCATGTGGATACCAACTGGCCTGCAACCTGTTGGCTTCCTCCTTCATAAAAACCAGGAACAGCACTGGTTGGCTTTTTGGGTTTGTTTATGTTTTCCTTTGACAGGGTCTCAGTATTAGCCCTGGCTGGCCTGGAACTCACCACAAAGACCAAGCTGGCCTCTGCCTCCCCAGTGCTGGCAGTGAAGCATGAGTCACCACAACTGGCTTCTATACCACTTCATCTCCTCCAGCCTATGTTCCCTTCCCCTGCCATAAGAAGCCCTCAACCTGAATGAAGGAAACCCTCTTTCTTATCGCTGTTGGGGTGGTACCCGCACAGAACTCCATGATGGGAAATGTGCAACCACATATTATAAATGATACTCTCTCTGTACATTAGTAGCCCTACTGAGTCAGTGTCCAAAACAACTTCAGCCCTCTCCTCTCCTTATACCCCCACAGCCACCGTTCCCAAGCTCCCTGGCCGAGATCCACCTAACACCTTGAGAACAGCGGAAGCCCTCAGGCAGAAGTGCTCCTTGAGTCCCCGAACTGAGACACGTCCTCATCTTCCACACTCCCTCGGCAGATGCTCCCATGCACTGCCTCCAGGCCTTCAGTCCCACTCCAGGTTCACACTGGACCAGTATCCTCAAAAGAGACCGGCCTCCTAGGCCCCTAGCTTGGCTCCACTTCTCTACCCGCCGGTCAACACACTCCTCAGAAGCTAGTCTACACTCGCCTTCTCTATTCTCTCCCACCAGTCTTTCCTCACCCCACCTGAAGGACCCTGTCTCCACCCGCTCCTCCCTGCTGCCCTGTACAAGAGCCAACTGCTGGTAGCACTGAGCCTTCCAGAAGCACCTGAGCAGACCATTCCTCCCAGAAACTCCGTGGTCTCTTGGGACGTCCCCACTCCCACTTGTTCTACCTCACAAACCCTCCCTGTCAGTCTCTTTGCAGCCCCGCCCCTTCCTTCTAACCTATAATTTCCGCGGTTCCTGGTCTCTGCCTTCCTCCTCTCTGCCTGTAGTACAGTAGGTACTCTTTAGATGTTACAGGAAGGGTGATATGGAGTACAAGCTACTGTGGGTACACAGAGCTGAAGCAAATTCCAGAGGAGAAAGGGGATCCCCTGAGACAAGTGGAACCCAACTGGGATGTTGGCTAGATGAGAAACATCTTCCAATCAGTCTAGCATTCTTCACGGGCCTACCCCACCCCCACCCCAACACCCTCTTCCAATTGGTTGGCTCCTGGAATCCAGAATTCCTGACCTACTTGTGACTCAGAACTGGGTGACGTTAAAATGTTCCTGATCCCCTATCCATGAGTGAATGGCTCAGGCATATGACACAGCCAGGACAGCCACCACCCTTTCTAGAACTTTTCTTAGAAGGCATCCTTTCTGAGGTCAGGACCTAAGAGGAGGAGGCCAGGGCCTCTAGGGCAGACTTAGCTGAGTGAGGCAAGCCAGGATCCCAGGGTTCTCAGCTACTGTGATACCCCTAGGAAATCCCACCTCCCTCACTCTGATTTGTTTCCTTCTCTAGGAAACCCTTCCCCATCCCTCCATCACTCAAAATGGAGGGTGAGCTTAGGCGGAAGGAACCTGAGACCCATCTGAACCCTCCCTACCGCCGACTCCATCCTACATTGCAGGCATGAAATCCTAGCCTTTAAATTGATTGATCTGGATTTCTGTTACAACTCTAGAGTCCTGAATGATACAAATGACTGGAGCATGCAGTCCAAAAGCTACCTTCCCCTAAACGGAATCATAATCAGTATCTGTGTAGAGAGTCCTGGTTTTAGCATTGAAATCAAGAGCCCTTTTAATAACCCCTCAGTAAATACAATTATGTCATCATCTCAGCATAGCAGATAAGGAAACTGAGGCACTGAGAGGTGAACTGACTTTCCTGAAGTCATGGATTTAAAGAGTAGTGGAAAAGGAACACATCTGAGGCACAGAGCTGTGGAGCCAGGAGGGGAAGGCTGGGGCCAGCAGCAAGGATACATGGGAAATTCCTTGTCTTGTTTCTTAATAAATACAATGTTGCAGACTAGGGCTATAACCCAATTGATAGAGTTCTCACCTAGCCTAGCATGTGGGAAGCTCTGGGTTCCTTCCCGTGCATTACATAAACCAGGCATGGCTGCACACACCTGTAACCACAGCAACTCAGGAAGTAGAGGCAGGGGGTCAAGGGTTCAAGCTCAGCTTTGAGAGTTTGAGGCCAACCTCAAAACAATCAGATAAATAAATAATAAAATGTTAATGGGTCGTGTTGATACTTTATTAGTTTAGATGACTCATTATTAGAACATTCTACTTGGCAAAGCATACCTTCTACAGAGATGGAGAGAGACAATAGCCAGAGCTGGTAGGGGGGGGGGGCCTTGAAAAGCCCCTCTTGGGAGGAATCAAGCAACCAAAAAAATAATTAATCATAAAAAAGTTTAGAAACTGAGACTTTTAGCCATCCAAGGAATTTTAAATCTGAGCTGAATGGAGAGAACTGAGGAGCCTGCAAAGCAGGGAAGAGGAGTTACAGAATGTGGACAGCTTTAGCAATGCCCAGGCCCCTGTAACCTGTGCTGCTCCTCATACTACACTGGCAGTGTCTCAGAAGAGCATCTGTACTTATCTTCAAAGGTACAAGAGATACAAGACCTGCCTCTGGCTTGTTACTTAATATGCTAACAACTCAGCAAGTGAAGTGAATCACAGACTAATTACAGGAACTAAAACCATAAACCAGAAGGAAACCTAGCACAGCTTCCTGTCATAGGTAATACATGTATGTATGTATGTGTATGTATATGTATATAGGATATGTGTCTATAGGATATGTATCGTATATACATATATACGTATGTATATGTTGGTTTTCTGAGGCAGTCTTACGCTTCAGGCTGGCCTGGAAGTCTTTGTGCATCAGATTGTCCTGGAAATTGTGTAGCTCAGGCTGGCTTTAAACTGAGAGCAGCTCAGTGTTGGAGTGCTTACCTGGCACGTACAAGACCCTGGACTCAGTCCCCAGTGCTGCAAAAACTAAAACCCACCCCACACTGAGCAGCCACGTCCTGTCTGCTATGACAGTTGTTACCAGAAAGATAGACAATAACAACTGCCGTGAAAACAGGCAGAAATTCGAACCCTCTGCAAGTGGGAATGTAAAATGGAACATCTATCTGCCTTGGGAAACACTTTGGCAGATTCTCAGAAACAAACATAGAGCTACCAGTCCACCCATAAATCCCACTCTGACATATCTGCCCCAGAGGACTGAAAGCATGTCCATATGGAAGCAAGTGTACATATGTTCTTAGAAGTACCATTCATACTAGCCACAAAGTCAAAAGCACAATGACTGTCACATGTAGAGTGGTTACATGTGGTTTGTTCACACACTGGAATACAATCCAGCCATAGAAAGGAACGAAGGCCATCGCCTCACAGGGAAACATTTCAGGAAGTGAAAGGAGTCACTCACCAAAGCCTTGGGATGTGATGCTTCCATGTGAGGACAGAGGTCTGGGACAGGCTAGTGTGTACAGAGGAGGTATACTAGTGGTTCTCAGGTTGGAGGTGACGGGGGGGGGGTTGGGTTACGGCCACCACCAATTTGGTCAAACCGAGGGTCTCACTCAACAGGCAACTCCCTGTTGCTTTCTAGGGCTTCTCCCCACTCCCCACACAGGTGCACATGCCATAGTGCGCACGTGGAAGACAGCTTGAAGGAGCTGGTTTCTCTCCTTCCACAACAGCTTCCGGGACTGATCTCAGGGCATCGTTCAAGGCAAGGGCTTTTACCTGCTGAACCTGCCAGCCCTCGGGTTTCTTTTTGAGGTAACAGACTATTCTAACATTGATTATGGTGATGGTTACTTAACTCTATGAATATGCTAAGAATCAGCCGGGCAGTGGTGGCACATGCCTTTGATCCCAGCACTCGGGAGGCAGAGGCAGGCGGATCTCTGTGAGTTCAAGGCCAGCCTGGTCTACAGAGTGAGTTCCAGGACAGGCGCAAAGCTACACAGAGAAACCCTGTCTCAGGAAAGAGGGAGGGAGGGAGAGAGAGAGAGAGAGAGAGAATAAAGCTGAAGATGTATCTCAGTTGGGAGGGTACTTACTTGTTCACTGTGCACAAAGTCTGGGTGTCAGTCCTAGCACTGACTAAAGCAGGCATGGTGCACATACCTGTAATCTTACCACTCAGGAGCCAGGGCTACATAGAGCCTGTCTCCAAAAGAAAAGAAAAGAAAAGAGAAAAATGAAAGTGGGCATCGCCTGAGAAATGACATGGGAGGTTGCCCTCTGACCTATATATATGTGCTTGCAGGGACATAGCAGGGACATACACACCCAGGACACATGACTGAACAATGGAGGAGAAGGCGCGCACACACACACACATACACACAGTCTTTGAGTTTTCACAGACTTGATTTCTGTTGATCCTGTGCTTTGCTTTAGCTGCTGGGGTGGGACAGGTCTCCCCACAGCCTCGGTGTGTCAACCCTGGCTCTCTGCACTAAGTTGCTCAAAGGCTGCTGCTCAGGCTGTGGCATGGCAGGGCACCAGGGCCAGTGTAGGTGACCCATGTTCCCAGGAAAGCCACCCTAGGGTGTTTTTGTCCCACAGGTTCCTCTTCAGCCAGACCCCTACCTCCTTTCTCTCCATCAAGCCCACTCTGAGAGCCGACGTTAGTAAGTAAGTGGCAGCTGGGGGGAGAGAGGCCTGTCAGCACTGAAGGTTCAGAGGGAGATGATGAGCTCGAGTCTCTTCCTGTCCACTCACCCACCCTTTATTCAGACACCCCAGGGAGCTTCCCTTTTTATTTGTTTGTTCTTGTTGGTTTGAGATAGGACCTCGTTGTAGAGCCCAGACTGGTCTCGTGACCTACTGCCTCGGCCCCCTGAGCCTGGCATTACATACCTATGCCACTATCTAACCCTAGAACCCTTCTGACTATCTCTAAGGAGCCTCCCAAGAAAACTGGTCCTGGAATACACGCCTTTGAGGAGGATAGGCCTCTTGAAAGGGCCTGTGGACTAAGAAGGAAAGGGTCCCCACAGGAATGGTCCCCCACTCCATGTCTAACTCGAGAGTCCCCAGTTTGGAGCCTCACCTTTCTTGGAGTCGTGTGGGGTTCCTTTCCCAGAGTTCACATGTCCACACGGTGTCTCATGGCTCAACTCATAGACTACCTCCTAAGGGCAAGGAGCCCTTTCTGCTGCTGATGACCTCCACATCCCTTCTGGAATGATCACAGTTAGGGCTGTGACATCCTGCCTGGTGGATGGTCTGTACTGCACAGAAACTAAGTTCCCTAGGCTCAGCACAGAGCAAGAGCTCATGAACTCAGCCCTGGTGGCTTTATTCAAGGGTCAAGCTGGAACAGAAAATACACCGGAGTATAACTTCATCGCCAGGGAAACAAAGGCCCACCCTAGCTCAGGCCTCCCAGGAGCCTGCCCAGAGCCGGCAGATGGCGGCTCTCAGACCATCAGAGAGGGCTGTTTTCCCCATCTAGAAACTGCCTTCCAACTTGCGGTTTCCTGTCTGAGGACTCACCCCTTGTCCACAAGATTGATAACTCCTTCCCTCCCCTCCCCTCCCCTCCTTGAGTTTGCTGGATCAGAAAAAGAGACAAAATAGCTCACCCCTGTAAGACAGACAGGTGGAGGTGGAGACAAGGTCATATGCATGGTCTGGGACATGATGAAGCTGTGTGTACCCATTCTTCAAGACTGCCAACCATGTGCAGGCCCAGTTAGACTAGCTTCCCTGTGCCCCTTGCTTACAAGTGCCTGCGTTTAGGAGTGACCAGTGAGACCTTCCCCAGGGCTCAGCAGGACATCCTCCCAAGGAGCCATCTCTTCTCCACAAGATAGTCAGAGAAGATCTCTCAAATGGAGACAAGGGAGAGGAGACTGAGAGAGGAGCCTGGGGAGTGGAGGAGATTGGGCGTGGAGGCTGGGGATGTAGTCCAATTGGTAGAGTACTTGCACAGAATCCATAAGTCCCTGGATTCCATCCCCAGTACCTCACATCAGGGCACTAGGGAGGTAGAGGCAACAGGATCAGAAGTTCAAGGTCCTGGCATCAAGCTCATCCCCACACCCATGTGAAAGTGAACAGAGAGCAACAACAGAAGTTGTCTGCTGACCTCCGTACACATACCCTGCACACACCTCTTTCTCACTCACCCACTCACTCCCTTTCCCACAAGCCTGTCTCACACAAATAACAAAAATAAATTCAAGATCAGCCTGGACTATGTGTGACCCAGTCTCAAAAAAGAAAACAAGAAAGGAAGACAGCCCTTTTCTCTTTCTGTTCTCTTCCCTCAGCGCGGTCTCTCTGTCTCTGTCTCCCCCTTTCTCTCCCAATAAAGCTCTAGAAAGGTTAAAAAAAAAAAAAAAAAAAAAAAGCCAGGCAGTGGTGGCACATGCCTTTCCCCAGCACTCTGGAGGCAGAGGCAGGCGGATCTCTGTGAGTTCGAGGCCAGCCTGGACTACCAAGTGAGTTCCAGGAAAGGTGCAAAGCTACACAGAGAAACCCTGTCTCGAAAAAAAAAACAGAAAAAGAAAGGAAGGAAGGAAGGAAGGAAGGAAGGAAGGAAGGAAGGAAGGAAGACAGGCTCTTATCCTTTCCTGCTTACCACCACCTTGGGCTTCCTGCTGCACAGGGGATAAAATTCCAAGCCCCTGACAGCTGGCCCGCACTCCATCCTTGTCCTGGACTTCCTAAGCTGCCTTGTGCGTCCGGCATGTGCCTAGACTTTGCATGTGTCATTCCTGGAACACCTTACTCCAGGTCTTCCCAGGTGGCTTGTACCCCATCACTGACAGGTTCCTCCTCCTGGACCCTTCCCATTACCTGCCACTCAACCCCTCCCCCACCCCCATTCTCAGCCTTATCTCTACCGTTGTATGGCTCTTGGCTCTGGTTTATCTCTCCCTCACTAGACCCCACCACCCCCTCCACACACAGAGCTGGTCTGTCTGTCTGTCTGTCTCTCTTGCTCCCAGGTGGATCACCCACCAAAGATAATGCATCTGGGGTCCTCCCAGCAAGGTGCACCTCATGGGGTGCTGGGGGTGACAGAGGAAGGGTAAAGGGACTCCTACCACCTCCCCAGGGGTCCCCCTGTACTTCTCAGTGTCTGCTTTTCGAGTGTCCCTGTGCCATCTCTCCCAGGCCTGATTGACAGTAGGCCCCAACATGTGTGAGGCTCCTGGTGGGAGCGGAGGGGCCACAGACCTTCTAACCTAACACCCTCATTAGCAGAGGTAGAGGCCTTCCATTTACCCTAGCTTCCTGCACTTTAGGCTCTTCTGAGGAAGGGGTGGGGCCTGTCCCAAGGTGCTGCCTAGGAAATCTTAGAAATCCCTGGAGGAGAACCAGGTACGGTCCCAGCACTTGGTTAAAGGTCAACCTAGGCTGTAAGCGACTCGGCTTAAAAAAAAAAAGGATTGGGGGGGAAAAAGAAAGAATCTTTGGAAGCAGTGGGGGGTGGGATAGTCAATCCATTTCCTCAGATTTGAGCCCAACTCTACAAAAGGAAATATAAAGCAGAAGAGATAAGCAACCAAATTGTGAGAGGCAGCTGTGAGGGCTGAGGAGAGCCCTGTGTCCACAAAGCCAGCTCCCTTGGCAGAGGGTCGGGTAGACGTGCTAAGGTGACCCCTGGCTTGAGCACCCTGAGGAATCAGAGATTGCCCACCTCGGACAATTACTTGTTCAGAGTCCCAGGGCCGATACAAAGAGACAAGCTGGGTTGTGATAACTCACAAGGGTAACCCCAGTGCTCAGGGAGCTGAGCAGCAGGATTACCAGGAGTTCAAGACAAGCCTGGGCCACCTAGTGGGTTCCAGCCTACCCTCGGCTTGACAGTAACAAAACAAGAACAGAGGTGACCTGGAGCCTCATTTGCCCCTCAGCCCTGCATGAACCAGGAGGCACAGGTGTTGTTTTAAAAATGGTAAGTGGGGGTTGGGGATTTAGCTCAGTGGTAGAGCGCTTGCCTAGCAAGCACAAGGCCCTGGGTTCTGGGTTCGGTCCTCAGCTCAAAAAAAAAAAAAAAAAGGTAAGTGGTGCTGGCTACGGCACACAGGTCAAGAGGCACAAGCCATGACAAAACTCAGTATCAGAGCTTTATTGGGGGGGGGGGGGGACACAAAAGAACCAGGCCTGGGGAAGAAGCACGTGCAGAGAACAGAGAGACAGACAGACAGAGGTAATGGGGGAAGAGAGAACAGAACAGAGAGGGAAGGAGTCCGTGTCCGGGTTTTTAAGGATTCCCGAGCAGGTGGGCCTACAGAGTTTTGCCACAAATGCGCTGATTGTGTGACCATGGCGCACGCATGGAATCACCAGCACACACTGATGACGTAAGATGCAAGACCCCTTGCTTAGCTGCTGAACTGCACATTGTGAGCATGCAGCTGGAGCGGGCAGCAGAATCCTAGCTATAGTGGCACACTGTAGTCTCAGCACTCAGGAGTAGAGGCAGGAGGATCAGAAGTTCAAGGTCCTCTTCAGTTCTATAGTGAATCTGAGGTGCACCTGAGATACATTAGACCCTTTCTAAAATAAACATTACACACTTAGCCAGAAGTGGTGACGCACGCCTTTAATCCCAGCACTCGGGAGGCAGAGGCAGGCAGATCTCTGAGTTCCAAGGCAGCCTGGTCTATAGAGCAAGTTCCAGTACAACCAGGACTACACCGAGAAACCCTGTCTTGAAAAACAAGAACAAAAATGAAAGCAAACCAACAAAAAGAATGAAGGAGCAGAGAGGTGTGGTGGGTAATCTAAGCTACGTAGCTCCAGGCCAGCCCCAGCTATACAACAAAACCCTGTCTCAAAAAATCAAATGAAAGGCTGGAGAGATGGCTCAGAGGTTCAGAGCACTGACTGCTCTTCAAGAGGTTCCGAGTTCAATTCCCAGCAACCACATGGTGGCTCACAACCGTCTGTAATGAGATCTGGTGCCCTCTTCTGGCCTGCAGTCATACATGATGTGTACATAATAATAAATAAATCTTTTAAAAAAATCAAATGAAATTGGTAGCTGGAGACACGATTCAGCCATTAAGAGCACTGCTGCTCTGCCAAAGGACCTGAGTTCTATTCCCAGCTCCCAAATGGCACTCCAGTTTCAGGGAATCTGGTGCCCACTTCTGGCTTCTGCAGGCACTGCACATATATGGTGCATAGATGCATGTAGGCAAAACATTCACATACCTAAAATAAAAATAAATTTAAAAAGATTAAACAAAATAAAAAATTGATTTAATTTATATATATGCATGTAAATACATATACATGCATATAAACACACATACACTATATATGTTGTTTTTCAAGACAGGGTTTCTTGGTGTAGCTCTGGCTGTCCTGGAACTCACTCTAGCCCAGGCTGGCCTTAAACTCAGAGATCCACCTGCCTCTGCCTCCTAGTGCTGGAATTAAAGGTGTGTGCCATCACAACCATATCTGGCTTTTTTTTTTTTTTTTTTAATTATTTTAAATGATAAATAAAGCAGGAGCAGCTAGTCGCAGTTCACCTAGCACACCCTAGTCTGAGTGCTATGACACAGGCCAACAGGTAAGTGAACCTTGAAATAATTATGTTCCATAGACCATCCCGTTACGCACGGGATGTTCTCCTTGCAGATGACGTCCAGAGCTGGAAAACCCACAGAAAGTAGTGGGGCGGTTGCTGGTCCCTGCGGGAAGGAAAAGAGTAAGATTAGTTGGTTCATAGGTTTCCTGGTGGGGCAGGAAGAGCACTGGGGTAGAGTGCAGAGGCCTGTACGCAAGTGAATTACTTCAGGCCACTGAATCACACATTTTAGAAGGGTTACCGCCAGGTTTTGTTTGTTTGGTTTGTTTGTTTGTTTGGTTGGTTGGTTTTGCTGTTGTTATTTGGGGGTTTTATGTTTCCGGGGACTGAATCCAGGCTTCTCACTTGATAGTAAGTGCTTTATCACTGAGCTGTGCCCCAAGCCCTTTGTAAAACCTTTTTTTTTTTTTTTTTTTTGGTTTTTCAAGACAGGGTTTCTCTGTGTAGCTTGGGAGCCTGTCCTAGATCTCCCTCTGTAGACCAGGCTGACCTCAAACTCACAGAGATCTGCCTGCCTCTGCCTCTCGAGTGCTGGGATTAAAAATGTGTGCCACCACTGCCCAGGCCCTTAAAACCTTTTTTAAAAAATTATTTTTATTTACATTGGTGTTTTGCCTGCTTTTATATCTATGTGAGGGTATCAGATTTTGGAGTTACAGTTGTCCCAGTTACCCTATGCTAGAGATCTTATTATTGGTTGACCTCTGTCCTATACAACACTCACGCACATGTACTCCAACAAAAGCGCGCGCGCGCGCACACACACACACACACACACACACACACACACACACTGATTCTAGAACCTGGGAGGTCTGAGGCTAGGAAGCCCAAGGCCGAGGATCCTGGCCCTTGGCCAGGAGTGGCTTTCTGTGTCATGCCATGGTGTAAGGACAGAAGGGCAAGAGAAGGGGAGGGAAGAGACTGAGCATTTCCAAGGAGAGAGTGGGAAGGAAAGGACAGCCCCAGAGGCAGAGGGGCCTGTGCAGAGGGCCAGGGGATGAAAGGTAGGGCTTGTTCCTGGAGAAACACCCTGCTGCTGCGAGCTCAAGCTGTGAGTTGGGCTCAGCAGCAGACAGAGCTTTGGGACTGGGAGGGACACGGACACGGTGTTAGGACAAGGAGCTGAGGCCACGGGTCAGCTCAGCTCATCACCTGTGTCTAAGCAGCCACAGTTGAAAATGGCTTTTCAGGGACTGGAGAGATGGCTCAGAGGTTAAGAGCACCGACCTCTTCAATTCCCAGCACCCACGTGGTGGCTCACAACCATCTGTAATGAGATCTGGCACCTTCCCCTGTATACATAATAAATAAATAAACAAACAAACAAATCTTAAAAAAAAAAAAAAGAATGGCTTTTCAGCTGGGCGGTGGTGGTGCGTGCCTTTAATCCCAGCACTCTGAGTTCAAGGCCAGTCTGATCTACAGAGTGAGATCCAGGACAGGCACCAAAACTACACAGAGAAACCCTGTCTCAAAAAACAAAAGGAAAAAGAATGGGCTTTTCCCTTTTCTGTTTTTATATGTGTATGTATGTGTGTGGTGTATGCTCACAGGTGAGGGTGCACTGTGGAAGCCAGAAAGGATAGGCATCATCATTGCTGTCTACCTTATATTTTTGAGACAGAGTCTCAAAAAAGTGGCACTTACCATTTGGCGAGGCTGGCTGGCCAACAAGCCCCAGGCGTTGGTATGTCTCCATGCCCCCAGTGCTGGGGTTACAGAGACCTGCTGCTGTGCCCAGTTTCAATGTGGGTGTTAGGGATTTGAACTCAGAGCTTCAAGGTTGTAAGTGAGGCACTGTACCCTTTGCGACATCTCCTCAGCCCTACTCTTCCCATTTTGTTTATTTATTTGCTTTTTTTGTTGTTGTTCCAGTTTTTGTGGTTTTATTTAAACACAAATAAAACATACATGAAAGCCATGCACTCATTTTCTCCACTGTGCAGCCTGGCACTGGCGCTGGGCTGCTCTTTCTACGATGGCTTTTCAGTTCTTGGAGGAAACACTAGCAAACTCAGTACAGCAAAATTTGTTGTTCGCCAGCCGCACTTCCAGCTCCTTGACCTTGTGGACCAGAAACTTAGGTAGGCAGCATGTGTTTGGTTTTCTCCTTGCTCCCATAACCACCGCTGGGCATTAGGATCTGGCCCTTGAATCTTCTTTGCATCCTGTTGTCGATATCTCTGGGTTCCCGCTAGTTTTGCTTAATTTGGGCACATCAGTCTTATTGGTGCCAGATGAATTTCTTGGTCCTCTTTTTGACTATCTTGGGTTTCACTGGAGGCTGGAGGGCAGCCATGATGCCACAAAAGACATGACAGCCACCTCACTGGTAGCACCAAGGAAGAAGGAAATATTTGCTTTTTAAAAATATACAGTCTTGTTACACAGCCCAGGCTGGCCTTGAATGCCAGGCCATTTTCCTGTCTCATTCTCCCGAGTTCTGGGGTTATAGGTCTGAACTACTGTACCTGGCCATACATGTCTTAAGTGGTTGAAAAAATAATATTTTGTGACACAGGAAGCTAGGTGTGGTAGCACAAAGTTATATAATTCAAATTTCAGTGTCTATAAATACAAGTGTGTTGGCACACAGCCATCCCTGTTCATTTACATATTACACTCAGCTGCTTCTGCATTACAACGGACAGCAGAGTCAAACAGCCAGTCACATGACTCCAAAAAGCTGAATTTTTATTTTCTGGTCCTTTCCAAAAGATTTGCCTACCTTTCATCTAGGAAATAGTCATAAGTTAGAGCAGGGCCCCTAGGAATCCTAGGAATTACGCTCCGAGAAGACACTGTTGGAGAAATGGTCTCCTCAGCCACGCTTGGGTGGCTCAGCTGCTTGCTGTGGCTGAGTGCAGGGAAAGGTGCTGAAATCCTGCTTGGAAGAGCTGGGCTCAACCCGAGTCCTTAAAGACACTCAGAAGTTCAGAGCCTCTCCTTTGAGACTCAGGAGAAAATCCTATTTTATCTTGAAATTAGATGTGGCCTCCTGATTCCTTCGCTGTGGAAATGTGAGTGGAAGTACCAGGCCTTACCTTACCAGTGGGTGACCAGTCATTTCCTCATCCTCCCCTGCCCTGGAGAGGAAGCTTCCCCAGCTGGAGACGAGGGACACAGAGAACACAGGATGTCTGCACTGGGGATGGAGGGGTAGCTCAAGGGAAAACAGAAGGGAGGAGGGTGGGGAAGGGAAGGAGTAGAGGGAACGAGGTGGACTTGATCTAAACACATTGTATGTCTGTATATGTGTATGCATGTATGTGTATGTATGTATGTATATGTGTGTATATATGTGTGTATTTTGTATATTTGTACGTATGTATATGTGTGTATGTATGAAATTCTTAATAAAAAGGAAAGAAAAAAAATGCCTATGTGTGATGGACAGGAAGCAAGAGCAAGCTGCCCCTTGCTGGGCTCCTTGGAAACATGCCAGGGATCGTGTATGGCAAACCTCTGTACTTTACACTCAGTTTCACTGTAAAACTAAAAAATAAAATCATTTTCACTCATCACTGTAAAAAAATTAAATGATAATAACATGGAAATTAATGACATCTTAAAGAAGGAAGGAAGGAAGGAAGGAAGGAAGGAAGGAAGGAAGGAAGAAAAGAGAGAGAAAGAAAAAGAAAAGAACATGGGACCTGCAGGTATTTCTCCAAAGAAGAGAATCAAACAATACCATCATTATCCATCATCAGAGAAACACAAAGAACTACAGAGGGATGCCACGTCACCAGGCAGGGGAAATGGCCGAGCAGCTGAAGTGTCTGTCACACAAGCTTAATGCCTGAGTTCAGATCCCCAGAACCCACGGTAACACCTACTTATAATCAGCTTTCCCAAGCTGAGATAGGTGGTGGAGACAGACACCCTGGAAGACCTCAGATCAGCTAGCCTGAGGTTCGCACCAGCAAGGAGACCCTGCCTCAAACAGGATTATGCCTCTGACCTCCACTTGTGCATAGCACACACATACACACATGTCCACACTCACCTACAGGAACACACACACACACAAATAAAAAAATAAATCTAAAAATAAAATCTGTGTGTGTGTGTGTGTGTGTGTGTGTGTATGTGTGAATGGAAGCATTTATATATATATATATATATATATATATATATATATGTGTGTGTGTGTGTGTGTGTGTGTGTGTGTGTGTGTGTGTATAATGATGGGCAACATGGAAAACTCTTAAAAATATTATGTTGCAAGAAAGAAACTATTGATAAGTTTTTTTGTTTGTTTGTTTGTTTGTTTGTTTGGGAGTTATTCTTGTTGTTGTTGTTTTTTCCTGGAACTTGCTTTGTAGACCAGGCTGGTCTGGAACTCACAGAGATCTGCCTGCCTCTGCCTCCAAATGCTGGGATTAAAGGCGTGCGCCACCACTGCCTGGCTTGTTTTTTGTTTTTTGAGACAAGGTTTCTCTGTGTAGCCCTGGCTGCTAGCTGTCCTGTAGACCGGGGCTGGCCTAGAACTCAAGAGATCTACCTGCCTCTGTCTGGGACTAAAGGCATGCACCACCATTTTTAACTTTTAATTTATTATTATTTTTAATTTTTAAGTAGAGTCCCACATAGCTCAGGCTGGCCCCTGGCTTATACCATAATGGAAATAAAGCTGGAAGAAAGATAAAATCTTTCTCTCCTTTCCACAGCCGGGTGCCCTTATTCTTGGACACTTGAATGTCAGGATTCCAGGCCTCTGGCTTTCAGATTCTGTCCCCTGAGAGTTACACCACTGGATTCCCTGGTTCTGGGTGTGAGGCTGTTAGCCCCATTGCTCCTGGCTTGTCCAGTGTGATACCTAAGGAGGGCTAATAACTTCTCTAGACCACACTGCTAGTGAGCAGGAGGACTGGCTCCCATCTGTGTGCTGTGGATCGGGGACTCTGGCCTTGGTGACTCTAATCCAGGGCGCCTCCTTAGCTGTAGCTCACGGGGTGGTCTGAGGGAGCTTCTAAGAAAAGGCAAGCATCTCCCCACCACCACCTGCCTCACCCAGGAGGACAGCTGAGGCTCCCGACAGAAACTCCCCGGCAGCAGCTGTACAGAGAGCAGCTGAGTCCCCAAATAAAACCTCAGCAGCCCAGTGAGAGCTTCCCAGTCTCCCAACTCCCAGCTCTCAGGCCCTGGTCTGGGGTTCTGGAGGCATCACACCCAGGACCCAGACCCCAGAGAAGCACTGACCCCATTTTATTCGTCCCTCTGTCCAGTAGGTACCTACTCAGAGCAGTGGCACACAGCGGAGGGCCAGTGCCACTGGCCCTGCAGGCCCCTACCCCTCTCACCTAGGCTGACTGCATTTGACACTTGGCCACAAGTCTCCCTTCCTTTAGGCTCTCCAGCCCAGTCCAGCTACAAACCTGCCATCAGTCCCATCCACCCTCAGAGAGCAAAAGGACAGCCCCTAGGCCTGGTACCTGAAGCACTGCACTCAGGAAGCAGAGGTGAGGCTGGATCCCGGCTTGCCTCCCCCCTCCTTTTATTTAGCTGGGGACTCTAGCCCGAGGAATGGGCCAACCACATTCAGGGTGGAGCCTCCTCCTCAGCTAAACCTCTCTGGAACCACTTTCACAGACCTTCCCCAAGCTGTGTCTCCTCCAAATCCAGTCAAATTGACAATGAGGACTAGTTATCACAGGTTCAGGGCTAGGATGAAAGATAAGTAAATAAATAACCAACCACCACAAATCTACCCCTTTCCAACTTGATACCTAAACACATCATTTTTTTCTATTTTTCTTTCTTTTCTTTCACTTGCATGTTCTAGTGCAAGTACCACACACACACACCAAACACACACACCAAACACACACACACACCAACATACACACACCACACACACACCACACACATACATAGACATACACACACCACACACATACAACACACACACACACACACACACACACCACACACACACACACCCCCACACACCCCCACACACACCCCACACATACACCACACACATACACACACACACACACACACCACACACACACACACACACACACACACACACACACACATACACACACACATTTTTTTTTTTTTTTGAGACAGCTGTAAGATCAGGTTGACCCTGAACTTGCCCCAGAGCCTCCTGCTTCTGTATCCTGAGTGCTGAAATTGTAGGCACAGGCCACTAAGCTCCTACTCCCTTTTATATATAGGGTCTCATGTTTTTCAGGCTGGCCTCAAAACTGGAATGTGGCTGAGGATGACCTTGAACTTCTGATCCTCCTGCCTTTACCTCCTGAATGCTGAGATTACAGATATGAGCCCACTCCTCCCAGTTTGTACACTATGTAGACCAGGCTGACCAACAACTCACAGACATCCACTGACCTCTGCCTCTGGAGTGCTGGGATCAAAGGCGTGCACACCCAGATCCCAAATACTTTTAAACTGTAAGTTGCTTTCTCTGCTGCCTCTCTCTTTGGTTTTAGTTGTTTTTTTTTGTTGTTGTTTTTTTGTTTGTTTGTTTTTGTTTTTGCTTTTTTTTTTTTTTTTTTTGGTTTTTCAAGACAGGGTTAGCTTTGGAGGCTGTCCTAGATCTCACTTTATAGACCTGGCTGGCCTCCAACTTACAGATATCCACCTGGCTCTGCCTCCCAAGTGCTGGGATTAAAGGTGTGTGCCACCATGCCAAGCTAAAAAGATTTTTTTTTTTTTCAATTTTTAACTCTGTGTATGTGTAGGTATGTGTGTGGGTTCCCAGGGATGAAGGTTTTCACAGAGGCCAGAGGAGTTGGATCTTTCTGGATCTGAAGTTACAGGCAGTTGTGAGACATCTGACCTGGGAATCTGAAAAGAGCAGTCTGTTCTTAAACCCTGAGCCATCTCTCCATCTCTTTTATTTATTTTTTAGACAGGTTTTTACTCTCTTCATATCCCAGGCTAGCTTTGAATTCTGTGCATCCCAGGACAGCCTCAAATTCAGAACAACCCTCTGACTTTGTTTCCAGGAATCATAGGTCTGTGTCATCACACTGAGCTGAATTAAAAACAAACAAAAACAAAACAAAACAAAAAACCTACAGTGAAAACAGAGATAAAATTGACCATTTAAGTAGTTCTTAAGCAGTTGGGCACTGAGTGCTTTTACCTATTGTGCATCCTGTGGACACCATGGGAAAGCAAGCTCAGGGGGCAGAGGCCCTGTGTCACCTGACCCCTGCAGATGGGCATATGCAGTGGAATTCTGCAGGCTTTGCTATGGGCTCCCATAGGAGTGGGCAGATGTTCATGCCAGTCAGTTTCTGATCTGTCTTGAACACCTGCACCACAGGGGTGCCTCTCTATCCTGCCACTGCTCCTAGGCCCCCTCTGATGGCCACAGACCTTTCAGGGTGAGGGAAAGTCTGTGTGCCAGCTAGCCCTTCCTCCAGAACCCCAGAGCCTTGGGTTAGGGTTTCCTTCCCTGACAGGACCTATGATACCCTAGGGCCTGTGACTTGGTGACTCACTGTTGTATGACGTTTTCCAGGGGGACATGTGGGGGCCCACAGAGGTTTCCTAGTCAGAACTTACTCAGGGTCAGAGAATCTGAGTTTGCTTTACCCAGCAGGGCTGCCTAATGAGATGATTTGGTTACAGATGTGTTTACTAGGTGTTTAGAAGTGTCTACATTGGCTGTATGATGTGATTTGATCTAACAGGGGGGGAGGTCTTTTGCCTCTCCTCTTGGCATGTTATAAAAAGCCTCCGTGTTTTTTTTTTTTTGTTTGTTTGTTTGTTTGTTTCAAGACAGGGTTTCTCTGTGTAGCTTTGGTGCCTGTCCTGGATCTTGCTCAGTAGACCAGGCTGGCCTTGAACTCACAGAGATCTGCCTGGCTCTGCCTCCCGTGTGCTGGGATTAAAGGCATGCACCACCACCGTCTGGCTATAAAAAAGCCTTTTGAATAAACCTTTGAGGCTGTTAGATATTGATCTAGACCCTCCCAAAGCTATCCTGTGTTTCTGTCTTTCTTTTAGTCAGCTAGGTCTCTCTTTCTACCTAATATTTCTTATCCCTCTCTCCTCCTCCTAAGAACCCTAGAAAAAGTGGGAAAGGTAGGAGCCAGACTCCCTCAGTCTCTCACAGTTACAAAAACCAATTTTATGCACCTCAGATTGGGCAACAATAACAGACCAGACCAAAGCAATGCTTCCACCAAAGTTCAACCTGTGTAACTAATGAGTTCATTTGGATTTACTTAGAGAGCTCAGGTGAGGGTGTCATTTATAAACCTTGGGATGGCCTCACATGTCATTGAAAAGTCCTACCCCAGCACTGATGCTGCCCTCCAGGTACCCTTCCATACTGTAAACTCTGCTTCCCAAACCACCTCAGCAGAATTACTTATAGCTGAGATGTAGATGTAATTCTGAACGGTTTTACCTAAGAAACACAGAGCCAAATGCAGAGTTAAAAGCCCCTGGAGGTCAGAGAGCAGCAGCTAAGAGCTGAGCCCAAGCCCGCCTTCTTACCCCTCGCTGTCACTGCCGTCCTTCCCCTGAGAAAGAGACCTACTTTTTGTGTGTCTGTCTTTTTATTGACTTTAATAAAATATCACCATACTGAGAGGATGGAGGACAAACTGGCTGGTCTCTCAGGTGAAGGTCTAATGACTTCCTCCACTTTTATGTAACAGGCTTTCTTTTAGGCCACCAACCAGCTCCCAAATCATGACAGGGAGACTTCATAGTTTTGAATGTTCAGCCTTAGCTTAGCTGTTTTTTGTTTGTTTTTTTTTTAAATCTGTTTCTCTTTATCTACATTTTGCCTTGGGCCTTTTTACCTTTCTTTCCTGTCTTTCTATAAATCTTACTTTCCTGCTGGCTCCATGTCTGGCTGGTGGCTGCCTGGCTTCTGGCTCCAACCACGTCCCTTGCTTTCTCCATCATTCTCTTCTTCCTTTCCTCCTTTGCCTAGATTTCTCCTCTTACTTATTCTCTCTTCCCACCAACCCTGCCTAGCCCTCTCCTGCCTAGCTATTGGCTGTTCAGATTCTTGTCAGACCAATCAGGTGCCTTAGGCAGGCAAGGTGAAACAAATGTAACACATCTTTACATCAGTAACAAAGGCAGCAGAAACAAATGTATCACATCTTTACACAGTTAAAGTAATATTCTGCAGCATAAACAAATGTAACACATATTTGCCTAGTTAAAATGATATTCCACGGGGTTGGGGATTTAGCTCAGTGGTAGAGTGCTTGCCTAGCAAGCGCAAGGCCCTGGGTTTGATCCTCAGCTACACACACACACACACACACACACACACACACACACACACACACACACACACACACACACTAATAATAATAATAATAGTATTCCACAACAGGGGTGTGTGTGTGTGTGTGTGTGTGTGTGTGTGTGTGTGTGTGTGTCTCAGAGGGCAATGTTTTGTTTGTTTTTTTTTGTTGTTTTGTTTTTTGTTTTTTTCAAGACAGGGTTTCTCTGTATAGCCCTGGCTGTCCTATAACTCCCTCTGTTGACGAGGCTGGCCTTGAACTCACAGGATCAAAGTTGTGCACCACTACCCCTCAGCTCTCAGGAGGCAACTTTTGAGAGTTGGTTCTCTTCTTCCATAGAGCACCTGCAGAAACACTAGATATATTAAATACGTCTTTTTTTTTTTTTTTTTTTTTTTTTGGTTTTTCGAGACAAGGTTTCTCTGTGTAGTTTTGGTGCCTGTCCTAGATATCGCTCTGTGGACCAGGATGGCCTTGAACCCACAGAGATCTGCCTGGCTCTACTCCACTAACCCACCACCCCTAGTGCTAGGATTAAAGGCGTCTCTTAGCTAAATATGTCTTTTTAAAGGAACAAAACCACACTTGGTGAGGGCTTTTAGAATCTTCCTAGGAAATGTCTGTGATAGTCTCTCCAGGGTGGGAGCATCCTATCCTGGGCCTGTGGTTCCTCCCCTCCTGCTTGGAAGGATCCCACCCCAACTGCCTAGGGGAGCTCTGAGCCCCATATTGCTCACACCCAAGCAGGTAGAAACGCTGGTTCCCATTCCTGGAAGCAGCAGTTTGAGCTCCCCGGGCCTTCTGTCTTCCCTAGATCTGTTTTGGGGAACCGAAGCCCCTCCCACTCCAGGGGAGAAGGGATTGGTGTGGATCAGGATCTTTGGGGAGTCTATCATCACGGTTCATACTTCAAGGATGTCCCCCTCCTCCTATTTCTCTCTGCATTCATCAGTGTGGATTTTTATCCAAGTCATGCCAGTTTCCAGAACAAAACATACATGTGGTATGCACAGACCTTTAAAAGGCAAATAGGTCTAGAATGAAAAGCAACACACACTGCCACCCACCCCTGGGCCCTGTCTTGCTCCCTTCCCAGAGCAGCCACTTTCCAGGCTCTGGTACGCTTCTCTATTTCAAATGCAAGTTAGAAATCTTCTAGAAGATGAATTTAGCTTTCTCACATCTCTCCTGAATACTTATGGATATGCTCCAAGTTGACACCCATAATCAATATATAATGATTTTCAGTTATAGCCACTATGATTACATAAACTTGTTACTGAACAATATGCTATGCTCATATTTTCTTTTTGGTATAATAAAGATTTTTATATTTTATTATTACTTTCAAAGATATATTTTGGTCTCAAAAAAAAAAAAAAAAAGATTTACTTTGGTCAGGCGGTGGTGGCACACACCTTTAATCCCAGCACTCAGGAGGCAGAGCCAGGTGGATCTTTGTGAGTTCGAGGCCAGCCTTGTCTACAGAGTGAGATCCAGGAAAGGTGCAAAGCTACACAGAGAAACCCTGTCTCAAAAAAACAACAAAAAAAATTATTTTGGCTGGTCAGTAGTGGCGCACACTTTCTATCCCAGCACTTGGGAGGCAGAGGCAGAAGGATCTTTGTGAGTTCCAGGCCAGCCTGGTCTATAGAACAAGTTTCAGGACAGCTGGAGCTGTTACACAGATAAACCCTGTCCAAAAAAAATATTTTTATTTATGTGAATATTGTGTGTACATGCTACACATGTAGGGGTGTCAATTTTTTTTAAAGATTTATTTATTTATTATGTATACAGTGTTCTGCCTACATGTATGCATGCATGACAGAAGAGGGCACCAGATCTCATTACAGATGGTTGTGAGCCACCATGTGGTTGCTGGGAATTGAACTCAGGACCTCTGGAAGAGCAGCCAGTGCTCTTAACTGCTGAGCCATTTCTCTAGCCCCCAGGGGTGTGTCAATTATTAACTTATTATTTTCTAAATGATGACCTCAATCTCATTTTAAATAATTTGTTTATTTTGGCTAGGTGTCATGGAATAACCAGTTTATACCCTGTGAAGATGTGTCTTTGCCAAGGCACCTTCTGATTGATTTAATAAAGAGCTGAATGGCCAATAGCTAGGCAGGAGAGGATAGGTGGTTCCCAGCAGAGAGAAAAAAAAGAGGAGATGAATCTGGTGGGTGGGGCAGGGAATAGTCACCAGCCAGATGCAGAGGAAGCAGGACATGCAGGAGGAGAGGTAAAAGCCATGAGTCATGTGGCAGCACATACATGAATAGAAATGGGTTAATTTAAGTTATAAGAGATAGTGGGACAAGCCTAAGCTATGGCCAAGCTTTCATAAATAATAAGTCTCTGTGTCACGATTTGGGGCTGGCAGTCCAAGAAAGCCTGCTACAGCTGGGTGTGGTGGTTCATGCCTTCATTTCCAGTGTTTGAGAGGCAGGGGCAGGTGGATCTTTGTAAGTTCAAGGTCAGCCTGGTCTACATAGTAAGTTCTGGGACAAGCATAATATAGAGACTCTGACTCAAAAAAAAAAAAAGATATATATATATATATATATGGGCTGGAGAGATGGCTCAGAGGTTAAAAGCTCTCTGGCTGCTCTTCCACAGGTCCTGAGTTCAATTCCCAGCACCCACAAGGTGGCTCACAACCATCTGTAATGAGATCTAGTGCCCTCTTCTGGCCTGCAGTCATACATGCTATATATATAATAAATAAATAAATCTTTAAAAAATACATGTATATTTTTAATATATCATGTGATACACACATGTGACACATACAATATGGCCTAGAATGAAAAGCAATGTTATCACCCCTCCCCCAGGCTCTCTACCTTGCTCCCCAGAGATGCCACATTTCATTTTCAATATTTAATTTTAAAGATTTTTTTAATCTTCGTTATGTGTATGAATGCTTTGCCTGCCTGTATGTGCACCACCTATATGCCTGGTGCTGTGGAGTTCAGCATCCGGAACTAGAGTTGTGAACCACCATGTGGGTACTGGGAATTAAACCCTTGGTTCTCTGGAAAAACAGTCAGTGCTCTTAACATCAGAGCCATCTCTCCAGCCTCCAATTAGCATCTTGTAAAAAAAAAAGGGGGGGGGTGCTGGAGAGATGGCTTGGAAGAGTGTTTCCTGTCCTCACAGAGGGCCCAAGTTTGGCTCTCAGCACCGATGATGGGCATCTCACACTTACTGGTAGCACAAGGGGGTCCAACAGCTCTTCTGAACTCCATGGCACCTACAGTCATGTGCACATCCCAGCAGAATAGCTGTCTCGAACTGCAGGGCAATAATCAGTAGTTACTCCTTATATTATCCAAATAATAAGATGAGGTACCTCGGGTTGGGGATTTAGCTCAGTGGTAGAGCGCTTGCCTAGCAAGCGCAAGGCCCTGGGTTCAATCCTCAGCTCAAAAAAAAAAAAAAAAAAATGAAAGAAAGAAAAAGATGAGTTACCTCAGTAGCCTCAGTCTGCTGCCAGGAGCCTGGAAAGGTCTTGTGGAGCGCTAATCCCCATTCCAGGATGAAAGTTAGAGCATCAGAGGTGGCAACAGGACGTATCAACTCAGCCACAACGGAAAAGCCAAGGGAAAAAGGCAAGATGATCTTCCTTCTGAAACCAGAAAGTGCTGTCCACAGTCAGGTGCATCTTCCCACGTCAATCAAAGCAATCAGGACAGTTCTTCAGGTGAGGGTCCCTACTCAGGTGATTCTAATTTGTGGCAAATTGACATTAAAACCAACTGTAATAGCCACACAGAGACACACATAGTCACATAGTTTTAAATCTTTTTTTTTTTTTAAGGATAATTGCCCACTGGTTGGTGGTGATGCACGCCTTTAATCCCAATGCTTGAGAGCAGAGTCAGGCAAATCTCTGAGTGGGAGGTCAGCTTGGTCTAAAGAGCAAGATTCAGGATGGCCAGGGCTACACAGAGAAACCCTGTCTTGAAAAACCAAAACAAACAAACAAACAAACAGGATATTTGCTTTTGTTTGGATTGCTTAGTGTGGAGAACTGCTTCAAACTGGCTTCCAGAGAGCCTTGCCTCTTGGAGTTCACACCCTTTTGTGGTCCCCACTCCTAGAATGTGGGAAGGAAGTGTGTGTGACCCACCATAGCCAGCAGAACATGTCCAAGATGGTGGGACATATGTGACTCTGTGATGGAAGACTACAAGATCATCCTGCCTGAGCCTCTTCCTTACTAACTTACAAGGAAGTTGCCACCATGTTGCAGTGTGTAGACCAGGTTGCAAGGAGCCATGGGTGGTTATAGGAGTTACAGGAAACCTCTAGTCTATGGTCAACAAGACACGGTAGCTCTCCAACCCTACTGTGGCAAGCAACTAAATTCTGCTCATGACTGAAGAAAGCTCAGGAGAAGGTTCTTCTGCAGCCACACTTCAAATTAGACTGAGGTGCCAGCAGCTTGTGAATCAAAGGATGCAGATAAGTCATGCCCAGACTCCTGATGTACTGAGCTGATAAAAAGTGTGGAAATCTGTTTGTAGCAAGAGATGACTAATAACATGCCTTTTTTTTTTTTTTTCCAGAGCTGAGGACCCTGGGACTTAGCACTCTACCATTGAGCTAAATCCCCAACCCCCATGCCTTTCTTTATACCCATCTCTAACCCTCTGGGTACTCACCACTGTCAGCACTTCCAGTATTCCCTACACACCACTGTCCTCTTTCTCTCACAGAAGCCCAGCGACCCACACTGCTGCTCTCTGGGCCAACAGCAGCCACTAGTGATTTGGGTTTTACCCTTTCCCTCTCTTGGATCTGTTTCTTTTTCTTGGCTTCCTCTTTCATTGAAGAGTATCCTTTAGTCATTCCCAATAAAAGGTACATAACACGGTGGGCAGTGGTGGCGCACGCCTGTAATCCCAGCACTCGGGAGTCAGAGGCAGGTGGGTCTCTGTGAGTTCAAGGCCAGCCTGGTCTACAGAGCTAGTCCAGGACAGGCTCCAAAGCTACAGAGAAACCCTGTCTTGAATCCCTCCCCCCCCAAAAAATGTTACGTAACAAATTGGTTGGTTTAATCTTTGCATGTCTGAGAAGTCTTGATACCGGCTTTTGCTTGATGATAGTTTGGCTGGGTATAGAAACTCAACTTGGAAAAGTCTTTCTCCATAGCATTTTGAAGGCATTTCTTCATTCCCTTACAACCTCCAGTGCTGCAATTTGTTTGTTTTGGGACAGAGTCTAATGTATCCCAGGCTAGCTCGGAATACCCTTTGTAGCTACAGATAACCTTGAACTCCTGGCTTTCTCTGCCTTGGTTATAGCATTAATAAGCCTTCCCAGTGAGAAGTCACCTTGTACGCTTAATAGATTAATAAAAGAAAAGATCTTTAATATGGCTCGTGTCTGGCTCTAGCTGGTGCTCAAAGAGGAGTAGCCATGAGGAAGATTGTACTGACTTACATACAGCCTAGGCTTATGCGTTCTGCGTAGTCTGTCATCCTTAAATCTCTTTCAGGTCCCAGCCCCAGCTTAGACTTGGAATAATTTTAAACAAGTCTGACCCCTTACACAGCAATGATATTGCATATTGCCAGGACTATTTTAAGTACAGCAGTGTGGTTCTTTTTCAAATAGTTGTTACCTGGGGTCATCTTGCCCACCAGTGAGAATTGTGTTTTTCTCAAGAGGAGAACTGGAGGCTTCATGGCAGGCATGGACTTAACTTTGGTTGTGAGCCTACGCTGCCCCTTGGGCTGCCTGTTAAGAGCTGTGTTATCTGGGCATGGTCTGAATGGCTGGTCAATGCTGGTGAAGAGACATTTATATCCTAATACTGTACATTCTACCTATCTCTAGCAGGCCTGGTTGACACACTACTCATGTCTGGGGTATTGAGAGACAGAGCTCCCTCAGCTTAGTTCTACTTCGTTGATTTAACGTCTCCTACGAAACTCTCTTGGTAAATCCTTTATAAGATCACTTTTATTACTATGCCTCTCTTCTAGCTCCCGTCTACCTCCTGAGTGGTGGGGTTTATAGGCTGCAGCCACTTTGGCTGGCTTGGCGCCACCTCTGATGTGGCTAGAGCCTTCCTGGCCTTTCAGCTTTCTACCTTTGTAAAGGAGTTTGGCAAGTTTAACATAGCTCTGGTGCTCCCAGGAGCTCCATGATGTGCCTTGGCTTAGGCCTTTTTGAGACCTGAGCAGGGCATAGTGAGCCCTGCACCCTGGAGACTTGTGTGCTTCAGTCAGGCCCATCTGAGGTCCCTGCTAGCTAGATTCCATCATCTCCAGGCTTGTCCTCGGTATGCCCACTGTCCTTTGCTTTTTCCTATTTTCTGTCTCCTTGTTGTGTATTTCTTCTCATTCACTGACTTCTTTAGTTTTTTGAGACTGAGTCTCATTCTATAGGCCAGGTTGGCCTGGAACTCACTATGTAGCCCAGGCTAGTCTCAGACTTGTGAGTCTACCTGCCTCAGCTTCCCAAGTGCTAGGATTATAGGCATGAGCCATCATTCTAGGCTTTGTGCATAAGTCCATTTGTGTGCTTTTATGTACATAGGTGCATGTGTTTTTTTATGTAGGTATGCATGTATGTTCACATGTATACAAGTGCATATGTATGTAGATGTGTGTGCATGTATGTATATCTGCATATACAAGCCAGAGGTCACCTGTGGGTGTCATTGCTGTCATTGCTCAGGTTATCTATCATGGTTTTTGAGAAAAAAAATCCCCTCACTGGGACCTGGGGGCTCCTTAATTAGGTTGGCTGGCCAGCAAACGCCAGGGATCCACCTGGCCTGCACTGGGATTATAAGCATGCCCCACCACGCCTAGCTTTGCTTTGCTTTTGGTTTTTTTGTTTTTTGTTTGTTTGTTTGTTTGTTTGTTTTTTGAGACAGGTTTTCTCTGTTTAACATCCTGGCTGGCCTGGAATGACCAGGCTGGCCTGGAATTCACAGAGATCTGCCTGCCTCTGCCTCCTGAGTGCTGGGATTAAAGCTGCCATGTCTGGCTTCCTTCCTTCCCTCCTTCCTTCCTCCCTCCCTCCTTCCTTCCCTCCTTCTCTTTCTCTCTCTCTTTCCTTTTCTTTTTATTTTTCCACAAGATCTTTCAATGTCACTGCAGCTAGAAGTTTCCCTGTGTCCTGGCTGGCGGTTAGGACAAATCTCTCCCACTCGCGTCCCCCAAGTAAACACACAGAGGCTTATATTAAGTTTAAACTATGGCCAAGATCTTACTATTGTTAGTTATTTATGGCGTTCTTACCCCGCGAGGAACACATCCCGAACACGACAAATCCACAGAAGAGCTGTTTATTAATATAGGATAGGAAGATAGAGGTGACAGGCTTGTGTGAAGCACACACATGAGTGAGGAGAGGAGAGAGAGGAGGAGGAGAGGAGAGAGAGAAGAGAAGAGAAGAGAGAGCTGTGCAACATGGCGCCGGCTTTTTAAAGAGTGGGCCGTGCATGCGTACAGGACCGCATGTGGCTACTCCACGCATGCGCATAGATTACATGGCCCCCGCAAGCTTTATGCAACCATGTAAAGCCATGGAGTCCTAGCCTTGCGAGATGTTCTGACCTGGAAATGGCTATTTTGAACTGGAAGTAACTAGGTGATCCGCCAGGAAAGCCCAACCGTGTGGACATGTGATTTCCTATCAACTATGTCACTGTGTAGCCTTGGCTGGCCTTCAACTTGTTATGTAGACCAGAGATCTGCCTGCTTTTGCCTCCTGAGTCCTGGGATTCAAGGCATGTGCTGCAATGCCTGACTCACATGTAACTTTATACACAGGTGCTGGAGATTAAACTCAGGTCCTCACTGTGTTCAGCAAGGGTTTTAGCAGCTGAGTCATGCCTCTAGACTCCATTGCTTTTCTGAGGCAGGGTCTCTTTAAGGACTGTCCTTTACTCTCTCTGTGACCCAGATGCTGGCTGTCAGCAGGCTTGGTTTTCTTACCATGCGTGGCCCTGGCTCTGGCTGGCTGGAGGCTACAGGCCATGGGCTCCTCAGCGTGGCTTCCTCCTCCAGAGATCCAGCTCAGCAGCTGGCTTCCATCCTGCTTAGGCAGCCCAGGCATGACATAATGAAACCACCAAAGACCTCCTGTCACCGTGGCCCTGTTCCATTGGTTAGAAGTGACACTCAGGCTCTGTCTGACTCCAGGAGAAATCAGTCCAAGCTACAGAAACCAGAAGGCAAGAGTCATGGGGCACCTTAGGGATGCCTGCCACCAAGCCTGTCACCTTCTGTCAACAGGCTGTCCTGTTCCACCCCACCTCCCTCAGCTCCCAGGGCCCAGCACCCTGCCTGGTCTGCTGAGACTCCAGGGATACTGTATTCTTTTCTGTTGAGTCCGTTTTCTATCTCCTCTAAGTGTAGGGCCCCCACATCAGAGTCATCTCCTCTTACGTTTATTCCTTTAACTTTTGTTTTTTGTTTTTGGCTGTTGTTTTCAGTGAGCTTCAAGAGGAATCAAAGTTTGAATAAGGTTTCTTCTCCACGTCTAGCCAAACTCCTCCCCTGTCCACGGCTAAGCCTCCCTGGTCAGATAGATGTTAGTTCTGCTGTGATCTCTTCTGCTCCACTTCGGTTCAGGATATGATCTCCCCCACACACATCCCCAGAGGGCCCTGTAGGTTAGGGTGCTCCCTGAACACACTTCTGGGTGCTGGCTGTGGCACCGTGGCAGCCTTGCGCAGGGAGGCAGACACTCAGGCAGAGCATGTCTGGGTCCTGCCTGGGCCCCACCCTCTCTCTGGACCCTTCCTGCTCCCCTGCCTCCTGGCACCTCTCCCTCATAGCTCCACTCATGCTGCCTCGGGCACCTTCCTGGGAACTTCCCCAGTCGGTGCAGGCAGAACTTGGCCCTCTTCCTTGGCTGGCCAAGCATCTAGCTGGATTCTGCAAACATGTGCAAACCAGGCCCTCGTGCCCACCTCCCTTCTTGTCCCCATACAGCTACACAGCGTGAGGAGGCACGGGTGGCATGCTGAACAATGAAGCAAGACTTTTCTTCTCAAGCTGGCAGGGCCTGGGAAGGCACCGAGGCCAGAGGGATACACTAAATACAGTCTGGCAACACGCTGGCCAGGCTCCTTGGAGCTGCTGGGCTCAAGTCCAAAGGCTGCATATGGCCCACAATCCTCCTAGGGATCGGCCTCCGCTCCCCTCCTCCGCAGCCCCCCCCCCCCCCCCCCCCAGCTTTCTCTTCCCTCAACTCCCACCCTTCACTATCCGGTTCAAATCCATGCTCCAGGTCTCTGGACTTCCTGCCCGCTGCTCTCTCTGCCCCACCCTCCTCATTCTGGTCCTGAGACGCAGATCACCCCTGTAATTGACAGGGTGTGGTTCCAGGCTGTAGTCTTCCCTACTCCAACCCCACACCTGCCAACAGAGCACACCAAGGGGGCTGTGCCTGCGTCCTTGGACACAGGCCAAAGGCTGTCTCAGACAACACCTGTTAGGAGTGGACATAGAAAACAGGGACCTTGAGGCTAGCTGTGCTTGGGTACAAGAAATGAACCAAGGCCCGGGCCACTTAGAGACTAACCAGGCTGGAGTCTAAGACTGAAGGGCAAGGCCAGGCTGCTCCAGCCTCAGTCCTGGCTGAGCCTGGGTGTCCTGTGGCTGGCACCAGGATCCTCGCTGTTCATCTCCTACCCACAAGGCAGTGATGGGGAAACAGAGGGTGATTCACGGGCCTGTCTCAGGCCCCATGGAGGAGGACCAACCTAGGTAGCGCTAGGGAAGTGGAGACAGGAGCAGCCATGCTTGCCCGCGGCTGGCGCGTGCGCATCTGTGTCCATCCTCCCCAGCACTCCAGGGCACTGACAAAGAACCTCATGTACACTTGCTGTGAGTCACTAAATGGAGAGACGGGTTTCGGGGGGGGGGGGGGGGTTGAGTGCAGGAGGCTTACACAGGAATGAACGCCGGAAGTTAAGTTCCTGGCTAAAACATTGTCGGATCTCACATGCCACTTGTAAAATGGGTCGTCAGTCTCCTCCCCATGAGGCCAAGAGCTAGAGAGTTGGGGAGGGACCCAGCTGCAAGAGGAGAGATTGGGTTTGAGAAGCTACCAGATTTACTTTCCAGGTCAGGATTGTGACAGGGTTCAAAGTCCCCTCATAATCTTGAGCTGCAGGACTGCACAGTGGGCGGCTGTGATCAGAGACCCACAAGGGAAATGACTAAGTGTCCAGGGCCACACACCAACACTGGGAGCCCGAGCCTGGATGTCCAAACCTAGGCCAGAGGGACCCGGAAGGTGATCTTGGTGACTTGCTGAGGACTTTGGAGCCCTCAAAGGGCTGGGTCTGGGTTCAAATCTCAAAAGTCCTGCTTGTTCCTCAGCTTCGGGGGGCTCCTGTGGAACTGCAGCCCTGGTTGCTGTCCTCTTGGGGTTCAGTACTCTAGCTTTCTGGGTGCTTTTCCCAGCTGGTGTTGGCAGTGGACAGCAGCACCTTTTGGCGCTGGCTTCCACTTTCAGGAGGAGCCCTTGGTGGGTTCAGACACCTAGGGACCCCCGATGGAGGGCACTACCCACCATGCAGAGCGGGTTGGCCAGCAGGGCCTGGAGACTGGGAACACTTCTTTGTGCCAGCCTTCCCCCACCCACTCTGCTCCCCTCCCTTCCTCTCCCCTCCAGTTCTCTCCTCCCAATACTTCTGTAGAGGAGAGGGATCCCTTTTGCCTCCAGTTAGCAGTCAAGGAAATGAGGCCAGAGAGTTCACTTTCTCAAGCTCAGCAGGCAGGCTTTGAGCTTGAGTGGCCTTGAAGGACAGAGAAGATGTGTCTGGTGAAGACAGAGGAAGGCAGGTTAGACGAGGGAATTTTTGGGCAAAGGCAAGTAGACAGGTCTGGATGTATCTCCCAAGAGGAAGGCCAGCATGGGCAAGGCCAGCGTTAGGGCACTGTAGGAGTCCACTGCTAGGCATCTGGAGAGCTCTGCTCAGAGGCAGTCAGGGGAACCAGGAGAAGGTGTTTGCTAGAATGTGGTGCTGGGGACTGAACAACGGATGCGTATGTGCTCACAAGAGCTCTACCACCCAGCCCCATCCCATCCCCACCCATCCCTTCCCAGCCCCGCCCAGCCTCCCCTCATCCCCAGCCTCCCCCTAGTCTAGCTCCTAGAGATGGTCTACAGGAAAGGTGGGGTGCGTCAGAGAACCATGAAGAGAGGATTTCCAGTCCTGGGATACCTGGTGAGTGTTGGAAGTTCATTCTGCAGAAAAACCAAAGGCCTGTCCCTGAGGAGCAACTGGCTTCTTACATCTCTCACAACTTCTCACAAACACTCAAGAGATCTGGGAGGAGTCCAGAGGCCGGTGGGCTTCCAGAGGCAGAAATGCCAGACAGTGCACCAGCCTGGCCCGAGGGCTCTGTGAAGGATGGTCGTTGCCAGGCAGGGGGACTGGGCGCTGTGGCTGTACTGGGCAGGGCGTAAGGCAAACAGGTTGGGCCTGCTGGGGCAGGAGTCCCACCTCTGGGTGGGACACCTGACTTGCCTCCATCTGGGAGGGGACATCTGAATATGTTCGGTTTGGGTGGAGCAGGGGGGCAAGTACTGACCCACTGAGCCAGCACCAGGCACCCCAGCCCTCACCTACCCACCCCAAACAAACAGAAACCTTTGTCTGCCTTAGCCCTTGACTCCATTCTGCCTCAACAGCCACCTCACCTTGTGCAGGCCCACACAAGGGTGTGCAGGGCTTTCTTCTCCTCCTCTTCCCCTCCCCCCCTCCCCTCTGCAGCCGCTTCCTTAGCTGACTGCTGCACTTAGCTGGTGAGCTCCGGGGCTCTGGCCTCAGCTGTTCGCTGTAGTCTATAACACTCAGTAATGGGGGGTGAGTTCTGCCCTCCCATTTCTCCCCTTCTCCCCAAAACCCCAACTTAAGGCACCCCCAAATCTTCCCAGCTTCAGACCCACAGACAGCCAGCTCCCGTGGGGCATGCACTGCCTGTCTGTCCTGCGGGCTCCTCAGGCACAGCTGTTCACTCAGCTTCCTTGTCAGGTTCTAACACATGACCTTGGAATCCTGGCCAGCTCCAGCTTCTAGCGCTGTAGGCTGTGGGAATAGAATACTGTCCTTCTGTGTTCCTGCGACAGCTGCCCTCTAGACACCAAGTTCCTGGAGTGGCTGAGAGGAGGTGCCAGGCGCCCAATCCTAAACAGTACACCCCCGTCCAACCAGGACTGTCAGTGGGGTATAGTGAGGGCCTGGCTCCTGGCTCCTCAAATTGACTTCTGGATTCCGGGAAAGGCTGACTAGTAAATAGAATAGGGTGGAGGATGGTATCACTCTACAAGTAGGTTGAACGTGACTTCTATTTTGGGAGCCTGCTTCTACCTCTTGTTTAGGAGGTTAGAGGCTATCAGAGGCCACAGCACTGAGCAGCCCTGGGGGAGGCCCACATGGCCAGAGCCTAAAGCTACCAGCAGATACTGTGTCCTGACTGCACCCTGAGTTGAGTGGCCTGGGTCACTTCTGGGTTCCTGACCTGTGAGACAGTGAATGTCAGATGTCAACTAAAAGCTTAGTAGGGTGGTACACACCTGCAATCCCAACACTTGCGAAGTGGAAGCAGGAGGATGAAGAATTTAAAGGCATCCTTGGCTACCTAGTGGGTTCAAGGCTAGCCTGGGCTACAGAGAACCCTGTCTCAAAACAACAACAAAAGAAAATATCACTTAGAGCCATAGTGGCTTGCACCTGCAATCCCAGAACTCAGGATCACTGTGAGTTTGAAGCTAGCCTGCACTACATAGGCTGTCTCAGAACAAAAGAAAACATCGCTTGGAGACCAGACCAGTGAGTAAAGAGCTCAGCATGAGTTTTTATTTTTGGTTTTTCAAGACAGAGTTTCTCTGTGTAGCCTTAATTTGTCCTGGAACTCACTCTGTAGACCAGGCTGGCCTCAAACTCATAGGGATCCACCTGCCTCTGCCTCCCAAGTGCTGGGATGAAAGGCATGCGCCACCACCGCCCGGCTCACCATGTTTTTTTTTGTTTTTGTTTTTTGTTTTTTTTGTTTTTGTTTTGTTTTTTTAGCAACTTCTGGACACATAGGTTCTGCCCTGTCCCACATACCAGAGCTGTTGGACCTTTGTGACTGTGGCCACAACTGTTGGGGGCCATTGCCACTTTGGTCAACACAGAACTTGGAGACACAAAAGGCAGCCTCTAAATTCTGACATTGCCCAGTCCCCCTTCACAGTGGTCTCTTTATACCCAATCCCATAGCCTCCTGCAGGTTAAATTACTCCAAACATCATTGCAAAACATCAACCTAGGGGCAGTGTCTCCACTTACTGTGTGGTGGAGGATAACCTTGAACTACGGATCCTCTGGTCTCCACTCTTTGTCCTAAGATCACAGGTGTGCCAGGCCGCCACTCGGCAACAGTGTTCCTAAGAACTGCAACTGTTTGCATTCACTCTGGCAGCTGGGCAGCTGTTAAAGGGTGCATGCTATTATGTTTAACATGTGTCCAGAGGTTAAGAATATGGTGATATTTTATCTGTGCTGAAGTGTGATTTTTTTTTTTAATTTTTCTTTTTTTTTGAGACAGGGTTTCTGTGTAGCTTTGCGCCTTTCCTGGAACTTACTCTGTAGACCAGGCTGGCCTTGAACTCAGAGATCCGCCTGCCTCTGTCTCCCAAGTACTGGCTGGGATTAAAGGTGTGAGCCACCACTGCCCAGCCCGAAATGTGATTTTATTTGTATGTTAATAAATAAAAGTGCCTGAGGGTCTGGCAGTGGTAACACACACCCTTAATCCTGATCACATGACAGGCAGATCTCTGTGTGTTCAAGGACACCACCAGTTTGTAGACACATGCCTTTAATCTCAATACCAGCCATAGAGACCTGGAGGTCTAAATAAACAGGCAGTGAGGAGAAGGTCATGTGGTTGGGTGTACAACCAATGAGAAGGCAGAACAGAAGGTCAATAAAATGACAGGTACCCAGGAAGTAGGTCTCTTTCTCAGGGGAAGGACGGCAGCGGCAGTCGGTGGTAAGAAGGCGGTCTTGGTCTTAGCTCTTAGCTACTGCTCTCTGACCTGGAGCTGAAACTCTGCATTTGGCTCTGTGTTTCTTATTTAATAAAACCGTTCAAAATTACATCTACATAAGAACAAAGCATGTGCCTCTCAAGTGATGGGTGAGCCCAGGTTTGGGGCAGATGCAATGCAGTCCTACTTAGAAATTGTTGGGGCTGGAGAGTTGGCTCAGCAGTTAAGAGCACTTGCTGCCCTAGCAGAGGACACAGCTTCAGTTCCCTGCACCCACATAGTGGCTCACAACCACCCATAACCCTGGTTCCAGAGAAGCTAATGTCCTCTTCTGACCTCCTCTCACACCAGTCATGCATGTTGTGCACGTGCACTATGCAGGCCAAACACTGATATGCATAAAATTAAATAAAAACATACAATGTTGTTTTTTCTTGACACAGCGTTTTACTCTATAGTCCTGGCTGGCCTGGAATTTGCTCTGTGCCCCAAGCTAGCCTTGAACTCAGAGTTCTACCTGCCTCTGCGTTTTAAGTGTTGGGATTAAAGACTTGAGCCTTCATGCCAAGTCCAACCAAGAACTTTTCCTTTTTTTTTTTTTTTTTTGTTTTTCTGAGACAGGGTTTCTCTGTGTAGCCTTGGCTGTCCTAGAACTTGATCTGTAGATCAGGCTGGCCTCATTGAGATCCACCGGCCTCTGCCTCCTCAATGCTGGGATTAAAGACATGTGCCACCAACACCTAGCTCCAATTAAATTTTAATTAGGAGTGGGGGTGGGACCAAAGGTCCCAGGAACTCTTGGAAATGAGCCTATCTTATAAATTGCATGGATACATGTGCCTTTTGGAATGACAAGGAGTAGTTTTAAGCTTTTTAAAGCCCATGCGCTTTACAGATGTTGCGGATTGCCTCTGTGAGGTGAGTGGGTTAAGAAAGCTTCAGCTGAGCGCCATGTTTAATTCCCCGCAGGTACAGTGGTCTAGCCAGCTTCTGAGACCTCAGAAAGCTTCACCCTCTCTGTTAAAGTCCTCTCCCACCACTCATGTCCCATCATCAGCCACCACATCTGTTATGCTTTTCATTACCCCAGTTTGGCCCTGAACTCCCAGACAGCCTCCTGCCTCAATCTCCTGTGCAGGTGCCGAAATGCCCACCTTCTATTTTTCTGAGTATCTTTGCCTCCTCCCAGCATCCCTTCTTCCAGAACTTCTCTAGCTCAGAATACCAGCCACTGAAATGGGTTAATTTTGTGTAAAGTCAGAAGAAGAAAAGAAGAATTTGGAGGGAGAAGTAAATGTTATAATACCACTGTATCATATAGATGTTCACACTTTTTAGAGGAAAGGAAAGGGAGCAAAGAGTGGATCTCATGAGAGGCAGTGCACCCTCTGCACTCTGGCAGGGCTGAGCCTCAGTTTCTCCCTCTAAATGGGTGTGAATACATGGCTCATTCAGGCTTGGTGAAGTGGGGTGGCTGGCTGTTGGCTCTGTGGTCCTCCATTTTCCCCTTGAGGGGAGATCTCTGGATGAATCTTGAGGTGGCTAGATGGAGGAGCTGTGATGATCCCTCTTCCCTGTCCCCTGCTGGAAAGGGCACCCTGGCAAGGGGGACCTCTAGCCAAGAGTGCCTCCAGAGGCAGAGCAGAGGACAGGCCTCTCGTCTTGCAGCTGCACATTATCCTGGCTCACCCAAGGGTGGCTGATTACTTACTGAGCACGCGTGTATTAGATTCTAGCACAAATTCCAGAGTGCCTGGCATCCTGGCGTCCAGGCGTGAGAGTCATAGGATGAACAGGATCACCCTTTGACCCTTGCCTTTGCATGACACTATGCTTAAACCTCCAGCCCATGCTCGGCTGCAGCCCCTCGATCTTAGGGAACATGTAGCATCCCAGGGAGATGCTGAGGGGACAAACGTCAGACAGGACAATGGGTGTGTATGTGTGTGTGTGTCCAAGTGTTTTTGTGTGCATGGCAGAGATTTGTCCCCTCAAGGCACATTCCTAGCCCATTCCCCACTTAGACATTGTGTAGTAACATATACAACCACTCACAACTCCACAGCAGGTAGAGCAAGAAATGCTTCTGCTTTGTGTCAGGCCCAGGAGCGCCCTCACCCCCATCCCCCATTCTGAGGGGATAGAATGGTAGGGCGGTGCTTACCTGTCTCAGGAGACCAGCCTCCTCCAATTGTGGCCTGGGAGTATGTGTAGGATCAGTGGCACACACTCAGTCCTGACACACCTGTGGCAGCAGTGGGGTGCATCCTTCCGGGAGAACCAAGGAATGGAGGAGGAGGCTACACAGGCAGGACCTTGTCCCACCTCTGGCTCCAGGCCTAGCAACCTCCTTTCCCAGTTGATGGTGACCCTAGACCTCATGGAAGCATACCTGTCTGTGTAAACCTGGGGACCTGCATCCCTCTGAGCTGCGGTTTCTTCAGGAAGCAGACTCAGAATCTCAAGCAATCTGAGAGGAGAGAATGGAGTCCTGGCTGGCTTGAAACTCAATGTGTAGAGCAGGCTGGCCTTGAACTCATAGAGATTTGCCTGCCTCTGCTTCTTAGAACTCACTCTTCAGACCAGGCTGGCCTTAAACACCTAGAGATTTGCTGTCTCTGCTTCCTAGTGCCAGGATTAAACCATGGTGTGCCATCATGCCAGGTTTATTTTTAATTATTCTGAGACAGGGTCTTAATCAGCAGCCCAAGTTTGACTGAAGTTCTATATAGCTGAGGCTGACCTAGAACTCACCACTTGAGTGCTAGAATTACAGGTGTATACCATGTCTGGATCCTTTCTTCTCTTTTCTTTCTTTCTTTTTTTTTTTTTTTTTTTTTGGTTTTTTGAGTCAGGGTTTCTCTGTGTACCTTTGCACCTTTCCTGGAACTCACTTGGTAGCCCAGGCTGGCCTCAAACTCACAAAGATCCGCCTGCCTCTGCCTCCCAAGTGCTGGGATTAAAGGTGTGTGCCACCATCGCCCAGCCCTTTTCTTTTCTTCTTTTTTGGTTTTTGGGTTTTTTGTCTGTTTGTTTGTTTGTTTGTTTTGAGACAAAGTTTCTCTGTGTAACCCTGGCTGTCCTAGAACTCACTATGTAAACCAGATTGGCCTCAAACTCACAGAGATCCAGCTGCCTCTGCCTTCTGAGTGCTGGGCAGCAAGGGCTCTTAACTACAAAGCCATCTCTCCTTGACTCTTGATCCCAACGTGTTCACCTTTCAAGAACTGGGAAAACACATGTTCTCAAGGTCCATCCTTGTTGAAGCCTATGGTAGAACCGCCTTCCCTTTTAAGACTGACTGGCATTCCATGTTTATCCAAGTGCCTTCCAAGTATGAGTGGACGACCTCTGCCTGCTGGACATTTTGAATAGTGAGGCTGTGAATATGTGCTCACAAATGGAAGGGCAGCATTTTGATGACAGTGAATTCAGTTCAACGTATAGTGAAGCTTGAATGGTTAGGATGTGACTGATATAAAACAATTGACTTAAACAGACATTTGACAATGATGGCAGCCAGGCAAACGTCACCAAGGGCCAGTGGGCATCCCTGGCTCCAGTCCTCTCTCGTGTACCAAGGTGCTTTGCTTCATTGCTCCACACAGACCTGGACTAAGGTCCACAAGAGGCCAGGTCCTGCTCAGCAGCCCCTGAGGATCTGACCTGATTGGCTGTGCTATCACTAGCCGCCCCCCCCCCAGATTGTGGTCAGTTTATGGATGGGCTCCCCTCCTTGACTAGTCCAGCTCTGATGGGGCTCCAGGTAGCCTGAAGGGTGCCAGTCAAGGTCTGAAGGTGGCTTGTCTCCCCGCCCCTCAAACCGCAAGCTTGAGGGAAACCAAGGATGGGAAGGAGCCCTAACACTTTCTAACAAGGCACCTGGGGCTTGGCTCTTGGCCCTTGATGGGTGTGGGGTCCCAATCAGCACATTGCTCTGCACCCCTAAGCAACAGGGGTCCCCTCACCAGCCGCTCTTTCATCACTCCCACGTGCTCCCTAACCTTGCCTCAGGTCCCGGGTGGCCTTCTGCAACAGCCCTGTCCTCCACCCTCACCCTTGGTTCTCAGGTAGAGGGAGAAGACCGCTCTCAGTTGTTTGTGGGTAGCCCTTTTTGCTTTTCCCACCGGATCTGCTCCACAGGGGTCCCCCCAAATGAGGAGTGCCCCTAATTGCTCCGTGTTAATTGCTTGCCTCACCTGTGCAGCTGGGCCAAGCTCCCAGGAGGCGGAGCTTGTTGTTGGAAGTTAACTGAATTCCCCAGCTTGCAAGAATTCAGCTTGGGGAACACACTTGTCCCTTGGAGTATTTACTCAAAACAGACATCAATTCCTCAACAACTCACCAGGCTGTCCTCAGCCCAGCTGGGGGGAGGGGAGGCTGACCTGCCAGAAATGGCTGACAAACACTGGGAAGTCTCAGGGTCCTCCAAGCCCTTTTCTTTTAAGAATTTTTTTTTTTTTAATTTTGTTTTGTTTTTTTTGAGACAAGGTTTCTCTGTGTAGCTTTGCGCCTTTCCTGGAACTCACTCGATAGACCAGGCTGGCTTCGAACTCACAGAGATCCGCATGCCTCTGCCTCCCGAGTGCTGGGATCAAAGGCATGTGCCACCACTGCCCCGCTCCTTTTAAGGATTTTATTCATGTATATTTAGACACTACAAAATCCACATTTTATGTTTCAGTTTTAATGCATTTATAGAGTTGTACAAACTAATGCCTGTGTCCATTCTTACCTCATTTCCGTCACCTCACCAAGGTCCCTTATCACCAAGGTCCCTTAAACTTGCTTACTGCCAGGTTGGGGGTTTAGCTCAGTGGTAGAGTGCTTGCCTAGCAAGCTCAAGGCCCTGGGTTCGGTCCTCAGAACCCTGCTTACTGCTGAACCCTGCAGACCACCCTTGTGCTGGTGTGCTTTCTCTGTAGATTGCCTTTCTTGAACAGTTCCCGTAAATAAACTAGTAAAGCATACTCACTCTGTCACTGTACATTGTGGTATCACTGTGAGGCTCATCAGCCTGCCCCTAACTGATGATCCTCCTGCCTCAGCCTCCTGAACGTTGGGATTAACAGGTAGGAGCCTGGCCTGGCTTTTTACATCTTCCCTCTTAGAATATTTTTAATTTTCAGTTGGTGTGTGTGTGTGTGTGTGTGTGTGTGTCTGTCTGTCTGTCTGTCTGTCTGTCTGTCTGTCTCTGTGTGTGTCCGTCCAAGGAGGCCAGAAGAGGGAACTTGAATCCCTGGAGTTGGATTTGGAGGCTGTAGTGAGTCATCAGAAATTAGTCCTGGAAACCGTCTAGGGCTGGGGTCCCCTACAGCAGCAAATGTTCTTCATCACCCAGCCATCTCCAGCCTCCATTTTTGGTGGCATTCTTTAATGCCAGCTCTTCAAGTGTCCAGCAGTGGTGGCACATGCCTTTAGTTCCAGCCCTCAAGAGGCAGAGGCAGGTGAATCCCTGAGTTTGAGGCCAGCCTGGTCTATAGAGGGAGTTCCAGGACAGCCAAGGCTACACAGAGAATTATCTCAAAACAAACAAACAAACAAACACAACCAAAAAAGAGTGTACAATTAGCTTAGAGATGGTGGCACACACCTTCAGTCCCAGCCCTTGGGAGGAAGAGGCAGGCAGATCTCGGTGAGTTTGAGGCTAGCCTAGTCTACAGAGCAAGTTGCAAGTTCCAGGACAGCCAGAGCTGTTACAAAGGGAACCCTGTCTTGAAAAAAAAAAAAACAAAAAACACAAACACAAAAAAGAAAAAAAAGAGAGATAGAGAGAGAGTATATAATTGTGTTCACTAGCATATATATATATATATATATATAATTTTTTAAAGTTGTTTTGAGACAGGGTCTCATTATGTAGCTCTGGCTGTCCTGAAACTCTGTATAGACCATGTTGACCTTTAACTCAGAGAGATCCACCTGCCTCTGCCTCCCAAGTGCTGGAACTAAAGGCGTGTATCACCTTGCCAGGGCTAGCATAGTTTTGAAGTTCATCTTGCTACAGCATGCTCTTTCTATTGTGGGGGTTTATAACAATTTCTTTATCTATTAACCAACATGGACATGTGGCCATGAGTGTGTCTCCATGTTTGGGATATTATGAATAATGCTGCTATGAATGTTCATGCTTTGTGCAGAAAATGTTTCCATATCTCTTGAGCAATAATGGCTAGGGGTAGAATTCCTGGGTCACATGGCTTCTGTAAACGCCTGAGTTCTTTCTTCAGTCAGTATTCCACCAGCAAGGAGAGAGAGTTCCAATGGCTTCACGCTCCTGTCAGCATGTGGTGCAATGTTCAATCCATTTAGTTTTAGATCTTTTTGGTTTGAGACAGGGTCTTGTGTCTCTGTGTGGACCCTGGCTGTTCTGGAACTTGCTGGCCTTGAACTATGTCCTGGAACTAACTATGCTGGCCTTGAACTCACAGAGATCCTCTCCCTCCCAAGTGGTGGGATTAAAGGCCTGTGTCATCACTGCCTGTTAATTTTAGATATTCTGATGCCTGTCTGTTGTTGTTCTTTACTCTTTTGGGGGCCCATCACCCAGCTCCCAAATAAATCACACAGGGAGGGAGGCTTATTCTTTCATATAAATGCCCGGCCTTAGCTTCAGCTTGTTTCTTGCCAGCTTTCCTTAACTTAACTCATCCCGTCTACCTTTTGCCTCTGGGCTTTTCTCATTCCACTCTCTTACTTCTGTCAACCTTACTCTTACTCCGAGGCTTGCTGTGTAGCTGGGTGGCTGCCCCTGGGCCCTCCCCCTCCTCCTTCTCTGGCTGCTTCTTTCCTCCCAGATTTCTCCTTCTGCTTAGCCTTTCTGACTTCGAGCCCCATTTCTCTCTCTCTCCTTACTCACTATTGGCCATTCAGGTCTTTATTAGACCAATCAGGTGTTTTAGACAGGCACAGTAACACAGCTTCGCAGAGTTAAACAAATGTAACATAAACAAAAATAACACCCCTTAAAACAATATTCTCCAACACCTGTCTCCCGGTGGCTCTTCAGTGACTAAGGAGAGCATGTTGAAATGCTGTCTGGAGCTTACCAGTATCTGCACATCTCCTTTAGTAGAGTGGGTTCACATCTTTGGCCCTTTAAAAATGGACACACTGGAACTGGAGAGATGGCTGAGTCATTAAGGGCACTGGCTGCTCTTCCAGGAGAACCAGGTTCGGTTCCCAGCACCCATATGGAGGCTGACAACCATCTGTAAGTTCAGTTCCAGGGGCATCTAACACCCTCTTCTGTCCTCTACGGTCACTGTGTGTACAGATACAGAGCACAGGCAAAATAACCATAAACATACAATAAAAACACATCTTTAAAAAATGACATGGGGGGGGGGCTGGAGGATGGCTCAGAGGTTAAGATGCTCTTCCAAAGGTCCTAAGTTCAATTCCCAGCGACCACATGGTGGCTCACAACCATCTGTAATGAGATCCTGTGCCCTCTTCTGGTCTGCAAAGACACATGCAGACAGAACACTATACATAATAAATAAATAAATCTTTAAAAAAATGACATGGGGGATTTAGTTCAGTGGTAGAGCGCTTGCCTAGCAAGCACAAGGCCCTGGGTTCAATCCTCAGCTCTGGCAAAACAAACAAACAAACAAAAACATGTTAGGGCTGGGTGTGGTGGCACATGCCTTTAAGCCCAACACCTGTGAGCCTGTGAGGCAGAGGCAACACACACACACACACACACACACACACACACACACACACACACACACGTTGGGCATATGGGCATATTCTTGATTTATATATTTCTATGTAGACCAGTCTGGCCTTGAACTCATAGAGATCCACCTGCCTCTACCTCCTGAGTGCTGGGATTAAAGGCATGCACCACCATGTCTGGACTTGTTATATTTTGAATATATGATTTGCAAAGGTATTCCTGCAATCTGTACCCTATTTTCCCTCTATTGATGGTATTTTGTTTCTTTCATTTTAAAAATTTGTTTTGTGACAGAATTTCACTCTGTAGCCCAGGCTGGCCTCCAACTCAAGGCAATCCTCCTGCCTTAACCTCCTTAGTTCTGGATCAGGTCTGGCTCTTCACCTTCACTTTTGAACTAGCTTTCCTGGTTATCCACCTCTCTTCTAGGCCTTCCAATTCTACTTTATCAGGCTTTTCTTCCTCATACTCAGGCAGCCCTTATCTTACTTCTTTTTTTATAAGCTTGAGCTAATAGCCAAGCAGTAATTTTTTTAAAAAGATTTATTTATTTATTAGTATACAGCATGTATGCCTGCAGGCCAGAAGAGGGCACCAGATCTCATTACAGATGGCTGTGAGCCACCATGTGGTTGCTGGGAATTGAAGTCAGGACCTCTGGAAGAGCAGTCAGTGCTCTTAAGCACTGAGCCATCTCTCCAGTCCAATAATTTAAGGCTGTTTCCCCCTCCCCCAGACAGGGTTTCTCTGTGTAGCTTTGCATCTTTCCTGGATCTCACTCTGTAGCCCAGGCTGGCCTTGAACTCGCAGAGATCCCCCCGCCTCTGCCTCCCAAGTGCTGGGATTAAAGACGTGCGCCACCACTGCCCGGCCCCTATCTCACTTTTATATGTGTGTGTGTGTATGTATTTGGTTTTTCCAGACAGGGTTTCTCTGTGTGGACTTGACTGTCCTGGAGCTAGCTCTGTAGCCCAGGCTGGCCTCGAACTCACAGGGAGTGCCTGCCTCTGCCCTCCCCCCATGCTGGGACTACAGGTGAGCGCCACCACTCCTCTTTTTTTTTTTTTTTTTTTTGAGACAAGATCTCACTTGGCTCAAGCTGGCCTCAGCTTCACTATTTAGCTGAGGATGACCTTGAACTCCTGATCTTCCTCCTACTTGCCAGTGCTGTTGTACAGGCGTGTGCCCCTGAGCCTGGCCCTTAGTGATGTGTTTTTTGAAGACTTATTTTTATTTTCAGTCGTGTGTGTAGGAACTCAAGTCCTTTCAAGATTAGCATGTTTTAACTGCTGAGCCATCTCTTCAGGCCTCAGTGTTTTTCAATTTCTTTTTAAGGGTTTGTTTTGTTTTGTTTTGTTTTTTATTTGTTTGTTTGTTTGTTTGGTTGGTTGGTTTTTGAGACATGGTTTCTCTGTGTAGCTTTGTGCCTGTCCTGGAACTCACTCTGTAGACCAGGCTGGCCTCGAACTCACAGAGATCCGCCTGGTTCTGCTTCCCAAGTGCTGAGATTAAAGGTGTGTGCCACCACCGCCCGGCAGGTTTATTTATTTTATTTTCTATGTGTGAGTTTTTTGCCTTCATGTATGTATTGTGCATGCCTGGTGCCCACAGAGACCAGAAGGATGTTAGATTCCCTGGAACTGAGTTACAGATGGTTGTAAGCCATTATGTAGGTGTTAGGAATTGAACTGGGTTCCTCTGCAAGTGCTCTTAATCACTGAGCCATCTCTCCAGCCCCTCTCCCTGTTTTTTTTTGAGACAGGATCTCACTATGTAGGCTTGGCAGGCCTGGAAATCTTTATATAGACCAGGCAAGCCTTGAACTCACAGAGATCCTCTTGTTTCTGTCTCCCAATTGTGCTAGAATTAAAGGTCTGTGTCATCATGGTTTTCTTCAATTCCCAAGCCATCTAACAGTCCAGGAGGGCAGACGTCCTCCGGACTGTGTCCAGCGTGAGGACACAGTATCTTATACCTAGCTGGCACACCTGCCACTTGGGGCAGCATCTAGTCGTATCACACTGTACCTGGTAAAAGTCCTGCTCTAATGTCCAGGCCACAAGGCCCACATACCTGGCCCTGCCCCCGAACCCACCTGGCTGTTCCCCTCCTCTCACTTGGCTTTTCTGTCCAGTCTCAAAAGTACCAACTTCAAAGTTCAGACTGTTTTTGGTAGCTGCTCTCACAGCCGTGGATTCACTTTGCAAGTCTCCTCCCGCTCGACCTGAACATCACCACCATTTCTGAGAGGCCCGCCCTGACCACTTCACCTCAAGCAGCTAGCTACTCTCCATGCCTCCTCCATCACCCAAAGATGCTGATCGATGAAATCCAGGCTGCTGTAAGGAAGCCCAAATTAGCCACGGGGAGAAGCCACGCAGAGGCGAGCCAGAGGCCCTAGAAACAGCCAGCTGAGCCCCCATTATCCAGAGCCATTCAATCAGGTGAAGCCTTGTGGGACATTTCACCTAGTGAGCCTCCAGATCACTGCAGCTGTGTAAGGGATTTTGGCTGATACCGCAGAAAGCAGAACCATCCAGGCAAGCGAAGAACAAGGAGAAATAACAAACACTGCTGTCTTGAGCCACGCTGCAGGGCTGGTTCTTACACAGCCGTGAGTAACCGCTGCTCCTGTGGAGTCTCCTTGCCTCTGAGCGGTCACTGGCTTACCAATGTGCAGACCTCTTTCTCCCTCAACTCCCTTTCCCTTCTAGTCCAGGATTTGTTTTGGTTTTGTTGGTTTGTTTTGAGACAGGGTTTTACTGTGTAGCCCAGGCTGACCCTAAACTCATGGCAATTCTCCTGCTTCAGCTTCCTGAACGTGGGAATTACAGGTATGAGCCACCAGACCAGACTGGGAATTGAACCCAAGTCCTCAGGTAGAGCAGCCAATGCTCTTAACTGCTAAGCCATCTCTCACTTATGTACTTATTTTTGAGACATGGTCTCACTATGTATCTCTGGCTGGCCTAGAACTCTCTATGTAGCCCAAGTCTGCCCCTGCCTTCCCCAGTGTCAGGATTAAAAGCCTGAAAGGTAGACAGTTTGCCCAAATACCCCTTTATCCCCCCCCCAGGAACCCCTCCCAGACTGTTTCTTCCTGATGTGGTCACAAAGAAACGTGATGTCTTATCTTGACAGCAGTGAACACTTTATGTGCTTTCTTGGAGTCTCACTGGGGTGCAGGTAGCAGGGTCACAACCCATCTGCCTCTTTGCCAGGTGGGTACGGGGAAGCCCTCTCCTTAGGCTGTCTGGGTCTTCATGTGATCAGCCCTCAGCCCTGCCTGCGCCCAGGAGCCTCATAAATGTGCACCTGGGGAAGGCCAGGCCAGGGCCTGAGGGGACCAGGAAGCTCTCTGGAGATGTAGTTATCGTGCTCGGTGAGCGGGCTAGGCTAGGAGGACAAGCATTCCAGGTGGAGAGCTTGGTTGGCTCTGTGACCGGAAGCGAGAGGTGGATTTGTGCAGAGGACTGGACCTGGACCACCTTCGCCTGCAGGCAGAGGGCACTGTGAAGACACAGGCCAGTGTGGTTCTTGGCCGGTAGGGGGAAACGCCTTGTCGGCATGTGGACACAGCGCTTGCCAGCACCTTGAAGCGCTGTAAAATTAGTTGGTGTTGCACAATCCAAAGCCTGGGCGCCTATGGGCCCCCAAAGAGAGGTGGATAAACGGATTAGCAGGACCAGCCTCGCTACGAGAAGAGCGGGGTCGTGGAGGACAGGAAAGCCAGCGCCATGGGGGGTTGGGGGGTTGGGAGATAGGGGGTGAGGGCGAAGTGGCCAGGACCGGGCCTGATTCAAGTGCAGGAGGCAAACTTGCGTAGGAAGAGGCCTGCGGAGGGTGCACGGCTGGAGGAATGGGTAGCACTGCCAGCAGTGGGTCCCGAACCCGCCGACCCAGCGGAGTCCTGAAGCTCGGCGACTGGGGACCTGGGCACCCTTCCAGGCGCCGCGCCCTAGAGGCTCCGTGATCCCTTCCTCTACCGCTAGGGGGCAGTGCTGGCCGCTGCTCCGCTGCAGAGCCTGGAGTACGGAGGCCACGCCTCGCCTCCTCCTACCAGGCAGAGCTGCAGGACAATGCTGCCCTCTGTGAGCTCTCCGTGGCCCCGAGAGTCGGATGGGCTGGCTGGACGCCCCTCCTTGCCCTGGGCCCTTCTAGAGTGTCTCCTTGCATCACGTGAGACAGTGAGGATGCAAGGGTGCGGGCTGCTTGGGTTGTGGGAGACTGCAGAGCAATGCTGCTCCCGACCGTAGGCTGACACAAAGGATCCCGCTGTATCGTAAGGGCCTTTCTGAACCTGTGACCTGAGCTGGTCCTGCCCCCACCCCGGCCTCAGTTTATTCTTCTGCCTTGCTTTACTGTCCGCTGCCGCCACTCCTCGAGTTGGCAGCTCGGAATGGCACTATGTACATAAGCTAGGTAGCGCCCAAGACGCAGAGGCTGTACGTGCAAAGCCGTATCTCTGGCCCCGCGGTTCACAGTCCAGAGAGCTGGGACTGACTCCTCAGAGCAGCTGGGCTCTTAAGCCTGCAAAGCTCTGAAGTCACACAGCCCCGCAGGGATCCAGGGTCAGGTGCCGGGAAGGTCAAGACGGGTTGGGCTGGCTTTCTCCTCCTAGCCTTCCTAATCTACCAACTTCCCGGCCCCCAGGGCGTCAGAGTTTGTGTCTCCACGGTAGGAGCTGTCTCCACTGGTGGGAGCTCAGCAGATTTGGGTCCTGGTCAGGATCCGGCTGGGCCAGTGCGACTTCTTTTCCCAGAAGCCTAGCTGTGCCCTCGGTCTGCCTTTCAGACCCAGCTGGTGGGGGAGGAGTGGTTACTTCCGGCTTCCAGGCCTGCTCTCACACTCCCCTCTCCACCTCCTTCCAGCGCTTCAGGGTCAGCCCCCACCCACCTCCAGGATTAACTCCTTGTCCACTCAGTCACCCTCATTTATGGGGCAGCTTCCACCTTCTTGGCAGGACGGGCAGGCCCCACCCTCTGAGCTGACCCAAAGGAGTCACCACCTCCTAGGCAGCGTGCTTGGGAGTGGGGGTGGGGGGTTAGGTGCACTCCTTGTGCGGGTCACTTCAGAAATAAAGCCATCCTCACTTCTGCGGAGGAGCAAACCTGGCAGAGGGCACCTGCAAAGCGCCTGAAGACTGAAGGCTCCTTAGGCTCTAGGGAGATGGGGTGGAGCTTTTTAGTTTGAAAAGTAGGTGGGGATGGCTTGGAGAAAAAGAGGGGTCACATCTGACTTTGGTTGTGGCAGATATATTAGGAGGTCTCTTGAGGAACAGGACTGACAGAATATGTGTAGGCTATATTGTATATAATTGATTTTTTTGTTTTTGTTTGTTTTGAGACAGGGTTTCTCTGTGTAGTTTTGGAGCCTGTCCTGGATCTCACTCTGTAGACCAGGCTGGCTTCGAACTCACTGAGATCTGCCTGCCTCTGCTTCCTGAGTGCTGGGATTACAGACACAGGCTACCACAGCCAGCAGCTCCCACTTTTATTCCACCTAGGTCTCTAGCCTATTGGATGGTGCTGCATACATCCAATGCTGACCCACAAATCAGCTGGCATTGGGAATGCCCTCACAGACACACCAGACGTTTGCCTTACAAATCTCCCAGGCAGCTCCATGCAGTCAAATAGCCAATCAAGATCAGCCCGTAGCATCTTCAGGCTCCTGGAGGCTGAGGACTGCCCCTAGCAGAATTGCCATAAGGGCCTTCGGCCTAGATATCTCTGGCTATGGCTAGTTATAGACGGTACGAGAAGGCTCCTTGGAAGCTCCTTCTCCTCTAGGAAGTCTCTGTGCCCACACACCTAAAGTCCTTAGTTCAGGTCCAAGGGCCTGTTTATGAAGAAAACCAATGACATTACTCAGAAATTTTGTGACAACCCACCTCCCCTGGCCAGGGATGGAAGAGCTTAGCCCACCATCTCCATCACCATCTCCATCTATCTTGTGTCTTCTGATGGGGATTTTTTTTTTTTTTTTTTTGAGACAGGGTTTCTTTGTGTAGCCCTGGCTGTCATGGAACTAGCTCTGTAGACCAGGCTGGCCTCGAATTCACAGAGACCCACCTGCCTCTGCCTCAGAAGTGCTGCAGTTAAAGGCGGGTGCCACCACACCCAGCATGATGGGGACTTATGATGGGAGGGACCACAGCTTTTACAGAGTCCAGCCCCCAGTGGGATTATTTAGAACACACCTAGATAAAGCCTTCCCTTCCTGTGAGGGAATAAAGGTAACAGGGTGCTGGGTGGCACCCATTCCTGGGGAGATGTGAACAAGCACCTACTCACTACAGAAAGGCAACCAATGACATCAAAGTAATGATGTCACCAAAGTCCAACTTGGTGAGCCAGTACATCTATATCTATTAGTTACTTACAGGGACATGAGTGACTCAAAGGCAGCTGTATCACCAAGGCCTGCCCCATGTCTGCAGTGACTCACAGGAGCTGCAGACCTGGGGCTCTCTGCACAGCTGCTGTAGATCCCCGGGGTCTGGGAGTCTCCTATCCTCAGCAATCCTCACTGCTTATGTAACACCTTATAAGGGAGATGGAGGCCTTGTGAATCTGGTACGTTTCAGGGACTTCCTAAGGCTTCTGAGTTTGCTTCTTGAGTCTTAAGGGGCTACCTCCAGGAGGAAATTGCTGACCAACGGTGTTGCCCTGTCCTTCCTGCCAGTCTCAGTCCCTACTTATAAAGTGACCTGCCTATCCTGACCTAGTACACAGGTAGTGGGGTGGGATAAGGTCAGTGAGACAACATTTTGTCAACAGGCCCCGTCTATTTTCAACATTTAATTAGACCAGTAACTGTTGACTTTGTGGCTCTTTCAAAAGACTTTGATTCCTTCAGATATATACCTGGAAGAGGCACAGCTAGGTCATAAAGTGCTATATTTAGGCCCTTGAGGAACCTCCATACTGATTTCCATAGTGGCCACCCCAGTTTACACGTCCATCAGCAGTGAATTAAGAACCTGCCCTCCCAGTCCTTGTTGGCATCTCATGTCATGTGTTCCCTTGAGCGCAGCCATCCTGACGGAGCAAGGTGGAGTCTCGAAGCAGGCTTTAACTTGCATTCTCCTGATGGGTAAGATGTCGGACACTTCTTCAAATATTTAGTGGAATGGGTTTGTATTTCCTCTTTTGAGAATTGGATATTCATGCATGGTGGTGGTGGCACACGCCTTTGATCCCAGCACTCGGGAGGCAGGCGGATCTCTGTGAGTTCGAGGCCAGCCTGGGCTACAGAGTGAGTTCCAGGAAAGGCGCAAAGCTACACAGAGAAACCATGTCTCAACCCCCGCCCCTCCCCACCCAAAAAAAAAAAAAAATCCATCTCCTGGGTACTTAGCTGATGCCTATATTCTGTTTAACTATGTAATAGCAGTGATAAATTTGAATATTAAATTCATGCTCAAGCGTGTTTTGAATTTTTTTTTTGTTGTTTTTTTTTTTTTGTAGCTGAGGATCAAACCCAGGGTCTTGTGCTTGCTAGGCAAACGCTCTACCACTGAGCTAACTCCCCAACCCCGAATTTTTTTTAAAATGTGCCTGTGTGTATGTGCACAAGTGAGTGCAGATACCTGCAGAGACCAGCAGAGAGTGGCAGATCCCTTGGAACTAAAGTGGTTGTGAGCCATCCAGCATGGGTGCTGGGAGGCAAACTTGGGTTCTCAGCAAGAGCATCAAGTGCTCCTAACTGATGAGCCACCTAGCTATTCCCAGGAGTCGATTCTTTTTTTGTTTTGTTTTTGTTTGTTTGTTTGTTTTTTGAGACAGGGTTTCTCTCTGTAGCTTTGTGCCTTTCATGGAACTCGCTTTGGAGACCAGGCTGGCCTTGAACTCACAAAGATCCGCCTGCCTCTGCCTCCCGAGTGCTGGGATTAAAGGCGTGCGCCACCACCGCCCGGCCAGGAGTCCATTCTTTTAGGAAACATTCAAGAGTCACTGCAGTGGGCATCACACATTTAACCACGTGAGAGCCACATTTAGCTGGGATAGGATGCCAACAGAAGGCGTGGGTGGATGTGAGGCCCTGGGGTCAGTCCCCAGCACTACAAAGAATAAGGTGGCCTTTCTAGGCATGGTCAGGGCCTTCCAAGGAGCCCCTCCCCTTCAGCGTGACTGATGATGACTTTCCACTTGGCTTGTCCGTGGTCCCCACCTGGCTGGTACAGGCTGGCCTCACTCAGAGGCCTGGCCACCAGAGAAAACAAGAGGTTGCCCATTTATGGACTCTTGGCACAGCCACACATCTTTATTGGCGAGTGTGTGAACTGCCTGTTCATGCTGGAGCATTGTTATGAGCTAGTCCAGCTGGCTCGCAGCAGGGCTTCGTGAGGCTCTGATAGGCCGTTCCCTTGCTAGGTGTATCAGATCCTTCTCTTCTACCTGGTTTTGTCCTGTCTTTGGACTCGTAACGGCTCACACTGAGCCTTGAAGGACCCGAGGGATGAACCAAGAGGAAGCTGGAAAGGCTGGAGCCTCTCTGCTCTGAGGAAGGCCCCTGGAGAGTAGGGGATCATCCTTAAAGACCAAGTAAGTTATGTTTCAGCCAGGTGGCAGAAAGACAGGACCTGGCTGAGGCAGGGACAACCACCGGAGGCCCCCCTCGACTCACAGGCTCCTGGCCACCTCCTCCCCTGCTTCTGCCCATCCTGCCCCTGGAATACCTTCTTAATCTCTGAGGGCCTCCCTGACTCATATTGCAGGTGTGTGGCTAGCATTCAGACATGTGCCATCACCTAGCCCAAGCCCTAACCTGGTGAGCAGCTGCCTATGTAGAACCCAGCAGGTCTGGCACTAGCCTCTCCGCCATGCTACAACTGCCTTCATCCTCTGAACGTCCCAGAGCCTGCACTGTGCTTCCATAGGCTGCCCCATGCCTATGTCAGTCTCCAGGGCCTTGCTGGAGCTCAGGTTAGGGAACCCCCTCCAGGTAGTCAGTGAATGGACTCCTCCAGCTCCACCCTTCTCAGAGAGCAGATGACCGTGAACACGGAAAACCATGGCCTAGCTCAGTTGTAGAGTGCTTTCCTAGCCTGCAGAGGCCTTAAGCTCAACCCCCAGCATTATATAAACTGAGCGTGGTGTGTATGCCTGTAAGCCCAGAACTTGGGACGTAAAGGCAGGCTGCTTGTAAGTTCCAGGTCATCCTACTCAATACACAATGAGCCTGAGGCCAGCCTTGGATATATACAACCACGTCTCAAAAAAAGAGTGAGTGGCTCATGGGGCCCCACCTCTCCCAGAGGGTTTATGTGCAGTTAGCCCTTGATAGGGAAGGGAGGGAAGGGAGTGCAATCAGTGGCAGGGTGTGCTCCCGGTCCTGTAAACAACATGATAAAACTCAGACACAGCCCGGCGGTGGTGGCGCACGCCTTTAATCCCAGCACTCAGGAGGCAGAGCCAGGTGGGTCTCTGTGAGTTCGAGGCCAGCCTGGGCTACCAAGCGAGTTCCAGGAAAGGTGCAAAGCTACACAAAGAAACCCTGTCTCGGAAACAAACAAACAAAAACTCAGTCTCACACACACACACACACACACACACACACACACACACACACACACGGTGTGCGGGCTGGAGAAATGACTCACTGGTTAAGAGCACTGTCTGCTCTTGCAGAGGTCCCAGGTTTGAGTCTCAGCACCTATATGGTGGCTCATAACCATTGTAACTCCAGTCCCAGAGGATCTGACACCTGCGTCTGGGCTTCCTCAGGCACTACACACATGTGGTGCACAGACACACATAGGCAAACACCATACATAGGTAAAAATAGAAGGAAAAAAAAAAAAGGCAGGCAAGGAGGAGATGAGGTAGAAGAGGAATGGATGGCTGGGAACAGAGGGGAACCAAGGAAGGGTAACAGGATGAATATGATGGACACACGTATGTGCACGTTTGAAAATTCCATAATGCACCCATTATTATGTACAATATGTGCTAATAAAACATTAAAAAGAGACTATTAGGACATTGTTCTAAAAGGTTTCCACACCAGGGCAGGCCACACACACCCTCCACAGGGCTTCACAGTTGCCCTCGGAGGCTGCCTGGGGACCATCATGAAGGGGGGTCTCCCAGGAGGGATGGACAGACATGTGTGAGGGCAGAGAGGGATGCCTCTCATCATGGCGGTGTGATCTGTCGGTGTACTGCACATAGTGCGCTCACACACATGACTGGATCGGTTCAGGGGCCCATGTATACACCCACCCACCCACTTTTACACACACATTTACACACTGCACAAGCCTGTTATTTCTACCTCATTCAACCCCCTTGCCGTCCGTTCTGTCCTTTCTTCTACCCCCTTAGAAACTGCTCCAGGCTCTGCTCCCTGGGTCCTGAACCCTGTCCAAACAGGGTTCTTACTCCACCCAACCTTGGTGAAGGCCACTGTGACCCATGTGTGGCAATGTTCCTGTCCCAGCTGCCTGGCACCACTGCTGACCACACCTTCCTCCTGAGGCCGCGTTAGCTTCCAGGACCCCTACATGGTTTTTGGCTCCTGAGGTCTTTTTTCCTTTGCTGGAAGTACCGGCTTCTTGCATTGGACTTTACTTCTCTCCTCTGTGCTGCTCCAGCTTCATGTTCGTGTGTGTGTGTGTGTGTGTGTGTGTGTGTGTGTGTGTGTGTGCATGTGCACACACATGTGTGCAAGCCACAGCTTGAGTGGAGGGCAGCAACCCAAGGGAGTACATTCTCTCCCTCCACCATATCCTGGGGTCCCAGGGACTGAACTCAAGATGCCAGGCTTGGCAGCCAGGATGTTTACCATCTCCTTGGTTCTTGAACACGTGCTTTGTACCCACAGTCCCAGCTGTCCATCATCAGGCATGCCTTCTCAACTTCCTGTTGCTATGGACACACCTCTTCCAGTTTCCTCTCCAGCTTCCAGGTACTCAGCCTGAAACTGTGGGACTCTCTCCTCACACACCAAGCCAAGTGGAATCTGTGCAGTCTGCGGCCCCTCAGCTGTCGTCCATGCCCCGCCCCCCACCCCGTTCTCCCCTCTCCCCACATCCTCAGTAGCTGTTCCTTCTATTCCCCTGCAGTTAATCCCCAGCAGCCATGGAGAGCTGAGAGAATGGGCCACATGCTTCTCTGCTGAGAGCCCTCTAGCTAGTTTCTTAGAGTCCTGAGTCCTAGCACTTATGGGGGGCGGCGGGGGGCTCAGTCTACAGTCCCTTCTCTTTGCTTCCCTCACCCTGCCCTCACAGAGCAGCCCAGCTGCCCATGCACACACGGCAGCTTTTACCCTGGCAGAAGACAAGCTTTCCATGAGGGAGGAAAGTGTGCCTTGGGTCAGGTCTCAGCAAACACATGGTAGGGTCAAAGGTCAAACTCTATGCCCAGTTAGCAAGACTTTCTGCTTCATCTCCAACCCCACCCCAACTTTGAGGCCTCCTCCGTCTCTGTGGAAATCATACTGTGCCCCAGCTGCCCTCCACTTCCCACATCCATTCGACCTTCTTAGAAGGCCGTTACCCCTTCACGACCATCTACACTGTCCCCTAGGTAGCCTTGAAGGCAGCAATGACATGTTGGGGTAGGGGCTACGGTTGGTCTTGGCACAATTGTAGGCTTGGCTGGGGTCCCCACAGGTGTGGGCAAGGATGGTCACAACACTGGAATCCTTCATGCCAGGGCACAGGGCACAGTTTACCCAGCAAGCCTCACCCAGAGCAGTGGGCAGGCCTCAAGGGTGGGTGGTGTCAGCCTGCTCTGGGCAGCACTGACTGAAGCTGGGCAACTTGGGAGGAGCAGGGATATACCTGTTACAGGTCTGGGCAAGGGATTGGGGAGCCAGATAGGCGAAGGAAGGAAAGATGGGAGAGAGACCAAGTGGTGGAACCTTTGTCAAGTGGCTTCTCCAGAAAAAGCATCAACCATTGCCAAGGGCCAAGGCCTCCTGACCTTACAACCTCTCAACGCAGTTGCTCTTGGGGACTTGGTTTCCAACACATGAGCCCCAAGGGACACGTTCAAGCCATGGCAGTGACCTTGGGGAAAAGGCAAGCTGCTGAGGGTAGGGACTATCTGGTGCCATGATGGAGAAAGTTACAAAGTCACCTGCCACCAACAGCCACAAGACAGGGAATGGGTCTAGGTGCCGGGACCTCTTGTCTTTCTCCTCCCCAGGGTCTTGCTTTATGGCTCAGGATAGCCTTGAGCTAACGGCAATCCGCCCACCCAGCTGGCTGAATGATGGTTATGTGCCCGCATATTGTCCTGCTTGCTGTTTCTCACCCCAGTTCCCTGGCTCTCGGGAGCCAGTATTATTTTTGTGTGATGCCTAAACTAACAAGCAAAATGACTTTCTCCAACTCCACCTGCACCTCAGGTCTGCAGCATGCATCCACGCTTCTGTCTCAGCAGGTAAAGTCCACGGGACTAGCTGTGGCCCACTGACCTCTGGGCTCTCCTAATGCTCTCCAGTGCATGTTACTTCTGAACTCCCCCTGGAAGTGCCTTCCCACAAACCACCTGGACTTCTTGACTGAGTCCCTGAGTATGCAATGCTTCTGAGTGGTTGAGAAGTGAGATCAGGCTGGACTTAGAGTCCTCTGGGAACCCCAGCTGGGAGAGGAAGTCAGAGGACAACATGGAGTTCCGGAAGCCAAGTACCCCCATGGTCTTGTAACCTGTGCCCTTTCACCCTCATTACACAGCTGCTGTGGAAGGAGCTATGTCTCACCTTAAGCTCTGGAAAGTTACAATTGGGTAAGGAGCCACGTGACAGGCGGCAGATGGCTCTCTCCCAACATCTCCCTAGGGTAGAGGAGGAGCTGGGGGCTCCCAAAGGTCACTCACTTTGACATATTTCCATGAGGGAGGAAAGTGTGCCTCCCTCGTATTTAGAAGAAAAAAGCTTGAAGACACCAGAGAAGACTTGTTGAACGCTGAGGCCTGGGAAAGGCAGGGCTTGGACCTGCAGCCTCGTGTTCTCTGGACCTCTTCTTACTCCTGGTCATGACTGGTAGTTGCCATGGATCTCCTAGGAGATGGTTTAGTCTATAGGTGACACTGTCTTGATGGTGGGTACTGGGGTCTCTGCAGGCAGACTGGTGTAAACATGTTTTGTAGTCTGGGTTACAAAAATGCCTGCACACGGAGCTGTCTGTCCTCTCTCTGGACTTCAGAGCCGCACTACCTATTGGGATTGTTTATCTGGCCTTCTAGTGTACAAGGCTACAGATGCCCCCAAAACACGTGTGTGAAAGCGTGGGTGTACCTGGGATTCTGGGCAGATGCCCGCTTGGGTTTGCTCAGAGGACCCAGGTGAGATAGGCTTCAGCCTAGTTAAGTCCCTCAGACCCTGCCTTGGCAGGGTCAAGACTGTCAGGGAGGCAGAGTCAAGATTGGACTGCTAAGGCATTCTGGGAAAAGAAGATAGAAGAGACTGTGAATGGAATTTGAGACTTCACCGGGGAAGTCCTGGCCTCAGATAACGGGGGTAAAGGAGATCCGAGGCCTAGGTGTAACAGAATTAGTGCTTTTTTTTTTTTTTTTCTTCGAGACAGGGTTTCTCTGTGTAGCTTTGCGCCTTTCTTGGAACTCACTTGGTAGCCCAGGCTGGCCTTGAACTCACAGAGATCCGCCTGGCTCTTCCTCCTGAGTGCTGGGATTAAAGGCGTGCACCACCAACGCCCGGCTAATTAGTGCTTTTGTAACTGACTTTGGGCTCCTAAACCCTCCAAAGTCAGGATCTCAAGCTCCAGGGTCCTTTCTGGGAAGGCTAGGTTGCCTGTCCAGTTCCTCCTGGGTGAAAAACATCCTGAAATGCCAGCTTCCTTCAATGGCCCAGACTACGACTCCAGCTGAAGAGCAAAGACAGCCACATTGATACAAGCCAGGGCTTAGACTCACAAACCCAGCTCGCCCCGCCCCCGTGATGCCCCGCCCTCCAAGCTCCGCCCCGTACCCGGTCTCTCTCACCCCCCCCACCCCCGCGCCCTCAAGTTTCTCCGAAGTTTTCCGCGGGTCCCGCTGAGCGCCCCGCCCCCTGGCCCGTGACGCAACAATGGTGCAGCGCGGCGACCAATGGGTTGCGGCGGGGGCCGGCGGCGCGAGCCAATGGAGGCGGCGGCCCGTCCCGCGGTGCTGCCCGACCCCGGCCGCACTGCGCCGCCCGCCGCCCGCCCCTGGGCCGCACCGGCACCGGCACCCGGAGACCCGGTCGCGAGGCATCAGAGTGCGGCGGTCGCGGGCGGCGGCGGCCCTCTCCACGTCCGGCGTCGTGGGGTCTCCATCTGCTCGCCCGTGCATGGACGGCGCGCGCTCCGACCCGCCGCAGGGACAGGGTCGCGCGGCTTGGTGAGTCGCTTGCCCCGGGCGCCCCCGCGCGCAGGTGCAGCCCCGATCCTGGCCACTGGACAGCCGACGCTGGGGCGCGCCCCGCAGCCGCCGCGGCCGAGGTCGGTCGGTCCTTGCCGGGAAGGGTCAGGGAGGATCTGGCCGGCGGCCCAACCTCCAGTCACGGAGCCCCGGCCGTGACTCTGCCCAGTGACGTGGGGCGGCCGAACTTTACGTAACCCGCCCGGCACCCCACGCGTGCCCACACAGTACACCTGGGGCGCGGGGGCCCAGGCTCGGGAAGGCGCTGCAGTCATGGCATCGCCCCAGAGGGGCGTCTGCCGCAGCCCACTCCGTAGTGCCCACCTCTGCAACCCAATTACCACGACTAGTCGTGATACCCAGTGTGTTGACAAGGCCCACTCGCCGTCCCGGGTCCCTTGTGACCTAGGGCTTACCCTTGCTCGAGGTGGTAGGGCACTTGGGCCGGGGTGCAAGGGCTCAGGTTGAGGCTGGGGCCCAGGGCAGAGATAGGGCTTAAGCTGGGGTCTGCAATGTCTGAAATGGGCCCAAACAGAACGCAGGAGACCCAGGCTCTTAGCCTGGCTCTACCTGACTTGGTGACTGACCTTGGACTAACTTGTCCCCTGTTGAAAAATGGGGTGGCATTACCGGCCTCATGTGGCTGGACCTGGAGTGGACTCTAGATGGTGAACACTCCAATCCCTCCGTTGACTTCACCTTTTCCCTCCTCCCAGGAGCTCATTCCTGATGGGCAGCAAAATTGTTTGTGGATGAAGGAGCCAGAGCCACTCCCAACTCGGGCGGGGGGGCGCACTGGCAGCCACCAGCTACCACTTTCTTGCTGGTGAGGAAGCTGGGGTTTGGTGCCGCAAAGTGAATAACCGCGTCTATAGAACCCAGGGCCGCCTGCAAGAACCGGGTAGGTCTCACTGAGTAGTTATGTCCACGACACTCTTGGAAAGAAGCCCTCAGGGTACTCTGCTGGGGGTCAGGGTAGAAGTGGGGTGGGGGGCTGGGTTTGGGGAGTCTTAGGTGTCACATGGATTCCTCTTTATTTGTGATTGGCGGGACCTGGCTCAGGTGTGAACAGGAACTCTTCTCGGAGGTCCCAGAGTCGCAGAGGGGAGACCGAAGGCTCCGGCAGGTCCAGCCTCTAGCACAAGCTAGAGACAGGGTTCTGGGGCCTAGGAGAGACTAGAACTGGGGGCAGTGACTAGTAGAGGCGATGCTGGATGGGAAAAGGGGCTTTGACAGAGACATTCAAGGCCCAAGGTCTGTGTGAGCGTGGATGCCATTTCTCAGGCCAGGGGAATGGTGACCAAAGCCTTCACTTTGCTCCTTTGCCCCACAGGTTGGTCTGGGTGGTGCAACCCATGCCTTGAGGCCAGGATTCTCCCAGAGGCCAGCATGCCGTGGGACGCCAGGCCCGGACGCAGTGCCAACGGTGGGCCCGAGGGCGCAGGCTCAGCTCGCTTGCGGGTGCAGAAGCAGTGCCGGAAGTCGTCCTTCGCCTTCTACCAGGCAGTGCGCGATCTGCTGCCCGTGTGGCTACTGGAGGACATGCGTGCCAGCGAGGCCTTCCACTGGGACGAGCGCGGGCGCGCCGCCGCCTATTCACCGTCGGAGGCTCTGCTGTACGCGCTCGTGCACGACCACCAAGCCTATGCTCACTACCTGCTGGCCACCTTCCCCCGGCGCGCGCTCGCCCCGCCTAGCGCGGGCTTCCGCTGTTGCACCGCGCCTGGACCGCACGTGGCGTTGGCGGTGCGCTACAACCGCGTGGGCATCCTGCGGCACATCCTGCGAACCGTGCGGGACTTCCCACTCGAAGAGCGCATGCGCCTTCTGGACCGACGCGGCTGCAGCCGTGTGGAGGGCGGTGGCACGTCGCTGCATGTGGCCTGTGAGCTTGCACGCCCCGAGTGTCTCTTCCTGCTGCTTGGCCACGGAGCTTCTCCAGGCCTGCGAGACGGTGGTGGCTTTACACCATTGGAGCTGCTGCTGCGCCAGCTGGGCCGGGACGCCAGCTCAGCCCCTACTGCTGCTGAGGCCTCCTCTGCCACCGTCAACGCTGCCACCACCAGCACCACTCCGCCTGGGGAGCTGTGTCAGCGCCGCCTGCTGCTGCTTGACCTCCTGGCACTGTACACCACGGGGGCTGCTGCGGGCCCAGCTCGACGTGAGCTGTTGGGAGACCGGCTTCGCTGGGAGAAGCTGCTGGGAGAGGACAAATTCCAGTGGCTAGCAGGGCTGGCGCCGCCCTCCCTCTTTGTACGAGCCATGCAGGTGCTGGTGACCACCATCTCACCTGGCCGCTTCCCTGAGGCCTTGGATGAGCTGCCTCTGCCACCGTTCTTGCAGCCATTGGATCTCACGGGCAAGAGCTAGACTCAGGGGCACCTTTGGCACTGTATTTGGGGGCAGAAGTATTTTTGAGAGCGTTGTACCTGGCACTTTACATATATGGATCTCTGACTGTACAGAAGAACCTGCCTGGTCTGTTGCATGCTTTTGGGGTAGGGCTGCCTTGGCTCTCCATCCCCCCACTCAAGTGCACTAGCTCTCTGCTCAGCTAAGGATATGGGTGGGGACCTGGAGTCCCGGGGAGGTGACAGCTGACCCAAGCAGGAGAGGAGCAGGAACAGAGGGCGGGACAGAATGTGCTCAGGCCAGGCCAGGCCTGTACCGTTGTAACCAGTCCTCCTGTGCTCTCAGCCTCATAAATGGCCCGTGGAGTTGGACTTGGTCCTATGTCCGAGAGGACAAGGGGCTGAGCAGGCAGCTGTGACAGGAGGTGAGAGGTAGGAGCCATTCTGTGTGTTTGTAGTGTCTCACACTGAATCATAGGTTTCCCTACCCAGGCCTGGAATTGGCCCAGCATCCCCTTTGGCCCTCAGTCAGGATTGGCAAGTGCTAACCCTGGGCTTCTGTGCTCAGCTTTGCCACTGCATCTGCTTCATCACAGGCTTTGAGTTCCCTGCATCATGTCTCCTCATCAGGACCAGGGGTGTTTTCCAGGCCTCCTGCTCAGCCACGGGGATGGGCTCCTCACCCACACACAGTGGGTGTCACATGGTGCTTATGGGCCTCAGGGCTGGGTGTTGTCACCCTGGGCAAGCTTCTTGCCCAGCCTGGAGAGCTGGTTTCTGCTGGAAACTTGTGCAGATTGGAGGCTTGTTAATGAGTGTACCGTCTTTCACGATAAAGGCACCCTGGCTGCAAAGCTGGGTTCACACCCCGAGGAACTTCAAGACTGGGGAAGAGGGCCGGATCACCCTGCCCAGGGATTTTGCTGGGCTGTGAAATTCAACCTTTGTGGCATGGGCTTGTGGGCCATGATGTGCTGCCAGGAGCAGAAGCCAGCAGTCTGCTGAAGTGGCCAGTCTGGCTGAGGCACCTGCTGTTGAGTGCTCCTGAGTACAGCATGGCTGGGGGTGGAAAAGTACAGGCTGCTGGGCCATATGAATAGGGGTGGGGAGCAGGAAGGGCCCTAGACCTTGCTGCCTCTGTGCTGGGCCCCACTGTTACTGCCAAGAGATTTTAGGCCATTCCCCAAGCCTGAAAATATGACCTCTCCACCCCTCCCGGCCCAGTTCCAGAAAGTGGGACAAGAGGTTACCAGCCGGGGCTGATCCTGCATCTAGCTCGGAGGGTCTCCTTGCCTTCTGCCTAAGTCGCTTCTCTGAGTCCTGGCGGTTGTGGGTGATGGATGCTAACGTACTCCCCAGCCCCAAGTTTGACCCATTCAGGGTTGGTCTCCCTGGACTTCCAGGAGGTCCCAGGTCCAGATTACGGATGCCATTGGTGGTGATACTTCCTTGTTTGCAGGAGATGAACAATGACTTGCGGTAGATTCTGGGGGAGCCTAGAAAGCTGGGCTCCTGATGAGAACGTTGACTTGGGTCTGCTGGTGAGGGCTAGGTGCTGTTGCCTCCTTCAGGTAGACAGACTGCTGCTTTAACAGCCTCGCTGGAGCTACCTGTCCTGGAGGAGGGGTACTGTACTAGTTAGGCCTCATGGTGGCCATCAGGGAGGAGGCAGGGTGGGGACCTTGTGGGAGGAATGGCACCATAGGGCGAGATCAGGCCCAAGAGGGTTGGCTTGGCTCATGGTGACAAGCACGTAAGTGTCATGGTAGTCACTGTTGCTGCTTGGTCTTGGACGGATACAAAGGCAGAGGAAGACTCACTTCGGACACTGATTTGGGTGGGGCCTCACTCCTGGGAGACGGAAGGGAGCGGGCCCAGAGAGGTGGAGAAGCCTAGCCAGCCTCCTCAGAGGAAGGCCTGATTCCTGCCACAGATCTTTACTGTCCTGCCTGCCCTTCAGGAAGCAGAGGGCCTGGAGAGGCGGTGCCCGGCCGATAAGCAAGGCCTCACTTATCGCATGGTAGTTTCTGAGAAAGGAAGGGTGGGTGGCCTCAGTGTGTGGCTTATCTGTCGCCTAGGCCCCCCAGCCCCAGGAAGGGCTGTGTTGTCACCTGACGTATTACTACCCTGGTCATGAGCTTGTAGTACTGAGCAGATCTGGAGGGGGACTAGAGCCTGCCAGGCCCAGTGCTGACAGTCGCTATCAGCTAGTGGTAGGTGACCTTGGCGGCTCCAAACACACAATCAAGTCTCTTCTCTTGGTTCGTTTGTTCACTTGATGAATTTCACCAGTGTATCCTGCCCCCATCAAATGTCAAATGTGTCCCCAGGAGATCTGTACCGCATCCCAGTTAAAGAGTTCAGGAGCCGGAATTTCTGGCCTCTGAGGCCTATTTGGAAGGACAGTGAAACTGAGCCCCGGCGAGGCTCATTGCTGAGAGCCTCACTTGGACTTGGAAGGGCAGTCTGAGCTGGTGCGACCTGCTGCCGCCTCCACCCTTGGCTTGTGTCTGGCTTCCACACTGACTCCATCTGCTTTAACCTTGCCTTCATTTCGCTACCCGTCTCAGCATGGACAGCAGTTCTGTACATTACCAAATCCTTTACAGACAAGGTGGTTCCCAGGAGGCAGGGAGGAAGCTCACAGGCTCTCGCAGGCTCCATCATGCTGGAGTCCTGTCCAGTAACTCCAGACTACCATAGTAATGCTTGACTGGGATCCCAGCACAGAGGATCAAGAGTTCATGACCAGGGGCTGGAGAGGTGGCTCAGTGCTTAAGAGCACTGGCTGCTCTCCCAGCCCCAGGTTGAATTCCCAGCACCCACATGACGGATTAAGTAGCCTGCATCTCCATTTCCAGGGGATCTGATACCCTCTTCTGACCACCTTGGCCACCAGGCATGCATGGGGTGCACAGACTTACTTGAGGCAAAGCACTCATGTACATAAAATCAATCTTAGGAAAAAAGTTGATCTCAGAAATCAGAATATAGTTCAGAGGGTAGAATACTTGCCTAGTACCTACAAAGCCCTGGGTTTGATCGCCAGCACCAAATAAACCTGGGTAGGGTGGTACACGCCTGTATTCCCAGCATTCACAGGGTGAAGGCAAACAGTTCAAGGTTATCCTTCACTGCTTTGGCTATGTGAGACTGTCTCAAAAAAAAAAAAAAAAAATTACCAAGGTCATCCTAGGCTGCATCCTGACCCTGTGTTTCAGAAAAGCCAACATCAGTAATTGGTACTGGTGTTCCCCCCAACCCCCTTTGCTGACTGGCTCTGAATATAAAAACCCGAGATTTGACTTGTACATGATAAAGCACAAAGGCATTAATTTTTAACTTGAGTTATTACCAACGTCTGCACGGGTGTAACCACTGTCCCAGCCAAGGGGGAAGTAGGAATCTCTACCTCCAGTGAAATCTAAACATTTAATTTTTTTCTCTTTTAAAGTCCAGGGCTGTCCAGATGGCTCAGTGGGTAAAGGTGCTTGCCACCTGAGCCTGGACTCCTGAGTTCAATCCCCGGAACCTCAAGGGCTTTGGAAGGACAGGCCTGACTCCACAGAGTTGTTCTCTAACTTGTGCTGTGGCATGCACATCCACACACACATGCACAAAAACATACAAATAGAGTCCAGCATGGAACATGGGATTGTGGGGGAAAGTCCAGGCCTGAGCATGGCTAGGCTCCTGCAGGAGAGACATTGGTCACACTGCTCACTGCTAGCTGCCTGCCCATCAGTGTCAAGCATCTTGGTGTATTCTTAGTTTTTTTGGGGGATGGGCAATACTGGGGAGATGGAACCACACTAAGCCAGTGTTTTACACTGGACCATCTCCCTTGATTCAGTATTTTTTATGTATTTATTATGTATACAGAAGAGGGCGCCAGATCTCATTACAGATGGTGTGAGCCACCACAGGGAGCATCTGGTGTGCTTCTCACACATGTTCAGTGGTGGTGGCGGCGCACGCCTGTAATCCCAGCACTCAGGAGGTAGAGGCAGGCAGATCTCTGTGAGTTAGAGGCCAATCTGGTATCCAAAGCGAGTTCCAGGAAAGCTACACAGAGAAACCCTGTCTCGAAAAACCAAAAAAAAAAAAAAAAAAATTATGTATACAGTATTCTGTCTGCACATATCCCTGCAGGCCAGAAGAGGGCACCAGATCTCGTTACAGATGGTTGTGCACTACCATGTGGTTGCTGGGAATTGAACTCAGGACCTGTGGAAGAGCAGTCAGTGCTCTTAACCACTGAGCCATGTCTCCAGCCCTTGATTCAGTATTTTTAAGATCACCATGGTAGGGGCTGGAGAAATGGTGCAGCAGTTAAGATTACTGGCTGCTCTTCCAGAAGACTGGGGTTCAATTCCCAGCACCCACATGACAGCTCACACCTGCCTGTCACTTCAGTTCCAGGGGATCTGGCATTCTCACAGAAATACATTCAGGCTAAACACCAATGCACATAAAAACAAATCATTAAAAAAAGACCACTAGGAACTGGGGACCCATGTCTATGACTCACCTTGTGGCAGGTGAACAGAACCTGCCTATAGTCCCAGATCCCCTTCTCTACTTTGACCTGTCTTCCCATGACTTGGTACCGATTTTTCTGCGATCTTATACTGGGGCACAGACTCAGTATTCTGGAAATTAATGGGCCAGGGCCATATCCAGATTGGCAACATAGAGTAACTGGCCCTAAAGGTGGAAAACTATGGTGGTTCCCAGTTAGGCATCCCCTCTTCCCCTGCCCTGCTGAGATCTGAGCTTCAGATGATCTGCTTCTGGAGCCTGGCCTGTCTGTGTCCTGAGCCTTCTCCCTGGGTACAGTTGGGGTTTTCTTGCCTCCATTTGCCTCTGATGCTGACCTCACAGATGGTCCTTCTAAAGACCCCTCCTCCCTCGAACCCCTCTCCTGGGCTCCCAGTGCAGCATGCACCTCTGGTGGTTCTGACCTGGAAGTGCCTCTGGAGCAGGAATGGATGGGGACTCCATGCCCTGTGGATCTCTAAGACACCAACACTGACTAGAATTTGACCTGGTTCTGGGCAGAGGCCGCTGTGCTCAGTAGCTCAAAGGCACCCTGGGATATGTATAGGGAGCATCTGGTGTGCTTCTCACACATGTTCAGTACTAATCTCATAGAAGTGACAAACTTGGTTTTTTTGTTTGTTTGTTTGTTTGTTTGTTTTTCGAGACAGGGTTTCTCTGTGTTGTTTTGTGCCTTTCCTGGAACTCACTTTGGAGACCAGGCTGGCCTCGAACTCACAGAGATTCACCTGGCTCTGCCTCCCAAGTGCTGGGATTAAAGGTGTGCGCCACCACTGCCCAGTGACAAACTTGTTTTTAACTAATTAAACTTTACTTATTTAGAAAAAAACATAGTTGTATAAGAATTTCCCAGTTTTTTTGCTTTTGTTTTTGTTTTCTGTTTTTCGAGACAGGGTTTCTCTGTGTAGCTTTGCGCCTTTCCTGGAACTCACTCTGTGGCCCAGGTTCACCTTGAACTCACAGAGATCTGACTGCCTCTGCCTCCTGAGTGCTGGGATTAAAGGCATGTGCCACCACTGCCTGGCACATTTCCCAGTATTTTATGAAAAGAATTTCTACTTTATTTTATATATATATATATATAATTTTTTTTGAGCTGGGGATCGAACCCAGGGCCTTGCACTTGCTAGGCAAGCGCTCTACCACTGAGCTAAATCCCCAACCCTATATTTTTTTGAGACAGGGTTTCTCTGTGTAGCTTTGGCGACTTTCCTGGAACTCACTCTGTAGCCCAGGCTGGCCTCAAACTCACAGAGATCCACCTGGCTCTGCTTCCCAGACGCTGGGATTAAAGGCATGTCTGCCTGGCTGAAAAGAATTTTTAAAAATGTGTTTGGTGTTGATTTTGTGATATTTGACTCAAGTACTGTTAATACTGTAAAATTAAGAGAACTGAGTTTCTAAAATGTAAATTTTATTTAGTTTTGAAATAAATAATACATTTACATGGCTCAACATTCAAAGGATAAAAAAGACACAAACTTGGAAACAATCACTGGCCCACTGCTTGTCCCAAGCAAGAGCTTGTCTCTGCCCCTCCTGAAGGGTGAGGTACAAGCAACACCCCCTACACACACACCAGAGTCCTCCTCCATCTGTCGTGACAGGTCAGGAGAGCTGCTGTAAGATCCCCCATGGGGCCCCATAGTATGCCCTGCTGGCATACATCCTGGGGCACCTTCCCTCTGTTTTATTCTTTGTTGCCATTCTGAGAACTGAACTTAGGGACAGCAGCATGCTAGGCTGGTGCTGGATCACTGTGCTGTATACACACACCCCAGCTCTGGCTTTATTCTAGACAGATCTTCAGAGGTGGCAGAAGTGTGAGACTCGACCCGAGCCCCATTGGAGGCTCTCCCAGAGGGCTGTGTCTTTGGGGTCTCCTTCACTGAAGTGCTTCTTCACCTCCTCTGCCCATTTCTGCCATGTTTGTTTCTGCTCGTCTGGGCAGGTTCCTACAGTGAACATTCAACATGGGTGCCACACTTGTAGCAGCCATGTCTCTTGCTCAGTTTGTTTACTTTTAGTGTTTTTGAGACAGACTCTTACAATGTGGTTCAGGCTGGTCTGGAACTTGTGGCAATCCTGCCTCAGCTTCCTGAGTGCTGGGATTGCAGGCATGCTCTGGGCCCAGGTAGGGTTTTCGGTCTGTGGTGCGGTGTACATGCTAGGTCTGTTACCACTAAGCCACATCTCCAGGCCCACATGGATTTCTGACTTACAGGCTCTACATTCTGAATAGTAAAAATCTCCACATGAGTTTTCTGTGGCTGTCCCATTATCTGGGTTTACAAAGCACTTACCCCACCCCCCCCCACCCCCCCGGGAGGCAAAGGCAGGTTTTCCTTGTTAACTGGAAACAGTAGGCACAGCAGCTGTATAGTTGTTTCCTCCCATGGCAATGCCTATGGAATGCTGTGTATGATACCCTAGGATGCTGCTTGGCTGCTTGGGGGAAGGCCCAGCCATGGTCTGGATTGTGCTGGCCCTTACTGGGGCCACTCCAGGAGTTTGTGGCATCAGCACAGGTCAGCAGATTCGCCAAGCTAGGCTCATTGACTAACAATATTCTCCTTCCTGGGTTCTAGAAAGGGCACATGAAGCCAGGAGACCTGAGCAGTAGTCTGGGGGTATATGTGGGTACTGTCATGATTTTAAGAATTCCTCTAAGAGAAACATCCCAGTGAGGATTCCGAAAGTGAGCTGTACTCATAGACATCTTAGCAGGACATGGTGGTGCACACCTGTAATCCTAGAACTTGAAAGAAGGATCAGAAAAAGCCAACCTTGGCTAGCTACATGGTGAATTAGAGGCCAGCCTGGTCTACATAAGACTGTCTCAAACCAACGAAAGACTATTGTCTTGGGACAGCCCTTCATTCTGCCTTCTTTGGGGCATCCTCTCCAGGGCTGTCAGAGGGTGTGTCCATCTGTGGAGTAGCCACTGCCCACTATACCACCCTGGGAAGCTGGCCCAAGACCAGGCAATGGTGCTCTGCTGCAGTGTGGCTGGGCTGGTGGGCTTTCTGCAGGCCAGAAGGAGATGGTCCCCTGCAGGCCTCTCAGCTCAGTCATCAGACTCAACGTTTGGAAAAAGTCTAACATTTTGCATGATCTCAAAGTACAACTAAAATATAAAACCAAAAAGAAAATCATATAAAGCACTGAAGCTCAAAATAGTTTTGAGGTGTCTGCTTAACTTGGGTTTAATTGCACTATCGTCCCTGTGGGCTCAGGGGCGTGCTGCCATTGTGAGGAGCTGGGCAAGGCACACCATCCACAGAAGGGGTGCAGCCCAGCTGGGGCTGCCATTGAACTTTTACAAAAAGGAGTGTATAAAATGAAGTGCAGTCAAGTCTCAGCAGCTCATTATTGCTGAGACCTGGAAGCCTCTGCTTCATGATTGCTGGGGCCTTTCTTTCACCTGGGCCTGAGGGTCCTGACACATGCTTAGTAGAAAACAGACATCAAGTAACTGCCTGGACCAGGTGGATTAAAAAAAGGAGCCAGTGTGGAGCAGTGACAGGGACCTCCTAGGTGGGGGCAGCAGGCTCAGGGAAGGACACACTGTGGGCAGCCTGCCCTGAAGCCTGTGTAAAGAGTGCTGCTGTCCCGACATGGTGATGGCAGCTGTGAGCAGGAGGCACTCTTTCCAGCTGCTGGGGAGTTCATGCTATGTCCACTGAAGACATGATAAGGGATACCACCCCTGCAAAGCTCTAAGATAAGGTGGGCTTAGGATAAACCTCCTGAAGGAACAGAAGACCTTCACTGTTTTCAAAAGATACATTTATCTTCTACATTTGTGAGATTTCATCTAAAATGAGGTATCTTATTCAGGTTTGTAACACAACAAATGAAAAGGCAATTGACTAGATTCATCATCTGAGGAAGTGCCTGGCTTTAGGGTGCCCACCAGCACACTAGTCAAATGTCTTTCCAAAGATGTCTCTAGACTAGTTCAGCCTCTTCCCCCACTGTGTCTGACCAGCACCCTGTGCTGGACTAAATGGACCATTTGGGCACCTCTGTGCTCTGTCTGACCAATTGGCTGTTGTGTTTGCTGACGTGGGTAGCTACCCTGAGTGTGGACAACATGATGAGGCAAGGATGTGTATTCCCTGCACAATCCAGCCTCCATCCTGGATGGTACTTTCCCACCTGGAATGTCTAGTGTGGGACGTACACTGTGGCCTGTACCTCCCAGAGAGATGTGAGGGACTCTATGAAGAAGTCAATACCATCACCAAACACATCTGATGGCTGTGAGCTCTGACCTGCAGGCCTGTTTAGCCTGGGGTTCTGGTATGGATGGACACCTGCCTGACTCTACCTGGCTTTGACTCATCTGCCTATGGTGGTGTCCCTGTTGGCCCCCACACCAGGATCTGTAGTTGCTGCAGAGAATTTACTGTGGTGCACAGGTAACAAGTGCATGCAACTGAGCAGCAGCAGCCACTGCTACCATTTGGAGGTGACCTTGGAAAGATGTCAAAGGTGCTGCTGCTACAGTGACAGCTCCGGGCACACGGCTGAGGCTGTGAGTTCTGGAATGAGATGGAAACAAATACAGAGGAAAGCAAGTGTGGGGTATCCAGCCTGGTGGATGAGGCACGTCCGTAAGTAAGCCACTAGGAAACATCAGCATCCATCACAGAGCCTCAGTTTCCTTCCTGACTGGCTGCCTGGGGCTCCTTCAGATGACCTCCCACTCATCCTCCAGGTCCTCAGGGTGGAAGGTGGCTGCCTGGCTGTTCTTTGGGGTATTGTGTGAATGGCTGAACGTCTTTGTCAGTCGCTGGAGAAGATAGCCAGGGGAGCCCACTGCCCACAGCTCGTCTGATGAGGTCACTGCAAAGATAACAGCCAATCACAGTCTTGTAAACCACATGGTATGAGACAAAGGGCATAGGTGGTGGGTAGGGCCCTGGGTCCAGTCTGGACTTGTGACATTCTGGCTCAGAGATAAGGAGGAGCCAGTCATTTCCCCAACTTCTACTTTGTTGATTCAGTTTAATTTCTCAGTTTCTTCTGAGACTCACATTGGAGCCCAGACTGGCTTGGAACTCACAACAATCTACCCCTTAGCCTGTCTACAAGTGTGAGTAGCTGCACCAGCACTTTGTTGTAAGCAGTGCAGCATCCTGTTCCTATCAGGTGACGCCCAGAACCCGTGGCTAGCCTTCCCACGGGTAGGCCTTGTCCTTGGCTCTGGCTGGATAGATGTGGAGCTGAATTAGGGCGGATTCTTCACACATGACCCTCTCCCCTCAGGATACACCCAGCCCCATGGCCAGCACCTGTGAAACATGACACACTTCCGGGAATTTTCTTCCAGTAGTCTCCAGCAGGGTTCTTGTCTGTGACGCCATATCGGCGGGCAAGGTCACCATTTGGACATCGGGCCCACACTGTCCTGGTGCTCAGTGCCAACTGGCAGGCCTGTAACCCTGTGGGCAAACTGGGTATCAGATAATCTCTGGAACACACAGGACAGAGCACCCTTCCCAGTACTGCTCTCTTCAGACACTGTATTGGCCACCAGGACTTCCACACGGTGACACTGGGCAGCAAGGGAGAGGGTGCACCAAGCAGGCTAGCCTAGTCACAGATGGGTCTGGGCACTGAGAAAGCTGCATTTCCATAAACCCTGCAGAGCTGGCCTGGTTCTCCCGGCAACACATGCCCTTCAGGTCTTTACCTGGTTCCTACTTCAGAACATCTCAGACCCAACAGGGTACCTAGGACTTCCATGTGGCCCCTGGTGACAGCTTGTTTTTTTACAGAAAGTGGGGCTCAAGGCCTCAAGTTAAACAGCCCAGCATGAATTTCAGTTCCTATCTTGCCTGGCACTATGGGCTGTAGTGATAACTGTAACTGTAGCTGTGTGTGGGACAATGGGGTATCTGTTGGGTCATCCCTACCTGGCACATGCTCCCAGTCTGTCCCCACAGGCATCTCCTCAGTGATCCCAGTCCGCACGTGCACATTCCATCTGCTGTCCAGGGCCCACAGCATCTGGTCATTGGGGCTAGAATGGACGCTGACCAAGGTGACCCCGGCAGGCTGGAAACAGGAAGGGGCAGTCCTCAGAGAAGGACAAGAGGTTTAGGGAGCTAGAGGCACACTAGAGACTGCAGCAGGCCAGCTCAACATGAAGCTGGGTGGAGCAGCAGTCACGGCAGAAGGGGCAAGGCTGCCGTGGGCTCCTAGGTGTTCTGCATCTGGCATGCAGTCTCACAGGAAAGAAAGACGTTTACCAGGCTATCCTCATAATGCCACACAAACAAGATTATGAGACACCCCACCAGACAAGCAGACAGCTTCAGCTGGTGATACAGAAAGGCAGAAGTGGTTTGGAAAGGGAGTGAACCAGTGAGAAGTGGCAGGTGGAGCCGTGGCACACAGGACAGAAAAGCTGCACCGCTGGCTGAGCCCCACTGATGCAGCAGGTGGGCTCTACACCTGGAGAGAAGGAACTGCAGCCTGCTTGCAGACCACCTGCCTGGCCAGGCTCACCTGGGCCCTGACGTCTACCTGGAGGCTTCCCTTAGCTCTAGTCCTGTCTGTGCCTTCGCTTCTGGTGACATTTCTTGCAGTATGGACTATGCAGTATGGGACATGGAGGTATAGAAAGGCAGCAGGAGCTGGCTCTTGGGTAGGCACCAGGCTGGCTATACTGCTCCTTTGTGTAGGTCCACATGCCATGGTGTGCTGTCCACGTTTTATAGGCAAGAGCTAATCCTTCCAATGTTGTTTGCTGTGCCAGGGTGGGCCACTCTGCAGAGTAACAAAGCCCCAGGTTTTGGAGGGCAGAGTGACCTAGAGTTCAGGTGAGTAACCAAAGCCTTGAAGGTCTGGCTGTCCCTCATGCTGCTGCTTCCCTTCTTGGACTCAGTTATGCCTGCTGCATGCCCTTTCAGGGCTCCAGTTTCCTGGGTTCTGGCCAGTTACTTACCGACATGTGGTCCCTGCTCTGCATCTTGCTTTCCAGGATGTCAAGAATGTGGTTGTGGTGCATGCTTCAAACCACACTTCACTTGGCTCCTGTCATGATGACAGCACACCCCTGCTGGCTTGAGCTGCCAGACTCTCAGGGCACCCTTTGTGGAAAGCCACCCATCCTTGAATCTCTGCTGAAGCACTCACAACCTGCTGTACATCTCTCCCACTGGCCACTGTCGGTGGTGGCTTTCTACCCATCATTGAAGGGGCGGAGCACCAAGCACAGAAGGCATGTGCATGGGAGGGTGGAGGGGGCAGAAAGAGAAGACAGATGTGGGCATGTGTGTTAGAAGATGGGAGGTAGAGAAGAGTGAGAGTCAGGACTCTGCATGACCTGCAGAGTCACAGGGAATATAAAACGGCAGCATGAGAAACCAGGGTTGCTTTCAAAAGTTAGTCTCTAGGCCAGCAGAGTCAAAAGGTACACATGGCCGAAAGGGCCTGCCTCTTGTAGCCCTGCGGTTGAATGCCATGGATGAGCACAGGAGCTCAGTGCCTGGGCCTGCTGCTCATGCTCAGCTTTGCAGAGCCGGTTGTGCCCAAACAGTATGCCTGAGAGTGTCTCCTCTGAGCACAATGTTTACATTTGACCACATGAGGCCTATTTCTACCCCAAGATAGAAATCTGGAGGTTTAGATTTTGAGGAGGGCTGTTCTAGGTCAAGTCTCAATCCTAGAGAGTGACAGGCACAAGAGTGGGGAGAGAAGGGCTGTCCACCTGCAGTTGGGCTCGTGAGGAAGGCAGGCTGCTGGACCCCACAGAACTGACACAGAGGAGGGTCCTGGTCCAGCCTGTGCACACACATCGGTGCCGCCTGTTAGCTAACCACGAGCATGTACAATTACAGACATTTTAAATGAATGTATAAGTAAAAGGCAGGGGCTGGAGAGATGGCTCAGGGGCTAAGAGCACTGTTCAAACATAGCAGCTCACAACTGTCTGTAACTCTTGTTCCAGGGATCCGACACCCTCACACAGACACACATCTGGCAAAACACCAATGCACATAAACTAAAAATAAATTATTTTAAAAAAATAAGTAAAAAGCTACAATTTTGGCTTTATTTTAAAACTTCATATAAGTTTAAAAAATTGGAATGAAGAATATAACTCATGCAACAGAGTAAATAGTTTAAGAATAAGGACCAGCGAGGTAGCTAATTGGTAAAGGCACTTGTCACCATGCCATTTCCCAGGACCCACATGACTAACTCCTGCAACTTGTCTCCTGATCTCCACATGTGTGATGCAGTATGCCCCCCTCCTACAAGACAGCTAAATGTGATACAAATTTTTAGAGATTCAAGAATAATATGGAAACATTAAGAACTTACATAGAATCTTGGTAAGATGACAGAAAAAGTAGATATACCTGTGTGTGCACATGTACACCCTTGTTACTGTCATTTAAAGACTATAGGAGCCTTTAATCACAGCACTGAGGAGGCAGAGCCAGGCAGATCTCTGTGAGTTCAAGGCCAGCCTGGGCTACAGAGCAAGTTCTAGCACTGGCACCAAAACTACACAAAGAAACCCTGTTGTAGTGGTATTGTGTTCCCCAAAATATTGTTCACCCTAATAAATTTATCTGGGGTCAGAGAACAGACAGCCACTAGATATAGAGGCTAGAAAATGGTGGCACTCACACCTTTAACCCTAGCATTCCAGAAGAAGAAATCATCCATTCAAGGAAACAGCCAAGCATGGTGACACACGCCTTTAATCCCAGGAAGTGATGGTAGAAAACAGAAAGGTATATAAGGCGTGAGGACCAGGAACTAGAAGCATTTGGCTGGTTAAGCTTTTAGGCTTCTGGCAGCAGTTCAGCTGAGATCCATTCTGGATGAGGACTCAGAGGCTTTCAGGCTGAAGAAACAGGATCAGCTGAGGAACTGGCGAGGTGAGGAAGCTGTGGCTTGTTCTGTCTCTCTGATCTTCCAGCATTTACCCCAATAACTGGCCTGAGTTTGATTTTATTAATAAGTACTTTTAAGATTTCTGCTACACCCTGTCTTTAGAAAAAAAAAAAAAGATTATAGGATGGAGGTGGGAGGAACCAACTTGCTTTCTGGAGTAGTTTAATTATAGCCATCAATATGCTGAAATGTTTACAGATCAAAGGGACTGCTGGTGGCTAGAGTCTCCTTTAAATATAGTAGGGTAGGGGATGCTGTCCCATGCTCCCAAATGATAGAACCCCAGGATTATCCCTCATCACTAGAAACAACCGAGGCACATCTCCTTCTTCCTAAGCAGCCCCTTGCAGGAGCAGACATTCCTCTCTTCGTCATTAGGACATTACAGATGATATTATTGTGATCTTGACACAATATCCCTGTGGACACCTTCTTAAGTTGAGGAGAAAAGTCCCAATGTGGGCTGAGGAAGCTGTTTGGGGCCACAGTGAGGGTTCACCTGAGTCAGGCATGGTGGAGCATGCCTTTAATCCTAGCACTTGGGAGGAAGAGGCAGACAGAGCCTGGTCTACATGGTGAGTTCTAGGATACCCAGGATTTCAGAGAAACCTTGTTTCAAAACAAATAAAAACAAACAAACAAACAAAGGAGTCCCCTATGCATCAGGTACAGTCGAGTTCTGCTCCATTTATACTGGGTTAGCTACCACAGACAAGGCCTGGGGGGTGTGTGGTGTGTGTGTGTGTGTGTGTACGCGCGCGTGCGCGCGTGTAGCAGGAATCTTAAAAGTTCTTATTAATAAAAACAAACCTGAGGCCAGTAATTGGGGTGAACGCTGGAAGATCAGAGAGACAGAACAAGCCACAGCCACCTCACCTCACCAGTTCCTCAGCTGATCCTGTTTCCTCAGACTGGAAGCCTCTGAGTCCTCCTCCACATGACTCTCAGCTGGACTGTGCTCAAAGCCTGTATGCTGAACCAGCCAATGCTTACTAGCCAAAGGCTTCTAGTTCCTGGTCCTCACACCTTATATATCTCTCTACTTTCTGCCGTCACTCCCTGGGAGTAAAGGCTGGATTTCTGGGATTAAAGGCATGTGTCACCATGCCTGGCTGTTTCTAATGTGGCCTTGAACTCAGAGATCCAGAGGGATTTCTGCCTCTGGAATGCTAGGATTAAAGGAGTGTGCTACCACTGCCTATCCTACATGTTTAATATTGTGGCCGTCCTGTTCTCTGACCCCAGATAAGTTTATTAGCCTGCACAATATTTTGGGGAACACAATACCACCACATGTGGGGTGATGGGTGATGTCATCACAAGAAGCAAGATGTAAAGATACGGGTAAGCCACGAGGCACATGGCAAAGAATAGATTTATAGAAATGGGTTAATTAAGATGTAAGATCTAGCTAGCAAGAAGCCTGAGCCAGTAGGCCATACAGTTTGTAATTAATACAAGCCTCTGTGTGTTTATTTGGGTCTGAGTGGCTGCGGAACTGGCGGGTGAGAGGGATTTGTCCTGACCAAAGGCCAGGGGAACACAGGAAAACTTTCAGCTACAAGGTGGGGGGAGGTTTCCTAGGGACAATCCAGGACCTTGTATATACCAAGCAAACTCTATACCACTGAACTACATCCCCAGCCCTGGGCTCTTTGAAATGGGGTCATGCCAAGCTGGCCTCTAAGTCACAATCTGCCTCCTGAGTGCTGGGATTTCAAGGTGCAGCACTTTGCCCACCACCAGGCCCAGCACATGTGAATTAGCACACTGTACTTGGTGCTTCCCATGTGGCACACCCTTGAGAAGGGCTCTGCCTGCTCAGCCACCATACAATACTAAGACCTTACTCTCCTTACTCTTATAGAGAAGAGGCTGCTGTCACCTCTTCCCAGGAGGCACAGCCTGTATGTGTTCCCAGCCCACTCACTGAGTTAGCACTAGAGACCATTTCTACTTGCTGTCTGGGGCAACAGGCCTGCAGGACAAGCTTTGCTGTCTGCTCCAGTGCTTCATGGCCCTGGTGCACACTAAGTCCAAAGAGCCACAGCCCACTCTCCTGAGCCAGGAAGGCTTCAGGGCCTCCACAATCACCACAGGTCAGGGTAGTCCTTGTGCCAGCCCCTGAGCTTCCTCTATGCCACCATCCCGCTCCCCCTAGGCAGGGCAGGTTCCTGTGGAAGGCAAGCCATGCTTTGTGTTTTCCCCCTCAAATAGCTCCTGTGTCTGGGGTTTTGCTGTTTGAGAAATGCTAACAAAAGGAGTGCAGCAGAGGTGAGCAAAGCCTGGGGAAACCCAAGCGATAACCAGTGGACAGTACAATGAAGTCCAGTTGTAGAGCGAACAGACTCTCTTCTGTCTTCCAGAATTCAAGACACCACTCAGGTTCAAAGGGACCCAGGAGGCCAGTCAAGCCCAACTCCTTTACATCTGGGTAAGAAAAACTACAAAACTTGTGCCTGGAGCTAGAGTGACTGGGAGTAGACCAGAGTCCTCCAAACTGCCACGCTGAGCCCTTGTCTCCGATATGCATACCTGCACTGGGAACATAAGAGGCATGTGAACCCCTGCATACCCTCACTTGTCCCTGAGTCCAGGATAAAAGAACACAGAATTTCTCCAGTAGAGGAACTGCTTCCCAAGCAGAGCAGTCTGAGGCCAGTGGCACCTTAAAGGCTACCTTTTCTTTTTCCTTGGGTTCCCTCTCCCAGCTTTCTCTCTTTTATCCTTTAATCCATTTTAAAATGGGACACAACCTGAACTTCCCATTTCCAGAGCCCTCAGGGTCTCTGCTGTGTATGATGATGTTAGTGGGTTTAAGCCTTAGGACACTGAGGTGTATGGGTTCATCTTATGGGCCCCATGATGGTGACACCTTCATTTATTTGCTCCTTAGTCCTTTATTTTCTCTTCTGCCTCTGGTCTCTTCTCTTCATTTCAGAAAATCTTGAACCCTAGATGCTAATGCCAGTGGACCTCCCATCTGGAAAAGCATGTCTCAGAACCCAGCAAAGAACAGCATTTGCTAGTTATAGGGGATGTGCTGCAGAAAAATGCTCAGAAATAAGTTTCCTGGGCAACTCCGACATCCTCTTTTCTGAGCAGGTAGGAAAACTACCAATTGGACCACTATCTGCCCACCACTGTGGCTGAGATGTCAGCATGCAGCACTGCCTCTATGTCCCTTACAGCTTGTCACTGGGCTGCTCAAGGGGCCCTCACATAAATTGCCTGTGGCTAGCCTTTCAGGTGAGTAAAGCCCAGAAGGGGAGGTCCCTGGAAATGACAGTGCTATCCATTCATTCATTCATCTATCTATCTATTTGGGTTTTTTTTGTTGTTGTTGTGTTTTTTTTTTTTTTTTTTTGTTTTGTTTTGTTTTGTTTTGGTTTTGGTTTTTAGAGACAGGGTTTCTCTGTGTAGCTTTGGAGGTTGTCCTAGATCTTGCTCTGTAGACTAGGCTGGCCTCGAACTCACAGAGATCCGCCTGTCTCTGCCTCCGAGTGCTGGGATTAAAGGCATGCGCCACCACCGCCCGGTCCTATTTGGGTTTTTAAGGACAGGTTCTCTCTATGTAGCCCAGTTCTGGCTGTCCTGGAAATTGCTCTATAGAACAGGCTTGTCTGAAACTGAGATTTGTCTGCCTCTGCCTACCAAGTGTTGGCATTAAAGTCATCTACTAGCACACCTGGCTAAAACATTTTTTTTAGTAAAGTACATAACCCAGGCTGGCTTTGAATTCCTGATCCTCCTGCTTCTACCTTGCTAGGATTATAGGTGTGTGCCAGTAGACACTTGGGTTATATGGTCCTGGGGATCAAACCCAGGCCCTTACACATGCTAGGCATGTACTCTCTCAATCCATCCACATCCTGGCCCTGCCCTGCTATGGATGCTGCATTGCAGATAGACATGCCTCTTGCATGTCAGGAGAGTGCTTCACATGGAGCTGCATTCTAACCTCTCAGGGCTTCTGATCAGTCCCTTCTCGCCTCATTCTTTTTTTTTTAAAAAACATTATTTATTTATCTATCTATCTATCTATCTATCTATCTATTTATTTATTTATTATGCATACAGTATTCTGCCTACATGCTTGCTTGTAGGCCAGGAAGAGGGTATCAGATCTCATTAGGGATGGTTGTGAGCCACCATGTGGTTGATGGGAATGGAACTCAGGACCTCTGGAAGAACAGTCAGTGCTCTTAACCGCTGAGGCATCTCTCTAGCCCCCCTTTGTTATTTTAATTTTTTATTTTTCTCAGGGCTACAGCCATGGGACAAAGGGGTGGATACATTTACCACCTACATTGGCAGCTGGGGGGGTACCCGTAAACCTGGCCACATAACAGTGTAAACCTGGCCACATAACAGCATCACGGGAACTTCTCCTAGCTAACGGGCAAATAAAAAGTTACTTTATCCCCAAGCTTTCTGCTAAAGCTCTAAACCCTTCTCCCTCCCTACTTCTGCATCTGCCATGTGCAACCTTTTCTGTCTGACTTCCGCTGGCAGTGGGCGGGCTCAAATGGGCGGGCTTGGGCAGCGTCTACAACTCTCATCCTAATTCACCTTAACTCCACTCACTCATTCTCAAACTGCCTTGAGAGACACAGACGGGTCTGGTAGCCACTAAGATACATACAAATAAGTTTACAGTAGTCAGGATGGCTCTTAAGCCAAAAATCAGCTTATAGGCTCAGACAAGTCTTCCAAAAGGATTGGTTTGCCTCCTGGCAGATCTTCCAAAAGCTGTTCTTGAGCCACCAATCATCAGGGGAAAAAAAATTGAGGACATGGAGTAAAATCCTTCTCTTGTTCGCCAGATATCCCAGACTAAAACTTAAGCATCTGGAGAGCAGGGCTCCTGACCCCACAGGCAAAAGAGTCATCTGTGGCATTTAAGGTGTGCCAGGGAAGAGATAAAAGCCAGAAAACAAAACTGCCAAGTGCTGGCACTCACTGATTCCAGAAAGCTGTTGGGTTTCTGTTTTAAGTGAGAAAAAGGCCACGGGCTAGCGAATGCCCTACCAGGCCATCAACAGTCTTGTTAAAAGTGCTGCCTAGCCGGGAGGTGGTGGCGCACGCCTTTAATCCCAGCATTCGGGAGGCAGAGGCAGGTGGATCTCTGAGTTCGAGACCAACCTGGTCTACAGAGCTAGTCCAGGACAGGCTCCAAAGCTACAGAGAAACCCTGTCTCGAAAAACTAAACAAACAAACAAACAAATAAATAAATCCTCATATACCACAAGCTTTTCTCTTCCCAGTTCCCTGTTCTAATTCACTGTTCAGCTAATGGTACAGGACCACCACAGAACCGGAGTCCAGAGACCATCAAGTAAGAAACTGTAACAACTAAAAGGTATTTATACCCCCAGACCAAAAAGCATCTGGGTGCTATAAAAAAGACTTTAATGTAAACATTTATTACTGTGAGATGCTTTTAACAATTGATCACCTGTCTCCTGGATGACGAATTAGTAAAGGAAACAGGTGCTTTAAAATAATCTCTCTGGATGGGCGGTACTGGCACGCACGCCTTTAGTCCCAGCATTAGGGAGGCAGAGGCAGGAGGATCTCTGAGTTCAAGGCCAGCCTGGTTTCCAAAGGGAGTTCCAGGAAAGGCGCAAAGCTACAGAGAAACCCTGTCTCGAAAAAAAACAAAAACAAAAACAAAACAAAAAAATTTCTCTGATAAAGCTTAACATGTTTCAAGACAGGCCGGATCTACCTCAGATAAATGTCAACATAAAATAATAATGATTCCTTTCTCTCTAAGCTTTATTTCTGTGTCACCAGCATCTTGTCAAACAGAAATTTCCCAGCCGCAGCCAAGAGGGATACATGACAGAGCAAACGGATAACAGCATCCCACAATGCCTGTCTACCTGGGAAGATTCCCCTTCTCCATTCCCCCAAGAGCCAACTGACGTCCAAAAGTCAGCTGGAAGCAGTTTCCCCCCCCCACACACACCTTTAAAAAAAAAAAAAGATTTATTTATTATGTATACTGCATGTATGACTGCAGGCCAGAAGAGGGTACCAGATCTCATTATAGATGGTTGTGAGCCACCATGTGGTTGCTTGGAATTGAACTCAGGACCTCTGGAAGAGCAGCCAGTGCTCTTAACTTCTGAGCCATCCAGGGGGAAACAGTTTTTGAGAGGAACAATGCCCCTATTCCCATGTATCTACTCTTTTTGTTTTCTGTTTTTTGAGACAGGGTTTCTCTGTGTAGCTTTGCGTCTATACTAGAACTCACTTGATACCCTGGGCTGGCCTCGAACTCACAGAGATCAGCCTGGCTCTGCATCCTGAGTGCTGGGATTAAAGGCATGCGCCGCCGCAGCCTGGCTTTTTTTTTTTTTTTTTTTTAATAATAAGCGAAGTCTGAAGTCTGGGATGTAAGGATTATGTCCTTAATTACGTCACTAACCCGTCACAATGTCCCAGTCTAAAAAGCAGACGAGCCCTCTGTGCCTCCTTTCCTTTTCGCACTCTCTGCTTCCATACTGCCCCCTCTGGGCAGGTCCCGTTCCCCCCCATCCCCCCCCATCCCCCCCCCCCCCCCCCTGGTCAATAAAGCTCTGGAAAGGTAACCACGGCTGGCGTGGCTGACTCTTAACCAACAATGTGATTGCTCTCAAATCAATCCTCAGCACACCAAAGAGCAAACAACAAAATAAGGAAGGGAGGGAGGGAAATGTCAGGCCAAAGCTGGCCTCCTCCCACAGTGAGCTTTGTCCTAAACAGAAGGACTGTTACTGGATAAGTGGAGAATTAAGGGATTTCTGTTTACTAGGAGGGAGCCTCATTTAAACCACCAGGAATCTCCTCTAATCTGAGGGATCTTTCTTAAACTGCCCCAAAGCTTATCTGTTTATCTTTGGCAAGGGCATCTAGTCAATTGGAACAGCTTCTATTAGGATAAAGCCCCAACTCTGCTGACTATTATATAAAATCTGCTTTCCCTACATTTTGCTCTCCCCTGCAAGATCTTGGCGGTTTGGTCCCCAGTAAACCTTTCTTTATACCCATGGAGTTTGGTGGTTTCACTGCACCATTACTTACAGGAAGGAGGAAAAGACCATTAAAGAGTAAGAACACACACAAACAGGCAAGCTTGGGACATTTAAACCATACAGGGACCATGTGGGAGAAGATACTTCAAAAAACACCCTTTGGGGGCTAGGGTGATGGCTCAGTGGGTAAGAATGTGTCTATGCAAGCATGAGGACCTGAGTTTGGAACCCAGTACCAAAGAAAGAAGCATGGCTTTGCATGCCTATACCACAGTATTAAGGGGGCAGAGACAGGAGGATTGCTGAGGCTTGCTGGTTGCCAGCCTAGCTGAAAAATGATGAGGTCTAGATCTAGTGAGAAACCCTGTATCTACTGTCTTCCAGTTCCTGTATTGGTGCGCAAGAGACACATACTGTACACACACACATAATATACACTGGAGTGCCTGCTTGCATGCGTGCGCACACACACATATAAAATAAAAATTAAAAAAACAGTGAAACAGAGTTGTTTCTTTGAAAAGTTACCTATATATTTGTGGTAGTTTTTTTTTTGCTTTGTTTTGTTTTTGTTGTTGTTGTTTGTTTGTTTGTTTTGAGACAGGGTTTTTCTGTCTCTTGGCTGTCCTGGAACTCGCTTTGTAGAACAGGCTGGCCTCGAACTCACAGAGATCTGCCTGGCTCTGCCTCCTGAGTGCTGGGATTAAAGGCGTGCGCCACCACCGCCAGGCAAAATGTTAACTATGTATGATCCACAGACACTTAGCTAACTAGACGAAAGACAGAGAAGATAAGTTAGTAAACTTAAAGGTGAAAAGGGGGAAAATGGCAAAAGATATCAATGAAATCTAGAGGTTCATTAGGGAAGACTTTCAAAAATCTGTGTTTAAAGACAACTTAAAACTTTGTAGGAAGTGGATGAAGTTTTAGACATATACAACCTACAAAAGCAATTCAAGAAGATAGAAGCAAATGCCTTGCTAAGAAGTGAGATAGAAGCAGCAGTCACCTCCCCAAACAGAAAAGCCCAGAGCAGATGGTTTCCTTCTAACAGACCGTTAAACAGAACATACAGCAAGCTCCTGAAACCACTCCACAAGACAGAGGACCAGAACACTACCAAATACATGCTGTGGAGCTAGCCAGTGTACACATACCAAAACCAGATAAGGAGAAGAAACCATACAAAGAGAAACTACACACCAATTTCTGTGATGAACACAGATAAAAAAGTTCTTCATAAAATACTTGCAAAGTGAATTCAACAACACATAAAAATATCATATATCACCATCAAGTAGGTCTCAAGCTAAAGATGCAGGAGTGGTTCATCATATGCAAACCAATAAATTACATCTCTGAAGATGTAGACAAATTAAACATCACATCATAATAAAAGCTCCAAAGAAACTAGGAACAGAAGGATGGTACCTCAACATAATAAAAGCTCTAGCTAACAAACCTATAGCCAGTGTTATATAAATGGAGAAAACCTGAGAGCATTTCCTCTAAAATTATGGATGAGACAAGGATGTGGACTCTTCAGTCTTATTTAATATAGTGCTTGAACTCTTAGACTGAAATAAAGCAAGATAAATCAATAAAATGGGTATGGATAGAAAAGGAAAAGGCTGAATTATCCCTAATTTGCAAATGGTATGATTCTTTATTAAATGACTCTAAAAGTTCTACAAAAATGAGACCCAATAAACACTTTCAGTAAAGTAGTGGGACACAAAATCAACACTAAAAATTAGGGCCTTGTTTTATGGACTAGAGAAATGGCTGGGCATTCAGAAAGAGCACTGAGAGCCAGAAGAACTCAGTTCAGTTCTCAGCACCCACACAGCAGCTCACACTGGCTATAACTCCAGTTCCAGGGGATCTGATGCATTCTGGCCTCTGCAAGCACTTTGAACACACTGATGAATAAAAATTCATGAAGGCGTGTATACACATAAAATATCTTCTAAAAATTAGGAACTTTTCTATAAACTAATAATAACTTTGCTGAGAAAGAAATCACAGTGGTACACACCTATAATCTCAGCATTTGAGAGGTAGAGGCAGAAGGATCAGTAATACTTCTGGGTCACCTGGGCCTACATTTGAGACTAGCCTGGGTACATGAAACCTTGTCTCCAAACTCTATAAAAGGAGCTAGACCAGCCTGGTCTCCAAAGTGAGTTCCAGGAAAGGCGCAAAGCTACACAGAGAAACCCTGTCTCTAAAAAAAAACAAAAAAACAAAAAAACAAAAAAAAAAAACCAACAACAACAACAAAAAAGGAGCTAGAGAGGTGATTGGCAGTTAAGAACTCGGAACTCACTTTGTAGAGCCAGGCTGGCCTCGAACTCACAGTGATCCACCTTCTCTGCCTCCCGAGTGCTGGGATTAAAGGTGTGCGCTACCACCACCCGGCTAGAACTCTTGCCACTTTTACAGAGAACCTGGGTACAGTTCCTAGCACCCACATGGTGGCTCAAACCAGCTGTAACTTCAGTTCTGTGGGACCCAGTGTCCTCTCTGGATTCCACTGGCACTGCATGAATATAACCATGACATTGACCGCAGTGAGATTAGAGTAACATTTTACAATGGCTACTTGCCAGCTCTATGGCCTTGGTGTTATACAGCTCACTCCGCCAGGCCAAGTCTCCCCAGTCTAGGCAGAGTAAACAAAACTGGACGTCCAATGATGACATTGTGGAGGAGATGACTCGGGGCAGACGGCTTAGCATTGAGCAACTAAGATGTACTAGGAAGAAGTAGCGCCTGCTCAGGGTGACAGAGGAATGCTAAGGAGGAGGAGGTGGGATCAAGTGGGGTGAACATTCCTGAGGACTCCTCTGTCTATCTGTCTATCTCTCCTATCTCTCATCTACCTACCTGCCTACTTACTGTATAGGAGTGCTCTATCTGCATGTGTAGCTTTATGCTAGAAGAGGGCTGTGAGCTACAAGGCGGCTGCTGGCAGTTGAACTCAGGACCTCCGGAAGGGCAGTCCGTGCTCTTAAGTGCCGAGCCATCTCTCCAGAAGAAGCACTCCTCTTTACCCAGCCCACAGAGCCCACAGTGCTCCGAGAGTGTGTGCTATGAGAGAGCAGACCATCACTTGTACTGGCTTCAGAGGCACCCAGAATATGGACAGAAAACTCTGCAAACTCCAATTCTGAAAGCTGCTAAATACAACTAAAAATATTTCCTCCAAGTCCTCCCAAACACTAGCAAGTCTGAAAACTGACTCATTTATTTTGAGTACTTTGTAGAAACTTCACCCCAAAACCACTATAAGAGGGAGGTTTTTACCAGACCAGGAAACAAAAATAGAGGAGCTGCTGCTAATTGGAGAGGCTTCTGCTGCTCACTTCATGTGCCTGTGGTACCCCTCTGTGGCTCCTCCTCTGCTCAGCTCTCAGGATGTCCTTCATGAGACACAAAGCCTGAGCAGAGGTGCAGAGGTCACAAAGGTGCACAGGTCATTTCCGTGTGGAATGGATCCTCTACACGCTCCTAAAGCATGGATTCTGAAAGTCCTCCTGACTTTTGGATCTTTTTACTGACTCCTCACCATTCTTTCTCCCCTGAACTTACTTTTTCAGGGCCATCTGTGGAAAAATCTGTTGGTTTCATCACTAACCAGTGACCTCCATGCAAACATCATGACCACCTCACAGCTCCTGGAGTCAGTGTCCCAGCACAGGTCTAGGACCCTAGAGCTACAGGAAGGAGCCAAACCAGGTGCCATACACGCATGTCTACATTCCAGTTTGGCCATCTGTGTGGCTTAGAGAGAACCAGACTACCAGAGCTCACTGAGGCAGAAAGGCGAAGCTTTACTCAGAGTATGAACTGCTGGGCTGTCCTCAGGAGGAGTTTGGGTTTATAGGGTGTTTTCGGTTGGGGAGCAGTATGGCGGGAGAGCATAAGGAAGAAGGAACCACTGCAGGCAAAGGGACTGCCGTGAGCCAGGCTGTGTGTGTGTGTGTGTGTGTGTGTGTGTGTGTGTGTGTGTGTGTGTGTGAGAGAGAGAGAGAGAGAGAGAGAGAGAGAGAGAGAGAGAGAGAGAGAGGGAGGGAGGGAAGCTATGGTTACGCTGTCCTGAGACAAGTGGTCAGCAGACTTCTGGGAAGTGGAAAATGTTTCCATTTTCCCAACAGGGCTGGGTCCCACATGGATCATAAATCTTGGTGTCTTAGGTGACTCCATCTTGGGCCAAAGGTCTAGGTCAACCCTATACCACCTACTAGAGATAAACTCTCATGCAACTTCCTGAACCACTCTGAGCCCTGTAATCCCAGCACTTGGAAGATCTCTACAAGTTCAAGGTCAACCTTGGCTAAATATGGAGGCTGTGTCTTAACAAGACAAAAAGCTAGCCATGGTAGCACAAACCTGTAATCTCACTACTCAGATGCAGAGTCTGGAGGACCAGGAGTTCACACTTACCTTTGGCTACATAGTAAATTTGAGATCAGCCTATGACACGAGACCCTGTCTTTAAAAACCAACCAGTGAACCAAACAAAAGGATGAAGGGACAGGAGTGACTGCCTTTTTGGGTTGCCATGGAGGAGGACACCCATGGTTAAAGCATTTAGGCTGGTACAAGGAGACCACCTGTAATAGCTCATTATAGCCTCTAACCTTAGAAATGACACAGCCAGCCCTAGGGTGTTAAGGAATACACCAGGAGCTTTGCAGGGGCAGTTATGAGGAGCAGGAGTGGGTCCCAGTAGACAGGCTGTTAAACTCTTCTAAGAGCAAAACCACTTCCTTAAAAGTAGGGAGGATTTCCTCTGGTTTCTGCTTCCCTTAGGAACCAATGAAAAAGCATGTATATTTACAAATTCCCAGGCATAGGGAATTTCTTCTACAACATAGTAAGAGTGTGCAAAATGAGAAAGTAGAGCTCTCTTCAGCAGAACCACTGAAGGTGTTAATGTTTAATTGCCATTTAACAGTCACTGCTTTATTCAGAGCACAGTTTAGAGGTTCTTTCATGTGACTTTATTTGATTCTGGGTGTCTTCAAAAATGCATAACTGCAATAAATACAGTCCAGAGCTATCAACGGGTTATCACTATAAAGCACTATACATAAGAATGTGAGGAAGAAATGAGAAAAATTAGAATAGAAATACATAAAATATAAGAAAACAATATAGAAAATCAATAAAACCAAAGAGGGGACTTTGAAAAGATGATGACGTTGACCCCAAAAGCCCACACAGTTAGAGGTGGGTGTGTACATCTGTAATCCCAGGTCTCCATGGAGAGACAGGAGAGTTAGCCTGCTGTACACAGTGGCGAACAAGAGACCCTGCCTCAAACAAGGTAGAAGGTGAGGGCCATCACGTACAGTGATGCACATGTACTCCTCATGTACAGTGTGCAAGCACATATTCATGTGCTTTACAGTACACACACACCACACAAAAAAGAAAAAAGGAACTGAATTATTAAAATCAGAACTAAAAGCGGGCATTACCACAGTCTTACAGAATTAAAAGGATCAGAGAATACACTATGGAAACTGGATGCTAATCCGTTAGATGACACAATGAACAAAGGATGAAGAAGCAGAAACTGCTCAACCTGAACAAGACGAGAGCAGATATGAAGAGTAAAGAGACCAAGTCAGTAATGGCAACAGGGCTGGAGAGGAGGCTCCGCAGGAAACAGTGCTGGCTGCACCAGTCCGATGACCTGAGCAGGTGAGATCAACAGCTGAAAGTTGTCCTCTGATCTCCACAGCCCATCATGGCACACGCACACACACACATACACCATACACTCACAATAATAAATAAAATAAAAATTGAACAATAACAACACCACAAACAGAACTGCTCATAAAAACAAGCCTAGAACCTGAGTTTGAACTTCAATACCCATGCTGGTGTTGACCCAGCTCACAACCACCTGTCACTGGAGCGTCAGGAGATCTAATGGCTCCTTCTGACCTCTGTGGGCACACACGTGGTGTACACTCACACAGACACATAAATAAAAATCTTTTTTTTTTTTTTTTTTTTTTTTGAGACAGGGTTTCTCTGTAGCTTTGGAGGCTGTCCTGGAACTCGCTTTGTAGACCAGGCTGGTCTCGAACTCACAGAGATCCACCTGCCTCTGCCTCCCGAGTGCTGGGATTAAAGGCGTGCGCCACCACCACCCAGCATAAATAAAAATCTTACAAAGACAAGTTGAGTGCAATGGTACACTCCTTTAATGCTAGCACTCTGAAAACAGAGGCAGACAGATCTCTTGAGTTTGAGGCCAGCCTGTCCTATGTAGTGAGATTCTTTCTCAAACAGAGAAACAAACAACAAAACACAAAAAAGTCATATTAGCCCAAACTAATATGACAACCCTGATAAATTCTAACAAATGCTTAAAAACTACTTAATACCAATCCTTCATAAGCTCTTCCAAAGACAAGAGGAGTATTTCAACAATAATGTCTATTGTTTTAAGCCAGGGCCTAATGCATGCTGAGTAGAAGCTCTACTACCAAGCTGTGCCTCCAGTGTGCCTACACCACATGCATTTTAGAGGTCAGCATTATCCTGACACCAAAACTACATAAACTCACGACAAGAAAAGGAGGTCAAAGATAACACTCCTCAGGACTGTGGACATGAACTCCTCAATAGTAAACAAACAGCAAACTGAATCTAATAGCATACACAGCACACACAGAAGGGACATATACATAATCGTGGCATATGATCTACCCAGGAATAATGTACTTCAAGTTGTGGTCACTGGACTTGTTTTGCTGCTGTAATGGAATACCCGAAACCAAGAAGAGGAAAGTGGCAGGTGTAGCACCACATGCACATGCCTGTTCTTCCACTGGTGCAAGTTAGGGTAAGCCTAGTTCACGTACAGTGTCCCAGAACTGCCAGTGAGACCCCATCACAAGCAAACAAACCTCATTTCACATGTACTAAGGATACAAAGAAATGAGAAAAAATGTTTTTTGGGAGCCAGTATGTAGAGAAACTAAAACCCTCATATTATGCTGGCAGAATGAAAAACAGAAGACTCACTTCAGCAAACAGAAGTTCCCATTCCTTAAATAGTGAGCCATCCTACAGGATACCAGGGGGCCTTCACCAGAGGACCCTGCAGAACTGAAATGTGCCTCCCTAAGATGTACACACAAATATTGGTGGGAGCCTGCACAGGAGCCAGAAAGTAGAAACAAGCCAATACCTAGAACCGAGGTATGGATGACCTGTGGCCTCTACTGATGGAGTATTACTAGGTCATAAAAATGAATGAATTAATGATGAGTGCTAAAACATAAAAGAACTCTTATGATATCCACTGAAAGATGTCTGAGGCCATATATTGCTGAGCATGGTGGCACACGCCTTTAATCCCAGCACTCAGAAGACAGAGGCAGGCAGATCTCTGAGTTTGAGGCCAGCCTGGTCTTCAAAGCAAGTTCCAGGACAGGCAGGGCTACATGGAGAGACCCTGTCTCAAAAAAGAAAAACAAAACCAAAAATAAACACACACACCAAAAAAAAAAAAAAAAAAAAAAAAAAAAAAAAAAAAGGCTATTTAATTAGCAGGATTCCATTTGTATGTGATGTACAGACCAGGAAAATAGGAGGTGATCAGTGGCAGTGATAGGCTTAGGGGCTTGAGGTTCTGAGGGTGAACAGATTCTGTTCTCGGGATGATGAAAATGTTCTAGGATTGGGCAGTGGTGATGCACAACTTAGTGAAGTACTGAAATCATTGTTCACTATCCTATACAGTAAACCATAAAATAGTAAGTTTTATGGTACATGGATTTTAACTTCTCTTTTCCTTTATTTTTTATTGAGACAAGCTTTATGTAGACCTGGCTGTCCTGGAACTATGTAGACCAGGCTAGCCTGGCAATTACAGAGAACCACCTGCCTCTACTTCCTGAGTGCTGGGATTAAAAGTGTACACTAACATACCTAGCATTTCTTTTTCCTTTTTGGTTCTTTGATACAAAGCCCCATTTAGCCAGGCTGGCCTTGAACTCACTATGTAGTAGCTGAGGATGACCTTCAACTCCTTTACGTCTACTTCTTCAAGTGCTAGGATTAGTATACCTGGCCTTTTGACTTTTGAGACTGGATCTTATTCAAGTTGTCCCCAGTGGCCCTCTCACTCTGTGGCCAAGGCAATTCTTGAATTTGAGATCCTCCTGCCTCAGTCTCCCAAGTAGCTAGGGTTACCAGCCTGTACTATCAGGCCTGGCTGAATAATAACTTTAGATAGTATAAAGTCATTAGTAAGAGAAAGAAAAAGGAATGTGTGGACAATGAGGTGGAAAGGAGTCCAGCTGGATGCAGGCTGGGATGTCAAGAGCAATGAAGCTGCCTGCCTGCACTCAGGTGACAAGAAGTGCAGCAGTGAGTGTCCCTCTCTTCATCAGGACTGCGCCAAGCAACCTGACAGAGCTGCAGTCAGTACGCTGCTGCACATGGAGGAAGTGCAGAACTCATGGCATCCTGTTGAACCTGATGGCTGCAGGACCCCCAGGATGTAGGCAACCATGACTACTCTAGAATCTTTCCTGCCTCCATAAGGACGTCTGCCTTGCCCCTGGTCCTTCTATGAGGAAATTTCATATCTTTTCCAACAAAGTCACAAAGCAGGGATGAGCAGGAATCTGAGGAAATAATTCCAGAGATGTCATGACCCTCACATAAAGAGTTTTTTTCAAAGACAGGGTTTCTCTGTGTATCCCTGGTAGTCCTAGAACTCACTCTGTAGACCATGCTGGACTGAAACTCACAGACATCCACCTGCCTCTGCCTCCCAAGTGCTAGGATTAAAGGTGTGTACCACCACCACCTGGCCTATGTTTGTTGGTTTAATTATGTGTGTTTATGTGAATAAGGTGTTTTGTTTGCATGTATGTCTGTGTACCCTATGTGTGCCTGCTGTCCAAGGAGGTCAGAAAAGGCCATTGGCTCCCCTTAAACATGAGTTAAGGATGGTTAATAAGTCACCATGTGGGTGCTGGGAATTGAGCCCTGTCCTCTAACAGAGCAGCCAGTGCTCTTAACCTCTGAGCCATCTCTCCTCATATAGTTTAAGAGAAATACTTAGTATATGGACCAAGCCTATTTAGATCTTTGGGAGCAACAAACAGAAATCCATGTCAGAACACAGTATAAAATGAAATTCCACAGGAGCCAGGAAGTAGATTTTGGGATACGGCAGAGATGGAATTGAATCTCCACATATGTGCACAGGTATAGGCATAGCATAGGCAAATGCTCCACTAACCCGGGAAACAAAAGATCTTAAGGCTAGCAAAAGGCATTCATAGAACACTAATAATAGGACATGGCTGCAGCTTAGTATAGAGTACCTGCTTGGCATCTGTGAGGCCCTAGGTTCAGTCTTCAGTATTGCCAGGGAAAACAACAAAACCACTGAGAACAGATATCTCCATGGCAACACTGTATGCAAATTTTACTTTCTTCCTTTGTATTTTTGAATAGTGTTCAGTTTTTTAAAAAAAGATAATTTTCATTTGTGACAAGTCAATTTTTCTTTTTTTTGGTTTTTTTGAGACAGGGTTTCTCTGTGTCGTTTTTGGTGCCTGTTCTGGACCCGGCTCTGTAGACCAGGCTGGCCTCAAACTCACGGAGATCCGCCTGGCTCTGCCTCCCAAGGGCTGGGATTAAAGGCGTGCGCCACCACCGCCCAGCAAATATTTTTATTTTAAAAGGAGAAAACTTGTGCTGGCTCAGTGGATCTCAAACAACCTGTTTGGCTCCAGAGTACTGACAGGGCACCTCTCCATGTGCCCTTAGGAGGCACCCAACAGCTTCCCTCTTACTACGAAGCAAGTTCTGTCCAGCCAGCTTTGCTTACCTGGACAGGGGGCTCAATCATGATCCAGGCTGGAAGCATCAGGCTGGGATTCAGAGGCTGGGTTCCAACACGGAAGTAAATTCCACCCTTGGAGTCACAGGCCCAGATATGCTGATTTCCACATGCTAAGCTGGTCAGTCTTACATTTCCTGCAGAGAAACAACATACACTACAATTATTTTGTCAAAAGACTGATCTTTCACCAGGAGGTGGTGACGCACACCTTTAATCCCAGCGCTCAAGAGGCAGAGTCAAGTGGATCTCTGTGAGTTTGAGGCCAGCCTGGTCTACAGAGCAAGATCCAGGACAGGCACCAAAACTACACAGAGAAACCCTGTCCCAGAAAAAAAAAAAAAAAAAATTTGATCTTTCAGCTGGTGTATAAACTATTTCAGAGGAAGACGAGAGGCCATATCTGCAGCTGCATGCTGGTGCGTGTCATCTGGTTGTCCTTCCAAATTGGGTATGGCGTCTCAGAGTGTCTTGTGTAAGCTGTTGGCTAAGGAGCCATGATGCCATCAAGCACAGTACCCTGAGTCATCAAGCCCTGGGATAAATATCTCTATGTGAGTTCCCCCATTAACTTCATCTAGCATGTGACCATTGCTAGTAAATTCTGGATGTGTGGAAAGGGGACTCATAGTTACTAGACTTAAGAATAAATTTCCTAAAGAATCTTCACTTTATTTATTTATTTTGGATTTTTGAGACAGGGTTTCTCTGTGTAGCCTTGGCTATCCTGGCACTCGCTTTGTAGACCAGGCTGGCCTTGAACTCACAGAGACCCACCTGCCTCTGTCTCCTGGGTGCTGGGATTATAGGCGTGCGCCACCATACCTGGCTGTTCACTTTTATTTCTGCACTTTCTCTTTGCTAATGAAACTAGCTGCTAGCCATAAGAGGGGATGAAATGGAAGGAGTTAAAAAGAAAAGAAATTGAGCTGGAAGGGAGTGGCTTAGCAGCAGAGCATTCGACAATGCACCTCAAGAAAAACATAAATTATATTTGATAATAGTCTAGCGATTAAAGAGCAGCTGTCAAGTTGCTTCATATCTACTATAAGATGGGTTCTCAGCCAGGTCTCTCACAGCCTCATTTCCAACCATACAGCAACAATAGATATATGGTTCACACTGGAGGAATTAGGAAATTGGTCCTGATTAAAGGACAGGAGGTGGCTGACCCAGGAAGCAAAGAGGGACAGCAGGTTTGAACCCAGGCCAGCTACCTCTGACCTCCAACTCTATAAACAACAAATGTACAGATAGATGTTCAGGTTCAAGTCCAGATTTGACAAATTATTCTACCAGAACAACCCATACCTCATCAAAATATAGAACATTCTGTCTCCCTAAGAATTTTCTGGCCAGGCGTTGGTGGCGGGAGCACTCGGGAGGCAGACGCAGGCGCATCTCTGTGAGTTCAAGGCCAGCCTGTGATGCAGAGTGAGTTCCAGGAAAGGCGAAAAGCTACACAGAGAAACCCTGTCTTGAAAACAAACAAACAAACAAACAAACAAAAAAAGGCAGGCGGTGGTGGCGCACGCCTTTAATCGAAGCACTTGGGAGGCAGAGGCAGGTGGATCTCTGTGAGTTCGAGGCCAGCCTGGTCTCCAAAGCGAGTTCCAGGAAAGGCGCAAAGCTACACAGAGAAACCCTGTCTAGAAAAACCAAAAAAAAAAAAAAAAAACAAATTAATTAATAAATTAATTTCTGAGGCTCTTCCCTGCTCATGGCCTCTGCTTGAGGCCAGGTTCTCATGTATCCCAACCTGCTCTCAAATTTGCTATGTAGGCAAGGATGACTCCTGAACTGACTGCTATCACCAGAGCTTAGTTCAGTCTTCTAGGGTTCACACAGACAGAACCAAAGTCCATGTGCTACACTAGGAAGCAGCCTCAGGCAGCAGTTGCTAAGTATCATTGCACTGCACACAAATGCCACAGTTCGTTCTTTCTTCCTTTTTTTTTTTTGGTTTTTTCAAGACGGGTTTCTCTGTGTAGCTTTGCTAGCTTTGCACCTTTCCTGGAACTCAACTCTGTAACCCAGGCTGGCCTCGAACTCACAGAGATCCACCTGGCTCTGCCTCCTGAGTGCTGGGATTAAAGGCATGCGCCACCATTGCCCAGCCTGCTTATTGTTTTCTAAGTTATAAAATACTTCTCTACATAAATTATTGCATGATATAATCTTATTTGTTACCTAAAGGCACAATTGACACTGAATCTGTTTTCATTGCATTCTGTGAACAGATGAATTAAACTACAAATTGTATTAGTTTGCTAAATGGTCTAGTGCCTGACATGTATATTTATGAATAATAGGAAATGAAATGTTATGAGCATCTTAAATGTTTGCTAAATGATGACCATTTTCTTCCCCAAATCAGGATTATAATAAATCACTGTAAAATTCCATATTCCATCTCTTTAACTAGGTTCAATAGACAGCCGTTTAAAAGTCTCTTAATTTAATCCTTTTACTGGCTGTTGTGGCTGTTTAGACATCATTGTAGTCTGAGCTGACCTTGAACTGGCAATCCTAGTGCCTCAGGAATTACAGATGCAGCCACTGTTTTGGCCATCACATAGTTTGTAAGGGTGAAAAGGAGAAGGATGCGATGGTTTTAGGCTAACGATACTCACCTAAGCTCACAATCTGCACTCCCTTTTATGTGTGGGTACACATGTGCCATGGGTCATGTGCAGAAGTCAAAAAACAACCAGCAGGAATAGGTTATCTCTTTCAAACTTGGGGCCTCAGGTGTGGTGTCAAGAACCTTTACCTTCTGAGACACCTTGCCGGCCTTAATTATTTAAAAATATTTCTTGGGGGCGGTGGTGGTGCACACCTTTAATCCCAGCACTCGGGAGGCAGAGCCAGGTGGATCTCTGTGAGTTCGAGGCCAGCCTGGGCTACCAAGTGAGTTCCAGGAAAGGCGCAAAGCTACACAGAGAAACACTGTCTCGAAAATAAAATAAAATAAAAAAAAAAAAGGGGAGGGGGTTGGGGATTTAGCTCAATGGTAGAGCACTCGCCTAGCAAGCGCAAGGCCCTGGGTTCAATCCTCAACTCAAATATATATATATATACATATACACACACACACACACACACACACACACACACACATACATATATATATATATATATATACATATATTTCTTGGGCCTGGAGAGATGGCTCAGTGATTAAAAGCACTGGCTGTTCTTCCAGAGGCTCAATTCCCAGTACCCATAGCCATCTGTAACTCTGGTTCTAGGGGATCCAAAGCCCTCTTCTGGCCTCCTTGGGTACCAGGTATGAATGTGGTACACAGACATACATACAGGCAAAACATCCATACACATAAAATAAAAATAATAAACTTTTTTTGTTTGTTTGTTTTTTCAAGACAGAGTTTCTCTGTGTAGTTTTGGTGCCTGTCCTGGATCTCACTCTGTAGACCAGGCTGGCCTCAAACTCACAGAGATCCGCCTGGTTCTGCCTCCCAAGTGCTGGGATTTAAAGGTGTGCGCTAACACCATCTGACATAAACTTTATAAAGAAATAAAATCCTAATCTCTCTCTGACTCTGTTTTGAGACACGGTTTCACTGTGTAGCCTTGGCTTGCCTAGAATTCTCTATGTGTGCTGGTATTAATGGCACGGGCCACTATGCCTGGCTTAAATGATCTCTTGACCCACCTGCTTTCCCTACTGGATACACAGGCCATACCTGGAGAGCATGTAAACAGGACAGTCTAGTGCCTCTAGCTGCAGTTCAGTGTCCTGAATGGCACAAGTGAAGGCTTCTGGACCCCTTCCCACTAAGCCCTGTAATCCCCTTGCCCCAACACCAAATCTACCAGCTAGACTGAAGCCATCATTTCAGATGCTAAGAAAATGGTGCCAAGAGTCTATTAGTTTGATATATTTATACTTTATATATGCTGATTATATATATATCAGTCATATAACACAACAACAGGATGAGAGACATCTCACATTTAGACAGGAGATTTGCTGGGGTCATTTGGGATGTGGTGACAACTGGTGGGATGACCACATAGAGGGGCTAATCTGGGGAAAATGGCTCCATTTCCAGCTGCATGAACATAGACTTCCCTAGCCCTCAAGGTTTGGTAGTGAAAAGAATACACACTAAAGCCTGTCTTTTCTCAGAGATACCAGCAGCCTCTCTCCATGGTCTGGTGGAGACTGCTGGAGAAAGGCTCAGGGCCAGTGAGTCTCTGGGCAGATGAAAGAACTCCTAGACCAGGCAACAGGCTCAGTTGGCACCCATGCACAGGTCACAACTAGCTGCAGTCTTGTCTGGCTGCCAAATGCCCTTGGAAAGCTAGATGAACAGTAGATATGGAAGACAGGGTATGAAGCCCAAGGCATAAATAATCTCAATTCCTGTGGAAGTTCCTAGCTGTGCCACACAGCAAGTTTTCACAGCAGATTGAATTATTTCAGGGCCTTATCTCTTCTAGCACTTTGCAGAAACCCCATTGCTAAGAGGCACTGGCCTGGCCCAGGCCCATTAGGGCAAAGCATACTTTATAGGGGTGGTGGAATGCCTAGGTCAATGTAGGAGGCAGTCTTTCCTTTTCTCTTCCCTCATCCCCTTTCTCATGTAGTTGAGTTATTATACATTAAACACTTATTCACGTTCACAAAATACTGGTTGCCAGTGTATAACAGTGTCTAGTTCAAGCTCACTCTGGCCCTGGGAACTGCCTGGTACAGTCTCTGCCTCCAGTATCAGACAAACCACACTTGAGTTGCTGAGTCAACTGGGAATATAATATTGTGAGCTCATTTTGTCATCTCTTAGACTATGACATATTTCCACATAGGCTAGGCCTACTATAACTCTTGGACAGTTTACAGAGAAATGGCTACTAACAGCACAGTACATCTTTAACTGGCTGAAAGAGAACCCACACCACACAACTGTGTGCAGCAGGCCATGATGGGCACTCTTCTAGATGCCAAGACATAGATCAGTGTGCACTGATCCACTCACAGGACACAAGCGCCATTTCAGATTTAAAGATCAGAGAGAGAACAGGGCAGCTGTCCTAGTGCCAAAATCTTTTTTTTTTTTTTTTTTCTCCTTTTGGTTTTTCGAGTCAGGGTTTCTCTGTGTAGCTTTGGTGCCTTTCCTAGATCTTGCTCTGTAGCCCAGGCTGGCCTCGAACTCACAAAGATCTGCCTGCCTCTGCCTCCCGAGTGCTGGGATTATGGGCGTGCACCGCCGCCGCCGCCGCCGCCGCCGCCGCCACCTGGCCCTAGTGCCACAATCTTAGGCAGATCTTAGTGGCACCTTCTGGACATCTCACAGCTCCTGTGGTTCTGAGCAGTGCAAACTGCAAGGAGTGAGAGAGAATCTCTCTCCAAATTTAAGAGGCTCATTTAACCTGGATAAGTGGCCATTGAGCTAGAAATCCAGCAACTGACAATCGTCCCGAAGAACCTACTTACAATGCTGAGGGAAGCACTCACACACTGGCCATACCTAGCTGGGAAAGGTCCAGTTTCGTCCAGTGCATGCCTGTGGGGCAGCTCTGAGAAAGCGTCCTGATGAACACCTGCCCGAGGTTGTCCAAGGCCCACAGTGCATCCTGGCAGGCAGCATAGGTCTTCATCTCGGTGTCGGGGGGCAACTGCACTGTGGAGGGGCGGCACTGCACACTCTGGGCACTGATGCTGCACAGGTCCTTGCTGCTCTGGCACAGCCACAAGGAGCTTCCTACAGAAAAGGTTCACATTTGTTATCAAACACTATTTCACTGAGCCACTGCCCTAAGTGCACAGGCTGGCCACGAACTCACAGAGATCCTCCTGGCTCTGCCTCCTGAGTGCTGGGATTAAAGGCATGCGCCACCACCGCCTGGCGAGTTTTGGTTTTTTTTTTTAAGATTTGTTTCTGGGGTTGGGGATTTAGCTCAGTGGTAGAGTGCTCACCTAGCAAGCGCAAGGCCCTGGGTTCGATCCTCAGCTCCACATACAAAAAAAAATTGTTTCTTTTCATTTTATGTATATGAATGTTTTATCTGCATGTATACATGCACCATGTGTGTACCTGGTACCCATGCCATGGAGGGCAGAAGGTATTACATATATCTCTTGGAACTGGAATTTGAGACAGTTGTGAGCTGCCATGAGGGCGCAGGGATTCAAACCCATGTCCTCTGGAAAAGTAATCAGTGCTCTTAACCATGGAGCCTTCTCTCCAAGACCCCTCCCCCCTTTTTTTAATTTAAGAACTTTGGCTGGTAGTGGCAGTACAGGCCTTTAGTCCCAGCACTCAGGAGGCAGAGGCAGAGGCAGGAGGATCTCCGAGTTCTGAGTTCCAGGCCAGCCTGGTCTACACAGCAAGTTCCAGGATAGCCAGGGCTACACAGTGAGACCCTGTCTTGAAAAGCAACAAACAAACAAACAAAGATCTTGATAAAATAGTCAAAGAGTCAGCCAGAAGTGCCAGGAGCTCCCCAGGGAAGTATGCATGTGCATGCCACAGTATGCTGTCAGTGAAGGCTGCAGGCCACCTCTCCCTCCAGCTAGGGTCAGGTGCTGCTACCAAAAGCAGTGGGGTCAGACTCAGGGAACAACTTACCATCTTATGAGACTCCAGGTGGGACTGTGATCAGTACCGTCCGTGGGTAAGTGTTTACTATACTGAAGCAAGTTATTCAGTGCTAGGGCAACTCCTGGCTTCAATGGACCAAACTGTTTCCTCTTCATCATAGCTATCATGGCATTTTCTCATTTCTCACCTTCCACAAAACCCTTGGAAGAGGCTCTGTCTCCTTCCCAAACAGGCCACCTGCTTGCCTAGGGTCCCCAGCTAACTGGATGGCTCTGCAGCAGGAGCCCCACCTCTTCAGGGATAAGTCACAGGGTAAAGGGGAGCCAGCAGCAAGAAGCATGGGAGAAGGAAGCTACTTGGAGGTGACAGAATTCTCCAGAAGAAATGAAAAAGAAACTTGGGAAGTTATGGCCATGCAAACTGACACTGAGAGCCTTCTGCAGCCAGCTCCTAGGACCGCACTGCATGGTGGCCTCCTTCCAAAGGACACCATCTCAGATCCAGCCTTGCCAGCCTTGCTCCCCTCAGTGGCTCTCCTGAACTCACCTATCCAGCTAAAAACCCTCAGTTTAGCTCACAGGGCTGCTGGCCAGAACACGGTCACACCCCTTGTCTCAAGGTCTATGAGGTCACATCTCCACAGCCACAGGGACACAGTCAGACGATGGTCTGGACTTTTCAGGACTGACTGACTTGTCCACCAGGTTTCTCAGACAGGCTAAGACTGACTCACCGTCTTGGGTAGCGGCAGGAGAAGCCAACACAAAGGCCCATTTTGTAGCTGAAGCTGTTCCTCGGGGAACAATGTTATTCCAGTAAGTTCCTAGAGAGAATAAATATAAAAGTGGGTTAAGGTATGAAAAAACAAAACAAAACTGTAACACTTCAGTTTTGTTCTAGACTATAGCTGGGCCTTCAGAGCTCTTACAATGATTTTTAGTGTCCTTAAACAAAGCGACATGAGCCACTCATTTCTCTAAGCATCGTCAGGAGGAGCCATACCTTGTTCACTGAAGCCACAGGGGACAGGGCTGGAGGAACTCATCAAGGAGAGTCATTCAGAAATGAACACCCACCTCATCCACAGACATGGCCAACATCTTGCATGTTTAACAGTGGCCATAATTTCCCCACCATAAATGGACTATTCTCTCTCAATAGACTCTAGGTTTGGTGGACTTTTAAAAAATATTTACTTATGGGCTGGAGAGATGGCCCAGAGGTTAAGAGCATTGGCTGTTCTTCTAGAGGTCCTGAGTTCAATTCCCAGCAAGCACATGGTGGCTCACAACCATTTATAATGAGATCTGGTGTCCTCTCTTATGGCATGCAGGTATACATGCAGGCATAACACGGTATATATAATAAATAAATAATTCTTTAACATATGATAGTGTGGGGTGTTGCCTAGGCATGTTCATGAAGTCCAGAAGAGGATAGTAGGTGTTCTCACCTATCATTGTCCACATATTACTTTGAAACAGGATCTCTCTCTGCTCCTAGGGATCAAGTTCTCTCTGCCGCTTAGAAGTCAGCAAGCCCTAAAGATTTTCCCGCCTCTGCTCACCTTGTTGCTGGGTTACAGGCATTCTTGGGATGTCTGGCTTGTTGCACGAGTGCTGTGGTTTGAACTCCTGCCCTCATATTCTTAACTGGTAAGCCATCTCTACCCAACAACATACTCCTTAAAAAAAAATCTGTGCAGGTGTGTCCACAAGTGTGTCATGGCATGTGTGTGGAGATCAGAGTTGGTTTTCTCCTTTCACCTTGTTTCGGCCACTGGGCTGTATATGTGACCTCCTGGTCGCCTCTATCCCTGCCTGCCCCCATTCCTCATAGGAGTGCTGACACGAGCCACCACTGTATCTGGCTTTGTCGTTGTTCTTTGTGTTTTTGAGACAGGATTTTCTCTACATAGCTCTGGCTATCCCAGAACTCACTCTGTAGACCAGGCTGGCCTTGAACTCACAGCTCAAGGGCACATGCCATATCTGGCTTTTTACATGAGTTCTAGAGATTGAACACAGGTCTACAGGTTTGTACGGTGTGTGCTTTTACCCACAGAGCCATTTCACTGCCCACCCCGTGTGGATTTTGCAATTCCGAGCACAAAATTGAGCTGCAGCCAGGTGTGATGCCTGCAATCCTGGCACTTGGGAGGTAGAAACAGAAGATTAGGAGTTCAAGGCTAGTTCTGGCAGCTTGGGCTATAGGAGACTGACTCAAACAAAAACGACACAAAAATGAGCTCTATTTGCCTGCACATGTGTCTGGGCACCACTTGAGTGTCTGGTCCCCACACCAGAGGCCACTTGGAGCCCCTGAATCCGAGTTACAGACATCTGTGAGCTGCCACGTAGTGCTGGGAACAGAGCCAGGCAGGGGTCTTCTGCCAGAGCTGCCAGTGCTCTTAACCACTGAGCTGCCTGTCTATCCCTCCATTGCTTTTTATTATAGTACACTAGGTTCCCACAGGAAAGTGATTTCACACTGTCAGACACTAAGTTTGAGGAATGACAGAATGAAAAAGAGAACACAAAGCCTGGAGTGTTTCCATCACAAGCAGTTCTTTCCACTGTATTACCTTAAAATCTTTCACTAAATACTCAGAGGGCTGGGCGTGGTGGTACACACCTTTAATCCCAGGAGGATCTCTGTGAGTTCAAGATCAGCCTGGCTACAGAGCTAGTTCCAGGACAGCCAGGGCTGTTACACAGAGAAAGCCTGCCTCGGAAAAACAAACAAACAAAAAACTAATGAATAAATAAAGTGAAAACAAGAGTAATGGACTCACCTATGAGACTTCCTTTAGCAACATGGAATTCATTCTTGCCTGAGGAGATCCAGACGCCACTGTTGTTAACCCCTAGTAGGCTGGGCTGGCACTGAAGCTGCTGAGACCAAAATGCCATGCGCAGTTTATCTGCTACCTTTTCCACAGGGGCTTGAGCTGCTGTCGCTACTGAGTGTGTGGCATGCATGATGGTCTGGAACAAGCTGCACTGGTCGAACACCACATAGTCCGTGATGCTCACCTGCAGGAAGGATACCAGCTGAGCCTTGCTGTCAGTGCAGGCTCTAAGACCACCTTCCTACAAAGGCAACTTTCGATACCCACATCCAAGTACCCAACAGCAAGGCCACTAAGTGCCCAAGTACCTGCACACACCTCTCTTCACAAAGACTGGAGTTACTATGTAGCTGTCACTAAATCCACAGGCTGGGCTTAAGGGGAAGGAAGAAAGTGTGGTCACCTTATCTTACTTTTTCATTATACATGGGTCTGTTTATGTATTATTTTTGTGATTAAATAGCACCCACCTCACCTAAGAAATCTTTTATTCTAGTCAGAGTGATAAAGAATAATTTCACTTTAAAATTCAGGTGCTTGTGAGTTTGAGGCCAGCCTGGTCTACAGAGCGAGATTCAGGACAGGCACCAAAACTACACAGAGAAACCCTGTCTCGAAAAACCAAAATAAATAAACAAACAAATAAATAAAATTCAGGTGCTTCCAATAGACAATAATGTATAATACTTATCATCATAATATGAGCATTGAAAAATATCAGTTGGGTGATGCAATTACTTAAGCTGTAATTGTGAATATTACCAATTGTATCAGACAATCAGCTTAAGCAAGATGATCCCAAGAAGCTATCTGGCTCTGACGTATGACCCTTGGCAACATTCCTAAAAAGCATCTGTCTCTAGAGACATTTTGGGACAACTATCTCCCTGCAGGAAACTTCTCCCTTGCTGGTAGCCAATTGTGACAGAGCTCTTTTAAAAAATTTTTAAATTACTATTTATATTTTATGTGTCTGAGTGTTTTGCCTGCACGTATGTGTGTATACTAGCATGGTACCCACAGAGAACAGAAGAGGGCACAAGAACCTCTGGACCTGGAGTTACAGATGTTTGTAAACTGCCATGTGGGTGCTGGGAACCAGACCTGGGTCCTCTGCATGAGCAGCCAGTGCTCTTAACCTCTGAACCTTCTCTCCGGCCCTGTGCCAGAGTTGTTTATGAAGCAAGTGGAAACCTGGCTCAGCAGAACTCTATGTAGTATTTTATAATTGCATTCCATTTATTTCTATTTATGTATGTTTTATGTATGTGTGTGGGCATGCAAGCGAGAACATGCATGCTGTAGAAGGACAGCTTTTACAGTCACTTCTCTCCTTCTACCATGTGGGTCCTAGGGACTGAACTAGGTTATCAGGCTTAACGGGCACTTAAATAGGCTGGGCAATCTCAATCTCACCATCTTCTCTCTAGTATTTCTGCCTGTTGGATTTATTTATTACAGACCTTGGCACAAACACCCTATTCCTAGGACACATTCCCAGTTCACACAATGAAATATTAAGTGAAAGTATTACAGGGAGCTTAAATTTATAAAAAACAAAACAAACATGAAAGAAATCACTAGAGGTTAGTATATCACACATAAATGCTGCCCTTCTGTCTGTGAAAAGGGGACAGTTGTGAGCACTGTCTTCACTGAAGCTGGCAGCATACATAGCCCCCACCGCAGAGCCTGTGGCCACATGCAGCATTCTGAGCTCCGTCTAGCCTGGCTTCATGACTCGCTGAGTGCTGAAGAATGAGCTCCACTCAGAGACTCAAAGTGTATTTGCTATGCAAAGCAGGGCCAGTGATACAGCCACACACCAAGTCTGTGATACCCAAGACAGACAGACACGTACATAAGCAGGTCTTCAACTAAAGAGAAAGAAAAGACCTAGCAGCCAAACATCAGAGCCAAGGAAAGCACAGGACAATTCACTCTGCTTCTATGCATCTTGACAGCTCTGTCAGCTAAAGTTCTGTGTGTTATGAAAAAAGACAGAGTTTTCTTTGTGTTACATAAAAACGGATTTCAGGGCAGAGGGGATGCAGCACAATGGTAGAGCATGGCCCGGGTTTAGCCACAGCACCTCAACATGCAAAGCCAACAGAACAAAGGTTCAGTGGATAAAGTGCTGAGCTCGTAAGTGTGAGGACTGGAGTCTGGATCCCCAGCATCCATGTGAAATACTGGCAGGCAGAGTGGCCTGCTTGTAGTCTCAGTGCTTAAAAAGCAGAGTCCAGGTCCCTGGTTAAAGCTGGCTAGCTAGACTAGCCAAGTCTGTGAGTTTCAGGTTCAGCAAGAGGCCCTACCTCAGTAGATAAAGTAGATAGCAGTCAAGTAGGAGCCTCAACATCAACTCTGGTTGCTACAGGCATATACACACACATGCACATATACACCCATGCCCTACATATGCATATACACATTTATGCACATTATACACATATACATGTAAAAATTCTCTCTGGAATTTAGCACATACAGATATGTACATAGGTCTATGTGCTGTATACATGTGCATGTTCATATATGGACTTAAGTATATGGTAGGTATTTTTAAATCATATATAATCTTCTCAAATATTACCTAGAATATCAAATTATAGTCATAGAGGTGAGGCGTCACACTGCACATCTGTCAGAGCAACCTTAGACCCAATGTGGAGGGTAAGGAGCTTAGCCCTGAGTGGTACCAAGAGGGGAAAGTGGATGTTCTTTCCAAATCCACCCAAGGTTGGGCTGGAACCATGGAAAGTTGGCTTGATTCCACCCCTTACTTCTCCCAGTACTCTCTCCTCTCTGGGAGAATGAGGGAAAATGCTCAGTTCTTTGTTGAAATATCATTTACTTAAAGGCCTTTCAAGCAAGTAGAGATAGATCAGTTTTAATTGTGGGTTGGGTTTTCAACCCTATTCTTTAGTCTCTTTTCTTAGCATGTTTGTTCAGAAGTAAACATCATTATTATCCAGGTCTTTCTTTAAATGGATATCACTGGATTTATTTAGTCTATAATGATGAATGCCTAAATAACATTTAAATAAATAAACAAATTCCAGCCTGTATTAGAGCAAAATACACCTTACAAGTTATTTCCTATGAAGGAAAGTTTTTTCTGTATGTTTTTAGTATACTCAACCACAGGAAAGTTTAATCTACCAAATGTTAAAAGCAATAGTTTAATAGTTTCTTAAGGAAACGAGAGAAGGCAGGAAGGGTGGGTCTCCAAGCTAGAAAGCCCCATCACCTACCTGCCACCAATGGTCATCATCTCCTTGGGGCTTCTTGGGAATCACGCCAGTTCTGAACCACAGCTTCCCATGAATGTCCAGGGCCCAGAGCGTGTGCTGATCTCCGAGAGTTATGCAAACAGGCTCCAGAGTTTGCCTTTCACTAAAAGTGAGAGAAAATAGCCTCAGCTCCCACCCAGAAACCTCAAGGAGTGTCTCTGAACAGGCTTGGCATTGAGAAGCAATGGACTCTGTTCACAGGAGTGGATTACTGAGTAACAAGGAAGGTGTCCAGAGTCTAAGTTACATTGCTGGGCAGTGCATACTGTCCAGACATGTGGCTGCTTTGGAAAGACACACTGAAGGCCCAGATGGTAGGGAAATCTGGAAAAAAAACAAAGCGTGAGCAGGCATGTAGGCCACAAGCACTTCCCTCCCCCTTTCCCTCTTTCCCTGCACGCCTGGCTATGGTGCACAGCTGGGCAGACACTATCTTCTCTGGTGAGTCAACCTTCGCTTCTTCCATCTGGGGGCATCCTTGACAGCTCTGAGGCTCACTTGAGGCTAGCCCTGGCATACTGCCTACCCACGCACTGTAGGCAGGCAACGGCTCCTCACTGCTATGTGCTCTCCTTGCTTAGTATCCTCACACCAACTGGCACCAAACTGGCTGCTGCATGGCTCCCCGCTAAGCTGGAAGGGTTACATCTTGGCTCTCTTGGAACACCCAGGTCCCAGAGAGTCCTGTAGTTCCCAGCAGGGGTCCTATATAGAGTTACTGGCTAGCTGAACCCAACCAACACCATCTTGACCTGGCATACATAAAGACCAATTTTTGTTCTGTTTGGTTTGTCTTTTTGTTTTTTGAGACAGGGTTTCTCTGCATAGCTCTGGCTGTCCTGGAACTCACTCTGCAGACCAAGCTGGCCCTGAACCCAGAGATCTGCCTGCCTCTGTCTCCCAAGTGCTAGGATTAAAGGTGTAGACCAGCACCACCCAGTTCAAAATCTTCCACCCCTCCCCCAAGACAGGTTTTCTCTGTGTAGTTTGGGTGCCTCTCCTGGATCTCGCTCTGTAGACCAGGCTGACCTTGAAATCAGAGATCTGCCTGGTTCTGCTTCACGAGTGCTGGGATTAAAGGTATGTGCCACCACCACCCGACCTCCAGCCCAAATCTTAAATGGTAGAAAGTAAAATAAAATATAGTCTAGAACTAATTTCAACTGACTAGGATAAAAATACAAATAAACATGTGTAGCTACACCATCACAGACTTTTACTAGAAGCATGTGACAGCAAGTAGCTCTGAATGGAGACCATGAGAACTGGTGACTCTTGATGATCAGGGACACACTTAGTTTTTGTTTTCATTATTATTATTTTTTGAGATGTGTATACAGGGCTGAAGATGACCCTAAACTCTGGTTTTCTTGCCTCTATCTCCTAAATGATGAGATTACAGGTATGTGCTACTCAGTCCAGTTTATGTAATACTGAGGACAGCACTCAGGGCCTTGTGCATGCTAGGCAAATGCTGTATCAACTGAGTTCTACACCCAAACCCCAACACATGTTATAATGTGACCCACTGTCCTACAATCTGCCGGCAGAGGAGCATGGAGTATTTCTAGGGCCAGTCTGTCGAGGCTGACATCACCATGGAACCTGTAGGTGTTGTCCTTGCCAAAAAAGGCTCACCTAGGTGCCTGGTCAGAGATAAATGTGACACTGCTGGGGCCCATACCTGACAATATCACACTTCCACTGTTCCCCTTCAGGACAGAAGCTGCTCACGCCCTCCCGGTACAGGAGGGCCCTCTGCTCTGTCAGTGCCCAAACCACACTGTTCCGGGCAGTGATCTGGGACAGTGGGTAAGGACAGTCGACCTTCATCGCTCGGGCACAGGGCCGATCCACACTGAGACCTGTAGTGAGAGGAGAAGACTCAGAAGCAGCGTTCCATATCCTACCCTGATCTGTGATTCTGCCTCTGCTATCTATGGGCTTCCATATCAGATAGCTTTTCTTCTTGATATTTTTATCAAAAACAACAAAAAAAGTCAAGAAATACAATTCAGAATTTTCTGGTATTCCAAACTAGCTTAAGAAGTTCTCAAGACAGGGCAGTCCAGGGCAGGACAGCAGCCAACCTAGATAAGAGCATGGAGGGCTTCCCTTCTGCCAACAAGGCGGTGTTCCTCAGGACCTCAGAAGACACGGGGTCCTCAGCTGCAGACCCAGCAGCTCAAGTAGCTCTGTTCCCCTGTTCTCTGCTGACAGTGTGGGGCTACCCTGCTAAAGTGCAAACCCCCACTTCCCAGGTGAAACCTGAGATCTGTCACACTGCCATGCTTGTGACAGTCAGGGTTCTAGGTGCCTCCTTCACCTCTTTGAGGCCTGTCAGTAATATGTGTTATGCACCTAAGTGAGGCCAAAGTCAACTTCTGAGGAACAGGCAGGAGAGCTAATATCTAAACCCCATGTTCCATTGCCTGGGCCTGACCTAGGCCCTGTAGCACAATCACAAAGACACCCACAGTCCAGACCACTGTGCAGACTTGCCTGTAGGACTCCCTTCTGCAAATCCTTGCCAAGCCCACACTGAGCCAGCAGGTCTGGGGAGGGTCAGGGTCATCTGAAAATTGCTCTGGCTTCATGGTTAGGAGGGCACCTGATCCTTACCCGTAGGTTTAAAGTATCCCTTTTCCTGCCAGGACCAAAATCAAATGCCCTGGAAGCTGGATGTGCATGTGCTTATCTGAGCAGCCTATTTCCACTCAAAGACACAAGAACTAACAAGCTGAAGGCCCACACGTCCATGAAGGTGGCAGGGCTGCCCACCAGTGTGAGGCTCCTCCACACCTCGACAGCCAGATGAGAAATGAGCTCTTACTGTGGAGAAGCATTCCTGCCTGACAGTTCATTCCAAAGATGAAACTATGCTCTCAGAATCAGTATTACTAAAGGACTAGATCAATCTTCATGTCAATCTAATATGGCCTCTTGACAGCCCAAACACAACCCCTGCCCGCCAGGCCATTTCCCCTGTGCTGACAGTACACAAACACTGACTCATTACAGTTTATTTTTAATAAACAAGTCCCACTGTGCCCGTTCTAGCAGCTAAAGGTTTCCCTAAAGGCACTTTCCTAGGACAAGTCAATCTGCTATTTACAGCAAATTACTTCTTGTTGTCTTTCCCCAGAACCCACATGTAAATACACATACAGGTGCTGGGCTTTGACCTAGCTGGGAAAAGGGAGCCGATGTCGAGTCCTGCCAATTACTCTTTCCTCTTAGGAGTGGATACTGCAGGGTATGCAAAAGGCATCAGCAGCTGCAGAAGTGCAGGGTTGGCTCCTGCATGGCACTCTGCATTGCACTCATCATCTATGCGCTCCTGTCCAGACCCAACCCCATGCTCAGCTAGGGGACTGCTCTTCCATGGCAAACACTGGGCTTCTAGCAATGTTTTCACTTAACTGGGTTTTCGTTCTCTGCATCCTGTGACTGCTCTCAGAATGGGACTAGCAGCAGGTTCAGCAAATGACAAGGACAATGTACATGGCCTTCGACTACCTGTCTGAAGGTACAGATCTCCATTGGTCCTGATGATCCAGGCTGTGTCATCACTCAGGGCCACAAATATAGCCTGGGGCAGAGCCTCATACCAGTGCCGCTTTCCCTTGATGGTAACTTTGCCACAAGCAAAAGCACGGTTAGATTTCTGCTCAATCTTCCAGAGAAGAGCCCCTAGGAGAAAAAAATTCTAAACATGACATTCATCTAGACAAAAACTCCATTCTGGGCACTGCAAGGGACAGCTTTCTAAAACACATCTTGTTGCTTCCAACTCAGGGACGAACAAGCTCACCATGCCAGAGTTTGAACCCACCAACTGTCTGTTGTTGGACATCATTTCTACCTTCTGGGATTGACCTAAAAGTTAGATGTGAGAAGAGATCCACCACAGAGGCGGCCACTCATGATGGGGAGAAGTGACAGTTCTGTAGGTTTGATTAGCTAAGGGAGGCACAATTAGTGCCCAAATACCAACCTTGGGGACTCAAAGGGAAGGGCCTCCTTTGGACCTGAGTTGGGTGGAATGTTTTCATTAAAAGAATTCTGAATAACAGATAAAGGAAGCAAGGGAAGGTGGAAGGCAGGCCAATGGCACTATATATGGAGGCTATGACATTGGGTGAGGTGAAGAGCCACGGGGAATAAACTGAGCTAAACAAGAAGATCTACAGAGGGCCCATGCATATAGCTTCCCCCTCCCAACACCATGTGGCACAGGGTAGCCAGTTCAGCTGTAAATAATGATCTTACATAGACAGACTGCTCCAATCAGAGCAACTGAGGAATGGTTGGGAAAATAAAAAGTAATTAATACAATCAGCAGAGAATCAATGTCTCTAAATGGCTAAGAGGATGAATCCAAAAGTATGTGACAGAAACAGGGGGGGAAAAAGACAATTACACATTGCCAGTTAATGGAGTGGGCTATTATCTCAGCCAGCCTCTAGGGGAAAATAATTTTCAAGCAAGTAGTGGAAGAAAGTAAGCAAATAACCCTGAATAAACTAACATTTAAACAAGAACTTCCTTTCTTTTGCTTCTCTGCCATGATTCCCACTGCTTCAGAATAGAAACATGTATCCAGTACAAGGAAAAAGCAGAGAAGCATAGTGGGGGTTATGCCTCTAACCCCAGCTCTTGGGAGGCTGAGGCAGGAGGACCCAAAGTTCGAGGCCAGTTAGGACTCTACAGTGAATTCAAGGCCAGTCTGTGCTATATAGCAAGGTCACATCTAAAAACAAAACAAAACAAACAACCCACTAACAAAATGTAAATAAGTCTAGGTAGATAAGAGAATTATCTCTGCCAGCAGACCAGTATTCTAAAAAGTCTCCTTGGTTTCACTAAAATGCTAAAGAATGCCATGAAAATCTGAGGGCCTTTCCAATTACAGTCAGGGAAAAAAATATCAGAAAAAGAAATCAGATGACTGGAACACATCCACCATACATCCACAGACCTGTCTTCACAGGTTTGGTTGCTTTATAGCAACACTGACAAACAGAAATACATGTTATTTTTATGAGGATTTAGTGTGCCAACCATGACTAAAAAAAAAAACCCATCAAAATGCAAATTATTTGTATAGCTTACAAAAATGTGTTCACATGTTATCACTGTAATTAATAAAATAAAAAAACAAAAATTCAAGCAAGCAAGTATGCTGAACACTCATTACCCTAACTGGTGTCAAAGGAAGCATTCATGATCTTTACAGAACCCGCCTAAGCTGGCAGGAAGGTCAATCTGATGACAGTATGCTGTTGCCAGAGGAGAGCTGCCCTGTGAGCTGGGAGCAGGGCTGGGGGTTGGGAATCGGGAGCTGAGAGGCGAACCTGAGGGGGAGACTGCCACCTGCTGGACAGCATCTTCAAACCTCTGCCAGCGCAGCCCAGCACCAGGCAGGGCACTGCAGAACAGGCCACCTTTGTAGTCCAGGCACCAGATAAACTTTTCCGAGACCGCCAAGCTGAGGATGCCATAGCCAGGACCGGAGTAGCCCATCCAGCTCTCTGCAAACTAATAAGGCCAGAGGCGTGAGTTCTGTGGCAAGAGACACACACAGCTTCATCACATTGTTACAACAAGAAAAGTGGACAGACTGTTAAAGTGAAGGGATCGCTGAGAAGCCTTGCCTACCCTGCTCTCCTCGGATCTAGTATCACAAACAATCTGGAACAGGAGCTGTGGTCCTCGTGGAAGACCCTATAACATCCCTGGACGACACTTTCTCATAGCATAGCACTCTTCCTAAGTGATGCTTGAAGGTGTATCCAACCACTTGGCAGAACAAGAAGACATTGCCATCTAGTAAGTCCACATTCAGAAACCATTCAACTGAGTTACCCTGTCCCTCTAAAAAAAACTGCAAAAGAAAACCTAACATTTTAAGTTAAGTTTATGATTCTACATTGGGCTGTGTTTATAGCCATCCTAGTATGCATTTTCCACATAGGATGCAGGCTGTGTATGCTGGCAGAACATGACATGACATCCTAAGAGATCTGGCTTTATTCTATGTGTACCTGACTTAACACAGGGAGGTGTATTCATCAGCACATGTATGAAAATCAACCTTCTGTGTAATGACTTATGACAGATGCACTATGGGAACAGCACTACCACGGTCTGCACTAGTTTTCCAAACATTGTTCTAACCTTTGGTGACACCTGGCATGTTGTATGGGAACAACTAGGGGAAGTGTTGGATAAGACACTATCTGAATTTTGTACCCTAAGGCTTCACTGCTATATTTTTTCATTTGTATTACATTTATTTAATGTACTTATATGTGTGCACACATGAGTGTGCTATAGCACATGTGTGGCAGTCAGAAGACAACTTGTCACAGTTGGTTCTCTCCTTCCATCATTTGGGTCCTAGACATGGAGCTTGGGTCATCAGGCATTAGTCTTTACCCACTGACCTGTCATGCTGGTCCATGCTGCTAAAATCTGTTTAAAAGTCAAAGCTAAATAAAGGGCATATACTTTATTATACATAGTTGCACAAATACCTGATATGGAAGCTAGTGTATGAAAGAGAATGGTGTCCACCTCTTCTCCACATGGCTCTGCTCACCACAGCAAACTTTTTTCTCCTAGCCCTTGTCCTCCAAAACAAAACAACCACCACCATTTCTAACCTTTTCTGCTATTTGGAGCAAGACCAGGCTTGGCAAAGCTTGGTAGGTGACTTCAGAGATCCAGGATCCTTCTCCACAGGTAAGGGCTTTCCTAAGCTGCCAACTAGTCCTAACATATACCAACAGTTACGATCTGCTAGCTAATCTCTCTGTCAGGCAACCACCCTGCTGTGGCTTCTCACAGCTCTGCACTCGGCTCACCACTAACCCAGGCCAACTGATATTCTGAACATGTGCCTGGCTTTCTGGAGATATGGAATCCACTTGCACTGTCAGTGATGAGCACTTAGCAGTGTGCTGAAAACATGAATGTAGGCTGCTGAACCAGCAGCCCACTTCTGGCAAATGCACTTCTGAGACACCAGACAAATGGGAGAGAATCCCGGGCCACTCTGAACTTCACTTCTAACGTGACATGGTGCACACACCTCTTCACTTTTGTTAGCTCCAATCCCTCCTCTGTAAAATGGGGACAACTGCACCCGTGTCCTAGTTTGTTTTCTTCCTTAAAAACTGACTTAGACGTGTGATGTGCTCAGCACACACCTGTACTGATCTTTTCTTTTCTTTTCTTTTCTTTAAACCAAAGCTGAGGACCAAACCCAAAGCCTTGTGCTTGCTGGGCAGGGGCACTACCACTGAGCTAAATCCCCAACCCCCTGTACTGATGTGATGGTGAGAACTGATAAACATCACATGCTGTTAGCTCTGAAGATGCAATGGTGGCCTCATATCAATTACTAGGGAATGTGGTGATGCAGGGTTAGTTCTGAAGCCAAATTTATTTGCTAAGACTTACTTGTTAAAAAAAAAAAAAGTACTTAAAAATCATTTTTAGGACTGGGCATGATGGCACAAGACTAACCCAAGCACTGAGGAGGCAGAGGCAGGTGGACCTCTGAGTTCAAGGCCAGCCTGGTCTACAGAGTGAGTTCCAAGACAGCCAGGGCTATATAGAGACCCTGTATTTAAAAAATCATTTTTAATATAAAGGTCCTAAGAACAGTAAATTACACTGACTGAGAAGCTCCATAGCAGATTAGGGGTTTCATTCTCCAAAGTGTGTCCTGGGGGTACTGTGTGGATGCTGAAGAAACAGCATTTCTGGAAAGACCCCCAGTTCATATTGATGTTCCTAGGAGTCAATGGACTCTGGAAAGGGGCAGGAATTACCCACCTCATATGTGTTTAGAGCAAACAGTCCTCTGCTCAGTGGTGTTCCAATGGCCCCAGGCTACCTGAAGTGCCCAAACTGGTCTGGCATTGCAAGACACCACTTTGTTGGCAAGAGGTCAACTGAGCAGGGTCAGAAGTACTACAGTTCCAATTATTAAGGGCCCCTGCCTAGGAAATTGCCCCAAACCCAGACTTCAAAGTTACAGAATTTGCAGGAGTATGATTTCCGTAAGAAGGAAAATAAAGGAGCCAAGGATGCCCCTTAAAGGAAGAGCAGCAGCTACCACAGCTGCCCTCTCAGTCATACTTCCTCCATCAGCACACAGACCTGATCTGTCTTGAGCAGTGTGGCGTCATCAGTCCCCAGCAGGCTCAGGTCCTGCAGAGAGCGACCAGCTCCAAGCTCTGCCACACTCGTCTCTGAGGATGAAGATGGGAGCCCATGGGCATAAATGTCTTCCTCATCACTGGATGTCACTGCCTGATCCTGGAAAGGTTGGTCCAGCCAATGCTCATGGGTGCTGGTCACCAAGGCAGAAGTAAGAGGAGTCACCTGTCCTTCCACATTTCCTATAGCACATTCAGCAGTGGGTATTTCTTTCTGACCTGTGTCATTATCGGTGACTACATGCCAAGGGTTTGAGCTCGGGTGGCTAGGAACCTCCACATTGGTCAGAATATCTGGCTCTGGGCTGGTCTCTTCAGTGTGGACTTCATAAACTCCAATCCCAGGCAGCCACTGCTCAGCACCTGGGGGCCAGCTGAGTCTGGAAGGTGCCATAAGTGAGTCCAGAAGAGGGGCTTCAGGAAAAGTGCTCTGGGGATCACTGAACTCCATGGTGTTCACTTCCCATGCCTCAGCAGAGCTATCCTGTTTTCTCAGACATAACTGTGTACGTCCTGCTGCATCAGCAGCAGGGGCAGGCTCCTCTTCAAGGCCTGAGATGATGTCACTACTTCCCATATTCTCCCCTGGCCGCAAAGGTGAATTCAACACTCCATGGAGCAGGTCCATGTCCTTTGTGTGGTCACACTGGGAAGGTGCCTTTCTAGTGCCATTTTCTCCATCCACTGGGTCAAGGGCAGATTCAGGAATCCCTAGGACACTGAATGTTTCAGAGCCATTGTCTTCTTGCAGGATCCCATTCACCTCAGCACTGGGGTTGCTCTCCTGGTCTGGAGACCCTGTGCTCAACTGATCCACACTACTGCCCAGAGCACTTGAGGTCATGGACAAGAGGTCTGTGTTCACGGATTGGGGGCTGTCACCAGGGAACTCGGAGCAGGGAGTTGACTCGAGGGAACTGTGGCAGGTGCTCTTGATTCCGCCTTCTAATTTAAAACGAGAACATCCAAAATAAGGCACGACTCTACATAAATAACCAGAATACTGAAAACACATTTGGCTCAAGAAAAAAGTATTTTAAATGAAGGATAGTTAGTAGGATATAAATTAATCTCTATAGTCCCAGAACGTGTGAGGTAGAGACTGGAATGGAACCTCAAGAGTTTGAGGCCAGTCTGAGCTACATAGTAAGTTCCAGGCTAGCCTCAGCTATTTGTTCTGTTCTCACACCCCCATAAAAAGAAGAGGGAGCTGGGCAGTAATTCCAGTATTTGGGAGGCAGAGGCAGATCTCTGAGTTCAAGGACAGCCTGGTCTACAGAGTGAGTTCCAGGACAGAGAAGGCTACAAAGAGAAATCCTGTCTTTAAAAAAAAAAAGGTAGAAATGCCCAGAAGCCTCATTAAAGAAATGCTAAGAAAGTGGAATAGGAATTAAGTACCATGGATCATAGGCCAATCTTTTTAAACTGTCAAAATGCATAAGAGTTCAATAATATTTTCCTTTAATAATATAGCAACCTTTAGCTAGAAGGGTCAATAGGCACCAAGGAGTAAATAGCTCAAAAAGTTCTATGTGGCTGGCTATGGTAGTGCACACCTTTGATCCCAGCACTTGGGAGCCAGAGGCAGCAATATCTCTGTGAGCTCAAGGCTAGCCTGGTCTACACAGTAAATTCTGGGTCAGCCGGGACTACATATAGAGATTCACCTTAAAAAAAAAAAAAAAGTTCTATGTTAAATCCCATATTTGGTAACATGTCAACACAAAATGTAAGATGTCTAACAAATATACCAGCATAAATCACTGTTTCAATGACTGTCCCACGCTTGTAGGATCTCTGGTCTAATGAATGGTATATATGGATGTGGTAGTTTGAATGTGATTGGCCCCCATAATTTCATAGGGAGTGGTACTATTAGGAGGTGTGGCTTTGTTGGAGTGAGCATGGCCTTGTTGGAGGAAGTCTGTCACTGTGGCAGCAGGCTTTGAGGTTTCCTATGCTCAGGATACTGCCCAGTGTCTTAGTTGACTTCCTGTTATCTGTAAGATGTAGGACTCTCAGCTCCAGCAGTACCACATCTGCCTGCAGGCCATGATGATAATGGACTGAACCTCTGAAGCTGTAAGCAAGGCACCAAATTAAATGTTTTCTTTATAAGAGTTGCTATGGTCATGGTGTTTCTTCATAGCAAGAGAAACCCTAAGACAGTGTACAAATCAATATCTTATATTAAATATTATCTTAAATATTAAAAAGAGCAAAACCCAGAGCCTTTAGTCAGAGCTTGACCACATGGATAAATGCCCTACCAACAAATGTCCTACAGAGATGCTTATGTGTGCACATGTGCACTGTTACTTTTGTGGGGAGGAGTGCTTTCAGTGTGTGAAGTTCTCTGTTCAGTCAAGAGCAGCAAGCACCCCTTTCGTGAGATGCATCATCCCTTCCTGGTAAATGTGCACATCCCTAAAGAGTTGGCCTTAGGTGCCACACGAGTCAGTGTGCACCTGCCCATGGACAGTACCTGTCTTTCTCTTCCTCCTCCTCTTCTTCACTTTGATGGGTTTCACAATAAGCTCCTGGTCAAAGTCTTCAGAACTGATAATACTGAATCTCTGTGAGGATGGCTGGCCACCCTGGTCCAGCTCAGGGGCAGCCTGAAGTCCGGGCAACAGCAGCCCAGAGCCACTGTCCGTGGAGTTGAGTGAACTGCTCCTGCTCCGTTGCTCACTGGCCACAGAACTGGCCACAGAAGAGCCTCGAAGTCTTGTCTCACAAACAGTGGCCCCCAGTGACTTCTCCACATGCTGCCCACGGACCTGCTCTGAACATCTTGTCTCCAGACCATCTCTCACTGAGAAAGAAGAGTTTAGTTTTACCACTGGTTCTTTCAGAGACATCTCTGTGCATCATTCAGTTTGCTAGCTTGAACACCAGCAGTCACAGGACAACCAAGACTCTCTCCTGCTAAAAACCGAGCAACTCCAAATTCCCCAACCCAGAGAAACTCAAAGGAGCACACAGAAGACAGCAAGGGGCCTTTGTGCTCCAGGAAGCTTATATATTAAAATCAGTAAAATAGTTCACTGCCGTTGTCTTTTGTAAACACCACCAGTAACAGAACATCACTAAATATAAAGCGTTTCTCATTTCAATTCTACAAATTCTTTATAAATTTTTCTGTATCAAGAACAGTTAAGTTAAATTCCTTACTTATACTATGCCTTCACTATACCTTAATATTACCCAAGAGGCATTAAAAAATGCCTGTGTTGGCGGACAGTGGTGGTGCACGCCTTTAATCCCAGCACTTGGGGGGCAGAGCCAGGAGGATTTCTATGAGTTCGAGGCCATCCTGGTCTACAGAGCAAGATCCAGGACAGGCACCAAAACTACACAGAGAAATTCTGTCTCAACCCCCTCCCCCAAAATGCCTGTGTCTTATAACCAAATTCCTTGAAACTCAAGGAAGAAAAGTGAATTTCCCATAGAATGGGTTCATAACAGAGGATAGAGGCGGGCAGTGTCAATACAAGCAGAGAGCAGGGTGAAGGCCAGTGGTAAAAAGCCAGTGAGCATCCCACTGCAGTGGACCCTCCCTCCTTCAACACAACATAACTGAGGGAAGTATCCAGGGCTGGGGCCTCCAATGCTAACACCCTCCACACGAAACTGCTGCGCACTCAGATCAGTGCAGCCTTCCTTTCCTTACCAAGTATCTACTGGTGCCATGTTCTCACAAGGTGCCATGTAACGGCAGTCAACAAGACACATGAACTCTCTCTCTCTCCTCTCTCTCTCTCTCTCTCTCTCTCTCTCTCTCTCTCTCTCTCTCTCTCTGGTTTTTCGAGACAGGGTTTCTCTGTATAGCTTTAGAGTCTGTTCTGGACTCGCTCTGTAGACCAGGCTGGCCTCGAACTCACAGAGATCCGCCTGCCTCTGCCTCCTGAGTGCTGGGATTATAGGCGTGCGCCACCACTGCCCGACGACACATGAACTCTTATCCTTGAGGCACAAACATTCACCTAAAGGTTGTTCACTAGGGCAGGAGAGGGGCTGACCTCTGCTCTGAAGTGACTTGCCGAAGATCACACAAATTAATGGGAGTGCTAGGTTTAGAGCTGTACTGTGTTATGTGGAACCACTATCAACATGTAACTACTGAAATTCAAGTGATTTAAAATTAAACAAAATTTAAAATTCAAATTATTAGCTACACTCTAACCACAGACACCTGGTGACTCCCTGCCAGACAGTGCACATTTGAAACAGTTATCCCTGCAGATAAACTGCTCCCAGAGAGCAGTGGCTGAGTCATTGCTCTTTTCTGTTAGCCACACTGTAACTTGCTTATCCTGTTTTAGGGGTCTTCAGATCGTAAGTCTTATGCACTTCTTATAAGAATTCTGGTTTTGGGGTTGGGGATTTAGCTCAGTGTTCAGTCCTCAGCTCTGGGGGAGGGGGAGAATTCTGGTTTTATAATATCAATTCCAAGTTGTCCTCTACTGTTTAAAAAGAAAACTGGCAACAATCAAGAGGGCTGGCATGATGCTGTCACCACCCAAAGCAGGGTTAGCTTGGAGTCCCAGTTACACGAAGCCGAATGAAAACACTGTTAGGACTCCTCGCTCACTAGGAGTAGTTACAGAGCAGGCATTTAGTATGGGCAAGGCCTGGGGCGCACCCCGCTCTGCAAAACAAAACAAGGTCTCACGGCAACACCTGTAGTCCTGGCACTCTGGAGGCAAAGGCAGAAGAAATGAAACTTTAAGGCCAACCTGGGCTATATTATAAGATCCTGTCTAAAAAACTAAAAACAAACTTAAAAACATTAGGGTTTGCATGAACTATAAAATTAAAAACCTGGGCTGGTGAGATGGCTCAGAGGTTAAGAGCACTGTCTGCTCTTCTAGAGGTCCTGAGTTCAATTCCCAGCACCCACATGGTGGCTCACAACCATCTACAATGAGATCTAGTGCAGGCATAGATGCAGGCAGAACACTGTGTACATAATAAATAAATAAATCTTTAAAAAAAAGAAAAGAAAAATTAAAAACCAAAGCACTGGTCAAAATATCAATCCCAAAGGACAGTCTGTGTCTAGGGCAATAGGTATATACTAGATTGCAAGTCTCATTGTTTTAAAATTACACAAATCTGTGTTTCAGAGATATTAACTACACACAGTGTCTCAGACAGGGCACCTTGAGCCAGGCAAGTGATTTCTGATTTCTCCTTCCTACTTACTCAACCACCCATCCTCACATTTAGAGCATCTCCACCACTGTGAGACTGTCCAATGTGTATCTTAGAGCAGGTCACTTCCATGCCAAGCATCCTGAATGTTTTCAGAATCCTAAGCCTACAAATACCTCCATGTTTAAGCAAACCCCAAGCTATCTTTCTTTCTTTTTTTAAAAATTTTTTTGTTGTTATTTGGTTTTTGGCTTTGGTTTTCAATACAGGGTTTCTCTGTGTAGCCCAGGCTAGCCTGGAACTCCCTCTGGCCTCGCCTGCTTCAGCCTCCCTGAGTGTTCAGATTAAAGGTGCACAGCTGGTTTAAACTACATTTATCTTTTTTTTGGGGGGGGGCTTTTCGAGACAGGGTTTCTCTGTGTAGCTTTGGCACCTGTCCTGGAACTCACTCTGTAGACCAGGCTGGCCTCGAACTCATAGAGATCCACCTGCCTCTGCCCCCCAGAGTGCTGGGATTAAAGGCATGTGCCACCGCCGCCACCACCTGGCTTAAACTGAATTTGTCTTACCACAAGCGGGAAGGGCATTTTACAGGGCACAGGACTCTGTACACACAGCACACTTGGCAGTGAATACAAACCTATGGATCCAAGTCCTTCAGGCCTGCTTGAAATCCTTATAATGTTCCTATCTCCCTTTAGGAAAAATATTTCATTTTCTGTGCAGGAAACAGACACAATATCACCCAATCCTTCCAAACCAGCAACAGTGGCCTGTCAAAACAAACATGAAACCAGGCATTAAAAACAAAAACAGAACAAGCAAGTGTGCTAATCCAAATAATTATAATTGTTGGATTTTGTTATGGCAGTTCTGGAAAACTCTTAAAAGCAAGTCAACCCACAGTTGGGTAGTATTTGATATATGGGACCTAAACCAAGTCACTTAGCACTAAGGTGTCACTGAGGTGGAGCTTCTCCCACCTCTCAGCCATTCTCTTCCTGGGCCTGCCAACTCTCACTCTTCTTATGAACCTAGCACTCTGACCTGCCGTCATCCCGCCTATTTTGTGCTTCAAGGACTCAGTGTGTGCCGGGCCAAAGCCGGGCCAGTTCTTGGGGCCTGTGCACACAGCACAGGCTTTCCCCTGCTGGGCTTCCTTTCCTGTTCACTGGGAAGGCTCAGCCTTACGAAGTGCTGCTTAAGCACTGTCATCTTGAACAAGTCTCCCCAGTGGTTGACAGCATGTGCTACAAACCTCTATGTCATGCATCTCTCCTGGACTGGCTAGGAATGATATACCAGCCAACAAATGCCCTTATTCTGTGCTTTCTTTCAGGAGACCAGGAGCCTTGCAGCCCAACACTTTTGAGTAAATGAAAGAAGGGAGGAAAAGGTCCCTGGCTAAAAGCAGATTGCATCCCATAGGATTATCCTGAGTCTACACAAATTTAAACCAGTTCTTGCTTTTCAGCTGACAGTATGCATGAGAGATTAGTTGACTGCAGGAGACACTGAGCCTAGGTTCTCTGCTAATTTTTAGGCAGCCTTGACAGAAAGCTGGAAACACGACAGTAGGTTCCCAAAGCTGCCAATCATGGTGCTTCAGAGAGGTGCAGACTCTGCCGGTGGAGTCAGTGTCTGTTCACAGACACACTGTCTCCATTTCCCTGCCTATGAAATGAAGTTAATTATACCTGTGTTGAGAGGCACAGGGGAAGTGCTCAGATGAAAAGGACTGATGCATAACTGCAACATGTCTTAAAGCCAATAATTAAGTTCAACAGGAACCCAGGAGAAAAGTTAAGTCATCCATAATGGGAGAAGCTAAATGAACTAATGAAGGGTTAGAAGGTGAGCCCTTAATCTAGAACCCTGGTGCCCTACTGTACAGATAAAAGAACCAAGTTCAGAGAGATCATAGACTTGTAGGGCCAAGTTACCTCTGCACCAAAAGTGTCACCAAGCATGGCTGGTAACTAGGGAGGTGTCAGTGGGGCAGGTGAGTTTGATTCTCTGTGGATGCTCTCTCTAGAGATGCTGAGCCACAGGCCCACAGAGCTAATGTGGAGGGAGAGAGCCTGTCCTGGATTCTGGAGGCCTAGAGCAGGGAGTAGGGCAGGCAAGAAGCTCTGATCTTAGGACAAGAAGTAACTGAAACCAAACAGCTTTGTTTAAAGTCCTAAATCAGATTCTGGGAGTGACCTGTTATCACCTTGATCCAGGCAGAACTTGTTTTCTACTGGGTATTAATGATCCTGGGAAGTTGCCAAGATATGCCAGAAAGTTTCTAAAAAGAAAGGCGAAAAAGGCAAAATAATATAGCTGTCTTTGGATAAGAAGCACAGTAAAAGAAAAAGAAAAAACTCAACAAACCAAAAAGCCAAAACAGCAAAGGGAAGAGCGCGTGGGAGGGAAGGACCCTGCTCCTGGGCTGGCGCCATCCCTGAGGCCTGGGAGTCAGTCCTCAGAGTTACTGTTTCTCTAACATTTGAGGCATCACTGGGTGAGATTACAGCAGTTTAGTAGCCAGAAAATATAATCTAGGAAGCCCTGCTGGTACAGGTGTAATCCCAGGTACTTGACAGGCTGAGTCAAGGCAATCAAAAGTTTAAGGCCTATCTGAGCTATAGAAAGGGTTCAAGACCAGCCCGGGCAGCTTAATGAGTCCCTGTGTCAAAATAAAAAAACAAAAACAAGGGGTTGGGGATTTAGCTCAGTGGTAGAGTGCTTGCCTAGCAAGTGCAAGGCCCTGGGTTCGATCCTCAGCTCCACCAAAAAACAAAACAAAAAAAACAAAAACAAAAACAAACAAACAAACAAAAAAACCAGAGCTAATGATATAGCTCCATAGTAGAGCATCTGACTAGCATTCATGAGGCCCTGGGTTCAACCCCAAGTTCTGTAAATGTCAAACTAAAACAAAATACATGACCTAGAAGCGAGGCAGAGTATGTGCTTAACATGTACAAACACCCTGAATTCAATCACGAGAAAAATGTATGCATGCATGAATGAATGAATACATACATACATGCATGCACAGAAAGGAAGAGAAAGGAAGGGAAGGGTGGGTCGGTGAGAGACTTGGCAGCAAAGACCTGAGTTCAATCCCTGGAAGGACAGAAACAACTCCACAAGTGTCGTCTGACCCTCACATAGGTGCCAGGACATGCAGGTGTGATCACAAGTAGGCACATGTACATGCACATACACACAACATACACAAATATAATTTTTAAAAATGACCCAGAAAGGTTATAATGAACAAGTTTAATTTGGGGCCTTAAAGACCCCCCCAAAACATCTAATTTTTTTTGACAAAGTAGGACTATGAATGTCAAAGAGCAAATTATTTTTCAAATCTACAAAAATTACTGAACTCCATTTGATTTCCTTGATTGTCTCAAAGGAAAAAAAAAAAAAAAAAAAAAGCAAGCATTAGAGTTAGTGCTGTTCCTTCATCTCTCCAGGAGCCCAGTGGCTAAACACCTGAGGACCTGACCCTCCTCTTGCCCCATGACCCCAAAGACAGGTTCCCACACACCTGGTTGATGGTATCCAGAAGATAGATACTGTACTCATTCCAGCTCAGCACCCAGCCTTCTCGAAAGAAGCATGAAACGAGCCCCAGGTGTTTCTCAGGTGAGCTGCAGCCTCCCCCATCAGGCTCCAGGCGAGGATAGAGTTCAAAAGGTGTGACTCCTCCAGCAAAGACATCCTTGAGGATAAATGTGGCTTGAACCGTCCCATGGACATCGGCCTTCCACAGCCTTAGCCCAGGCCGGGCTGCGTACAGAGTGAGGTCACTTTGCTTACACAGTCCTGGTATAAAACAAGCACCAAATTTCCCAGTACTAAAATCGGAAGAAAAAAAAAAAAAAAAACGAAAGAAAGGAAAAAAACAAAAAACAAAAAAACAGGCATGGACTGACTTGAAGTGATATAATCGTCAACCCCTAATATCAACTCTAAGAATCTACTAACACAAGTCCTTGTCCTGTCTACTGAGTGCTGGTCACTAAGTCACACTGGCATCCTTGCCCCACCCAGGCCCCACCATGCCTTCACAAGTACACACCACCTGGAGCAGGTATCCTAGATTCTGGGCTCATCAACAGTACCCACCACAGCTTGCTTGCCCATGCTCACGTCCATTCTCTCTTTAATTCTTGCTGCAACTCCACGAAGCAACTATTAGAGCCGCTTCTGTTACAGAACAAAAAGTGGCAGGTGCAGGCTGTCCCTGCTAACTCTGCCCTGCAGGGCTGTCCCTTCTCCAGTCTGATCCTGTGGTCACTCCCTCGTTTCTTGAATGAGAAGCTTTACATCTGGACTAGCTCATCTATATCTCTTCCCAAACTTCTCCAAACCCATCAAGTGCACCAGTTTCTCTTCCCATTCTCAAGCTTGGTGTCATTTTCTGATAAAACGATGAAATACCCAATACACCCAAAAGAGTCTATGTGGAAGCTGAAGAGATGGCCCTGTGGTAAAGTGCACTGTTGCTCTTGGTGATGTCCCAGATTTGGTTCCCAGGACCCACATGGTGGCTCACAATCAGCTGTAACTCAAGTTCTAGGGGATCTGATGCCCATTTCTGACCTCCTTGGGTACCAGGCACTCATATGCTGCATATACATATACATGCAGGTATAAGACTCATAAAATAAATAAATATTTTTTTGTTTTTCAAGACAGGGTTTCTCTGTGTAAACAGTCCTAGCTGTCCTGGAACTTGATCTGTAGACCAGGCTGGCCTTGAACTCACAGAAATCCACCTGCCTCTTGCCTCCCAAATGCTGGGATTAAAGGTGTGTTCCACCACACTCAGCAATAATTTTTTTTTTTTTAAAGATAAAGGTGCTGGGTGACAGTGGTGCACTCATTTAATCACAGCACTCAGGAGGCAGAGGCAAAGCAGATCTTTGCATTCAAGGATAATCTAGTCTACAAAACAAGTTCCAAGACAGCCAGGATTATACAGAGAAACCCTGTCAAAAATTTTTTTTAGCCAGGTGGTGGTGGCACACACCTTTAATCTCAGCACTCAGGAGGCAGAGGCAGGTGGATCTCTGTGTGTTCGAGGCCAGCCTGGTCTACAGAACGAGATCCAGGACAGGAACCAAAACTATAGAGACACCCTATCTCAAAAAACAAAACAAAACAAAAACCAAACAAATAATGAACAAATTAACAAAATTAAAAAAAATATTTATTTATTTATTATGTATACAGTGTTCTGTCTGCACGTATGCCAGATCTCAGTACAGATGGTTGTGAGCCACCATGTGGTTGTTGGGAATTGAACTCAGGACCTCTAGAAGAACAGCTAGTGCTCTTAACCACTGAGCCATATCTCCAAGCCAAAAAAATTTTTTTATAAGAGTGTTCACAATAAATATCATAAAACCTAATGAATGTGCACCAGGGACCCGTTCTCTACCTTCAGACCAAGTCAGCAGCTGCATCCATGCATGCACTTTGGACTCCTAATGATTTGCCCTGGCCAAAATTCTGACCAATGGTCTAAATTTTGTGTGTATCATTCTCGTTTTTATTGATACTTCAGTTACATATCTCTTTACCCCAACACTAATTTGGCACTTTAATTTTAATAAATGATGCCCTTTGTATAATTTGGCAGCTTGTCTTTTCAATATTTTTAATTTGGGGATATTTTTTTTTTTAATTATGTGCTTTTGTGTGTGTTTACATGCACGTGAAAGCAAGTGCCAGTGGAGGCCAGAAGATGGCATAGTATCTCCCCTGAAACTAGAGTTTGAGGTAGTTGTGAGCCATCTAGTGTGGATGAGGGGAAAGGAACTCTTATCCTCAGTAAGAACACTTATGTGCTCTTATCTGTTAGGTACCTCTCCAGCTCTACACATACATTTATACATAGTGTACACATACACACCCCACTTTTTGACAATTTTAAGTAACTTGTGTTTTATACTTAACATTGTTTCTAAGATTTATCTTTGATTTTAAAAAGGAAGCTATGGTGCTTCTTCATTTTGACTGCTGTAAAGTTTTTTCACAATGTATTCAAATTTTAAAATTATCCCTTTTTTGAGGTAAGATGTCATTATATAGTCCAGAGTGACCTCAAACTCAAAATTCTATTGTCTCACCCTCTTAGATTCCATAGAGACTACACCTGACTTCATATTGCTAAAAAAATCCATATATATTGCTACAAAATGCTTCCTGGGGATACTGGAATATGCATGAATTTGGGGAAAGTGTGCATATCTATGAATCTAATATTTACCTTATTTAGTTTTTATGATACTGGGACTTTAGCCATGAGCCTTGAACATGGTAGGCAAGCACTCTACTACTCAGCTACACATGAAGTATTTGTTTTTAGAAATAATTTATTCTAGGGCTAGAGAGATGTTTCAGTGGTTAAGAGCACTTGCTGCTCTTCCCGTGGACTTGAGTTCGATTCCAAGTACCCACATCAAGGTAGCTTACAACCTATAAACCAGGGGACTCCTCAGACAGCTATACTCACATTGACAAACACACACACCTAATTAAAAATAACTAAATAAAATCTGTTTTTCTTTCCTTCCTTCCTTCCTTCCTTCCTTCCTTCCTTCCTTCCTTCCTTCCTTCCTTTTTTTTTTCCTAGGCAAGGTTTCTCTGTGTAACAGCTCTGGCTGTCCTAGAACTCACGAGGACTAGGATTAAAGGTGTGCACTATTATGCCCAGCTCTAAATAAAATCTTAAAAATAAATAATTTATTTAATCTTATTACTGGATTGTTGCTGTTGTTAATTTGTTGGGTTTGAGGCAAGGTCTCATGAAGCCAATGCTAGCATGGAACTTGCTAGTCTATGGTGATTGCTATACAACCCAGGATGACCTTGACCTTCTGATCTACTTGTCTCCACTAACCAAGAGCTGGGATTACAGGGGTGTACCACTGAGCCCACCTAAGACATTTTGTTCCTTTTCCTTTTCTTTCCCTTATGGCTGGAGATTAAACTCAGGGCCTCATCCATGCTAGGCAAGTACTCTGCCACTGTGCTACCAGTCTGGTATTTGAATTACTATTATTTTTTGGCACAGAACTCGGAATGGAGCCCAAGCTTCACATATGCTAGGTATATGTTGTTTGTTTGGTTTTCTGAGACAAGGTCTCATTATGCAACCCTGGATGGCCTGTAAATGACTGTGTAGACCAGGTCTGCCTCTGCTGGGATTAAAGGCATGTGTCACTATGCCTAGCTTTCTTAAGCTATTTTGCATAATAGTACTATGTGCCACAAACATTTTTTGCACATCCTTCCTAGGATACAGGCCTAGTAAAGTTATTTTCAGAGTAAGATTGTTGAATTGTTGCATTCAAGTTTATAGTCAATATGCTTATACCAGTCTACCCATGAGACCCCGACCTCAGCCCCTGCTGCACGGACTGAGTTCTCAGGAACTCTCACTGTTTTATGCTGTGGATATTGCTCTGTGTCAATAAAGTTCTGATTGGCCAGTGGCCAGGCAGGAAGTATAGGTGGGACAAGAGAGAAGAGAATTCTGGGAAGTAGAAGGCTGGAGAGAGACACCGCCAGCCGCCGCCATGAAAAGCAACATGTAAAGACACTGGTAAGCCACAAGCCATGTGGCAAAGTATAGATTAATAGAAATGGGTTAATTTAAGATAAAAGAAGTAGATAACAAGAAGCCTGCCACGGCCATACAGTTTCTAAACAATGTAAGTTTCTGTGTGCTTTCTTGGTTGGGTCTGAGCGACTGTGGGACTGGCGGGTAAGAGAGATTTGTCCTCATTGGGCCAGGCAGGAAAACTCTAACTACAGTTTTATATCTTTGTCAATGCTCAGAGTTCAAACTGAAGAGTTTTAGCTCACCTCTAAGCCTTTTTCTAAACAGTTCTTTCTTAAAAGGGCACTGGCTTGAGTGTGCAGTTATCAGTCTTTTGAGATCTCCATGTGCTAAGCTGTAGGAAATGTGATGTCCTCACTCAGGAACAAGCAGAGCCTGAAGGAGAATGCTACAGGACAGCTCAAAACCATTCTCAGTTTCCTGTCTGAGAAGCTACCTAGTCCCATCTATTCACAGCCCATGTCTTTTCACTCCCCTCACCCTACGAGGATAGTTATCTGGGGGTGGGGGAGCTCCTCTGCATGTCTCTCTAGGCCCACTGGCAGCTTAGTAAATAATACCTCTAGATAGGATCCAGGGAAGATATTATATGTCAGATTCAGCTTTGGAACAAGGATCGTTCGACTAATCAACTGTTTTGAGTCCACAGAGTTTTCATAGACAACTATGTAATAGGACTGTGTCTGATTCTTGTCTTGACTGGGTTTGTTCTAGTGAGGCTCCCTAAACAAAAAAGCCCAAAGAAATTCTAGTGAAGCAGCCCAGTGCCTCTTCTTCCACCTGTCAAGTCATCTGTTTGGGGTCCAGCTGTTAAGTCTGTCTTCTTTCTCTAGGGGAGCTCTTCACTCTTATCACTTCCGGTTGATGCTGTATATAACCAGAGCATGTGCTTTAACATGCACTCAGTGCCCCGAAACCTCCTGTAAAACTGTGATGTTAGAAGGCGTGTGTAGGTGAAGATGAAGATGAACTCTTCACCAGGGCTCACCCCACACTACAGCAGGCATTTGTATAGGAGGAGAAGCCGCCATCTTGAAGAGGGGGCCTAGGGAGAGCTGGCTTTGAGAATGGGGGTGTGTCCAGGGGGGAAGAGGGCTCTGTGAGGGAGCTGACAGAAGATATTTAGCTGGAAAGGACCAGCCCATGAAGCAGCCATTCCCAAACACTTGGCGAATGAAGCATGTGGACAGGTTTAGTCTCATCCTTGTAATCATCACCTAAGGCAGCACATGACAGAAAGGTAAGCCCTAGGACAAGTTAGAAACTCTTGCATTTATCTTGCTTTACACTCTAAGGTTCTATAAATTCATCATTCTCCTGAGAAGGAGAACATATTCCTCTGTTTCTGCATGCTGGACCAGTGGCCTAGAGTATACTTTTAGTAAAGGCTGCCAAAAACCCTACCATACCACACACAGGACAGGCATAGAACGTTTCCAAGCACGAGATAAGGGAGCCAGACCTTTCTCTTTTTTTGTTGTTTTCCTTTCTTCTTTCTTTTCTTTCCTTTCCTTTCCTTTCCTTTTCTTTTCTTTTTTCTTTTTTGGTTTTTTGAGACAAGGTTTCTCTGTGTAGTTTTGGTGCCTGTCCTGGAACTCATTCTGTAGACCAGGCTGGCCTAGAACTTACAGAGATCAGCCTGGCTCTGCCTCCCGAGTGCTGGGATTAAAGGCGTGCACCATCGCTGCCCGGCAGGCTTTTCTTTACAGTCCTCAATTCTTCCAATGAGATAGAACTTGCCATCAATCAGAAGGAGATATACACAGAGATAAAGTCAGAACTCAGTTCTGCAGGACCAGGCTGCATAATTCTAGAGGTTTCTAGGGCCAAGAGGAAGATCCCTATTATAAAAAGGCCAGGTTATTTATATAAAAAGGCATTAAGAAGGTACTGAGGAGTTGGGGATTTAGCTCAGTGGTAGAGCGCAAGGCCCTGGGTTCGGTCCTCAGCTCAAAAAAAAAAAAAGAAGGTACTGAGAAAAGAACACAGGAGCCAAAGAACGGGTATAAGAGAATCTTCCAATAGGAAAGTTGCCAGGCAGAGAAGAGAATAAGCCTAGTGTTGCTGCAAAGCACAAGGCATGGGATAGATCATGAATGCACTGGACTGTCTGCTCTTACTCTCCCTCCCTTCACACTTGTCACCAATGGCACCACCAGCCCCGGGAGGCCTCCCCATGCCTGTCAATCTCTTTCTTCTCTAGTCTGCCTCAAATCCTCTCAACATTCCCTAACCCACTGCCATCCCAAACCTCCGCAGGCAACAATACCCCTTTACTGAAAGGACGACACAAGATGGGAGCCCCCTCACTCCCAAAACTATTTCACAGCAAGCTCCCAACATCCACTTGGCTCCTGGCCCTCCTTCTCAGGTAAGGTCCTTCACTTTCTGCCTCCCCTCCCCATCTCCACACAAAGTAGCTACAGAGGGCTACAAGCTTTTTCCTTTTCCTTTTTTTTTTTTTTTTTCAGGAGGACAGTAATATTCAGGATGCATATGTTCCTTTTGTGGGGAGTCTTAGGTCTTTAGCCTTCTCTTTGCTGTCCTTCCTCTAGCAGGTTATTTAAGGACAGACATACTCTTTCAGCCTAGATGCCTCCCCTTCTTAGCCTCTCCTACTCAGTATGTAGTCCTCACACCCACAAGAACCCTTCTCTGACCCCAGGCTGAGTGAAAGCTTACTTAAATTTCTTTGTTTGTTGAAACAGGATTTCTCTTGCATAGCCCTGGCTGTCCCGGAACTCATTTTGTACACTAGGCTGGCCCCAAACTCAGAGATGTGCCTGCCTCTGCCTCCCTAGTGCTGGGATTAAAGGTGTGCACCGCTGCCAACCTGCCCCTGCTTAAGTTTCTATAGCATGCTGAAGTGTACTCCATAGCCATTAGCAAAACCCTCATTAAGACCTGGATCTGCCTTTTAGTCTCCATGATGGGAGAGGCCCACATCTGCTAGGCTATCTAGTCTCATCACAACCTGCTAGTATGCAGCACACTAGGAGCCAGGGGCACAAGAGAGGACCATGGGAGAAACCATGCTTGGAGTAGACACACGACACTGTCTCCTAGGCTTCTCAGACCCAGCCCTGGGTTGCAGTGGCTATGATCCCAGGCCCCTGAATCTCAACTAGAAGACTTCCTGTTCCAATCAGACTCCATGAAGCATAGGCTACCAGGAACCACAGCTGGTGTGGCTGTGGTCTCACATCTGGCTACCAGGAAACCTAGGAGAGCTTAGAGACCAGGACGGAGCCACATGAATGTGCCTGAAGCTTACCTTTTCCTTGGCTGAGACCCAATCTGCTTGACAGCCCGTTCCTCTGTGTAAAGGAGCAGGCTTCTCTGCAGGGTCGACACGAGCAGCACTTTCTGGCTGTAATCCAGCTGCACAATGGAAGACGGCTCTTCCAACACAAGGTGTGAGCTGCAGGTACCCTGTGAGAGAGAGCCAGTGGTGGGTCAAAGCTGCCCAGCTTCCCTCACAGTGGTCAGACATACTTCTTGCTAATGTACTGAACTCAAAAGTACTCTGTGGTACCAGGCATGGTGTGTATACCTACAATCTCAGCACTTGGAAGACAGAGGCAAGAAGATCAAGAGTTCAAGGTCATTCTTGGCCATATAATAAGTCTGAGGTCAGTCTGGGCTACATGAGGCCCTGTCACAACAAAACAAAACAACAACAAAAAGTATGCTTTAATTTTCTCCAGATTCATTGTTAACCTACTGCAAATGACATTGGGAAAATTCCTTACTAACAAGAAAACAATAAATATTAACATCTATCTCATACTATCCCAAGGTTGAAAAGAAACATCAAAAAACCTACATATTTCTCTAATAATGTTCTAGTAAATAATTCAAAGAAGAATCCATTAAAAATATGCCATACCATGTGTATTAAGTATTAAGCATCTTATAACATATAAGAGAGTATGATTGTCTACGAAATCACTGTGACAGTGAGCTGCTCTCATATTCTCTGAAGCAACCCTGTAGGCATTATATCCTTCCAACTGGAAGGGTCACAGAAAACATGTCAGAAAGAAATTATAGGGATGGCTCAGCAGATAAAACAGGCTTGTCACACAAGCCTGATAATTATTAAAGTAGAGAACCGACTCCTGAAAGTTGTCCTCTGACCCTGACATGTGACCTTGAATTCTCCATACCCCTCCTTACACACACACACACACACACACACACACACACACACACACACTCACACACACACTAAAAATGTGTTAAATACATGATTAACAGTGTTTTATAGATATACAGTGATTTTCTAAAGTCATTTTACTGTTTTTTTAAAAGATTTATTTATTTATTATGTTCTGTCTGAATATATGCATGCAGGCCAGAAGAAGACACCGGATCTCATTACAGGTGGTTGTGAGCCACCATGTGGTTGTTGGGAATGGAACTCAAGACCTCTGGAAGAACAGCAGGTGCTCTTAACTGCTGAGCCATCTCTTCAGCCCCATTTTACTGTTAATACAAAACACATTCATGTATCAAAAGTCTGATATTACTCCAGGTATGGTGGTACATGCTGCTAATCCCAGCATTCAGGAGGCTGAGATAAGTTTTGTTGTGAGTTCAGAGCCAACCTGAGCTAGATATAAAGACTCAGTCTCAAAAAGCCTTTTTCTGTCACTCTTTGCTTCAGTGGCCTCTCCTGGTTCCATCAGCAGTCTGCTCACAGAGATGAGGGAAGATGAGTAAAAACTGCAGCAGCACTTTGATCAACTGCCTAAGAATAATGCTGCAAGAGCTGGGCGTGGTGCAGGCCTTTAATTCCAGCACTTTAATCCTAGCAGAGCTAGGCAGATCTCTAAGTTCAAGGCCAGCCTGATCAATATACCAAGTTCGAGGACAGCCAGGGCTGTACAGAGAGACTCTGTCTCAAAACAAAAACAAACAAACAAAAAGAATAATACGGCTGGGGATTTAGTTCAGTGGTAGAGTGCTTGGCAAGCAAGTGCAAGGCCCTGGGTTCGGTCCTCAGCTAAGAAAAAAAAGGGGAAAAAAAAGAATAATGCAACATTACTGACCCTTCTTGTGTCTGAGAGGTCAATGAGATCCACTGATAAAATTTATACACAGTAAAATCCACCATTTTTAGGTTTCTGACTTCAATTTTGATGTATCTATAGTTATCTAACTACACCACAATCAACTACAATCAAGATTGTGAAATTTTGCCGGGCGGTGGTGGCGCACGCCTTTAAACCCAGCACTCGGGAGGCAGAGCCAGGCGGATCTCTGTGAGTTCGAGGCCAGCCTGGTCTACCAACTGAGTTCCAGGAAAGGCGCAAAGCTACATAGGGAAATCCTGTCTTGAAAAACCAAAAAAAAAAAAAAAAAAAAAAAAAAAAGATTGTGAAATTTCCATCCTCTCTAAATACTGAGAACTTTGAAGGTAGATTCCCCTTCTCTGAGTTAGTTAGAATGTAACTTTCTAGTTTCTAATGTAGCCTATGATAGGATTACACTATGCTGTATTTCATAAAAACAAGTATTCTCTTAGTCTTTCTTTTCCCCCAAATCTCATTAAGCACCTGTGTCTTTTTTTTTTTTGAGCTGAGGATCGAACCCAGGGCCTTGCGCTTGCTAGGCAAGCGCTCTACCACTGAGCTAAATCTCCAACCTGTACCTGTGTCTTTTAAAATAAGTTTTCAGGGGCTGGAGAGAGGGTTCAGCAGTTAGGAGCATGGGCTGCTCTTCCAGAGGCCCTGGGTTTGGTTCCCAAGACTCACAAGTATGGTGATATTTTATTTGTACTGAAATGTTATTTTATTTGTATATAGGCGGATCTCTGTGTGTTCAAGGATACATCCAGTGTGGTGACACATGCCTTTAATCTCAATACCAATCAATAGAAGACCTGGAGGTCTGTACAGATAGGCAGTGACGAGGAGGTCATGTGGTTGGGTTTACAACCAATGAGAAGGCAGGACAGAAAGTCTATAAAAAGACAGGACACAGGAAGTAGGCCTCTTGCGGAGAGGTTTTCAGCTCTCAGCTATGCTCTGACCTCTTGGCTTTTAACTCTGCAATTGGCTCTGTGTTTCTTATTTAACAAGACAAGGTTACATCTACACACAAGGAGACTCACACCACCTCCAACTCCAGTTCAAGTTCACTCCAAAGGATATGATGCCCTCTTCTGGCCTCTAATGGGGTACTGCACCCAAGTGATACACAGACAGACATACATGCAGGCAAAACATTCATGTACATGAAATACAAATAAATCTTTAAAAAGAAATAAAAACTTTTCAGGGTGTTTCTGGACATTTTTCCCCCAAATTTTATTTCCCTTCCATTCCTGACTAGGGTCGCTTGAGTGGCTTCCTTTAGCAGTCTGCTCATAGGGACAGGAGTGGATGGCAGGGAGCAACAACTCCATAGAAGCACCAGGAAAGAGCAGAATCTAAACCCTTGATACCTTGACAAGAGATGTTCCCACAGAACAGCAGTTCTAAGTGGGATCCACATACCACTAGGTCTCTAAGACTCTATCACAGCATATGCCAGGCTAAAACCATTTTCATAGAATACTGAGATATTGTTATATGCCCTTTATCTTAAATTTAAAATTGTATTTTATGTGTATGGGTGTTTTGCCTGATGTATGTTTGTATACCATATATGTACCTGGTAGCCATGGAGGCCAGATGAAGGTGTCAGATTCTCTGGAACAAGAGCTACAGATGGTTATGAGCTATCATGTGAGTGCTGGGAATTGAACCTAGGTCTTTTGGTAAAGCAGTCTGTGCTCTTAACCTCTGAGCCATTGATAAACCAGCCTGCCTCCAACTTAGGCTTCAAAGCCATCTTTTTTTTTTGAGCTGAGGATCGAACCCAGGGCCTTGCACTTGCTAGGCAAGCACTCAATCACTGAGCTAAATCCCCAACCCCTCAAAGCCATCTTATAGTAAAGATAAACTAGGTCCACTCATGTTTATAATTAAATCTGTTTATCAAGGATTGGGTCATGCCTCACCTGTAACCTGAACTACAGATGGTAGCTCTACTGCCTGTTGCAGGAAACAGCAACTGTGTCGTTGTTTCTAGTGGTTGTTATGAGCACCTTATTACGTTGCCCCCATAATTCTGTCTATTTGTCTGCCAAATCCCTTACTTGGAAACTACCTACCTTGGTGCTATAAAAACCTTTATCTTGCCCATGTTCAAAAATTAAAAACACTTACTTTTTGGCCATGATGGTTTGGGTTGGTGATCTTTCTCCTCCCATCTTTGGGATTAACACCATCTCTCCATCTGCATGCCCTTTCCATCACTACTGTTGTTTTGCTGTCGTGGATGTGTCATGCCCAACAAACTGCCCACCAAATGCTTTCACTGAAAGCACAGGAACCACTGTTTACAGAGCCACTTGGAACCTCATCATGAACCCTGACCACTTCACCAGACTACAAAAGTCACCATTCTCCCACCACAAACTCACACTAGAAATATGAGTTCCCCTGGAGAACATCTTGATGAAGAAAAGTGGCAATTTCAGCCCTAGGAAACGGTGGTTTTGCACTGGATAGGACCAAATGGAATGTGCACACACGGACCTTCTGCAGAATGAAGCACACTGCGTCTCCAGGAAAGAACCTGTAGCCGGTGGTGGCGGTGCACACCTTTAGTCCAAATGCTCAGGAGGCAGAGGCAGGTGGATCTCTGAGTTCGAGGCCAGCCTGCTCTACAGAGTGAATTCCAGGACAGCCAGGGCTATACAAAGAAACCCTGTCTTGAAAAACAAAAAACAAAACAAAACAAAAAATTCTGTGCCATGGCAGGAGTGTAGCTCAAACCAGATGCTGTCTTCACACACTATTTTCACTTGAAACACTATAATTACAGGGAGTGAGGTGTTGGCAGACATTATCTATGTAAATAAAGAAAGCTTGTTGTTTCAGTATTTGTTACCTTCAAGAGAAGATGAAAATGTTGAAAACTTGTATCTATATAAATTAGACAAAGTCCCAAAAGCTGGAGAATTTTGTGATCAGCATGATGGAGATATTAGTAATGGCATTTTTCTTTCTTTTTAAAAAAACTATTTATTTATTTTATACAATATGAGTATTTTGTCTACATGAATGTTTATGCACCAAGTATATGCCTGATGCCCCAGAAGCCAGAAGAAGGTGTCAGATTACATAGAACTAGAGTTAGTTGTGAGCCACCACTGGGTGCTAGAAACTGAACTCAGGTCCTCTCACCCAGTGCTGTTCTCAACCGCCTACCTAGTCATCTCTCCAGCCTCAGCCTTCTGATGGTATATAATACATGTGTGAACATCTGGAAGATCAGCACCATCTGAGACTCCTATTCTACCAAGTGACCGGCATGTAATACTGAAAACCATGCAAGGGCAAGAGACCCCTCAAAGTACGAGATAAACCACAGGTTTTAATGTGACAAGGCAGGAAAAACCCACCAGTGGTTTCAGATTCCACACTGCAATCAGTTTTTAAAGAGACCCCCACGTGATAAGGCTGCTCCCTAAAGCCACAGGATAGGCTGCCTCTCTATGAATTGTCTGTGAAGCAGTCCTCAGAAGCCTTAGGAACAATATATGTTACTGCTTTTACTTTTGAAAGATTTCTTTGTATTTTATGTGCATGAGTGTTTTGCCTGCATGCATGTCTATACACCTTGGGTGCCTAGTTCCCAGAGGTCATGGAGGGTGCTGGATCCCCTGGGAATGAGTTCCAGAGAGTTGTGAACTCTCACTATGAGTGCTGGGAACAGAACCCAGCTCCTTTGGTAGAGCAGCCAGTAAGTACTCTTAATCTCTAAAATATCTGTGGTGGTTTAAATAAGAATGGCCCCCACAGGCTCATATTGGTGTGGTCTTGTTGGAGGAAGTATGTCACTGGGAGTGAGCTTTGTAAATAAACTCACGCTAAGCCCAATTTTTCTCCCTCTCTCTTCCTGCTGCCTACAGATCAGGATGTAAAGCTGTCAGCTCCTGCTCCAATGCCATGCCTGTCTGCTTCCGACCATAGTAATAGTGGACTAACCTCTGAAACTGCAAGTGAGTCCCCAATTAAATGCTTTCTCTTAGAAGAGTTGCCTGATCATGGTGTCTCTTCAGAGCAATAGAACACTGACCAAGACAGCATCTCTCCAGCCCTGCCAGTGCTTTTGGCTGCCCACTAAAACCAGATGATAAGATCTTATTGCTGAAGACACCCACGCTTAGGTTGCAGGGCACAGAGAAATCAAGCAAGAACTAAGCTGGAAGCTTACTTCTTGCCGCCCAGTTTTCAGAGTGCCAGAAGGTAGTGCTATGCAGGTTTCTAGAAGAAAAAACAATCGCGAGTCCTACCCCATTCTGGACCTTGAGTGCTATACTATCCACCTGCCAGGCGGAGTATGGCAAAGGTCCACACCACAGGAGGGAATTCGCGCCTGTCATTAGAAAGCTGGTCAAAAGCCCACAGATGGAGGGGTCAGAGGTACTAGCAGGGAAGCTACTATTGTTGTTTTGCTGGATGGTCATGTTGTGCCCATCACATGACCTTCTAAATATTTGTGTTTATGCTCTTAGATTAGTGCTTCTCTCAGTGTTAATCAGAGAGGCTTCTTTTTGCAGTGGATAAAATATAACTGAAAAAATTCAAAAGTGGTCAAAGTGCTGAGAAGACATGACAATTGAATGCTTAGCTCTAAACAGGACATCTATACTGTCCCTCAAGGCTCAAAGAAGGTCTAAGAAAGGGGGGCAGAAAAGATATAAGGGCCTCAAGACAGGGAAGAGCGTTATGGAATGTTATCTTCTGGCATGATATTGTCATGAACTCATAGTAGCTATGACTGCCTACATAAGACCAGTGTAAGATTGGTCTCATCAACCTTCCAAAATGACAGGGGAGGGGCTCACAAGACCCACCGGCAGTCAATGGTTGCTCGGGGAGAGATTTTCTCCAGTGGTACAGCCACTAGTAAGTTGCCCATGCTCTTGTAAAAATAACCTCCAACATTCATGTTCATGTAAGTAACACTAATTAAACTCATTAGGTCACACACATACAAGAAAGAAATGGGGGGAGGAGGGAGGAGAGAGGGAGGAAAAGAAGGAAAGGAAAGGAAACCTCCATGTAATTTTTTTCTTTGCTTGTTTTGTTTTGGTTTTAGTTTTTTGAGTTTTTTTTTTTTTTTGAGACAAGGTTTCTCTGTATATTCCTGGCTGTCCTGGAACTCACTCTGTAGACCACACTGGCCTCAAACTCACAGAGATCCACCTACCTCTGCCTCCTGAGTGCTGGGATTAAAGGTGTGTGCACCTTGACCGCCCAGCTGTAATTTCATTTTATTTTTTATTTTATTTTATTTTCTATCATCAGCTTGTTACAGTACAAATTCTTATCCTAATAGTGAAATGTTTCATTGAGGCTTGCCCAGTGATTGAGTAAAACCAAAAGTTATTATAAGCCACATTCATCCTAGGGTCCCCCCTGCTATATATACAGCCTCCATGGTTCTGTGGGTGGCAGTCTGATTGTTCTTTGCTTTACATCTAGTATCCACTTATGAATGAGTACATACCATGTTTGTCCTTCTGAGTTTGGGTTACCTCACTCAGGATGATACTTTCTAGTTCCATCCATTTGCCTGCAAATTTCATGCTGTCATTGTTTTTCTCTGCTGAGTATTACTCCATTATGTATATGTGTCACATTTTCCTTATCCATTCTTAAGTTGAAGGGCATCTAGGTTGTTTCCAGGTTCTGGCTATTACACATAGTGCTGCTATGAACATAGATAGTTAAGCATGTATCTTTGCGGTATGATTGAGCATTCCTCAGGTATATGCCAAGAGTATGGCTTGGTCTTGTGGTAGATCGATTCCCAATTTTCTGAGAAACTGCCATACTGATTTCCACAGTGGTTGTACAAGTTTGCACTCCCACCAACAGTGGAGGAGTGTTCCCTTTGCTCCACATCCTCTCCAACACAGACTGTCTAATAGTGTTTTTGATCTTACTGGCTGTAATTTTAAACTGTAGCCTTTCAGGAAATGACTGTTTGTCAGGGTACAAGTATAATGAAAAAAGAACACTCACAGTAATCTGAAAAGGCTATGCAAATATTCCCACCATTTCCAATACTTGCCTATGTGAGGCCGGGTGTTCTTTGTAGACTCCAACCAAAATGGTGTATTTCTCATTTGTTTTGATATCGTGCTATTTCACAAAACTATGTTGTCTTACATTAACACACAGTGGAGTTATACAGCTAAGGGCTGGAAATACAGCTCAGTGACAAGAGTGCTTGCCTAGCACAAGCAAGAACTAGATTATGATCCCCTTATACATAATAATAATCCTTTAAACATTTTTAAATTTCTCAGGTTTTTTTGTTGTTCTTTAATTTTTTTGTTTGTTTGTTGTTTTGATACAGGGTCTCAATATCTATCTCTGGCTGGTGTAGAACTCAGTACATAGACTAGGCTGGCCTCAACTCAGAGAAATCCATTTGCCTCTGGCTCCCAGATACCCAGTCAGCTTTAGTGACTTTTCTTATTATATTTACTTGGTGAGCTGCATGTCCATGCCACAGCACATAGAGAAAGTTAAATGACAACTGAAAGGGCCAATCAGTTCCTTTCTGTCACGTGGATCCAGGGTGTCAAACTCAGGTCATCAGGCTTGGTATCAGGTCACTTCACCACTGAACTATCTCTCCAGTTCTGAATTTTAATTTCTAACATGGTATATTTTATGTATATATAAAATATATAATCCCTACAAAACAAAAACTTTTGGGGTCATCTTTCTAAGAGTATAAAAGTTCCTGAGAACAGAAAGTTTAGGAACTAATGCTGGGGAGTATTGATAACAGTTCAGTCTTAGATTAGAGGGCTAATAGTTCTTCTAGGCATAGTGGCTATCTCAAAACAAAACAAAAACAAATAAAGAAACCCTACTAAGTTACTAGAATTTAACACAGGGAATGAAGGGGAAAGGGCAGTCCACCCAATGTTTAGTCCACCTGGCAGGCACATGGCAAAACAAAACACAGGCATTGTAAGGCCTGACTTACAGTAGGAAAGCCAAGGGCTTTGGAGCAGAACTGTTTGAAAGGAGTCTGCCAGGCCCATGCTTATGCCCCTGGACTGAATCCTGGAAATAAGGACATACGGACAGGCTGCCAAGATGGCTCAGTGGGTAAAGGTGCTTTGCTGTCTGGCCTGATGACCTGAGTTGGGTCCCTGGGACCCACATGGTGGAAGGAGAGCTGACCCCTGCAAGTTGTCCTCTGACCTGCACACACTAGGAAAAGTGTGTGTAAGGCCCCATGCCCCCACACAAAATCAATAAAAGTGAAAAATGTAGACTACATACAACCCCAGGTGCTCCGATGAAGAGGGTCTAAAATGACATGTGACTGGGGTAGAATACCAAGCTCCTGCTAAGTCTTTCCACCACTTCCTCCACAGGTCTTCTGTGGAAGATGCTGGCTGGAGCCAAGTTCTCCATTCACTGGATCACGACCCTTTGTCCACAGACACGACTGGAAACGTACAATTTGTTCTTTTGTTCCTTTTGAGATACTTGAACTACGTAACTCCAGTTGGCTTGGCACTTTCTATGCAGCCCAGGCTGGCCTTAGACTCATGAAAATCCTCCCACTTCAGCTCTCAAGTGCTGGAATTATAGGCATCGCCACGTCTGACTCAAATATGTGATCTTCACCACTGGTGTAGAAGCAGCTTATAAAACACTGGAAAGTCCATGGGAGAAAACGATGTAACAACTGGCAGCATAAGGGCGCAGTGGTGGAGAGCATAAGCCACTGGAGTGTGAGCAATGGACAGCATCTCTGAAAACCACCTTACCTGATCTAGATCTAGAGAGGAGTAGACGATCTTCCCCTTGTCATCTCCAGAGAACAACTTCATCCCATTGGGGCTCCAAGCCAGAGCTGTAATGCTGGTTTTATGAACACCAGTGACATCAAATCTCCGAAGCTATGGGTGACAACAGAGCAAAGGAGAGCTGAGTGACTGCAGTTATGTGACGGTCACTCCTACTTTGGGAGGAGCTGGTTTTCCACACACAACTGTGCACAAGGTTCCCTCTGTCTATCCACATTCGAAACTCACAAGATGGCTCATCAGACAACAGCAATTGTGGCCAAGCTTGGGGATGTGAGTTTGATCTGTGGAACCCATATGGTAGAACGAGAGAACTGACTCCCCCAGGTTGTTCTCTGACCTCCACACATGAGCTGTAGTACATGTGCATGCATACACACACACACACACACACACACACACACACACACACACACACACCACAATTTTTTGGAGCTGAGGACCAAACCCAGGGCTGTGTACTTGCTAGGCAAGTGCTCTCTACCACTGAGGTAAATCCCCAATCCCCACAATACAATTAAAAAAAAAAAAAAAAAAACTCACAAAGAACACAAGAGAGCATTAAGTAAAAATAAGAGCACTAAGGGATTGGGGATTTAGCTCAGTGGTAGAGCGCTTGCCTAGCAAGCACAAGGCCCTGGGTTCGGTCCTCAGCTCTGGAAAAAAGAAAGAAAGAAAGAGAGAGAGAGAGAGAGAGAGAGAGAGAGAGAGAGAGAGAGAGAAGCACTAATATGTGCTTTATGCCAAAAGTCTGGTGAAGGGACCCAGTTATAATGCACAATGTCATGGTGAATATATGATTTCTAGGCAGAGAAGGACCACCACACCTTTCTTTTTTTTTTTTTTTTTTTTTTTGAGACAGGGTCTTATATGTAGACCAGACTGGCCTCAAACTCACAGGGACGCACCTATCTCAGCCTTGAGAGTACAGGGATCAAAGGCGTGTACCACCATCCCCAGCTCTGAGAATTTGTCATCTTAAAAATCCTGAGGAACGGGGTTGGGAATTTAGCTCAGTGGTAGAGCACTTGCTTAGCAAGCGCAAGGTCCTGGGTTCAGTCCTCAGCTAAAATAATAATAATAATAAAAAAATCCTGAGGAACCTGCCAAGGGGGAAGCAGTGCTAGAACCCGAGCACTCACCTGCTTGTTCCTCCCCGGCAGTGAAGACACAAGCTGGAAAACTGCAACCTTGCCAGAGGCGGTGCCTGCTGCCACAAGGTCATCAAAGCAGCTCAGCAGCTTCACCACAGTGATAGACTCTGTCTTCCCCTAAAGGAGGACATGTCAAAAACAAACTACCTGTGACCAGAGACACTTACATGAAAAAAAGTAGCTGTAAAGTTAGAACCATGAAAGTAGGTCCTAGGCTGCAGCATATAAATTTCTGACTGGAAATGTGTACAAGTCAGAAAGAAATTTTTCTAGGATCTCTGCCTTTATTATTATTATAACAATATATAGAATCCCAAATTACCATTTTGAATACATTTCGGTACACAGTGTATCTATAGTGTATAGTCATCCACTATTATCCTCCATTCCCAGAATTATTTTCATGTTGTCAAGTGGGAACTTTACACTCATCAAATAATAAGCCCCATTTGGTGGTGGTGGTGCACACTTTAATCCCAGCACTGGGGAGGCAGAGACTGGCAGATGTCTGAGTTCAAGGGCAGCCTGGTGCACAGAGAGAGTTCCAGCGCAGCTAGGACTGTTTCACAGAGAAACCTCATCTTGAAAAACAAAAACAAAAATAAAAAAACAAAACAAAAAACCAATAAGCCCATTTTCCCACCCAGCGCCTGGCAACTCCATTCTCTTTTAGACCTCTAGGACTCTAACGCCTTATTGTCTGTCTTTTTCCAACTGCCGTATTACCTAGCACCATGTCCACAAGGTCCATGAAGCATGCTGCGGCATCCATTAGAATTTCCCTCGCTCCATCCCTTTATATAGTCATACACAGTTTTTAATTGATTTAAAATTAATCTTTTATTGTCATGGATGTTTCTGTTTTGAGACAGGGTGTCTTTATACTACCTTGGATGACTGTGAACAACCCAACTCTTCTCCCCCTTCCGATTCCCACATGCTGGAATTATTGCTCATTTGTCACCATGCCTGGCTTTATCCACTCCTGTTTTTTGTCTTTTTTTTCCCCCACAAGACAGAGTTTTTCTGTTTAGTCTTTGCTGCTGTCCTGGAACTCACTTTGTAGACCAGGCTGGCCTTGAACTCACTGAGTTCCACCTGCCTCTGCCTCCCAAGTGCTGGGACTAGGGCGTGCACCACCATCACCTGGCTACTCCTATTCTTTTTTAATATGACTTTTTAAAGTCAGTACACAAAGCCAAGGATTTCCTTACAACATATTCTCACACACATATCATTATACTATGTTCTTGTTCACTCCCCTCCCCTTTCCCTCTAGATATCCTTCTGGCCACTTTCAAGCCACAGGTATAGTCCATTACCCTGTCTATCTCTTTTCTTTTTTGCAGGCAGGGTCTCACTATGTGGACCATGCTGGCCTTGAACTTGTGGAGATGCACCTGTCTCTACCTCCACACCCAGCTATCCTGGTGATCTCCATATCCACTAGTCTTTTAATGAATACTTGAGTTATTTCTCACTTTAGACATTGTAAATAATGCTATGCAGACTGTACAAACATCTCTTGAACTCCTGCTTTCAAGACAGGTATGACAGTGCATGCCTATAATTGCACAACATGAACCACCTTATTTATTTGTAATTTTTCTGAGATAATCACATGCAGTCTAGGGTAGCTTCAAACTTGGATGATTTTGAATTTTTTTTTTTTTTTTTTTGAGACAGGTTTTCTTGGTGTAACAGTCTCAGCTGTCCTGGGACTCGATCTGTAACCCAGGCTGGCCTCGAACTCAGAGGTCTGCTTGCCCCTGCCTCCTGAGGGATTAAAGGCGTGCATCACTGCCTGGCTAACTCTGAACTTCTTGGTCCTCCTACTTCTACCTCCAGTGGCAGGATTACAGGACTATCTCTATGCCTGGTTTGAAGTGATGCTGGAGATGAACCAGGAGCTTCCTACATGTTAGGCAAGCACTCTAACCAAATGAGCCACATCCCAGTCCACACAGTGATCTTCATACATTGAACTATCCTTACATTCTAGGAATCAATTTAACTTTGATCATGGTATATCATTCTTTGAACCTGCTGCTGAATTCAGTTTGCTAGCATTTTTTGAGGATTTCTGTAGATGTAACCGTACTGATGTTCACAAGGAATGATGCTGTATGGTTTTATCTGGTATCTCCGTCAGGCTTTGTTTTCAAAGTAATGTTCATGTTACTTTTTTTTTTTTTTTCTGGTTTTTTGAGACAGGGTTTCTCTGTGTAGCTTTGGAACCTGTCCTGGAATTCACTCTGTAGCCCAGGCTGGCCTCGAATTCACAGAGATCCGCCTGCCTTGCTTCTCAGTGCTGGGATTAAAGGCCTGCACCACCACTACCGGCTACAAAATGTAAATTTTAAGGAGAAAAAGAACACTGGGAAGTGGAATGGAGAAAAGTCCTGTGTTCAAGGAGATAAACGGAATAAAGGTAACCTCAGGGCAAGATCCCACGCAGCTAAATTTCCAACCTATGAAAAGGAACTAAAGAAAAGCTTAGAGCTGGGTGTGGTGGTGCACACCTTTAATCCCAGCACTACTAGAAAGGCAAAGGTTGGCAGACCTTTGAGTTTGAGACCAGCCTGGTCCAGAGATTCAGTTTCGGGACAGCCAAGCTTAGGCAGTGAAAGACAGAAAGTTAGTGAAGATATAATTGAACTAGGGGGCCAAGTTCCATCTCCAGTAAGCAGCAGGACTTGGTAGCTTCTGTTAGCATTCAGACTCACCCCTTGGGGACCTGGCCAATATGCAGGCAATACCTTAGCTCACTCAGGATCCTGATAATGTCATATGCTCATCGTGGTCTCTGTGCATGTGCTATGTCCACTCATAAAAAGGCGGGGTCCACCCTCTTTCTCATATCTTTTTCTCTTCTTTTCTTCTTCCTCTTCTCTCCTTAGCTCCTTTCTCTCCCCCAACCAATAAAACTCTATGTGAATGTGGTCTGCATGGTATATCTCTCTCTTCAGCTCCCACTTGCAGTGACTGCTTCAAGCCATTTTCAAAATACAACAGCTTCAGCCACATGGTTCTGGCTTTAGAGTTAAGGATAGAAGAAACAGGTTATGGAATTTGCTGCTGAGATTAAGGAAAGCTGCTGAGGCCAGGGGTGTGTCCACACAGGGGTGGACCATGAATGGAGGCTTAGAGAGGCCACTGCATGAAGCTATGAAGCTAAAGCCTGGCCTGCTTTGGAGATCCCAGGGAGTGGAACCAGCACAAGAGAAAGAAGTGTGTTGCATTTTTGCAGTTAACAAAGCTGACCAGAATTGGAGATCTGACTAGTGTGTGTTTTGATAACAGACATGGAGGTGCTGGAGTTTGCCCAGCTGGTTTCAGTCTTGCTTTGGTCCAGTATTTCACTATACTTTTTTTTTCTCCCCACTATACTCTCTTCCTTATATTTTGGAATGGTAATGTATATCTGTACCATTTTATGTTGGAAGTATGTGATGTTTTTTTATTTTTATTTTATAGGGGATTACAGTTAAGAGACTGCATGAATCTCAGAAGAGACTTTGAACTTTAGACTTTTAAATAAGTTTGAGACTTTTATGGGGACTTTTGGAGTTGGACTGAATGCACTTTTGCATTATGGTATGGCTACAAGACTTTGGAGACAAGGGAGTGGGATGTAGTGGTTTGAAAGATAATGGTCCCCAAAGGGAGTGGCACTATTAGGAGGTGTGGCTTTATTGGAGTGGGTGTGGCCTTGTTGGAGGAAGTGTGTCACTGTGGGGGTGAGCTTTTAGGTCTCCTATGCTCAAGCTCCTCCCTGTGTCACAGTCAACTTCCTCTTGCCTGCAAGATGTGAACTCTAAGTCACTTCTCTAGCACTACACCTGCCTGCATGCTGCCATGCTCCCCACCATGGTGATAATGGACTAAACCTCTGAAACTGTAAGTGAGCCACCCCAATTAAATGCTTTCCTTTATAAGAGTTGCCGTGGTCATAGTGTCTCTTCACAGCAATAGGAACTCTAAGACAGATGGGTAGGAAAGTGAGAAGGATGTAGGAAGAGATGAGGGAGGAGAAACTATGATTTGAATATTTTCTGAAAAGAAATATATTTTCAAAAAATAAAAAAAGAGCCGGGCAGTGGTGGCGCATGCCTTTAATCCCAGCACTCGGAAGGCAGAGCCAGGCAGATCTCTGTGAATTTGAGGCCAGCCTGGTCTACGGAGAGAGTTCCAGGAAAGGCGCAAAGCTACACAGAGAAACCCTGTCTCAAAAAACAAAAACAAACAAACAAAAAATAATAAAATAAAATAAATAAAATTTTATTTTACTTTAAAATGTTATGTATATGTCTGTGAGGGTACGTGCATGTGAATGCAGGTGCTTCTGAAGGCCAGAAGAGGGTTTTGGATGCCCAGAAGCTGGAGTTACAGGTGGTTCTGAGCTCTCTGATGTGGTACTGAGAACCAGACCTGGGTCCTCTGCAAGAGCAGTACATACTCTTAAACATGGAGCCGTTCTTCCAATACCATGGACGTCACTTCAGCTGGAGAGGGAGGGCCCCACAACAGTAAGGGGGAGTTCTAAATGGTCACCTACCTTCCTGACACATCTGTGATCAGAAGCAGCTATCAGCAGTAAGAACCTACCTCAAAATATGTGGAGGACAGAGTACTTTTGAACCACTCTGGATCCTGAAACATAAGGTGTTCCAGGAACAAAAACTGCTTTCCACAGGGTGGAGGGTGAAACGTAAGTGTCTACTATTGTGTTAAAGACTAAAAGTGACCAAATCTACCTACCATATTTTACCGGCAAGCTATCTCTGGAAGCCACAAGCTAACAGACTTGAGCTCCAAATCAATTTATTTTCTTTTTTAAAAAATATTTATTTATTTTTATATTATGTACGTTAGCATTTTGCCTGCATGCCTGAGGGTGGCGGATCCCCTAGAACTGGTGTTACACACAGTTGTGAGCTGCCATGTGGGAACTGAACCTGGGACCTCTAGAAAAGCAGCCAGTGCTCTTAACCTTTGAGCCATCTCTCCAGCCCCCAAATCAATTTCATTAGATAGATTCTGCACAAAGAACTTCAAGCTAGGATAGGAAATTATGCCTAGTGGTTTCCTAACATCCACTGTCTTCCCAGAAACCTCCTTTTCCATTCTAAATCTTTAATCTTCAAAATAACAAAAATTTAAAGAAATGCTGATTAATCATGAATAAATTGGGCCCTTATTGAGAGAGAACTAAAGGTCAGGAGTAGTAATAGTACATGACTTTAATTTCAGCATTTGGAGGTAGAGACAGGGGCTGTCTCTCTAAGTTAGAGGCCAGCCTGGTCTACATAGTGAGTTCCAGGACAGCCAAGGCTGTATAGAGAGACCCTGTCTCAAAAACCAAGGGAGACAGAACACGATGAAGAAAGGAGCCCTGACAAAAGGTTATTCCCAACAATAAAAATAAATACAAAAAGAAAAGTTTGTTTGGGTGGTGGTGCACACCTTTGATCTCAGCACTCTGAAGGCATTCTGTGAGTTCAAGGCCAGCCTGGTCTACAAAGCAAGTTCCAGAACAGGCAAGGCTACACGGACAGACCTGTACTGGAAGAAAAGGGAAGGGGAGGAGAGGGGAGGGAAGTCTGAAGTCAGAAGAGCCCACCCCAGAGCCAAGACCAACTTGATGTCTGTGTGGACAAGCACAGAGCCACTGAGAGGTGATGCTTGCCCTGGCTCTCCCAGGCTTGCCCAGTTAATTAAACAATATACCTGAAAAGGATTTATAAACTGATTCCTGGCATGTTTGGTTCTTAGATCAATAATACTATTAACTAACACTGACTCAATCTTCATGTGAGTTTATTAAAATCATGGCACAACACAAAAATATTCAAGCTTCAAATCTTTTGTGAGATCATCTTTTATTTTGAGATCATTTATTCACAGGAACCACACAACTGTTTCTCCTTTTGGCAAACTCCCTTAATTTCTGATGTAGTAATTTCTACAGTCATCATCCTGCCAAATATATGAGAATACTCTCCATATTCTAGGTACCAAGTGAATCTATGGTTCACCAAAGTAGCTTATATTCCTGGTTCTCTTATAGACTAGCTATGAGACATGCACACGAAAAAGCTGCCTACAGCAACTGGGGGTGGTACTGACAGCTCATTTTCATACAGCACTTTACAGCTTTCAGGATATTTTCATGGGCTATAAATAAATCCAATGCCAGATGGTGATACAGGTTAACAAATCCAGATCTTAGGCAATAAGGAACAGAGGGATCCTTTGAAAATTCTTGAGCTTGCTAGTGTTATCAGTCAGGTCTTTCTTTCTTTCTTTTCTTTCTTGTTTTTATTTTTTTAAAGACTTATTTATATGTTATGTATACAGAAGAGGGCGCCAGATCTCATTACAGATGGTTGTGAGCCACCATGTGGTTGCTGGGACTTGAACTCAGGACCTCTGGAAGAGCAGTCAGTGCTCTTAACCTCTGAGCCATCTCTTCAGCCCAAGTCAGGTCTTTCTTAAGCATGATTAGAAGCAGGCAGGAGGAACACGGGAGTGGGGCTAGGCAGGAAGACCAGCTTGAGCTTGCTGCAATAGTTCAGGCCAAAGTTAGCAAAGAGTCAAGTCGAGCAAACCACAGTTAATGAAATGGGCCCAAGGCAGTAAAGCCATAATGAAGACAAACATCATCTTCTTGGGATGCTGATAGCAACATGATAGCAGTGTAATTTTTATAGCTTTTTTCCTTTATTATTTTATTTTATATACATGAGTGTTATGCCTGCACATATGTCTTCATATCACCTGTGTGCTTGGTACTTTTGGAGTTCAGAAGGTGGCCTTGGATCCCCTGGAACTGGAATTGTAGATGGTTGTGAGCTGCCATGTGAGTACTAAGAACCAAACCTGGGTCCTCTGCAAGATCAGCCAGTGATAGCAGTGTATTTTTTTTTATTTTGTTTTAATTTTTATTTTTTATTTTTTTTAAATTAATTAATTTATTTATTTTTCTAATACCAGCTTGATACAGTATAAATTCTTATCTTAATTGTGAAATGTTTCATTGAGGGTTGCTCAGTAATTGAGTAAAACCAAATCTTATTATAAGTTACAGTCATCCTAGGGTACCCCATGTTATGTTTATAGCTTCCATGGTTCTGTGGGTTGCAGTCTGACTGTTCTTTGCTTTATATCTAGAATCCACTTATGAGTGATTTTGTTTGTCCTTCTGGGTTTGGGTTACCTCAGCAGTGTATTTTTTTAAGGCAGTGTCTTTCTATGTAGTCCTGGCTAGCCTAGAACTCATGTTCACTATGTAGACCAGGCTGGCCTCAAACGCACAGAGCTCCACCTGCCTCTGCCTCCTGAGTAATGGGTTTATAAGCATGGGCCACTATGTCCAGCTACCATAACCTTTTTAAGTGAATGTTTTCCCGTGACAGGCAACTTGCTAAGCATTGTACCTCCATTGCTGAACCTGCAATCAACCTGTGAAGGGAGAAGCTACCTATCACCATCTCTGTGTTATTATAAAAGAGGGCTCCAAGAAGCTGGATAACTTGTCAAAGGCACTTAGCATCAAGTCAGGGTCCACAAGCAAGGATGAGTATCTCTAGGACCCACTAGGCCTCAGCTCTGGGCTCTGGGCCGTCTTTGAGTTTATTCAAAGATCTTGTTGATAGATAGTTTGCTAGGGGTGTGAAGAGGAAAGAGAATAAAAGGAATTGTATTATCTGGACCTACCTTACATGAGAATGATGGTGCCACCAGAAAAATTCACTGACACTGCTTCTAAGGGAAAAGGTGACATACCATGTTTTAGATATACAAAGTCTTAACGTGGTAACGGGTATTGAAAGAGTATTTTACTAAGAATATGTAACTACAAAACCACACTCCATAGAGAAGCAAAATAGCTTGTTAGAGATCTTGCCATGCCACAGCACAAATTTGAAACAGTTTGTAATTTTTCTGAATGGTTTCAAAATAAAAATAATCATTCAGTATCCACTGCAGTATATATATACATGTTTTCTAATAAGCCTATTGCTAAGCTTGGATTAATATTAATTAGCCATTAATAAATGCCATGGGAAAAGAAATAAATGCCATGGTTTCTAAGAACCAAATTACCCCAAGAATCAGACTACCAGCACTCAACCACGGTTCAGACAGAAGCAGACTTTGACGCTTCAACCTCACACAGTACAAACACACTTGAAAATGCTAAGACAGGAAAACAATAAAATAAAAATAAAAATAGAAAACCTATGAAATGTATCGCTGAGTTTTCACAAAAAGGAAAATCTGTAGCACCAAAAATAAAGACAATGCAGCCAAAGCGGGCAGAAAGCAGTGTTGAAGGCACAGACGCCCTGTGACTGACTGCCTTCCCAGATGTTAGCTGCCACCCACACAGAGCCTTGGGTCCCCAAGCTGTGGCAGAGGAGAACAAACTCGGAGCCAGACACAGAGAGAAGCTGGGATGCACATCCTCTGCAAAAGTTCTAACTCCCAGGATCTAACCCTAACTAGGAGTAACCTAGAAGACCACACTGGGGCAAATGAACTCAAAAGGGATAGTTCTTCCCCAGGCACTGACTGGAATGAATAAATGGAAGGACCTTGCTCAGTGGTAGAGCACATGCAGGAGGCCCCAGTATAAAGGAGAGGGAAACGAGAAGGAGTAACAATAACAATCTGCTCCATTCAGCATCACGCTTTAAATTTTTCTCTCTATTTCAAAGATGCTACAGCCAGACAGTTAATCTGAAGAGGTTCTGTGCTGGGAACACTGTAAGCTCACTAACAGAGGCAAACAAACCCATCTACAGAGAGGTCTGGATTCTCACACTTTTCTATCAAATAGCTCAAGGATGGGGGTCACAGGAGGACATGGTCAGGTGTAGAAAGACAGGTATGTAAAGTTGTTGTCCTGGATGACAGCCAGCCAAACACGAAGTGCTTTGTTATGATATTCTTCTTGGCTGTCACTGTCACTGTCTTGGTCTTCCTATGCTACCCAGGCTGGTCTTATTCTTTTCGAGACAGGGTTTCTCAGTTGTAGCCCTAGCTGTCCTGGAACTAGCTCTATAGACCAGGCTAGCCTCAAATTCAGAGATCCACCTGCTTCTGCCTCCCAAGTGCTGGAATTAGGGCGTGTACCACCACACTCAGTTAAAATTCTGTTTTCATGTGTGAACACAAAATGTGACATACACTGCCATCAGCATCACTGAAGTTCTGATGTACCTCTCTCTGACTCCATATCTATCTCACCAAAACCCTGCTTTTAAACCAGGATTAAGTTTTCCCTTGTTTTTAATCATAGTTTTTCCTAAAGTGTGTGCACCCTTGAGCACTGGAGCGGATCGTTTGTTATGGTGATTTGGCATATGAAGGGCTGGCCCTCTACCTTACTGACCCACACAGTCAATCTTTCTGGTGTCTGCTGTTCATCAGCCTAGAAGACTGACTAATGACCATACTTGAGAGATTGAAGATTAAGCCAAAAATCCACCTTGTTATTTTATACTGAACAAATAGTTATGCAAACAAGAATGCCCTGAGGAGTGACCTACATATTCTACCCCCCGCCCCAGTCTATCAACATGAGCAGCAAGTATCTGTAGAATACTTGGCAAGAAGGGATCAATTTCTGATCAAATACTCATCATGCTCTCAGACCACAAGGGTCCCACCATGAGAGCTGCTTGGAGGACAGGCCTCGAACAGAGCTGTCCATCTGTGAACACAGCTCTTGAGTCTCCCTGCTACACAAGCTGATGTTTAGTTTTCCCAAGTAACACAGCAGACAGTTCCCTTCCTTCAGTCACATTCTCTTTTCTAGTATAAAAGCAGTCCTTTCTCATTCTGGCCTAGGAGACATTCTTCTGCTTCTTTATTTGGGATGTGTGTCTGTGTGTGCACACATGCCGTGCACGCTATATATAGGAAGAGGATAACTTGCAGGAGTAGGTTCTTTTCATCCACTATGTGGGTCCTCCAGATTGAACTCGGGCCATAGGTCTTTACCCATCAAGCCATCTTGCTGTTTCTTTCAGATGACTCTGGCCACCTGTGATCTAATCTATTGTGTGTTAACTCTCCTGCCTCCCTTACTCCCAACTTCCTATACCACATATTGCTGTCCTCTGGCTAGCAATAAGACCTCCTGAAACAGAAATCCAGTAATTAAAAAATGCTGAGAAGCTGGGGAAGGCGCAAATTGGTAACTCCCAGTACCCAGGAGACTGAGCCAAGAGGACTGCCATGAGTTCAAGGTCAGCCTGAACAACAGAGTGAGCCTGTCTCCAAAGGAAACAAAGCTGCTAAGGAAGATTTGATTTGAAAAGTGACTGGACTGGCTTTCTGGACCTACACCAAAGCATCAGGCTGGCTCCCCCACCTTCTTGGGCACCATGGCAGGCTGTTCTTCCTTTATATGTGGACAAAACCACATCAGGAGAAAGCGCTCTTTGTGAGCTAGCTCATGGGAACTGTCAAGTCTGACAAAGCTTTCATTATGAGCTTCTTGTGGCAAGCCAAAGCTTAAACTTCAGCAGAACCTGCTAGCATATTAAATACCTGGTATGTGCAAAATATTCTGAGACAGTTAAGAAGGCCAAAGTAAGATGAAGATTCATAAGAATTGCCTTTCTTCACTAACAAAGAGCAACTGTTAGAGTTCTCAGACAACCGTGCTGCCTCCTCTGGCAACTCCTTCCGTAACTCAAAATGGAGTAGAGTAATGCAGGGCTGAGGGGGAGCATAGGCCTGATGCTCAGAGGACCTAAACAACAGGACGAGGCAAATGACTCAGAAAGAGGGACACCTAGACTGCCAGCATCACCCTCAGCTGTCAAGGGACAGAAAACAATCCCCCACTCTGTCAGTGCTAGTGGCTAAACTCAGTGACTCCTGAAAGCTGGGCAAATGCTCTACACCTAACTGTCACATAACCCTAATACAGAAAATGTTGACTGCAGGAGGCTGTGGGAGTAAACAGCAGGTGACAACTAATATTTAACAGGTTGACCCACCAGATGAATAACACTCTGTTGGGGAGTCCCACTAGGCAAAGTCCACGGGGTCACTGGCTGTGGAAACCAGTTGTTTTCTATCTGTAACTTTTTCATGTGCTACCACTTACCTCTCCAAAAAGCTGTGGGATTCTTTCCACAGCCCATTGGTAATGTGCTTTACATCTTTGGGAACACATATAGCCATGCATGGTCAGGAAGATGATTGTTGTTTAAGCTGTAGAATTCTGATTATTAGATATAATACTAGGATATTTTTCATAACTGACACAGGAAAGTAACAGTATCCTCAGTCACAAAGACAGTTAATTTTAGATTTCAGAACAAATTCAAAACAAACTAGCTGCCCCTGAAGAGAATATACAAATATAAGTTCCAGGTGTTTATTGCTGAATCAAGGTCAAAATTGAAGCAACCTTGGTAAACATAACCCCCTGTAGTAATTCTCTTTCTGCATGTACCCCAACCACTCAAAGTTCAGCCAACTAACTGCTATTGTTAAGTCCTGAATTTCAATGTCATTCTCTCTTTGGGAACTCTAACCGCTCAGGCTACATGCTTGGCCAAGCATTACTCACTGGCTGGTCAGTACAACCTTCCCAGCCTAAGAAAAACTGTGTGACTTATCATGTGTTATGAGACTGGGTCAGATCCTGAACATGTAACATGTAATTGTCCAGAGTTTGGCTGTGAGAGGAGAAGAAGGAGTGACAGAGTGTATGAGTGACTATGTGTTTACTGAAAAGGAGATGTAGCTGAATCTGCAGAAGGAATAATGTCAGAGAACTGCTGAGAGAGAGAGAGAGAGAGAGAGAGAGAGAGAGAGAGAGAGAGAGAGAGAGAGCTGAAAGACAGATGTACTGAATATGAAGAAGTGAGAAAGGTGAGCGAGTAAAGAGTGAGCGAATGATGTAGAAGTGTGTGTGCGCGCGCGCGCGTGCGTGCGCGCGTGTGTGTGTGTGTGTGTGTGTGTGTGTGTGTGTGTGTGTGTGTGAAAGAGAGAGGGAGAGAGGGAGGGAGAGAGGGAGAGAGAGAGAGGGAGGGAGAGAGAGAGAGAGAGAGGGAGAGAGAGCAAAAGAGAGCTGCGACCTGAAGGAGCTGCTGCTATGCAGAGGAGCTATGTGGTGTTAGACTGTGTGTGTGGATTTGCAGAGAGAGCTGAGCAGAGAATGAGGAGTAGCTAGGCAGGAGAGAGAACAAGAGAGATTTTCAGAAAAAGATTCTGAGATGTATGTTTGTAAAGAGAGATATACAGCTGTATGTAAAGAGATGTAGCTGTGTGGAGACAGATTTTCAGAGAAAGATCTTTCTTAAGATGAAGTAAAAGAGAAAGTTACCATCAGAAAGTGTTTATGTTTCCTTATTTTTCCCCTCAGATAGATAAGGGCTTTTCCTAAGCTCTTGCCACATTTGTAGATTTGTTTGTTTGTTTGTTTCATTACCCTGGTGCTAACTGGAGGCTGGGCCCCCCAGTTAGCATTAGCTGACAAAATCACCCTGTGAAGTGCAGCAGGATCCAGCTTCATTTTCTTTCTATGTTCATATTCAATTGTTACAAGCCATTTATTTTGGAAAACATCTTGCAGGACAGCTTGCCCTTCCCCCTGCCCAGTTCAAATCCAACATGATGTCCAAGAGGTTTTACAGTCTTCATGCTGGGGATTTTTTCACACTGAGGATGTTCAAACAGTAAAATCTATGCAACTAGTCCAAAATCCAAATACTCAAAAAGTGGAACCAATTCTGATCTCAAACATTTTAGATACGTGATCCTCAGCCTATCACCTTGTGACTCCAGTGTCCAAATACATTATGGCTGTCTCACTACTTGTCCCTGTGCCCGTCATCTCTGTGCCCTTGTTTGTGCCAATGCCACATCGACTTAGCTACTGAAGTTTTGTAAATTTGTTTCCCAGGAGATATTGTCCCCCATCTGGTTTTTTTGAACTAATACACTGGCTATTTTACTTGTTACAACTTCATCCACATTTTAAAAACAATTTATTAATCTCCAAGAAAAACAAATGTGGGGGGGTGCCGAGGATATGGCTCAATTGGGTAGAGTACTTGCTTGGCACACATGAAGCCCTAGGTTTGATCCCCAACACCACAAAAACCAGGTATGGTGGCAAAAATCTGTAATCCCAGCACTTGGGAGGTAAAGGAAGAAGGGTCATGAGTTCAAAGGTACCCTTAAGGGAGGAGGGAGGAGAGGGGAATCTGTGGTTGGTATGTAAAATGAACAGAAAATCTCTTAATAATGATAATTTTAAAAAAGGTATCCTTGACTACAGAGTAAATCCACATAAGATTATCTCTGAAAAACCACCACAACAAATCCTCACATGTGCATGCATGCGTAAGTGTAGAATTAAACTGAACTAGAGGATTGGAATGGAGAGATAATGTTACGATGTCAGATGTTAAGTGCACTGGCTACTCTTTTGGAGAACCTGGGTTCAGTTCCCAGCAGCCAAAAGGCAGGTCATCTGTAACTCCAGTCCCAGGGAAACCAAACTGAGGGTATGCTAAGACAGATAGCCAGGCTGGCTTGGAACTTATTACGTAGCTCACAAAGTCTTTAAACACAGATTGGTCCTCCTGCCTCAGACTCCAAAATAAGGAGTTTATAGGTAAGGTCCACCATTTTCAACTAATATATATTTCATACTATCAAAAATATTTTAAAATTAAATTCCTAGTCATCAATGACTTGAAGCAATCCATGGTAAGTACACGTGGGGATCTCCATATTGCAATGCTACCGACACATCAATGAGCAGATCCAGGGGTTATTTTCACAGGCAATGGCAAGGGAAGACATTAAAAAACACGCTTTTAGGGGTTGGGGATTTAGCTCAGTGGTAGAGCGTTTGCCTACAAGCGCAAGGCCTGGGGTTTGATCCTCAGCTCAAAAAACAAACAAACAAAAAAAAAAACAAAAAAAAAAAAACAAAAGCAAAAAAACACACTTTTAGCTGCATGGAGAGACAAATTTCTGCATCACTTTAGAAACTATACCAGATCGAAGTGAATGAAACATTATTCATCACTTTCTGAACCCTGACTCTTTAGGATGGACATGACCAGGCTCAGGGCCTTTCCAATCCTCCTGCTAGAATGGGCCACCATAGGAGGATCAGCATAATATGCTGGGCACGCTCATCAAATCTTTGTTTAGTGTCATGCTCTCGGCTAGATGTCCCGTGGACTTCCTGCTAACTGCTACCACACCTCTTGGCACCTGTTAGCCCCTGACCGGTTCGCTTCATTTGCTTGATATTTTACTTAGCTTACTTCTCCTACTTTTCTGATTTTTCCTTAGACTTGTGGCTCCACAATGGCAGAGACTGCCCAGTGTGCTTTACAGAGCTCTAGTATCAGGCATGAGAGAGAATACTGACTCCAAAGATACTAGCTAACTGAATTTACTGGGAAAACAAGCATGGCGACATTGTGGGACTGAAAGCTAGGAATCCTCCTTGGGTATCAAACCATGGAGGAACCTGAAGGCAAGTCCATGAAATTACAACAAGCTGAAGACTAAGCAAAGAGACATGTATTTAGCTTCAAATCATTCAGTTGGAAACTCTGGTCCATCATCATCATATTTTTGGGCAGTAAGTAGGAAGAAATTCGTGTGTTTCCATCTGCCCCGTCTCACCAACTTGGAGGGGGTGGGGAGCTAGAGGCAGAATTCCAAAGGCACTAATCTCAAAAGCACATGCTAGCTATATTTACCACATTAAAGGTCTGCTTCCTGCTTTAGGAACATAACTTCATTTAAAAAGTTGCTATTTTGCTGAGCGGTGTTGGCACATGCCTTTAATCCCAGCATTCAGGAGGCACAGAAAGGCGGATCTTTGAGTTTGAGGCCAGCCTGGTCTACATAGCAAATTCCAGGACAGCCAGAGCTACCCAGAGAAACCCTGTCTCGAAAACAAAACAAAACAAAAGATGCTATTTCAAGGGATTGAAAAGATGACTCAGTGACTAAGAATGCTTATTGTACAAGCTTGAAGACCTGAGTTCAAATCCTCAGCACCCAAGTTAAAAAAGGCAGGCATATCTGTATGTGCCTGAAGCCCAACATTGAAGTGCTGAGACAGATGGATCCTGGGACCTCAATGGTCAGCTAGCCTATGCAAAATGGCAGGTTTCTGGTTCAGTAAGAGGCCCTGTTTCAAGGCAATAAAGCAAAGAGAGACAGAGGAAGATGACTGATGTTCTCTTTGGCCTCTGTATATATGTTCTTTATCCAATCTAGGTGATTACCAGGGATAGTGTGTGTATTCATCAAGTTGTACACTTTATATATAAATTATATTTCTATGAAAAAGCAAAATAGTATAGTCTAACAAACTTGTGGGGGCACATTTTATGACTCACAATCTTGGTGAATGTCCCACATGTATTTGTAAAGAATGTGTATGCAGGTGGGATGGTGGTACTCCCCCTAATCCAAACACTTGGAAGAAGAGGCAGGCTAATCTCTGTGAGTTCAAGGACAGCCTGGTCTACATAGTGAATTCTACACTAGCCAAGGCTACAGAATGAGACCAAGACTCTAAGTCTTTTGAGTTTTAAAAACAAAGGTGTATTCAGTTCTACAGATGTCAGTCAGATAAAGCTGGCTTACAGTGAGAGCTCAATTCTATATTCTCACTTCTCTATCTCCTACTTTTATTACTGAGAGATTCCAGTCTCTGTAAACACTGACTTGTTCATTTATGCATAGTGAATCTCTGTCATTAGGGACACACTTGTGTCTTCTTTGTGAACCATGTCATTATGTATCATCCCTTTTTATCCTGTTAACTTCTTTGCTTAGAAGACAGTCTTGATATTAACACATCTATTCTAACGTTCACATGGTGTATCGTTTTACTTATGTTGTTATTGTTGAAACAAGGTCTCATACAGCCCAGCAAGCCGGGAACTCACTATGTAGTTAAAGCTGGCCTTGAATTCTGATCCTCCTGTTTCCACTTCCCAAATGTTGGGATTATAGGCATATGTCACCATCACCATGCCCAGCTTCCCTCTTTTTCCCCATTCCTTTTTTAAAAACAAGGTCTTGCTGTATGATAAAACATGACCAAAAGCAACTTGAGGGAGAAGGATTTATTTCAGCTTACATGCCCCGATTGCAGTCCATCATGAAGAGAAGCTAGGGCAGGTAAACAAGGCAGGAGCTTAGAGACAGGAGCCGAAGCGATGGAGCATGATGCTGACTGGCTTGCTCCTCATGATGACTTGCTCAGTCTACTTTCTTTTTCTTTTCTCTTCTCTTCTCTTCTCTTCTCTCCTTCTTCTTCTTTTTTGTCTTTTCTTTTCTTTCTTTCTTTTTTTTTTTTTTTTTTTTTTTGAGACAGGGTTTCTCTGTGTAGCTTTGTGCCTTTCCTGGAACTCACTCTGTAGACCAGGCTGGCCTTGAACTCACAGATCCACCTGCCTCTGCCTCCCGAGTGCTGGGATTAAAGGCATGTGCCACCACCACCTGGCCTCAGTCTACTTTCTTATGGCACCTAGGACAACTGGCCAACAGGTAGCACTATTACAGTGAGCTGGGATCATCATCAATCATCAATAAAGAAATGCACCATGCTGGGCACTTGTGAAGCAAAGGCAGGTGGATCTCTGTGAGTTACAGGCCAGCCTGGTCTACAGAGTGAGTTCCAGGATAGCGAGAGCTGCACACACACACAAAACAAAACCAAAAAACAAAAAACAAAAAACAAACAAACAAACAAACAAAAAACAAAAACAAAAAACACTTGTCTCAAAAAATCCAAAAGGGGGCAAAAAAGAAAATAAGACAGCTTACCCACAGGCCAAATCTAGTGGATGTATTTGCTTAGTTGAAGTTCCTTCTTTTAAAATGACTCTAGCTTGTATGAAGTTGACATGAAACTAGCCAGCATACTCTTTAACTTATTTTCTAAGACAGGATTTCCAGTTTAACCCAAAGCTCACCTTTTCAGCTAGACTGGCCAGCTGGCCAGCAAGTCCTCCAGATCCCTCTGTCTCTGCCCCTCAGTGGTAGAGTTGGAGGCTTTTTTGTATAGTACTGTAGATCTGACCCAGGATCCTCCTGCTTTGTATAGCAAGTACTTCCCCAACTAGGTCATCTCCCCAGCCCTATCCTGCTACTTTTAACTTGTATCACTGCATTTTAATTGAGTTTCTGACTAATGCTACATTTGTTTCACCTTTTTTGCTTGTTTATGGCATGTATGTGTTATATTATGCACGGTGTATGTACCTTTTAGTGTAGATCTGCCCATGTGGGTATGCATGCATATGTGTGTGCATGCATGTAGAGCCTCAGAGGTTGATGTTAGGTGCAAAAAACTGTTTTACATTTACGTATTTATTTTTTGTGTGTGAGTGAGCACATCCTGCGGTATACAAGTGGAGGTGCAAAGACAAATTGTGGAAACTAGTTCTTTCCTCCACTACTCAGGTTCCAGTTAGCAGGTGCCTTTACCTGTACTGCCAGGTCATCATCTTTGTTTTCAGTAGGGTCTCTCACTGAAACTGAACCTCTGGCTGGCCAATGAGCTTCAGGGAACACACACACACACACACACACACACACACACACCAGGCATATGCTTCTGTGCCTCATTTTCATCTTTTTATGAATCTGCTCTGATAATTTCTGTCTTCTATATATTTGAATCATTTGCACTTAATGTAAATACTGGTATATGTAGTTTTTTAAAACTGTTGCTCAAGAAGTTACAAATACATGCATATTTAACTGGGGGGCATGGTGCACACACAGTGGGCACTTATAAATGCTAAACATGTGCTCTACCACTGAGCTGCATCCCTAGCTCATATATACTTTTCAGAGTTCACCTCTGCAAATAGGATGTATGAACCTTAGCAGCATATAGCAGCACCCTATTCATATTGTAACTGTCTTCCACATGACTGCATCTACACACACTGCTTTCGGCTGCCAAATATATCTTAACTCAATAAAGAACAAATAATCCATTTTATTTCCCTAAGAATTTACTAAAACATTTCATTCATTCCTGATGATGTGTTCCCTCTGAAGAATTTCCCTAAACAATAACTTCAGAGCAGGTATTGACAATCAATACTGTTTTCCTTCATCTAAGAAAACTGTTTCTCACTCCCCTCCTTTCGCTCCTCTTCTATTTATTTATTTATTTGCTGGATAGCCCTGGCTGGCCTGGAACTTGCTGTGTAGACTTGGATGGCCTCCAATTCAACAACCTCAGGAGCTACATCAGCCTCCTGAAAGCAAGGCTCACAGGGTTTTGCCATCTGGGTATACCTTGGTTTTTTTGAGAAAGGGTCTCACTCAGTAGCCCAGGTGAGTCTTAAATTCACAGCACTCTGCCTGTCTAGTCTGTCAAGTACTGGGATTCCAGGTGTGAGCCATGACACTTAGTTCCAGCGTGCTTATAATAGATATTTCAAGGCTGGGCAATCTTTGGAGGTTTTGTTTGTTTTAGAGAGGTCTTGCTGTGTCCTTTGGTCTTGACCCTGGGGACTGAAGTGATTCTGTTACCACAACTTTTCAAGTAGCTGAGACAAGAAGTGTTTGCTAACATCCTCAGTGGGTAGTTCTTTTGGAACATATGCTACTGTCTTCTGATTTTTTTTTTTTTTTTTTTTTTTTTTTTTTTTTTGAGCTGAGGATTGAACCCAGGGCCTTGCACTTGCTAGGCAAGTACTCTACCACTGAGCTAAATCCCCAACCCTGTCTTCTGATTTTAATGTGAATATACAGTCATTCAAACCACCATCCCCTGAAGGAAATAGGTTACTTTTTTCTAGCTATTTTTAATTTAAAACTAAATTTTAATTTGTTTTTGGAAATAAATGGAAAAAAGAAAGTATCTTCAATAAATGGTGCTGGCATAACTGGATGTCAATATGTAAAAGATTACAAATAGATCCATATCTGTCACCATACATAAAACTCAAGTCCAAGTGGATCAAAGACCTCAACATAAATCCAGTTACACTAAACTTAATAGAAGAGAAAGTAGGAAGTACTCTTGAAAGCATTGGCACCAGAGATCACTTCCTAAATATAACACCAACAGCACAGACACTGAGCACAACAATTAATAAATGGGACCTCTTAAAACTGAGAAGCTTTTGTAGGGCAAAAGACATGGTCAATGTATGATAATGAGTATTCAGAAATGGGTAATACCTGGGGGGTGTTTACCAACCTAATACAGAGCGCCTGTGTGGCTTGGGCAGGTGTTAGTCCATGACAGGTAAGGTGACCTGCTGATGTCCCATGCAACCTAAGTCAGAAACTCATTTTTTAGTAAAAGGGAGGGGGGAACCTGTAGGGCCCTGGCCCCCAATTTGGGTAACTGTTGCCTTGCTTGCTGACCTTGACCTTGATATCCTCCCTATACTAATTCCCTACCCGGTTCCACCTTCCTGAATGCTTAAGGGAAGTTCCTTGTCTGTGTAACCTGCATATTGGGTGTTAACAGCTTAGATGCAAGATTATAAAATATCTTTTATAAGTAGTAGTGAACTTCTGCCCTTCAGGGTTCTCCCATTGTGCTGTAAGCCTGTATTTAAGACCTTCTCCCTCCTTCAATAAATGGCATTTGGCATTAAAAAAAAATATTGATAGTTAAGTGTAAAATCTAATGTGAAGCTCCATGGCTTCTGTTCAAAATGTCTGCTCCAATTGTACAGAAGTTCATTGAGTTATATAGTCTTTGTGTCTGGTTAAGTTTGGGGTGTGATTTTTTTCAACTGTTTTTATAATAAAGTTTCAGAAATTAAAAATAATTAAAAAAAAAAAAAGACACGGTCAATAAGACAAAAAGACAGCCTACAGAATGGGAAAAGATCTTCACCAACCCCACATCTGACTGATCTCCACAGTAGATAAAGAACTCAAGAAACTAGACATCAAAATACTGAACAATCCAATTTAAAAAAATGGGCTAAAGAGCTAAACAGAGAATTCACAAAAGAAGAATCACAGATGGCTGAAAGACATCTAAAGAAATGGTCAACATCCTTAATCATCAGAGAAATGCAAATCAAAATGACTCTTGAGATACCACCTTACACCTGTCAGAATGGCTATGATCAAAAACACTAATGACAGCCGGGCGGTGGTGGCGCACGCCTTTAAGCCCAGCACTCAGGAGGCAGAGGCAGGTGGATCTCTGTGAGTTCGAGGCCAGCCTGGTCTCCAAAGCGAGTTCCAGGAAAGGCGCAAAGCTACAGAGAAACCCTGTCTCGAAAAGAAGGAAAAAAAAAAAACAAAACAAAAACCACTAATGACAGTCTATGTTGGAGAGGATGCAGAGCAAAGGGAACACTCCTCCACTGTTGGTGGGAGTGCAAACTTGTACAACCACTGTGGAAATCAGTATGGCAGTTTCTCAGAAAATTGGGAATCCATCTACCGCAAGACCAAGCCATACTCTTGGCATATACCCGAGAAATGCTCAACCATACCGTAAAGATACATGCTCAGCTATGTTCATAGCAGCACTATGTGTAATAGCCAGAACCTGGAAACAACCTAGATGCCCCTCAACTGAAGAATGGATTAAGAAAATGTGGCACATATACACAATGGAGTAATACTCAGCAGAGAAAAACAATGACAGCATGAAAATTGCAGGCAAATGGATGGAACTAGCAAAAAATCATCCTGAGTGAGGTAACCCAAACCCAGGACAAACATGGTATGTACTCACTCATAAGTGGATTTTAGATATAAAGCAAAGAACAATCAGACTGCAACCCACAGAACCATGGAGGCTGTATACATAGCAGGGGGGACCCTAGGATGAATGTGGCTTATAATAAGTTTTGGTTTTACTCAATTACTGAGCAAGCCTCAGTATATATGTATATAAGTATATAAGCTTATATGTACATATGTGTACTACACATGTGCCTGGTGCCCTTGGAAGTTCGGAGAGAGCATCGGATTCCCTGGAACTAGAATTAGGGATGGTTTGCACCATTATGTGGGTGCTGGAAACTGAACCCAGGTCCTCTACGAAAGGTCTTAACTACTGGGCCATCTCTCTAGCCCCTACAACAGCTCTGTTGTTGTTGTTTTCAGTACTGAGGACTTAACCCAGTGGCTGTGCGCATGCTAGGCAAGCACTCTACTGCTAAGCTATAAACCCAGTCTCAAACAAAAATTATTACTACAGACGAGATAGTCTGCCCAAGTTCAAATGCTAGTGCTGTCATTTATTATTATTATTCACCAGGTATTGCTTAGAGCACCTGAAATCTTAACATTCTGAAGACTAAGTTGTAAGGGTCATGAGTTCCAGGGATAAATACATAGTGAGTTTTTGGTTTGTGGTTTTTTTTTTTGTTTGTTTGCTTGCTTGTTTTGTTTTATGAGACAGGGTTTTGTTGTGATATTCTGTTTGTGGTCTGACAAATAAAGCTTGCCTGGAGATCAGAGGTTAGAGCTAGCCACTAGTTAACCATAGAGATCTGGAGGTCTGTTCAGACAGGAAATGACATGGCTGGGTAGAGAGAAGTGATGAGGTGGGGCTGAGATAGGAGTACGGCCCCTTTTAGGTCAGATTCAGAGACATAAGAAGTGACTGTGGCTGCTCCTTTGCTTCTCTGATCTTTTAGCTTTCTCCCTTGATATCTGACTCTGTTGAGTTTTTATTATTAAGACTAATTAGGATCGCACTACAGGGTTTCTTTGTGCAGCCCTGGCTGTCCTAGAACTAGCTCTATAGATCAGGCTGGCCTCTAACTCCTGAGAGCTGGGATTAAAGGCATGTGCCACCACCAACCAGTATAATTGGTAAACATTTAAATGTTCTTTTTATTGATGGAAGATTTTTAGAGACAGAGATGAGGAAGAAAAGCACCAATATTTAGTTATACACTACTCAGCTGGAAATGATGATCGAGTATTGTTTGAGTGAGGTATGAAGCCAGAGTCTAGCAAGTCAAAGGTAGAGTGCGCCATGCTGTACAGTTACAACACCAGTAGAGAAACAGCAGCTATGGCTGGTACACACTCAGATGTAAAGAAAAGCAAGACTTACTTCAAAGTTGTACTTCTTCATCTGGTTGAGGTGCCGGCAGTACAGGTAGAGCATGCCAATGCTGCTGCCCACTGCAATGTAGTCTCCGTTAGCATCCAGGGCTGTGAGGTAGACCAGAATAGAGCGAAAGCCCCTCTGGATCTTTGTGGGAATGGCATTGAGGAGATAGTACAAAGGGCAGAATTCTCGGAATGTTACAGGTTCTGATATCGATGCCATGGTCAAGGTTTCCACAGATGTTCTTCAGGCAGAAGGACTGTTTATTCATCATCTAGGGAAACCTGCTGGCCACAGAATACAGTATTATAACTCTTTCAATGCCTAGTAATACCAAAAAGCAGTAATGTTTAATAGTGGGAACATGCCATTTTCAACAGATAAGAATCATGGCTGGGGATGGGGGTTGCAAAGATGGCCTAATGGTTCAAAGCATATAATGTTTGGTTCCCAGTACCCATGTCAGACAGTCCACAACCATCTGTAACTCCAGCTCCACAGGATCCCATGCCCTCTTCTGGCCACCACTCATATTGCACTCACATGCACATACCCCCATACAGACACAGGCACATACACATTATTTAAAATAAAAATAAACTGGGGTGATAAAGATGGCTCAGTGGTTAAGAGCACTGACTATTCTTCTAGAGGACCTGGGTTCAATTCCCAGTACCCTTATCATGGCTCACAATCACGTGACTCCAGTTCCGGGGGACTGAAGCTCTCTTTTGGCCTCTGTAGGCAAAGCATACATGTGCTACAGACTAATACGCAGGCAAAACCCATACACATGAAATAATAATATAATAATGAAAGATGAACAGAAATCTTGACAAAAGGAATTCTAGCTGGAGCTTAAACAAGAAAAGTAAATGGGGGAGCAAGATACCTTCAGCATTTGAGTCCCAAATGCACTTCAGTTAGGACTAGTACCAACACTATAGTCAACAGTGTGGTGGACAGAAGAGTATAAAGCCTAATTCTTTTCAAGGAGTTTGTGAACTAGCCAGAAAGGCAAATGCAACAACAAAGAGACACAAAACTACAGGAACTAAATGGGCTTCCATGAGAAATTCAGGATTAGTGTGAACTAAAGTGAGCCAGGAGGCAGCTCTCTTGAGAAAACTCTACTGTCCTTTTCCTAAGCACCAGCCCCTTCTCGCCTAAATGGTCCCAATGGTCATGCCTAAATTCATTTTTATTCTTCTTAAATAGGCAGAAGAATGCTTGTAATCCCAGCACTCAGGAGGCAGCAGCAAGAATATTGCTGTAAGTTCAAATTTAGCCTGAGCTACACAGTGAGTTTCAGGCTAGCATGAGCTACAGCAAAAACACTCTCAAAAACAAAACCATCTCCAACTTAATTAACTCTAGCTCTGTTTCAACACCTCCTTCCCCCCAAAAAAAGTCTGGAGAAGATACCACTGAAAACATGCAGCAATGAACACCACCTGTCTGAGCAAGACACAGGAGAAAGCTTATATTAGAACAATAAGCCCACTCTTGAGAAATAGGCCTCCCCTACACCTACACCACCACCACCACCACCACCACCACCACCACCACCACCACCACCACCACCACCCCCGTCTGGTGAAAAAGCAGGTTCCTATAGCCAGGAGCCATCTCAGTGTTTGGAACCCATTCACCCTGCAGCTCCTATATGCTCCTCCATGCACAAAAATCAAGATACTCTACACTCACCAGCACCTTGTTTAACAAAGTTTACTCACTTGTTTTAAGCCTTACCCTGCCCGAGCACGTAAGTGGCCTCTTCCCCACTTTCAGTTGTGAAGTTCTGAAGTTCTGAAGTTCTGAAGTGAGACTTAGTCGAGACCACAGAGCTGAGCTTTGAATCTCAGACTTTCCCCTTAGTCCACAGCCCTTAGACATCGCTCTGATATAAGCAACAGGTACACACTGTCAGTCTGCCTGATTCAACCTGAAAGTACAGTTTACATCTTCAGGTTCTGCCCTAGCTAGGGTTACTATCGCTGTAATGAAACACCATGACCAAAAGCAAACTGGAGAGGAAAGGATTTGGCTTACAGGTCCATACTGCTACTCATCGATGCAGGAAGTTAGGACAGTAACCTGGAGGCTGGAGCTCATGCAGAGGCCATAGAGGGGTGCTGCTTGCTTGCTCCTCATAGCTTGCTCAGCCTGCTTTCTTATAGAACCCAGGACCACCAGCCCAGGGGTGGCACCATCAATCACTAATTAAGAAAATGCCCCACAGCCCACTATTTATGGAGGCATTTTCTCAACTGAGGGTCTCTCCTTTCTGATAACTATAGCTTGTGTCAGTACAGGTTCCAGTAACTTCTTGGGATACTCACTTCACTGACACGAGCTTTCTATTAGTATATGCTTGATTGACTGAGACCTTAATCCTCTTCTGAACAAGTTCATCAAACCCATTCTCACCTTTCTTGAATGATCTCTCTAGGTACCATTCAGCTTTTGCCATGAAGAAGGGCCTCAACAAATGGGTCTCTGCTAAAATGCCCCTCCTACAGAAGACATGCCTGGCCACCCACCCCAGCACAGCACTCCTATCATGCCACCTGCTTTGCTTTGTCTACATGTCCTTTTGCTTTGCTGCACATGTAAGCATGTACATGCATGTGCACATCCACAGACACACACAGCTCTGTAAGTCCCATGAGAGCAGAGACCACAATGCCTCACTTACCCCATCTAGGGCCAGCATCAGGAAAGGACTAGGAATGTCAGGCACTCAGCAAGTACACACTGAACAGATGAATGAATGATGAGAAAGGATACTAGATCCAATACCATCTTTTGCTCAAGGCTGGGAAAACTCATATATATTATATATATTCCAGTTTCCAAGCATTCAATAGTTGCAACAGCTAATACTGTAAAGGTCCACGGCAGAGAAACATCCTGAAAGTAACTAATAACAACAGTAACAATTGTAACTATATCCTTGATTGTTAGGGACCTGACTGAAACACACTCTTTTAGCAGAAGCCAAGGCTTTAGAAGGTTCAGAAGTCTGCCCAAGCCACAGAACTAGTACAACAGAAATCTAAACTGTGAGGGCTGAATGTCCAGATGCCAGCAGATCACAAATTTATAGCCTTTCAAGGACCACACAGCTAAGAGATGCCTTGCTAAGACTAAGAGATGCCTGTTCTCTGAATCAGCCTACACAAGCACCCAGAAAAATGGGCAAGACCCAAAGAATCCAGCAATCAAGTGTAAATGGCATGGTATAGTGATATTTTATTTGTAATGAAATGTGATTTTATTTGTATATTAATAAAGTTGCCTTGGGGTCAGAGCAAGCCATAGCAGAAGCAGGTGGTGGTGCACGCCTTTAATCCCAGCACTTGGGAGGCAAAGCTAGGTGGATCTCTGTGTGTTCAAGGATACAGCCAGCATGGAGACACGTGCCTTTAAATCTCAATACCAACCATAGAAGACCTGGAGGTCTGTACAGACAGGCAGTGACGAGGAGGTCATGTGGTTGGGTTAACAACCAATGAGAAGGCAGAACAGAAAGTCTATAAAAAAGAAAAAAACACACAGAAGTAGGTCTCTGGTGGAGAGGAAAGAGAGCAGCAGTGAAGGGTCAGGTTTTCAGATCTTAGCTATTGCTCTGACCCCTTGGCTTTTAACTTTGCAATTGGCTCTGTGTTTCTTATTGAAGAAGACGGTTACATCTACAGCATGGCAGGCAGACAAAGTCAGTTAGCCACTGGCTACCACCTTTCAAAGCAGGTAGACCACTGTAAGGCCACAGGGCATGAAGACAAAGGAGCAGGAGCAATAATATGTAGAGTATGTAGCCCAGAACTTGTGAGGCTCCCCAGTCAGAGGCCAGTGGAAACTACAAAGTGAACTTCAGGCCAGCCTGGGCCACATAATGGACATTGACCAAAAAAAGAGAGAGAGAGAGAGAGAGAGAGAGAGAGAGAGAACACTATATTATGGATCAACTAAATCTAAATTTCTCTTAACACAAATGTTTTGATTTTACTATCATAAACAGCACAGATACATATCCAAGCAAATTCTTTGGAACTTTTTTAAAGACATTTTTATTTTAAAAAAAAAATTATTATCATTATTATTATTATTATTATAGCTATGGGTCTATCTGTGTGCCTGGTGCCTGCAGAGGCCAGAAGAGGGCATTAGATGCCTTGGAACAGAAGTTACAGACAATTGTGAGACACCATATGCTAGAAATCAAACAAATCCTCTACAAGAGCAACAAGTACTCTTAACTACTGAACCATCTCTCCAGCCCCTATTTTTAATTTTTAATTTTGTGTATGAGTGTCTGTGCGTACACACGTGTACATGTACATGCACTTGAAGGTGCCATTGGAGGCCAGAAGAGGGCATCAGTGTCTCTGGAATCAAGAGTTACAAGCTGTTATGAGCCACTAGAGATGGATATTGGGAACCTAACTCAGGTCTTCTGCAAGAGCAACAAGTGCTCTTAACCACTGAGCCATTTATCCAGACCCTTGGAAATATTTCAAAAGGTGGAAAAAGGCTGGTCCAGTGGAAGTGAATTAGTAATACTAACTGGAGCTCCAAGTGGTGAAAATTTTGAAATTTTAAAACGCATTGCCAAACTGTCTTCCACAGCTATCATAATGATTTGTGCTTTAAACATGTTTCTCCAAAGGACTTTCTGAGGTCAGTAAGTCACAGAAACCAAGAGGGCCAGAAGGCCCACTGAATCTCTTTAGGTGGGGTTCTGGGAGAACTCAGCACCAGGTCTGTACCTTTCACCTAATAGGCAGATGGAAAATGGACTGAAGCTCACTCTGACAAAGCTGGCCAACTGCAGAAGGTATGTTGGGTGGGCTTGGGAGAAATCGAGAGCTATTGCCTCCCTGTCCTGTGATACATTTGATGAAAACTATTCAGACACAATGAACACTTCTGACTTCCTACCCTGCCCAATTTTCACACAAGCCTAAAGGCACATTTTGCCCTAACTCAGGTTCAGACACACTGCCATAATTAAACTAAGACTTCCTGCTGGAGAAAAACAGCAGCACACTGGGGTGTCTAATGACATCAGAGGGTAAAGGACTGGGGCTGAAATCCCAATGTATTTAAAGATTAGCTGTGGGTCCCAGGGGAAATTATTTAATGGCTCTAGGTTGCCATTTACCCATCTAAAAATGGTTAGGAATATAAGCCAGGTACGGTGGCACACACCTGTGACCCTGGTGGTGTGATAGTACTACCCAAATTAACTTACTGAAAATGGCCACAGTTCTGAGGTAGGTAGCACCAAGCCAGACTGAATCAAGTGCTGTCCAGGTTGAAACTCTGGTGCTTACTAAACCTCACTTCCTCCCTCTTGCTCACCTCCACTTATTCTCCAAGCACTAACACCAAGGACCCCTTCTCCCTACTCAGCTTTCATAATTCACCATCCCCTCTATCAGAATGATCTCCTTCCACAGATGTGGCTTCCTTTCATCTCTAGGGGCTCAGCAGAAACATTATCACTACAAGAAGGTATTTCCAGACAAGATCACTTATAAATATCAAAGCTCCCTTTCCATCCACATGCCCTTCATAATCCTCAACACAACCTCTGATTCTTCACTTACTAAATAACCTCTTCTGTGAGAAGGAATGCCAATCTTCCTTTAGCACAGAGTAGATGTCTATAAAATATTTGTTGAATGAATAAATAAAATGTTAACTTCTAGTCTTATTGATTTGGGTGTGTGTGTGTGTGTGTGTGTGTGTGTTGGTTTTTTGTTTGTGTGTGTGTGTGTGTGTGTGGTGTTTTTTTTTGTTTTTGTTTTTGTTTTTTCGAGACAAGGTTTCTCCGTGTAGTTTTGGTGCCTGTCCTGGATCTCCCTCTGTAGATCAGGCTGGCCTCGAACTCATGGAGATCCGCTTGCCTCTGCCTCCCGAGTGCTGGGAGTGCTGGGATTAAAGCCAGGCGCTACTGCCTCTGTTTTTTTCTCTGCTTGATATCAAACACAAGGCCCTCATTCTTACTAGAAAAGAGGCCTACCACTGTGCTTTTTTATTCCAGTCTTTAAGATGAATAATGTCAGGGCTGGAGAGAAGGCTCAGCAGGAGCCATCAGCACTTGTTGCTCTCCCAGAGGGAGTGGATTTGGTTCTCAGCACCCACCCACCCACATGGCAGCACACAACTACCTGCTAACTCCAATGCCAAGGGATCTGATGCCTTCTTCGGCCTCTTCAGGTACTGCATGTACATGGTACATATAATTCATATAAAAATGAATTTAAAATATATAAGCAATGCTTCCTTGGCTATGAGAATTTCAGTTTAAAATGCAAAAGTAAATTTAAAAAGTATGGGCTAGTAAGACAAATCAGTGGTTAAGAGTGCTTGCTGCTCTTCCAGAGGACCTGAGGTCAAGAACCCACTTCAGGTGGCTCACAACATCTTGTAACTCTAGCTCCAGGGGATCTAATGCCCTCTCCTAGCCTCCATAGGCACCCACATACAGGTGGAATACACAAAACAGATACACACATAGAGTAAAACTGCTTTTAAAGAAGTCATAATGTTTTTCTCCCCATCCCCCATCAATTCCATAATTGGAAGGTGGGTTATATTCAACCTTCATTTTAATGAGCATTTCCGAAAACTAGAGCTAGGAGTAACCCAGAACCCAAATTATACACCCGGCAGTACAATTGTCATATGTCACCACAGGCTCTGATAGCACTGTCTCAAGGACCTTCTCCAAACTCAATACAAAGTAACAATTAGTATTCCTGTACAGTTTTTTTTTTTTTTTTTTAAAGACAATCGTGATCACTAGCCCATGGCCCTCAAACATCTAAGTGCTGAGATTACAGGAATTAAGTGCCTAGCTTTTTTTGCCCCCATGGCTTCTTATTCTTTGCAGATTTTTTTGTTTTGTTTTCTCAAGAAAGGGTTTCTCTGTGTAGTTCTGGTTGTCCTGGAACTTACTCTGTAGACCAGGCTGGCCTCAAACTCACACAGATCCATTTGCCTCTGCCTCCTGAGTGCTGGGATTAAAGGTATGCGTCACCACCGCCTGGGCTTCTTACTCTTTAATCATAATTGTTACATACATGTGTGTGTATGTATAAGCTTATAAATACAATCTGCTAAGATCATTTGGCATAACCACACCTGGCACTTATAATCGATCTTTATTTTTGCTTTTAAGTTATTCATTTATTGTGAGAGTCTCACACCACAGCTTTGGCTGGCTAGAACTCCCAAGGTCATCTAGCTTAGCTTCATGTCTGCTAGGAATACAAGCATACACTGCCATGGCCAGTTGATGAAATGTTAAGATTTTATGACAGAATTCAAAGGGGCAGGGAATAATTCATCTTACAGATGAAATTCTGTTACTTCCTGCTTCTATCCCTTCTGGCTAACCAATTGTTCATAGGTCAAGCCCGACCCAAGCATTGAAACTAGACATCTGAAGAAAGCTCTGTATCTAACTTCATCTCCATCCCCATTTTCTGCTCCAGTTGCAAACTTTAAACTTTTATTTATTTGTTACTTGTGTGTATGTCTGTGGGGGTGGGGGGAGATACATATGTAGGTGTATTTGTACCATGGTTTATGTGTGGAAGCCAGAGGACAACATGTGGAGTCAGTTCTCTTTGTCTGCCTTTATAAAAGTTCCAGGAATTGAACTCAAGTTACGAGGTTTACAAGGCAAGTGCCCTTACCCCATGAGGCATCATGCTAGCCCCCTAAATGAGTTTGTAATCCCAGCACATGGAGGTAGAGGAAAGATGATTGTCACAAATTCAAGGTCAGCTTGATCTACACTGACAGTTCACAAACCAATCAAAGCTTACACAGCCAGATTCTGCCAACTTCCACCCCCAACCAACAAACTAAAACAAAAACACAAACAAACAACTAACAGAGTACTGTACTCAGTCAACACTGAACTCATATTTGTTGGATTAATCTCTCAAAAAATCCCGTGCTGAGCCAGGTATGGTGGTGCATACCTATTATTTAAGCACTCAGGAGGCCGAGGCAGGAGGACAAGTCTATGGATAGTCTGGGCTTTATAGTGAGATCCTGTCCTCAGAACAAAATAAACAAAACCTGCCATAATGCCGCAAGACTGTAGCAAAGATTCACTGGAGCATTCATGATCAGATCCAAAGCATAAAAGCATACATTCATGGGAAAGGAACATACATTCTGAACTTGCTTCTATCTACACAATTCTTAAACAAAGAAAGAAACAAACAAAAACAAACAAACAAAAAAACCCAACACCTAATTTCTGTCTCCTGATTCTCCCAAGTTCCCCCTTGTGTCAAATTCTCCAAGCTTGACCCCAAAGCCTATTTTTTATTATTTGTATAACCACCTCCTAATCCATCCATTCCTCACCTTTCCAAATTCAATCAACTGTTGTCTGCTTCCTTCCTTTTTCCCCATTAAGTTCCACAGCTATCTGGTTCAAATTATAGAGGCTATTCTGAAATGGGATCCTCCTCCCCCAAAGGATAACTTCCTAAGAAAAATCTGAAAACAAGCCCAATAAAACCAGTCTTCTGACGGTTAATCCCAACACTCAGGAGGCAGAGCCGGGCGGATCTCTGAGAGTTCGAGGCCAGCCTGGTCTACAGAGCAAGATCCAGGACAGGCTCCAAAGCTACACAGAGAAACCCTGTCTCAAAAAACCAAAAAACAAAACAAACAAACAAAAGGACAGTCTTTGACTGAAAAAGACTATATGGCTACATTAAAACAAACTTGCTTGGGGCTGGAGAGGTAGCTCAGCCCTTAAGAGCAAGGCTGCTCTTCCAGAGAACCAGGGTTCAATTCCCAGCACCCACATGGCAGCTCACTTCAGTTCTGGGGGGTCTGATGCCCTCTCCTGACCTCTGCAGGCACTGCACACATGTGGTGCATTGACATACATGCAGGCAAAACACCCACACACATAAAATAAGTTTTTAAACTTAAGGAAAAAAAATGACCTGAGAGAGGACTGCTTTATTTCATCCTCCCCATCCCTGATTCCCAAGCCCACCCTGAAAATCAGAAGGGATTCTCAGGTTTGAAATCTCAAGAGCCAGGCTGAGGGTAGTGACTGGGTGTGAAGAGTAAGCCACACATCCCTAAGGCCTGGCACAGCAGCTGGCATAGGTGGACCCTATACACACACCGTGAGTGAACAAACATGGGCTGTAAGACAGGTCACAAAAACAAACAAAATGGTCACAGTGTGTATCAGCATTACAGCTGGATGCGAGAAGGTACAAAAACGGTTGCAGCTGAGAAGACAGACTCTCTGGTGAAAGGGAGCTAAGGCAACTTCAGGCCTAGGACCTGGCTTTCCCACAGCACTCTTCAAAAGTTTTAAAAATGATCTTTCCAGTCAATGCAAAACGATACACCTCACATTCTGCCAATAAATGGAACAGAAAAATCCCTGAATATAAGTGAGAAAGACAGGAAGCACAAAGGGCAGGAAAAAGAGGTAAAGTTGAGAAAGGGAACGCAAGTAATGGGAAGCCAGACTTAAGAAGGGACAAGAGGAAAAAGCCGCGAAGCCAGCAGAGCCGCGTGGGTGACAACAGAGACAAACTACCCTTTATTGAGATCATTCGGTCAGACTCTGTGCTTAACTGTATATGCCCTGACCATTTAATCCTCCACCACCCCAACGTACAAATTTATCACCTCCATTTTACGGATGACGAAACTGAAGCTGGGAAGTTGACACTTGCTCCAGCAAACGGGTAAGAAGGGGAAGTACAGTGACCTGACCAGAGGTCTGATCCCGGGGTCACCCCATTCTTTAACCCACACTGCCCATTCCGCCTCCGAGGCCACACAGTCCCTATTAACCGGGAGGTATCCGCTTATGCATTTAATCAACACTTACTGAACTCCTAGTGGGTGCCCAAGCCAGCTGCTTGGCGCTGGTAGGCGAACGTAAGGGTTCCTGCTGCGGGTCGGGGGACAGAACGGAACGAAACGTCAATCGCCGGGCTCTGCAGCCCGGAGCCCGCGGCAAGAGGGATGTAGGGTGGGGCCGCAGGGGAGGAGCGAGGGGAGCTGGGGCGCCGCGGCGGCCCCGGGCGGTATGTGAACGCTGCGACGCCCGGCGCCCCGCTCGCTCGGACGCGGGCTGTGACAGCGGCGCCGCGTGTGGTGGCTGCCAGTGCGTCGGCGACGCGGCTGTGGAGACTCCGACGGGCTGAGCCAGGGAAGGGCGGCTCTGCCGGGAGCACGAAAGGCGCGGGGCCGCAGTCGGGGACGTCGGAGACACCAGGGACCCGCCAGCGCGCTCGCGGACTCACCTCCCGCGGCAGCCCCTCAGGACTCGTCAGCCCCGCCAGCCCGGAGGAGGCGGGATGGACTCCGGGCCGCGGGGGCTGCCGGGAGCCTTGTTGCCTGGGCAACGGGTTGGGCCTCGGCGAGCCGCCGCGACTCCGCGGAGAGCTAGAGCGGCCGAGCCACAAGTGTCGGCGGACCCGTGGAGCGGAAGTGACGACACTTCCTCGGCCTGGGGGCGGGGCTTCGGGTCTCGGTGCTGAGGTCTACCTGTGGACTTCATGGAAGGTGCGTGCGAGGGCTGTGGTTCCCTTGTTGTGGCGAGGTTGCAGATCGGGGTGGGGGGAAGGTCGGGAACCCGCGGTGTGACTGACGTGCGGGACGCGCATGAAGCTCGCGGACTGTCCGGAGCCTATGCCGGTGTGAGTGACATCTGAGTGCGGTGATGTACGTGAAGTGTTTGTCAGAGGCGTGACGCTCCGAGCGTCCCGGAGCACATTGGAGCCAAGCCTGACACGGCAGCCCCTCCGGAAACCCTTCCCTTGAACTCCGGCAGTCAGGAACACCGACCGTGGAGTTTGCAGTTTGTAATAGAGGCTGTCTCTGCGGGCCGATTAGTGTCACGTGAGTCGGTGCGCTTGCGTATGGCAGGGGTTTCAGGGAGTAACTTCAGCTCCGCCCCGGCCTGTGACCCATCTCTGATATCTCCCTATTTGCCTGTGGGTATCTAGAAGTCGGAGCTGTGCTTTGGGTTCCGGAGTGGGGCCGGCATACCCCGTCAGATGTGACCCTCGCCCTCAGGAACCCCCACTGAGGGACGAGTACAGGTTAAGAGCAGCTCCTCCGTGTAACATGTTTGATGCAGCATATACTGTGTGAGCGCAATATGGGAGGAAACGAAACTTAAATCTTAGGTTGAACTCAGTTCAGCGGGGAATGTAGACAGTAAGCAGGTGAATAGATTGACTGGTGAACGTAATGGCAGCCACAGTTTAGGAGGGTGACAGATGTCCACTGCAGTGATTCCTAATGTAACCGGCGGATCCAGGAAGACTTCTTGATAGCGCTGTTAAAGTTTGCCTCCTGTTGCTATGGTAAAATACCATGACTAAAAAGCAGCTTGAGAAGGAAAAGGTTTATTTGGTTTACTCTTCCAGGTCACAATCCATCCTTGAGGGAAATTGGTAGGAACCCAAGCAGGAGCAGAGGCAGTAACAGTGAAGGAAAGCTGCTTACTGGCTTTCCGTCTCCTTCCCAGGCTCACTCACTGCTAGCTAGCCAGCTCTTTCTGAGATTTTATTATTTTATGTGTATGAGTGTTTGCCTGCATTTATGTAAGTACACCCTATGTACGCAGTGTCCACAGAGGCCAGAGAGGACATAGTATCCCCTGGAATTGGAATTACAGCCGATTGTGAGACTCTATGTGAGTGCTGGGTCTTCCAAAAAAGCAGGAAGTGCTCTTAATCTCTGAGCCATCTCTAGGTCCTCAGATAGTCTTCTTTCTCAGCCCAAGAGTGGCTCCATCATAGTGGGCGAGACCTTTCTACATCATTTGTCACACAGACACCCCACAGACAATTCTTCAATTGTAGCTCTCCCCCGGTGTATCAAGTAAACAGCAAACCTAACCAAGACTTTCTTTGTTTTGTTTTTGCATTTTTAACTATTGCAAATATATTTATTGCAACTTAGAAATAAGTTAATAATGATATAATAGAATTTTAGCTATAAATTTTCTGCATTTAAATTTTTGCATCAGAAATGTGTCTCAAAATATTCTAGTCCCCTAATGAAGGTGAGGTTAAATTATAGAAGAATAAAATCTGAGGCTGGAGAGATGGATTAGCAGTAAGAGCGCTTCCTGCTCTTCTAGAGCTTTGGAGTTTGGTCCCCAGCATCCACATTAGGCAGCTCACAAACACCTATAACTCTAGCTCCAGGAGATCAGTCACCTTCTGGCCGGGCAGGCACTCCTGCAGAGGCATACAGTCTCACACACACACAAATAAACAAATCTTGAAAATCTGATCATTTAGATGTCAAGACACAAATAAAAGTTACCACATTTCATGTCTCAAAAATGAACATTTTACCTGTATGCACAAGCCTTTCATATGTTACCACATTATAAGACTCTAGTGCATGAAATATTCTAAAAACCCAAAGGATGCCAGGCGGTGGTGGCACACGCCTTTAATCCCAGCACTTGGGAGGAAGTGGCAGGCAGATCTCTGTGAGTTCGACCAGCGTGGTCTACAAAGTGACTTCCAGGGCAGCCAGAGCTGTTACACAGAAAAACCTTGTCTCAAAAAAAAAAAAAAACAAAAAACAAAAAACCCAAAGGATTTTCTTTCCTTAGACGTTTTCTTTCGTGGAAGGGGCTTTAGCATTTAAGATTGAAATGAAAAGGACAAGAATTCTGTTACTCTCCTCCAGTCCAATTTTAGATAGTTCCTTCTATCCTTATCACCATCTGGTCCTTTATATAGGAGGGAAGTACATAGGAGCATTTAAATTTTTATTTATTTTAATTAACTTACAGACTAGCAGGTTTCTTTATGGCATTTTCATACTTCACTTTGGTTGACTTTTTGATTCACTCCCCCATCTCCAGGTATACCTAGCCCAGTACCCCTCCCCTTCCACTTTCATATCACACGTGGTAGTATGTTTAATTAAGTTTCTACTTTGGTGGTGAGTGTAGAACTTAAGCCATGGCCATCATGTCTCTGGCCTGCTCCAAGCTCATCCGTTGCCTGCTCTCCACTGTGCTCAGCTCGGCCTGTTGGCCTGTGTGGCTCTAGCCCCTCCTCGTGTGCCGCTTTCTTCCATTTTAGCCTGGTAATGCTGGCTTGTCCTGTTGGTTATACTCACCAAGTTCATGGTCACATCAGGGCCCATGCTGACTCCCTTTCCCTGGCTTCTTATCCCTCACACCTCAGCTCAAAGAATACCCCAGGTTCATGCTGTCACACGACCCTCATTTCATTTTTCCTTTATATTCAGCCAGAGCACTGCTACACAGCCCATGTTAACCTTTTTTTTAAACTCACAAGTGGTTGCCTGACCTTGATCTCTTGCCTCAGTCTCCTGAGCACTGGGATTAAAGTCTGTGCCATGACACGTGGCTTCCTGTTCCATTTTTTACATAATGTTTATGACCTAAACTGTTTAAGATTTACTTGGACATTGTTTGACTCTCTTTTAGAAGGTAATTGCCATGGGAAAAGGCCCTAGTCTCATTCAGTCACTTCATTCCCCATACTTGACATTTGAAGGAAGCTTATTTGTTAGTTGTTTAAGTAAAGAATGAATGAAAAAAATCAATATATTTAAAAGCAGAGCTATGGACAAGGTATGGTTGCAAAAGCTGCAATCCAAGCTACTTTGGAGGCTGAAGGGGGAAGATAGGAAGTTCAAAGTCTGGCTTCAGCCTGCCTGGGCAACTTGTACCATCTCATACAGTAAAGTGGACCTGCACAGGGCCATTAAAACAAGAAAGAACAGAGCCCTAAAGAACACTGAGTTAACTAGGTGAGTGAAGACATACACGAACAGTTCATGTGGTCCAGGTTGGAATGATACAGAGCCAGCCTTGAGGCACTGAGTAAGTAAAAGACCATGTTGGAGAAGGGTTGGACAGATTTGGGTCCTAGTACTAAACCTTGTGATACAGGTTGTTATGTGTCAGGCCCTCACAGCTTCATATATCATTTGTATACTTTTTTTTTTTTTTTTTTTTTTGAGACAGAGTCTCACTAGCCCTTGCCAGCCTGGAACTCAGTATGTAGACCAGGCTGCCTCGAACTCTTGTATATCCACTTTTAACAGCCCTGTGGAGCAGATGCTTGTTTTAGCACCAGTCTTATTAAATAAGAAACACAGAGCCGGGGTTGGTGATTTAGCTCAGTGGTAGAGCGCTTGCTAGCAAGGCCCTGGGTTTGATCCTCAGCTCTGGCAAAAAAAAAAAAAAGAAAGAAAGAAAGAAAGAGAGAGAGAAAACACAGAGCCAAATATAGGGGTAAAAGCCTTAAAGATCAGGGAGATAGTGAGAGACACCAATTAGCCTTAATTCACCACCACAGTAGCTTCCCAAGCAAGCTACTTCCTGTCTACTCAGGCTTTTATTGCCTTGTTGTTCTGTCCTCTCATTGGCTCTTAGCCCTGCTACCTCACTTCTTTGTTATTGCCTGTCTGTACATGTCTCTCTGATTGGTGCTGGGATTAAAGGCGTGTGTCACCACGCTTGGCTGTTCCCTAGTGTGTCCTTAAACACAGACCATGCCTGCCACGTGATCAGATTAAGGGCATGTGCTACTACTGCCTGACTTCTGTTTTTACTTAAAAATGGATGGCTATATGCCCTCTGATCGCCAGACAAATTTTATTAACATACAAATAAAGTATCATCACACTTTGCAGATGAGAACATTGAGGCTCCAGGAAATTAACAGATACTTCTACACTCAGAGCTGGCAGAGCTAGGATTCATGCCCAGGAAGCATGGTCTTCAAAGTGTAGCCTCCAGAGCATGCAGCTGTTGTGTGTCCTGGATTCCTCTCGGCTGTAAGATGGCGGTGTAGGGTTCTAAGTTGAGAAGGCAGCACAAACACTGCCTTGGGCTTGTTTCCTCAGGCAGTGGGATCAGGTGAGTCTTAGATGGGCAGCACTAGCTTAAGGGAGGAGCTTCCCAGGAGAGAGAACTGCACTTGTGAAGACTTTTCAAGAGCTGTAGGAGTTCTGCCTGGCCATGGAGGGCTGGAGGTAGCGGGGATGCAGGCGGAAGTGTGGGCTTCTTCCTAGGTCATAGGTGGAGCAGCAGCAGCCTGGCAAGATCACCTTTGTGTGTCCAGTGTCCCACTGGCTCCATATTGTGATCTGATGAGCTTTCAGGAGTCAAAAGCTCTGTTCACAGGTTCGGGGTGCCTAGAAGAAGACAGCTGAGTATAGTCAAGACTAGATTACCTCATAGGAGAGATAGTGGGAACCATTGATTTATTAGCAGAAAGTCATAGCTTTACTTGTTTCTAACTCTTAAAGTAGACAAGGTGCTGTGCAGGTGTTGTGTCTCACACCTTTATTCCCAGTGCTGGAGAGATAGGCAGGAGGATCTCTATGAGTTCAAGGCCAGCTGGAGTTACATTTGAGACACTGTCTTCAAAAGAAAAGTAGACAAGTGCTTATGGAGCCGAGAGCTGTGAACAGCCTCTTAGTTTCTGGGACATTGGTTTACCCAGGAGGTGTGGCGTTTCTGACCATTTTACTATGGAGGGCTGTGATTATGTGCTCCTTAACAGTCATGTTTTTCTTGGTCCCTATCAGAGAAGACTCTTGGGATTGCAACACCCAGAAAACCTGTCTTATCTGTCAGTGCAAGAAAAATTAAGGACAATGCAGCTGATTGGCATAACTTAATCCTGAAATGGGAAAGCCTCAGTGATGCCGGCTTTACTACCGCAAGCAATATTGCCAACCTGAAAGTCAGCTTGTTGTAAGTATATGTGGAGTTCCCACACTCTGTATTGTCACTTTGAACCATTGGGCAGAAAAGTCAAGAGAATGAGAATTTATTGGTGTAAATAAAGCAAAACAAAATATTGAACCAAAAGAATGGCCAAATGATATGTGCAACTATGAACCATACATACACATTGAAATGCAAATATGTGCTAGGTGTTGTACACATTGGCAGGGTATGCTGAAAAGGTAGAGACGGGAGGATTCAGATTTGACACTTTGGGCTAGAGATACGGCTTAGTGGGTAAAGGTGCTTGCTACCAAGCCTGATGACTGAGTTCAGTCCCCGAAACCCACATGGTAGAAGGAGAGAGCCAAGCGACTGCAAGTTGTCCTTGCCCTGGCACCATGGCATAAATGTCCCATCATATACACACAGGCAAATGTAAAAGTAAATACAAAATCATGCTACATGTTGTTTACAAACTTGTAAAAAGATTGGAAAGAGAAAGGCTTGGCTCCATTACATTGTCTTTCAGGGATGTGGGGTGGTAGGTAAATGGGATTTCATGTGTACACTGCTGGCTGCCATTTGTCCCTTCCTTCCTTCCATTTATTGATTTTGTTTGGTTGCTTTTTGGTTCTTTTTATGTTGCATTTGTTTAACTCTGTGAAGCTGTGTTACTTTGCCTGTCTAAAATACCTGATGGTCTGTTAAGGAGCTGACCGACCAACAGTGAGGCAGGAGAAAGAATAGATGGGGCTGGCAGACAGTGAGAATAAATTAGAGGAGAAATCTGGGAGGAAAGGAAGAAAGAGTAAGGAAACAAGGAGAGAAGGATGCCGGGGCCAGCCACGTAGCCAGCCACAGACTAAGAGTGAAAGTAAGATTACAGAAGTAAGAAAAGGAAAAGCCCAGAGGCCAAGACAGATGGGATAATTTTCTTTTTTGAAGATTTATTTATGGGTTGGGGATTTAGCTCAGTCCTCAGCTTGGGGGGGGGGGATATTTATTTATTATGTATACAGTGAGTGTTTGGCCTGCAGGCCAGAGAGGGCACCAGATCTCATTGCAGATGGTTGTGAGCCACCATGTGGTTGCTGGGAATTGAACTCAGGACCTCTGGAAGAACAGACATTGCTCTTAACCTCTGAGCCATCTCTCCAGCCCCCCCAGATGGGATCATTTAAGTTAAGGAAAGCTGGCTAGTAATAAGCCAAGCTAAGGTTTGATATCTGTAAGTAAGACTATGCCTCCGTGTGATTTATTTGGGAGCTGGGTGGCGGGTCCCACAAGAGCCAAAGAGCAGAAACAAGCGGTACCCCCCAGCTGGCCCTGAACACCCAGAATTGCCTTTCTGCCTCAGTCTCCTAAGTGCTGGGGTTACACGTGTGCACTACCACACCTGGCTTATTTACATTTTTGGCAGGACCTCACTGTGCTGCCCAGTTTAATCTCATCATACTACTGAGCTGATTTTCTGCCTCAGCCTCCCTAAGGAGTTAGAACCACAGATGTGCGCCACTGCACCCAGTTCATTTTATGTCCCTTTTTGTCTGTGTATATGGGTGTTTTGCCTGCATGTATGTCTGTGTACCGATGTGGGTCAGAAGAGGGCATTACCCTGGAACTAGAATTACAGATGATTGTGAGCTGCTATGTGGGTGCTTAGAAACAAGCCTGGGTCTTCTGGAAGAGCAGTCAGTGCACTTAGCAGCTAAGCCTTCTCTCTCCAGACAGACCTTGTTGCTATTGGTTAATTTATGTTATGTGTATGAGTGTTTTGCCTGCATGTATGTATGTGCATCACATGAGTGCAGTGCCTAAAAAGGCCAGGAAAGGGTGTCGGATACCCTGAAACTGAAGTAACAGAATTGGGAGCCTCCATGTGGACGCTAAGAATGGAACCTGGGTGCTCTGGATGAGCAGCAAGTGCTCTTAACCACTGAGCCTTCTCTCCAGCCTCCATCTTTTATTTGTTTTGAGGCAGGGACTTATGTAGGCCCACGTAGACCTCAGACTCACTATGTAGTTGAAATGACCTTCAATTTCTTATCATTCTGCCTTCATCTCCCAAGAACTGGAATCCCCCCCCCCACACACACACACACACACAGGGTTTCTCTGTGTAGCTTAGCGCCTTTCCTGGAACTTGGTAGCCCAGGCTGGCCTTGAACTCACAGAGATCCACCTGCCTCTGCCTCCCGATTGCTGGGATTAAGGCGTGCGCCACCACCTCCCGGCACAGACTTCAGTTTAAAAACCATTCACTAACTCTTGACTCCTTCAGGAAATGACTCATGTCTTATGCATCTTTGTACAACCAGCACTAAGCCCTACATCAAGGATGCCACATGACTAGACTCAACTTCCCTTAGTACAAAGTTGAGTGGCCAGGGCTGGGGGTAGAGCTTAGCAGTAGAGCATTTGCAGCACACTGGAGGGCCTCAGCTCTATCCCAAGCACAACAAACCTGAGTGACTGATGGATCTGCTCGCTGTGAATGTAAATAAACATCTACTATAATGACATGTGCAACATTTACACAAAATATCTAACATGATTATGTGATGAGTTTTATAGGATTCATTATAACAAAATGAGGTGAAGGGTTTTTCCCTTTTTCTTTTTCTTTTTCTTTTTCTGAGCAGGGCTCACTGTGTAGCCAGGCTGTGAACTCCTTCTCCTTCTCCAGCCCTGGGATGAGAGGCATTTGGTCACCCAGCATGAGGTGAGTGTAAAGCGTGTAACTTGTACCCATTATTTTCTACTTTGTCCAGGAGTAAAGAGAAGGTTGAATTAGAGAGCAGCAGCCCGGGTTCCAGTGAGAAGGAAGAGAAGACGAATCTGGACTACCATAAGGAACTTGAAGCACTGTGTGAGGAGCTGCAGGCCACCTTGGATGGCTTGGTAAGCCTAAGGAGCTGGTCCTCTGCACCACTGTCACAGAAGCCCAGGGGTTACTGTTTGGGGTATTCAAAACTCAGAGACCCTTCCTCCTCCTCAGCCTCTTCTTCCACCTACCTCACAAACCCTGATGCTCCCAAGATGCTGTCTGGTGTGTTGTCCTGGGTAGCTTCAACCACTTCAAGGGGCCGTCGAGTAAATATTTAGGCCATGTGGGCCAGACCATCTGTGTCAAGGTGACTCCACCGTACCGCCACAGAACACTAAAGCAGCCACGTCATTGGTTATCAGTGTGGATGGAGCAGGTCTTACTTCAGGCTGTGATCCAAATCACCTGTATTTCTTGTTCAGATTGGTTGCACTTTGGCATTGGGAGTTCTGGCTGAAATGCTGTCTTCATAGTAAAGTTCTGGTCTGGGAATGTTTTTGACATTTCCTTACTGAGGAGCACTGATAGCTATTCCAGGCTTACTTTGCGTATTTCCTGCCTCTGTCCTAGAGTCAGCCTTTTTCCCAAGGGGCCCCATCCCTTGTATAGAAGAGTCCTGTTAGAAACCTGTTGGCTCTGAGGCTAGAGAGAAGTCTCAAGTGTTGAGAGCACTTGCTGCTCTTTCTAAGGACTGCAGTTCAGTCCCCAGCACCCATATCAGGCAGCTCACAACTATCTCGAGATGTAGCTCCAGGGAATCCAGTACCCAGTCTAACCTCCACAGGCACCCACACACATAAGTAATAAAATACATCTTATTAGAGAAAGCAAGCTCTACATGCTAGCCATCAGATTAGCTCTGCACTGGTGACCCTAAATCTGTCTTTTTGTTTTGTTTTTCGAGACAGGGTTTCTCTGTGCGGCTCTGGCACCTGTCCTGGAACTCACTCTGTAGACCAGGCTGACCTCAAACTCACAGAGATCTACCTGGTTCTGCCTCCCGAGTGCTGGGATTAAAGGCGTGTGCCACCACCACCTGGCTTGAATCTGTCTTAAACTGTCTTGGAAATGTATTTTCATTCAGCGTCCAAACCCAAAAGTTGGGGTTAGAGGCTGTTAAAGAACTTTAGCTTTACATGTCTTTTCTTGGGGGACTGGTACAGCCTTTCTCCTAATCTGCATCCCCATTTAAGTGTGATCTGTGTTACTGTGGGAGACACTACAGATGTTGATGTCTGAGTGTGGGCTCTTCTTACATCATTACATCAACAAAACACACACAGATGTGACTTTGTCCCTGTTGGTGGCCGACTGCAGATAGGACAGGTCAGGGCTTCCAGATCCTCCTCAGAATCCTTCTAAGCTTTTCTAGGATTAGGAGGGGTTGGGAAGCTGCTGAGAGGTGCAGAATTTTGATCATAACCTTGGGTTCAGAAAGCACAGATCCAGTCCTGGCCCCACCTTCCCACCTCAAGCTTGAGAATCTTCCCATCTGTGACTGGAAATGATGGAGCCTGTCTGGAGGTTAAGCCAAGTGAAATATTGAACCTAAAATTATTTGAGAAGGAAGTAGAGACCTTTTAAGATTAGCATTTGCTAAATTTAGTGTGTGCCACTTTAGATAAAAGCAGGGGATGGATGGTTGGGAGGATCAAGTATGAGGAATTATGATTTGATTCTGTATATTTCTTTTATCCTCCCAGACACATAACAGTTAACTATACTCGGGAGTTAGATACTTTCTTTTAATAAACCTTTGCTCCCTATATCTACAATCCTAGTTCATTCTGTTTCTCTTATTTAATGACCACTCATATAGCTCCTCAGGGGCTTTTCTGCCCTTCAGCTGCGTCATCCTTTCTTGTCACGGTGGAGTAGTGCCGGTGTTTGCCACTGGGAGCCGACAGAGGACACGGTTGAAAGGGCAGGAGATCTGTGGGTTTCAGGTTCTCATTGTGCTCTTCTGTGTGTTGAGGAGGCTCACAGAGGCTGCAGTGAACTCCAGAGCAGTTCATAAAGACTGTCAAAACTGTGCCTGCCAAGGGCCTTTCTGCCAAGTACACTCTGTAACAGTGGCCCACTCTGGGGTTCCTCCAGGTCTTTGGAGCTAAAATGCTAGTGCTGCTTAGAAATCTTACTGAGGTGGGACACAGCAAACTTTCTTCTCTCTGAGGCTGTGAAAAGCCAGGCTTAGGACCAAAGTAATCCAGAGTAATGAAACCACAGCACCCACCTGCCCACTCCCCTTGAAAATCTGCTATCTGTGGTGGTAATGGGGTGAGTTACTGAAATTTTAGTCCCACCAAGACTATACATTGTAGCCTTCAAATCTTTTATAGTTACTAAATCTAAGCTTAGAAATTCTAAGCAGTATTCTCATATTCCAAATTAATATCTTTTTCAGACTAAGATACAAATGAAAATGGAAAAGCTGTCTTCAACCACCAAGGGAATTTGTGAACTAGAAAATTATCATTACAGGGAAGAAAGTAACCGGCCCCTTCTGTTTCACACATGGCCCACAGCCTTCTTTTGTAAGTAGATCTTCTGGGGGTGGTTTTAAGAGAAGCATCAGCATTGGTTAGTTTTAGTCCTTAGGAAAGGAAATGGGCCATCTGTCTTTTAAAATGTAAATAAATGAACCGGGTGGTGGTGGTGCACGCCTTTAATCCCAGCACTCAGGAGGCAGAGGTAGGCCGATCTCTATGAGTGTGAGGCGAGCCTGGTCTACAGAGCAAGATCCAGGATAGCCGGATCTGTTACACAAAGAAAACCGGTCTCAAAAAAACCAAAACCAAAAAAGAAAAGATATAGCTATATAGTAAATGTTAAAGTTAAGTAAATTGAAGACAGATGTAGTAATGCACATTCCTATAATGCCAGTAATAGAGAAACAAAAGCAGAAAAATTGTCAGTTCAAGGCCAACCTGGGCTATAAACGGAGAGCCTGTCTAAAAAAAAAATCAATAAATCAACCATCAGTTGAGGACACTTTGGCCAACCTCATGGGAGAAGATCATTGCGAAAAGTGAAATTTAGCATGATGGCCTGTCCTGGTCAGGGTTTCTATTGCTGTGATGAAACATCATGACCAAAAGTGACTTCAGAAGGAAAGGGTTTATTTGGCTTGCACTTCCACATCCCTGTTCATCATCGAAGGAAGTCAGGACAGGAACTCAAGCAGGGCAGAAACCTGGAGGCAGGAGCTGGCACAGAGGCCGTAGAGGGGTGCTGCTTAATGTCTTCCTCCCCATGGCTTGCTCAGCCTGCCATCTTATAGAACCCAGGACCACCAGCCATGGGTGGCACCACCCACAGTGGGCTAGGCCCTCCCCCATCCATCACTAACTAAGAAAATGCCCCACAGCCCAACCTTAGGGAAGCATTTCCTCACCTGAGGCCCCCTCCTCTCCAATGACTCTAGCTTGTGTCAAGTGACATAAACTAAGTAGCACATGTGCAAGTGGGTAATCCCAGTTCTTGGGAGGCTGAGGCAAGAGGATCTCAGCAAGTTTAAGGGCAGCCTGGGCTCAAATGCAGGGCTAATGGAGCAGGTAAGATGGCTCAATAGGTAAAGGCCCTTGCCACCGAGTCTGATGACCTGATTTTGACCATTAGGACCCACATAATAGAGCAAACAAATGCCTAAAAGCTGTTCTGACCTATATACACACTGTGGTGTATACATACAAAATAAATACACACAAAATAAAATGCAGTATTTTTTGAGGTTAAGCTAGTTGATGTTGGCTTATTGTTTTAAAGATTTATTTTATTTGTAATTATTCGTATCTGTGTATGGGTATATGCATATACATGAATGCTAGTGCCCTTGGAGACTAGAGGCCTTGGGTCCTCCTGAAGCAGGAGTTATATGTATTTATGAGCTGCCTGATGTAGATGCTGGAAATTGAACCCAGCTGCTCTAGAAGAATATCCAGTGCTCTTAACTACTAGGCCATTTCTCCAGCCCCTTAGTTACTTTTTTAAATGATCTTAGTGTATACCCTAGGCTGAACTGGTACTCACTATATAGCACAAGCAGGCCTCAAACATGTAGCAATCCCCTGCTTCAGTACTCCAAGAGCTGTTATTGCCTGAGTCTTGATGAGGTGACTCTTTACAGCCATTACAAGTCACTAAACTGTTGTGGAACATTTAAATATGTAAAGATGTGTTGCATTTGTTTAATTATGAAAAGATGTATTGCTGTTTTACCTTGCCTGCCTAAGGCACCTGACTGGTCTAATAAAAAGCTGAACAGCCGCCGGGCAGTGGTGGTGGCAGCGGCGCCGGCACACGCCTTTAATCCCAGCACTCGGGAGGCAGAGCAGGCAGATCTCTGAGTTCGAGGCTAGCCTGTTTAACAGAGTAAGATCCAGGACAGGCACAAAAACTACACAGAGAAACCCTGTCCTGAAAAACAAAACAAAACAAAACAAAACAAAAAAGCTGGGCCAGGCAGTGGTGGTGCACGCCTTTAATCCCAGCACTCAGGAGGCTGAGGCAGGCGGATCTCTATGAGTTCAAGGCCAGCCTGGGCTACCAAGTGAGTTCCATGAAAGGTGCAAAGCTACAGAGAAACCCTGTCTCGAAAAACCAAAACAAACAAACAAAAAAAAGCTGAACAGACAATAGCAAGGAAGGATGTATAGGCGGAACTTCCAGGGAGAGTAAGTAGGAGGAATTTAGGCTTGAGGAAAAAAGAAAGAAAAGAAGAAATAAAGGGAGATGCCAGGGGCCAGCCAGCTAGCTGGAGGAAGCAGGAAAGTCGGACGTACAGAATAAAGAAAGGTGAAAAGCTCCAAAGCAAAATATAGGTGAAGAGAAACTGGTTGAATTAGGTTAAAAGAGCTAGCTACGGCCAAGTATTCATAATTAATAATAGGTCTCATGTTTTTATTTGGGAGCTGTTTGGAGGAATCTTATACTTCCCATCCTTCTGCCTCCAATCTGTGCTTCAACTTCCAAATGCTGGGAGTGCAAGCATCCATCACCACACCCAGTTTATGGGGTACCAGGGATTGAACTCAGGGCTTCATGCATGCTGGTACTCTACCAGATGAGTTACTTTGTCAGCTCTGGCCTGGGTTTTAACCAGGAGCCAGAAAGCATGGCTTGAGTCTAGCAGAGTGTGTTCTCATGTGGCCATGGTGTCTGTTGCAGATGAGGTCTCCCACCGGCTCTCCAATGCATACAAGAAGGAGCTCCTCCTGAAGCACACCATCGGTGCAGAGTTGGCCCACACTGCCGACCGCAACCTCAGCCTGACCTACCTGTCTATGTGGCTGCATCAGCCGTACATAGAGAGCGACAGCAAGCTGCAGCTGGAGAGCATGCTGCTGGAAACAGGGCACCGGGCCCTGTGACTCCCCAGCCACCTTGCCTGTGAGCAGGGCCCCAGGGCCAGCCCCAGGACCTCTCCAGACACGAGCGCTTGTGCAGCTGTCCTCCTCTCTGCCTTGTCCCAGGCTATCATGTGGGCACCACCGAGTGAGACAGACAGAAGAGTGGCAGAGGGCCTCATTCGTGAACTGAGTGTGCTTCACATATCACACCTCTGCAGACAACCCTGCTTTCCTAGTTTAATCTGCACCTACCCACTGTTGTTGTTTGGTTTTTGTGTACTGGGAATCAAACCCAGATTTCACACAAGCTGAATACTTAACCACTGGGCCACATCCCCAGCCCTGTGCTTAAAATTTGAAGAGAGCGTTTTAGTTCTGTAATTATAAGTTAAGCCCATAAATGTTTGAAGTTTAAAGTCTTGTCACTTTTGAAGGTTTTACTTTTACTGTGCCTGTGCCACATGTACAGATGACCAGGGCGACCATACACAGGAGTGGGATCCTGGCAACTAGAGTTACAGGTGGTTGTCACCCACCTGACCTTGTTAGGAACCAACTGCAGTCCTCTGGAAGAGCAGTTCATGCTCTCCTATAGCTGGAGAGATCTATATTAAATATATTCTATAATACATATAAATGTCTATTTAAAATATATAAATATATATTTAATCCTGTAGGGTTAACTGAGTTTGGTGTCATAAAAATGAAAACCAGGGGTGGGGGATTTAGCTCAGTGGTAGAGTGCTTGCCTGGCAAGCACAAGGCCCTGGGTTCTATCCTCAGTTCTAAAAAAAAAAAAAAAGACATGAAAACCAAAAATTGCTGAAATGAAATCATGGGATAAGCCAATAAAAAGGCTAGTGATCACAACTGTTAACATCTGGGGCCTGGGTATTCTCTGTTTAGCTTTCTTATTATTAACCATTAGCATACTACTCAAGTTCATAAAGAGCTCTGAATTCATCACCAAGGACTGCCTTAGTCAAATGACTTCAGGAAACGCCCACTTCCGCCTCTCTCCCACTCCCGCCTCTCTCCCACTCCCTCCTCTCTCCCACTCCCTCCTAAGTGGGGGGGCACAGTAAGGCCACTGCTCCACCTGTCTGAGAAGCACTCAGTTCACCTGCCGTGACACAGGCCTCTTGTGCACTGCTGTGAACACCACCACAGCTACACTGCAAGCTTCCAGTTTCTGCTGTCTCGGCCTCCCCTCCTGTAGATGCCGTGCGACCTGCAGACACCCGCACTGCTACCATGTCGGCTTTGATTTGTTGTCTAGGGATCTGAACTCAGTCTCCAGGCTTGCACAGTGGGTGCTATGCTGCTCCCTTTTTCCTGATGAGGACACAGGCCCAGGGTCAGGCATGTAGCTGTCCAAGGTTCTGGCAACTCTAGTTGCATTTCTAGTCCAACTTAAAAGCATGGGTAACACACATGCATGTGTGTGCAGTTTTCTTTTTCCCCAATTGCCTACAAAGCGCTTGGCTCTGTGCTCAGAACACAGGGCTTACACACACAAGTCAGACATCAAATCCTCGGAGATTTTTAAGCAGGTTGAGAGGATGGACTTGTCCAAAATACCAATTAGCATCACATTTGCATCATGTCCACTTGAACAAATTCTGAAATAGCTTACAAATAGAAAAGGGTTACTTGGCCAGGCAGTGGTGGCGCACACCTGTAATCCCAGCACTCAGGAGGCAGAGGCAGGCGGATCTCTGTGAGTTCAAGGCCAGCCTGGTCTACAGAGCTAGTACAGGACAGGCTCCAAAGCTAGAGAAACTCTGTCTCGAAAAAACAAAAAAAAAAAAACAAAAAAAAAAAACAAAAAAAAACAACAAAAAAGAAAAGGGTTACTTAAGCCAGGCAGGGTAACATGCATCTGAAATCTCAATATTGGAGCCTGAAGCAGAAGGATTATGATTGTAAGGCCAGCCTGGAAGACACGGCAATTTTGTTTGTCTCAAAAACAAAATAGGAATTATGAGATGGCTAAGCAGGTAAAAGCACTTGCCATACAAGCCCGACAACGTTGAGTTGGACCATGGAACGGTGTTAGGATGGAAGGAGCCACTGAGTCACAAAGCTGTCCTCTGACCAAGCACATAACAATACTTAAAAAGAAAATGTTCGCATCCCAAAATAATGTAGGGGAGGGGTGGGTTTTGCCCTTGTTCCTTGGAGATCTGAGAAACTTCATTCATGCTGTGTAAAGGATGGAATGAAATTCTAGAGTCCCAAGAACAGTCTTCTAGGGAGAAAATGCTTCCCAGAGAAAAAAAAAGAAAATACACCCCAAAGAAAAGACTAATTAGGACAGGGATATAGAGAAAAGAGGATTTCTCACTATGCAAATTAGTTAACATGTCAAAGCATTTAGAGGCAACCTTCTGTAGAGTTGCTCTTTCCTCCTCTAATTTATTAAAATCTGAAAGTGGGCAGACACCTTGGAGAAGGGTTGCTGCATGATCAGCATTTAGCTGATACCAGACAAGAGGCTGCTCAGGTCCTGCTCAGAGCAGGGGTCACTCTGTGTGCAGGTCTCAGGCTAACAGACAAAAACCACTTCTCCTACCCCCAACCCCAATACATCCTCAGGTCCACTCCCTCCCTTCCCTTTGCCTCCTGGGAACCGCAGACAGCCTGACTGCCAGCACATACTGTGGACTGACTAATCAACACATGGCACGGAGCCTTCTCCCTTGGAACTCTGTAAGAAGGGACCACACTCTGCCATGTGGGCCTGAGCCCACATAGATCCCCTGCTATATTGTCTTAGAGGAAACACTAGAGGATTTAGTACCATGGATAGGCCTTGTAGGACACTTCATGGGTTTTGTTTGTTTGAGACATGGCCTCTCTCTGTAGCCTAGGGTGATCTGGACACACTGTGTACCATCTGTAACTAAGAAGAGTGTGGGACTTGATGTCTATTTTTTAGCTTTTGTATAACCTTTCCTGGAATTACAGATTTTTAAAATTTATTTTTATTTTTTATTATGTATATGTGTGCCTATGTGCCTGAGTGTACCTAGCTGCAGGTACCCACAGAGGCCAAAGGAGGGTATTGGATCCTTTGGAGCTGGATCCTTTACAAGCAGTTGTGAGCTGTCCAGCATGAATGCTGGGGATCAAACTCAGTCCTTTTCAAGAATAGTATGTACTCTTAGAAAAAAAAAAATTTTTTTGAGCTGAGGATCGAACCCAGGGCCTTGTGCTTGCTAGGCAAGCGCTCTACCACTGAGCTAAATCCCCAACCCCAGAAAATTTTTTAGATATCCTGGAATAGGGTCTTCCTAGATAACTCATGCTGACTTCAGAATCACTATACCCCTGCCTCAGCTCCACAAATGCTGGGATTATAGACACCATCATCTTTGGTGTATTTTGCTCCCCAGGCACCCATTAGCAAGTTGCTCCAGAGAGCTAATGGAAAGATCAATACTGCCAAGGACAGGCAGAAATAAAGGAACTAAAGATAAACAGAATATTGATTCCGCAGAGTACTGTATCATCTCAACAGAACAAGGATGTCATCAAAGGTCAATATGGCACTTCAAAGTGAACGTAGTAGTGAATCACAGATATTTCTTCTACAGTCCCAAATCCTGCCAGATTAACAGAGAAGGAAATAAAAAGCTTGGGATCCACCTGAACTGGATTGAGAGGGTTTGAGGATGAATTCATGGTGAATACTTTGAGAAAAATGGTGGCTGGTGCTGTCCTTTTAAATTTTTGCTATTATAAAGCATTTCAGACAAATCAAAGTATTGAAGATAATATAATAAATGTCCACATACCCCAAATGTAGATTAATAATTTAGACAGTGCGAAAGCTCTAGGCTGTTGAGAAGTGGCCCAGTCCCCAAGACAGAGCCCTGCCTAAACCACTCTGGTGCCCCCAGTTCCTGCTAGGAAACCCGCCCGTTTATCCCTATGAACCCTGCCCTGAGATCTAGTGAGAACAGGAAGTGCCTGGGGTGTTGCAAGGGCTGTGGAAACAGCAGTCTTGCCTAAGCCTAGGGCCTGGGTGAGATGCAGCCAAGATCCCCAGCTCTGCCCTACAGCAGCATCTCAGGTGTTCCAGGCCTCTCCGAAGAGTGCCAGGGTAAGACGAGAACAATGCTCTTGTCTGATGTGGACAAATGGCCTTTGGCCCACCATGTAGCCATGGAAACCCTCAAAGCAATCCTGAGAAGTTACTTTACAGCTGGGACATCAAAGTACCAGGGTTTTCAATGAGCTCCAGGTTTCTGCAGACCCCAGTAAACCATCCTGTCACAAAAGCCCTTCCCTCGTGACGAAGAGCAAACAGACGGAGCTTGTCATCCCGATACTGCAGAAGCGGCGGCGGCAGGAGGACACTAAGTTGAAGGCCAACCTGAGCTATACAGCAAGGCTCAGTCTTAGAGGGAAAAACAACAACCCTAAGCGGAGGGTTGGTGAGATGGCTCAGTGGGTAAAGGTACTTGCCATGAAGTCTGGCAACCTGAGTTCCTTCCCTGGAATCCATATAGAGATGGAGGAAGCCGGGTGTGGTGGCCCACGCCGTTAATCCCAACACTGAGGAAGCAGAGGCAGGTGAATCTCTGAGTTTGAAGCCAGCCTGCTGGTCTAGGTAGTGAGTTCCAGGACGGCTAGAACTACATAGTCCCTTCTCAAAAAAAAAAAAAGAGAAGAAAAGAAAAACCCTGATTGTACAGCCTATCATTGCTGTTGCTACAGATGCTAACAGAGGAAGGCCACAGACTTGAGGCCTGCTTAGGCCTGTCTTAGGGATGAAGCCCAGGGACAGAGCCTTGCCTGGCAATTTCAAGGCTCTGGGTTCAATCCCCATGGACACTAACAAAACAAATAGAAATGACTTTTTTTTTTTAATGTCTCATTAGAATGCTGCCAAAATGGCTAGCTTTTGAATTTTCAAGTTTTCTAACTGAATCCAGAAGTACAGAGGACAACACCAGGAGGGAAGGGGCAGGCATGATACGGAAGTGGGTGCAAGGCTGGTAAATGAAAGTGGAATGGCCTTAACTGCAGTAGCAGCAAGCTATGTAAGAGGGGTCTACATCTGCCATGGGAACACACCTGTAACCCCAGCCTTGGGCTGAGGCAGAAGGATCATGAGTTCAAGGCCAGCCTGGGCTGTGCCAAACCCTGCTTCCAAAAACAGACAATAAAAATATGTATGTACCATTATTGTGATGAGCTCCTTAGAAAAAGATAGAGCAGACATTATTCATGATAAATAAATGGCTCATTTGTGTTAGTATTCACATTAGAAAAATACATACTTCTTGAAATAGACCTTCTCTAGGTAAAATCCATACAAATATAGGTTCAAAGTTCTGCCCAGCATGGTGGGGCATCCCTGTCACCACTCAGGAGATGGAGGAAGACAGATTAGGAGTTCAAGGCCAGTCTGGGCTACATGAGACCAAAAAACAACACCCTACTTGCGCGTGTACACACACACACACACACACACACACACACACACACACACACATGTACACGCACACGCACATGCACACGACTCCTGGTCACTGAGAGGGCTCTGCCTCTGCAGTGTGGAAGGCCCCCATGGCTTCAAGAGCAACTCCTTCTGGCGGGTCAAACCTCAAGACAGAACCCCCGCGTTAGTCTCTAAGATGGCGTTCTCTTCCTGAGACACTTGGATGGTACTTGGATGGGACAAAATAAGCCCACTGGAAGTCCGAATAAAAATCTGCTCCTGTCCCTGAGACAACACTTCCTGGCACACATCAGAAATCTCAAAAGCCAGGGCTTCCCCCACAGCAGCCACAGTCTCTGGCTCTCTCTGGCCATCCGCCTCCCTCCTAGAGAGGAACTGGCTTACATCCCCAGCTTTGCTCCCCACACTGGGACCCCCACTAGTGGACAGTGATCCATCTGGTCCGGAATGAGGCTCTGGCTTGGTCACAGTCTTGAAAACACAGGCAGCTGGCAAGACATTCACAGGCAAGATGTTCTGGAGTGGGAAGGCTACAGCCTCTGCAGGCAGGGCATGGCTGGGGCTGGCCTGCTGCCCACTCCGGTGGGGTGGGCTCATTTCGCTGAAGTCTCCTGCCTCTGCATTTCCTGATTCTCCAAGAAGCAGGGACTCCACTCCTCCACCTGATGATGGGTTACCACAGACACCATTGCTCCTCTGGATGGCCCCAGAATCCTGCTCTACGGTGTGTTCTGGAGCATTCTCTTCAGAAAACACTGACATCTGGGCTGGGGGCAGCTCTCTGGGCTCTGCCACCTGGGGATAAAAAACTGACCTACTGACATGCTGACACAGAAGAGCAGGGTCTGCAGAGCCACTCCTGGCTTCAAAGTCAGCAGATGGCATCACTGAAAGCTGCTGGCCTGCAGACGGTCCACTCCAGGAGCCATCTCCCCACAGCTTCCTTCAGAGCAGGGAGAAGACTTCTCAATGGCTGCAGGGGCAGAACCTGGATGGTACAGGAAAACAACAGTCACTTCCTCATCACGCAATGAGCTGGTCCAAATGAACTGTCTTCAAAGAAGCAGTAATGCAGATTCTCTTTGCTACTTGGGCTAAGCAAAGGTTTTTATTGATACTGTATCTATTCACAAAGGTAGATTTTGTATCAAAAACATGTTCCCAGAGAGTTTTGCAGGCTGACTCCACTGAATGAATGAACAGTGGGTTTCTGGAGGGGAGCCCAGGGGAAAGAGAGGCCTTTCAAAACAGATCCATGGACAACCCCTACCCCAACCCCACCCCTGGAAATCCTGGAAGGTTATTTCAACATAACCTTCCCAGGTACCCAGCCAAGAGCCCCGGTCTTGAAGTCAAGGACCCTGTCACTCAGCCTCAGGAATGTAGGACCACTTGCTGAGAGGAAGTGAACTGTAATTAGATCACTAACTGCAAAGTCCAGATGAAGCTACAAGGGGAAAGTGCCTAAGCACGGGGCGTGCTCCCCACTGTGCTAGAGGGTTCACTGTGCCCACTGAATACAACTGCCTTCCCCGAGGGCAGAGCTACACAGATGGTCTAAAACGGGCATGGCCTCTTCCATTGAAGACCTTAGCATCAGGCCAGAAATCAGATAGTCCTGGTAAGTCTTTGCAGAGGCATGTGAGTACTGCCAATGCTGTATGTTCAAAGTACCTAGTAGACAGGATCCCGTTACAGCCAGAATTAAAGCCAGAATGTCTTCTTTTCAAGTGTTCAGTGCAGCCGTGTCTCAGATGCTAAGCCACAGATACATGTGTCCTTGGGACCCAACTCTGCCCAACCTCTCAGACCAGCCTGAGTCTACTAGCCAGTGATGACCCTTGGGTGCATCTGTGCCTGCCAGTAAGACCACTGAGTATGGGGCAACCCACAAAATATGTGATTTACCCTTGCTGGTGAATGGAGCACATGAGGACCCAGGCTCCTGCGGGCATCCACTGATGGCGGCAGGACACTCAGGGACATCTGTGGGCAGAGCTGCTGTCCGGGCCTTCTTCACTGTGGCCAGCCCTTCCTCTGTGGCCTGCAGAGAAAAGACTCCCTTATCTGAGAGCAGAAACAGCCTAGAGAGGCAGAGAAACTGGGACTGGCAAGGCCAGATCATGCCTCCGACATCTACACAGATGCTCAACACGGTACCACTTACCACCACACCCTGCTCCCTCTCCCTCTTCTGTCCACTGGCTTCCTCCAGCTTCAGGCTGGAGCACTCCGGTGCACTGCTCGGTTGTGTCTCTTTCTTCCTCAGGAATTCTGTGATTCCTAATGACCTGGCAACCTGAAGGGGAACAGGAGAAATAAATTTGGCTTAGAGCAGATGTTGTACAAGTGTGTCAATTCCTATGTCTATGCCTGAGGGGAAATCCAGGAGGTCCCTTTGCACAGGGAAATGAAGTTAACAAGGAGAAAGACAACAGATACAAAGTTCTGTGGAGCAGCTCAGGTGGAGCGCACCATCAGCACAGCCAGCAGGACCTGTGTCAGGAGGAGTTGAACCTCTCCTCACTGTTGTCCCACTAAAGCTGATGCGACCACGGTTCCTCTCTTGCCAGTTGTTCTTTCCCTTCTCTTTCAATTCTTACTCATCTCTTCCTCCCCCATCTGCCTCCTAAAGCTCCCCTCATCTGGCTCCAAGTTTCAGCTGCCTTACAAGGTTTCTGTGAGACTCAGTATGGCTTCTACTTACAAAATGTGTGTGTTTGCCGGGTGGTGGTGGTGGTGGTGGTGGTGGTGGCGGCGGCGGCGGCGGCGGCGGCGGCGGCGGCGGCGCATGCCTTTAATCCCAGCACTTGGGAGGCAGAGCCAGGTGGATCTCTGTGAGTTCGAAGCCAGCCTGGGCTACCAAGTGAGTTCCAGGGAAGGTGCAAAGCTACACAGAGAAACCCTGTCTCAAAAAAAAAAAAAAAAAAAGTGTGTATGTGTGTGTGTGTGTGTGTGTGTGTGTGTGTGTGTATACCAAATGTAAAGGGTAGAGACAGTTTACACTGGAATTTATAAAGAGAACACCCACCAGGTGGTGGCACATACTTTTAATCCCAGCACTTTGGAGGCAGAGTGAATTCGAGGCCAGCCTGGTCTACAGAGTGAGTTCCAGGACAGGCTCCAAAGTTACACAGAGAAACCCTGTCTCAAAAAAACAAAAACCAAATCAAGAGAACACCCTGTGAGACAGGGTGAGGACCAGTAGGAAGGCCAGCAAAACACAACTAATGGAGAAAATTTGGCTTGGTACGTGTAAGCCATGGCCACTGCTCTAAAAGACACATAAAATAAAAATAATCACAACATGAGTGACTATTGTCATCTATGGGGAATCTGTAAAAGGCTTTGAAAAATAATCCATTATATTTATAATACATAATTTTAAAAATCCAAAGGCTCGTTAGGAATATATTCAGGGTTGGGAATGTAAGTAAGTCGGTGGAGCACTTGCCTGGAATTCACTAGGCTGAGTTTGATTTCCAGGACCACATACACAGGACACAGTGGGAAAAATGGTAATCTCAGCACTCAGAGGTAGAGGCAAGAAAATCACAAGTTCAAGGTTGAGACTGAAGAGTAGTTAAGCTCAGTAGTTAAGAGTATCCTTTGCTCTTCCAGAGGACCTGGGTTCAATTCCCAGCACCCAGATGGCAGGTAACAACAATCTACAACTCCAGACCAGGAGACCTGACGTCCTCTTCAGGCATCAGGCACCCACAGAGTACAAGACATACAATGTGCTGGTTGGTTGTGTGTCAGTGTGACACACACCTAGACATAGCCAGGAAGAGGTAACCTTAATTGAAAAAAATGTCTCTATAAAACTAACCTGTAGGTGAGACTCTGGGGAATTTTTCTGATTAAGGATTGATGTGGGAGAGCCCAGGTTCTAGGAAAGTGGTCCTGGATGATATAAGAAATCAGGCTGATGCCAGGCGGTGGTGGCACACGCCTTCAATCCCAGCACTCGGGAGGCAGAGCCAGAGGCCAGCCTGGACTACAGAGTGAGATCCAGAATAGGCACCAAAAACTACACAGAGAAACCCGTCTCAAACCACTCCCTCAAAAAGAAAGAAAGAAAAGAAATCAGGCTGAGCAATCGATGGGGAGCAAGCCGGTAAGCAGCAGCATCCTTCCCGGCCTCTGCTTCAGCTCCTGCCTCCAGTTTCCTGTCCTCAGTAGTGGAGTGTGTGTTATAAGCTGAAATAAACACCTTTCTCCCAGGTTTTGGTCACAGTGCTTTATCGTCTCAATCAAAACCATAATTTGTGCAGACAAAACACCCATACATATAAAATAATTTTTTAGAGTCCAAGGTCATCCTTCTCTACATAGAAAATTCAAGACTAACAATGGTGACCAGTAACAGCCCCCCCCAACCACCCAAAAAGCCCCAAACCAGCCATCCAACCGTGACGGTCTGAAGGAGAACAGCCCCCCAGGCTCAGAGGTGGAACTGTCTGAGGACTAGGAGGTGTGGTCTTGTTGCGGGGCTGTGTCACTGGGGTAAGCTTGAGGTTTCAGAAGACTCACGCCATTCTCAACGTCCTCTCTGCCTCCCGCTTGTGGATCAGAATGTGAGCTCTTGTTTTGAGTGATGGAAAAGCCCCACAAATGGACAGTTGTATCAGGCATAGTATCATGAATGTAAGAAATCAATATAATTAATGTAATTAATGAAAAAAAACACACCAAAAGGTGAGCTCTTAGGCGCTCCTGCCCTCATGCCTTTGCTGCACCATCATGGGCTCTACTCTCTGAAAAAACAAGTCAATTAAATGCTTTATTTATTTTTATTTATTTACTTTTGTTATTCTGTTTTTTGAGACAGGGTTTCTCTATGTAGCATTGGTCATCCTGGAACTCACAGAGATCCACCTGCCTCTTCCTCCTGAGTGCTGGGATTAAGGGCGTGCGTCACCACCACCCAGCCCAATGCTTTTTTAAAAATAAGTCGCCTTGCTCATGGGGTTTTATCACAGCAACAGAAAAGTGGTAAGACACCCTATCGCAGCACAGACCGAGGTAGCTGCCATGGGAATGGACACACAGGAAGCTCCATCAGGTTAGTGGGAAGGAAAGGCAGCTATGGGCCACACAGCCTCTTTTCTTTTTAAGACTTATTTATTTAAGCGTATGAATGTTTTGCTCACATATATATGCCAGTGCACTGTGTGCACGCCTGTTGCTCCTGGAGGTCAGAAGAAGATATCCGATGCCCTGGAACTGGAGTTACAGGTGATTGTGAGCCACCATGTGAGTTCTAGGAATTGAACCTGGGTCCTCTGCAAGATCAGGAAGTACCCTTAACTGCTGAGCCATCTCTCCAGGCCTCCACACTGCCTTTCTAAGCACTACACTACCTGTGTAACAGTTTGTTTTAAATACAGGAGACTATGTTGCTCCTTGGCAGCAGTGTGAGAGCCAGAAAGTACCACTTAAATCAGAGGAGGTCACTGAGACCCAGGGGCGGGTGCAGGTCTGTCAGGGCTGGCGAGGGGGTTTGCTTCGTACACAGTGGGGCCAGAGCTGAGTTCTAAAAGAAATCTATCCGAAACAAGTCAGGCCATCTTAGCCTCAAACTTATGTTTTGAAAAAAGCTCAACCTAGCCAAAGGCAGCAGGGTGATGACATAAGAATTGCCTCAAAACAACCAGAGACATAAGTACTAGCCTTGTGATACACAGGAAACCAGGCCCCAGAGAGAGCGGTCCATAGGTGAGTGCACCCGCCACTCTGGCAGAGGCCTCCGGGTTCTGTTTCCAGCACCCACCTGGTGGCTCACAACTACCTGTAACTCTAATCTTACTGGATACAACACCCTCTCCTGTCCTCCCTGACCACCAGGTACAAACATGGAACACAGGTATAGATGTAGGCAAACATCATACACAGAGGATAAATCTAATAAATGCTTTTTTAAAAAAGAAAGAAGCTGGCAGGGGGCCCACACCTTTAATCCCAGCACTTGGGAAGCAGAGACAGATGGATCTCTGAGTTTGAGGCCAGCCCGGTCTATAGAGTGAGTTCCAAGACAGCCAGGGCTATAAAACACAGTGAAACCCCATCTCAAAAAGAGAAAGAGAGAGAGAGAGAGAGAGAGAGAGAGAGAGAGAGAGAGAGAGAGAGAACCCTGAACATCAGTGCACGGGGACTGTGGTGCTACCCCTGCTGGTATCAAGGCATAGGGGACTGTGGTGTTCTTGGTTTTCTTTGAGCTATTACAATGTTCAGTTCCTGGTGGGTTCACAGTCCCATATTAATAAAACAAAAACTTCACTGGACAGGACAAGGCCACCCAGTGGCTAAGTATGAAGATGTCTTACTAACAACACCCTCCCTTGTTCACAGACTCCTTCCCTTCGCTAACTAAGAGCAATGCTTTGCCCCTCAAGATGGCACCTCGTCATTGTTTATCTCCAGGGGCTCCTGAGAACACAGGCCAGAGCTGCTGAGGTAATCCTGACACATTCTCTTCACCACGTCATACAACTCTTCAAACTCCTTGTACACAGCAGGAAAGATAGGCTTCGCTCCGGGACTTCTCTCAACCTTTTGAAGATGAAGATGAGCAGAGTTCAAGGGAGGTAATGACAGGGACGGCAGAAAATAACCCTGGAGACGGAGGGAGCTGAGCGCCTCACCCCTCTAGTGCTCAGTGGCCAGCACTTCCACTTCCTCTACTTCCTAGTGGTGCCCATGTATGCCACCACCATGTGCCACCACCATGCGCAGCTCGGAGAGGCCAGCTTGGGGGTGTTGTCAGGAAACAAACCCGTAGGGTGAAGGCCACAAACCCTGGGACTAGGGTGACCCCACAGGGAGCATACAGTTGGCAAAAAGGCACCTTTAGCTCCTAAGGCCACCATGGTTTTCTCACCTACTTGCTCCCTCACAAAGTTCAAGTCGTCAGGGAGTTAACAGTGGCTTGCTGAGACACCCACAGACAGGCTCTGGGACTAGAGCTCTCTTCAGTTCTGTCCTCAGGAAGGAAAATAAACTATTCCAAATGGCCTGCTGCATTCTAAAGTAGGGAGGCCAGCTCATGCTATGCTCAAGTTAACCTCTAACTTGACATACTACAGGGTCTCACCTTCACCACAAGAAGTTCATACAGGGTCACCACCTGAGCCAGCTGAGGCAGGACCAATTCCACCAGCTCCTCTCGGCCACACTGCTTGAGAGCCTGCAAAGAGTTGGCCACCTTAGACTGGAGTTGGTGTGACTTGGGCAGAAAGATCCCCAGAATCCAGCTGTGCAGTTTCACGCTGTTGCCCAACAATAGAACCGCATGGTCAATTCTAGCTTCAAATACGCTGCCCTACAGGAGAAGCGGCCAACTACAAGTGCCAGGGGCTCAGGTGCAGAGGAGGGCACACGGCTGCAGAGGAGGGCACACAGCTGCAGAGGAGGGCACACAGCTGCAGAGGAGGGCCACACAGCTGCAGAGGAGGGCACACAGCTGCAGAGGAGGGCCACACAGCTGCAGAGGAGGGCACACAGCTGCAGAGGAAAGCACACAGCTGCAGAGGAGGGCCACACAGCTGCAGAGGAGAGCCACAGCTGCAGAGGGGGGCACACAGCTGCAGAGGAGGGCACACAGCTGCAGAGGAGGGCCACACAGCTGCAGAGGAGGGCCACACAGCTGCAGAGGAGGGCCACACAGCTGCAGAGGAGGGCCACACAGCTGCAGGCAGTACCCAGGACTGGCAGGCAGGCAGGCAGGCAGATGGGTGGAAAAGCAGCCCATGCTAGGCTGGGAGAAGCCCAAAGAGTTAGATTTCCTTCCAGGGGTGGCATACGGAAGGAGGTTATGCTCTGTTAAAGGTTGGGTGTTGCTATGTTGCCTAGGTCAGCCTCAAGGTTTAGTCTTAAATGGGCCTCAGGCCTTAGTCCTCTGGGGATTACCAGTATGCATCAAAGTGCCTGGTGCTGGAAGGAGGTTTTAGGCAGGTGGTACAAGGAGAGGAGGGTGTGGGTCTGCAGGGGGCACAGCAACAAGGGCAACAACAACATAAAAGCAAGAAGGAGAGGACTTGTTAACAAGGGAGATGCAGCAGACAGGCACGGAGAGAGCCTATCAGGTCCAAGATAGGGATGTGGGTGGGTCAGAGAGAAGAAAGAGGCAGAGCCAGGGTAGCAGCTTAGCCTATAAGCTCAAACACTTGGAAAGCTTGAGGTAGAAAGATTGGCAGGGCCAGCCTGGACTCCATAATGGAAGTTTGAGGCCAGCCTGGGCTACACAGTGAACAATGTCTCAAAAAACTAAACAAGTGCTGGTGGTCTCTTCGATCCAGGAAGTGGGGAGAGACAGATGTTCATGTCTCTGTTGCTCTGTGGGTCTCTCAAGTTTATTCCCTAATATTTACTCCTGAGTTATATTTTTTTAATAAAATGAAAAAAGAGCTGGGCAGTGGTGGCACATGCCTGTAATCCCAGCACTAGGAGGCAGAGCCAGGTGGATCTCTGTGAGTTCAAGGCCAGCCTGGTCTACAGAGCAAGATCTAGGACAGACACTAAAACTACACAGAGAAACCCAGTCTCAAAAAACCTAAAAAAAATAAAAATAAAAAAATAAAAATCACAGATTCCTTCAGGGGGCTGGAGAAATGGCTCAGTGGCCAAGAGCACTGGCTGCTCTTCCAGAGGACCCAGGTTCAATTCCCACATGGCAGCTCACAACTGTAACTCCAGTTCCAGGGGATCCAACACCCTCACACAGAATATATACAGGCAAAACTCCAGTGCACATTAAATATAAATAAACCTTTGAAAAAAAAAAACCAAAGCAAACAAACAAAAAAAAAACCCAACAACCAAACCAAAAAAAAAAAAAAAACCTAATCAAAAACAAGGAAGAGGAAGGGAAGGGAGAGGAGGGGAGAGGAGAAAGAGAAGAAGAGATGGGGCTTCTAACTGGAGCACCTAGGGGCCCTCCATATCGCAAGGCTAGACGGGACACCAGCTGGTGCACTCTCCATAACATGGAGGATAGGGTAGTACACAGCCCACCCAGGTAGAGAGTTTTCTTTCTTTTGGGGTGGGATTGGTTTTGTTGGAGAAAGTATTTCACTATGTAGCCCTGGCTGGCCTTGAAGTCCCAGAGATCTGACTGCTTCTGCCTCAAGTCCTGAGATCAAAGGTGTATGCCCAGCCCCTGGTGAGTTTTCTGATGAGAAATGTGAGGCTCCAGGGGCAGGTCTAATCAGCAAGTACAAACATGGGAATCTGCAGATTGGAAACACCAAGTGTGTGAGGTGTGGGGCAGTCATGTGGCCCAGGCCTAGAGAGAGTACTCAGGAGCTGCCAATACCTGAGGGGACCAGAGAAGCTAAAGAAATAACTTATTGGCAGGACAAAAGTCTTTCACTACAGGGCCTGCAGGATAGCTCAGCCGCGCAAGCCTGGCACATGAGTTCCATCCCCAGAACCCAGGTGGAAGTGGAAGCAGAGAACCAACTCTGTAAAGTTGATCCCCACATACCCACAGTTGCACATGAATGCCTGCGCAAGCCACTCTCGTGCATACATGCACATGCACTAAATAAGTATGTTTAACTTCAACCTTCAAAAGCTCTTAGGAAAATACAACCTTATGGGTTCAGCTCTATGGATGAGCAGGAAGGTCGGTTTATAAGGTGTTACCTTGCCATGACTTAAACTCTGGGCAAGTTTTGGACAGCTGTCACCTCTTTAGTGTTAGCTCAGTGAGAACATCACCCAAGAGCTATGACCATCACTGTCCCTACTTCCTGCCAGAGTGGCCGCTATGTCTAGTTTATACATACTGCCCCTCCATAACCTCCATAACCAGAGCTGGGTCTGATCTGTTATGGGCACACAGTTCGTGTACAAATAAATGTGAACTTCTGGGGGTGGGGATTCTCATCTAAGAGAGTCAGAGTGTCCCTGCTCACAGCAATCACTCAACTGTAGGACAGAGAGGGTCTTGTCAGGAGGACAGAGTGCTACCACAGGCATTTATGCAGAGTTTGGGCCAGCCTCACTGCCCCTGACACCTGGACTCTCGTTCTGGCCTGAAGCCACCCTGAGCAACTTGCTTTCCTGGGGTTTCAGCTGCTCATCTGTTAAGGTGGGAGACCGCTGTAAGATAAACGAGAGGAGGCTGACTCAGTGCTTAGCAGAAACACGGAAGGAGTGGAGCTGAGCTCCCTCACAGAAAATGCTCTATAATCGGTGCTGATGCTAATGCCAACCACTAACTCCAAAGGTTCTTTCTATCTCACATCTCAACAGTCAATCATCCAACATTGCCAGGACACAAGGGAATGGAGCAAAGTTGCAATTTGTAACATCACATTGTGCCTAAGGCATGTTCTAGGAAAACCACTCTCTAGAAACCTAAGTCTTAACCACTGAGCCAACTCTCTAGCCCCATGGCCTGGAACTCTCAACCCTCTTGCTTCAGCCTCCCGAGTGCTGGTGTTTCTAGTGTGCACCACTACACGAGGCTAGGATGTTGGTATTTTACTTTTAACTTCAGAAACCTGACAGTGTGCCAGGGATGCTGGCCCAGACCTGTAAGACCAGCACTCAGGAGACTGAAGCAAATAGACTGAGAGATCAAGGCTAGAGGGAGCCTACACACTGTGAGCCTGTCTCCAAACAAACAAGAAACAGGGAAGGCGGGTAGGAAGTTGTTACAGACTGCATCACATGCATGCTTCAAGCACACTGTATCAGAGCAAGTTACCTCCCGGAGCTGCACTTCCCTGGAGAGGCTCAGCCCTGAAGGCGCAGCACTGTCGCTGTTTGGTGGGACACCTCCGCTCTGCTGGAGGCTGGCTGGGCTGGACTCTGCCTGGCTTGCCCAACTTCCATTCCTAGGTTCTAGGTATTTCTTTGGTCTCAGAAGTGCTGGGGGACTTCTACTTTCTGATTCAGGTACCACTGTCTCTTCAACTTCAGCAGGCTGACCATTCTAGATAGTGTTGCACACCCAAAAACAAAACAAAAGGAGATTTTGAAAAGTCATACACTATATGCCATCATGCAAACCTTACAGCAAAAAAAAAAAAAAAAGTCTAGTTAAATGCAAAGAACTTTCAACACCACTTTTCTTTAGTTAACATTCTGTAACTACAATTATACATTTTCAACACCACTTTTCTTTAGTTAACATTCTGTAACTACAATTATACATTTTCAACACCACTTTTCTTTAGTTAACATTCTGTAACTACAATTATACATTTAAACTTTCCCTGTTGGGGAAAGGAGGCAGAGGCCAGGATCTCTGTGAGTTCAAGTTCAGCCTGGTTACACAGTTCTAGGACAGCCAGAGCTACATGCATTGTGAGACCCTGTCTGGAAAAATAAAACAAAACAACAACAAAAGAACGGAATCCACGAGGCTGGAGGGATGGCTCAGGAGTCAACAGTGCTGGGCTGCTCTTCCAGAAACCAGAGCTCTAATCCCAGCACCCATGTGGTGGCTCACAACCATTTGTGACTCCAGTTCCAGGGACCCAATGCCCTCTTAGGACAAAATGCACACACATGGTGCACAGACATACATGTAAAGAAAATACCCGTAACACATAACATTAAATTAATTAAAAAGGGGAAGGGAGGAAGCCACTAGGTGGAAATGTTGTGACGGAGTAAGTTGGGAATTTGGCTAGGGAACTAAGCCCACGAAGATGGGCTCAGCTTAGAATTCCAGAATTCCCACTTGCCAGTGCAGTTGCCATTAGCAGGGCCACCACCATGAGGTTCAACTGCGTGTGCCCCTTCTGAACTCAGAAGAACAACTATCTTCTCTTCCTCCTCCTCCTCCTCTTCTGACCTTTTCTTTCCAGTGCTGCCCAAAGCCCAAGTCTGATCTTAGACTTCCTGAGAAACATTCTGGGCTTCTTACTGGTTCTCTGGGGCTCCCCTCCCCACATGCGCCCCCCCCCCCTGCAGCCCCCCCCTCCCCACATGCAGCTCCACCCCGGGCTGCCTCATCTCCAGCAGCCCGGCTTTTGTTCCTCTCTTCTCCATCTCCTTAGTTTGCCTTCCCTGGGCCTTCTTTAAACTCGAGTAAACTGTCCTCGAGCTTTGCTTGTATCAGTTCTTAAATTCTTTGTTAATGAGACTAAGACGCCTAAGAGGGGACCCCAATTTCCCAGAGGGAACCCCAGTTCCCCAGCTATCATGCAATGGCTCTGCCGGGACCCGGAGATTCCCATCAACACTTCTTTTCTGCCTTTTAATTGTTTAATTGGCAGGAAAAAATGGACTCATTCCTGCACCCCCTAGACAGCGTCAACAGGACGTGTCTCAAAAAACAAAACCAAGGGGCTGGAGTGAAGGCTCAGGGGTTAAGAGCACTGGTCGCTCTTCCAAAGGACCGGGTTCAATTCCAGGCACCCACATGGCAGCTCACAAGTGTATGTAACTCCCACTCCAGGGCATCCTCACACAGATATACAAGCAGGCAAAACCCCAATACACATTTAAAAAAAATCTTTAAAAAACAACAACTTGGTAGCATATGTCTTTAACTGCAGCATTCCTGAGACAGGCAGATCTCTGTGAGCTCCAGGCCAGCCTGCTCTACAGAGTGAGTTCCAAGCCAACCAGGACTACACAAAGAAACCCTGTCTCAGAAACAAAAACAACCACCACCAAAAAAGGGCAGAGTAACTTAGGAGAGTCAAATAACTGGCCGATTCTGGTTGGTTAACGTGGAGACCTGTGGTTCAGATTCTCCAGGCAGACAGGCAATCTACAGCTGTTTTCAGGGGTTAGCCTCTGTTCCCCCTGGTCAAGAAGGGGCAGGATGCCTTCCATCTTCATAAATCTATGTCCTACTTTTGGCAAATAGAGGGAGAGCTCAATAATCCTTCATAACAGGTACCATCTGCTCTCCAACACCACACCACTGGCCTCCATACAACTTGAGAAACAGAATGGCTTTTTTTAAATTTTGTTTTGTTTTTTGTTGTTGTTTTTTGAGAAAGGATTTCTCTGTGTAGCCCTGGCTATCCTAGAACTCGATCTGCAGACCAGGCTGACCTTGAACTCACAGAGATCCACCTGTTTCTGCCTCTCAAATGCTGGGATTAAAGTCATGTGCCATCACCCAGCTCGGAGTGGCTTTTCAAAAATTGAAGCTTAGCTGGGCGGTGGTGGCACATGCCTGTAATCCCAGCACTCAGGAGGCAGAGGCAGGTGGATCTCTGTGAGTTCGAGGCCAGCCTGGTCTACAGAGCTAGTCCAGGACAGGAACCAAAGCTACAGAGAAACCCTGTCTCGAAAAACCAAAATAAATAAATAAATAAATAAAATAAAATAAAAAATTGAAGTTTACCAGGGCTAGAAAGATGGCTTAGTGGTTAAGAGCCACCAGACCTGAGTTTGGTTCCCAGGACCCTCATCAGGGTGTGTGTGCGTGCATAAAATTTTTAAAAATCATAACAAGACTAGAGCTTTCCTTCTATGAAAGGCTACAGTGTAGGCTCTGAAGCCAAAAGCTTTGGTCTGACTCCACTTGGGACTGAGACCTAGAAGTGCTGGGGCTGGGCTCGATCAGTCACCCCTCTGGGCCTCACTGCAGCACATCCAGTAGGAGTGCTCATTGAGAAAACGTGCAGGGCTGGGTGTACGGCACAGGCTTTAATCCCAGCACTGGGGAGGCAGAGGCAGAGGCAGGGGGATCTCAGAAAGAAAGAAAAGAAACGGTACAGGTCCAGGCACGGCCCAGTGGCAGCCCCTGCCTCGAAGCCCATGTCCTTGAGAGCAGTCCTTATCACTAAGACTGACTGGAAGTGGGGGGAGGGGAGACAGAGAGAGGAGGAGGCGTACAATGAAGGAGAAGCTGACACCCTTGACACAGGGACTGCCCAATGCCTGCACAACACAAATGGTAGCTGTACTGTTGACTCCAACGCTGAAGGGAAGATAACATTTCCAATCCTATCACAAGGCTGTCCCAGGACTCTACCACCAGGCCCAAGTACAGATCCCCTGGGCCCAAATGTTATCTGTCAGGACCCCAAAGTACTAATGTTAAGCAAACTAGCTACCAGCTTCACCCACCTTAGAAGCCCCTGATCCACTGCTGGGAAAGAGGCTACAGCAGGCAGGCACTTCTTCCCACTACGGATTATGCCCCAAACCTGACCTTTCCCACATGTCATACAGATCGGATCTAGACAACCATGGCCATGGCCATGTTCACCAAATGTTCTCACCAAGCAGGGCCACGGGCAAAAGACACACGCCTCCCATTTGTTCAGCATCAGTGTGACAACCGTGGGTCTGGGGCCCTCAGGACTCGGGCCTGAGCCCCATCTGACACTGTTAACATTGAACTGAAGGAGGGTCGGGGAAAGCTCAGATAACCGCTCAGTCACCAACAGAAATGTTACCTGCAGGACACGCCTCGCTGCCGCTGCCTCTTCTGCGCAGAGAACAGCTGGTGTGGGCAGCGTGGGGGAAGCCAGGCCTCGGGTCTTGGAGTCTATGCACCCCAGGGTCAGGCTCCCATTAGCTTCCTCTGACTGCAACAGCTCAGGCTCCAGCTGGCCGTGGCCTGGGTTGAGTTTAAAATGCCTCGCCAGTCCCCCCTTTCCTATGTATGACTTTTCACAAGTCTGACACTTAAAGGCCTTGGGCCTCAGGGCACAGCCCTCAATGTCAAAGCGCCCTGGCTTCTCCCTCTCTTCCTCCTCGTCCACACTCAGCTCAGAGTAGTCGTCAGAATCTGACAGGTGCCCATCTGCTAAGTCCTCTGTTTTGATGAATTTATAATCTCTGGCTTTATATTTGGGAGGCCGGGATATCCGTCCAGAGCGGGTTTTCACCTTTAAAGATTTCTTCAACTTCTCGGTATGTGCTGCGTGCAAGCTGGAAATGAACAGACGTGCTGAACTGGACCGGACAGGGGCTACGGCAGGCGGGTCAGAGGCTGCCAAAGGGCTCAGAGTGACACCATGCCCATTTGCCGCCTGGGGGGCCTTGCCTCTCCTTGAAGGGACTGGCTGCAGGGCTGGCAGCGGCTTCTGTACCAGCACCCGAGGGGCAGGAGGTTGAGGGGAACCTCTGAGGAAGCGCAGCTGTGACCCAGTCCTCCCCAGGGCCTGCACCCTGAGCAGCTGAGGGCCGGAGACGCAGAGCCCCAGGCTGGAGCTTCTCCCCGGTAGCGGACTTGGTCTTGCCGTTTTGGGTGGGATGGTGGCCAGAGGGGGCATTGGCCTTTCCTTTGTGTCACCAGCTGTCACCTTGACACAAATGGCTTCAAGTTGCTTAAACACGAAAAGAAAGCGGGAGAAAGAAAAGAAGCATTACATTTCTCAACATCTGTACTGCCCTCACTTCCTGCCCCCAAGCTGTGAGCTACCTAAAGCAGGTGCAGAGAACTGAACTTGGATCCTCTGAAAGAACAGCACAGGCCCTTAACCACTGAGCCATCTCTACAGCCCTCCCTTTTTTATTTTTTGGTGTGTGTGTGTGTGTGTGTGTGTGTGTGTGTGTGTCTGTGTATGTGTTTGTCTGAATGTAAGCTATGTGTTTCAGGTGCCTGAAACTGCCAGAGGAGATCAGGTCCTCTGAAGCTGGAGTTGTTACAGGTGAGCTGCTAACATGTGTGACAGGAACAGAACTAGGTCCTCTGGGAGAGCATGAAACATCCCTAACCACTAAGCCATCCCTTCAGCCTTCTTGACAGTTGTTTTTTTTTTTTTAAACTTTATAACAGTATCAAAGATGACTGGAGAGATGGCTCAGAGGTTAAGAGCACTGGCTGTTCTTCCAGAGGACCTAGGTTCAATTCCCAGCACACACACATCACAGCTCACAAACATCTATCACTTCAGTCCCTGGGTATCTAAAGCCCTCATACACATAAAAGAAATTTTAAGAAGAAAAAAAAAATCATAGTCAAGTATGGCAGTACAGATCTTTAATCCCATAATTAATTTAATCCCATGGAGGCAGAACAAGCAGTTCTCTGTGAATTTCAGGCCTGTCGTGGGTACAGTGAGATCCTGTCTCAAAAGATAAAACATGCCAGGCAGTGGTGGCGCACACCTGTAATCCCAGCACTCGGGAGGCAGAGGCAGGCGGATCGCTGTGAGTTCGAGGCCAGCCTGATCTACAGAGCTAGCTCCAGGACAGCTAGGGCTGTTACACAGAGAAACCCTGTCTCAAATAACCAAAAATAAATAAATAAATAAAACTAAATATTTATTTTAAATAAATACATAAAACTAAATATTTATTTTAAATAAATACATAAAGCAAAATAGTATCATCTCAATTTGGGAGTGGTGACATACACACTTGTAACCTCAGCAATCAGGAGGGTGAGGCAGGAGAATTGCCACAGGTTACAGATTGGCCTTGGCTACATAACAATATGTTATGTATCTATCTTAACATCAACCATCAAGAAAGTAGACAAAGCCATCTCCTGTAGGCTGACTGCATGTTCAAGACTCTCAAAGGAGGTTGTCCTTTGAGAAATCCATCCTCGTGGATCCATGCAGCTCAAAGTAGTTCACTGTCTCTGCAACGCTGAGCTCATCATCGTCCTGTTGATGGAGAGGTGCTTTCTAGCCATTTCTATCATCTGCTCAGAACCTCACTAGTGTGCATGTGTTTCCATGTCTGAGTTTCTCCCGGAACACACACCTACAAGTAAAGTTACAGTTTCAACAGTTTTTGTTGTTGTTTTTCAATCCAACAAAAACTTAACTGTTTCTTTGACCCATCAGTTCACTTTCTGGATCCCAGGTTTGAGGCAGCGCTGTCTGTAATGGTCAGACACCTACCTAAGTAAAGGGCCGCCCTCAACATCACCCCACGAGTACTTACTGAGCTGAGTGGAAGAGTCAGGGGCAGCAGGAGAGAAGAGGTCCCTGCTCCTGCAGAACAGAATTAACTAGCATTTCTTCCAGGGAGGGTCACCAGCCAGGTCATGAGTTTATACCCTCAGCACAAATTAAAACCCTGGACTGGTTGGCCACTTGTCATGGGAGGCTATCCTGTACACTGGAGGATACTGGGTGGTGGATTTGGGATGCATCCCCAAATCCTCTCTGCTCTGCCTTGACCCACCAGATGCCAGGAACATCCCCAAGGTGTGACAATATCTGTGTTTCTCCAGGGCTGGGGATGCAGCTCCAATGATCTGAGACCAGCAAACCCTCTTCAGACCCAATCCTCTACCAGTGGGGGGTTGGCAACAGTATCACACAGGATAGAACTGTCACTGCAGTCAAGCTGGAATGCCTCTTGTCTGCATGCCTGGTACACTATTACAAACAGCAGACTCTCTTTGTAATTGTGGCATATGAAGAAGTATATAGAGTAGGTGCAAACGTCCTGTGAGCGCCCAATTCCTGGGCTACATTTGACTCAATGACAGCTAGTTTTACTGTGCACATCTTCAAGAACCAATGCTTCATCCACTTCACTATAAGTTACACAGAATATTTCTCCAAGCTCTTGGGATATTGTGGTGATATTGTGTTCCCCAAAATATTGTGTGACCCTAATAAACTTATCTGGGGTCACAGAACAGAACAGCCACTAGACATAGAGACCAGAAAATGGTGGCGCACACACCTTTAATCCTATCACTTGGGAGGAGGCAGAGATCCATCCGGATCTCTGTGAGTTTAAAGCCACACTAGAAACAGCCAGGCATGGTGACTCACGCCTTTAATCCCAGGAAGTGATGGCAGAAAACAGAAAGGTATATACAGCATGAAGACCAGAAACTAGAAGCTTTTGGCTGGTTAAGCTTTTAGGCTTTAGAGTAGCAGTTCAGCTGAGATTCATTTGGATAAGGACTCAGAATCTTCCAGTCTGAGGAAATAGGATCAGCTGAGGAATTGGCAAGGTGAGGTGGCTGTGGCTTGTTCTGCTTCTCTGATCTTCCAGCATTCACCCCAATACCTGGCTTCAGGTTTGGCTTTATTAATAAGAACTTTTAAGATTCTTGCTACAGGATATACCAGATATCATAAGAATGAACGCATACACGCATACCTTGTTTTAGGGAAACTGGTCTAATTGATTGATCTGATATCCTGACTGACTTAAGATGTGTACCATGAGTGGAGCACTTGATACTTTGTGTCTGTTTCATTCAGCATAAGTCCCTAAATCCCTCTGGCACTCATTTCTAAACATCAGCTAAGTCCTGGTCTCACCCTGGGGTCTCTCTTGCCCTTCCTCAATTACTGAAGTTCTGTAAGTTTCTCTCTCCTGGGACAGATTCCCCAGAGCTGTCTTTTCAAAAGTTTCACTGATGACTCTAAAAGCAGACAGATCTCCAGGGGCAGATAATAATGTCACAGTGATACAACAGAGGCGTTAGAGAATGTCCCAGAAGAGATCATCTGTAAGGTACCTTGAAGGTTGCAGTGGATTTTGTCAGACATGCAAGACACCTTGGTCTAAGGGAAAACAATTGGATTCACAGAATGAATGAGATGTACACAGGTGTTAGCAGAACTGAAGTGTACCTGAAGGGCAGGAACAGGAAAGGTGGGGACCAGAGTCCCGAAGTACCCCAGAGGAATGTGTCCACCACCTTATACTTCTGGGCCACTGTCCCCACAGTGAGCCAGAGTCCTCAGTCCTGGTTATCAGTGAGCCCCGACTATACCCTGGAATGATGCCTCTCCTCTGCTGCCTTTTCAAGCAGAACCAGTCCTTGCAAATCTAGTTCAGATACTGCCTTTTCAACACCGCTTTGTGTTCTGAGACAGAAACTATTCCTTTCTTCTGAATGTATCTTTTTGTACCTGTAGGTTTTGGCCTTGGTTAGATATCATCTGGGTCATGCTTCCCTTCTGGCTAGTTCATAGACTCCTTTAGGGGCAGAGTTCATATCTGCTTGGCCTTTGGGTTTTCATGAAACAGTTTATGCTGGAAGGTCATCAACAGAGCAGGCCACCAAGGTACATTACTGCAAGTTCAGCTTTGACCATCTCCATCAGATCAGCTACCAACCACAATTCTATCAAGCAGACTTTGCTTTTATTTGATGGAAATGATATTATTACCTCTTTCTGAAGCTGTCATATCAAATTCAAAGTTGTGGCCATATTTAGCAGTGTGGTAAAAAAGACCAGGCTCAGGGGCTGGAGAGATGGCTCAGAGGTTAAGAGCACTGACTGTTCTTTCAGTGGTCCTGAGTTCAATACCCAGCAACCACATGGTGGCTCACAACCATCTGTAAAGAGAGATCTGGTGCCCTCTTCTGGTCTGCAGCCATATATGCAGACAGAACATTGTATACATAGTAAATAAATAAATCTTAAAAAAAAAAAAAAAAGACCAGGCTCTAGAGAAGAGCTGCCTGAGAGACCCTGGGCAAAGTCACTCGCCCTCTCTTGAGCTGGTTCCCCAGGGGCTAGAGAGACAGCTCAGTTGTGTTTATCTAGCCACGGAGTAACCCTGAGTTCAGCGCCCAGCACTGCATAAGCTTGGTGTGGGGGTACAGGCATTCTGGAGCCTGCTGAGGAAGTATTAGAAGTTCAAAGTCAGCCAGGCATGGTGGTGTGCCATGGTGGTGCACACCTTCAATGCCAGCAAGGACACAGAGGCAGGCGGATCTCTGTGAGTTCGAGGCCCGCCTGGTCTACAGAGTGAGTTACACAGAGAAACAAGGAGATTCAAAGCCATCTTCAGTCTCACGTCCAATGTGCGGCCAGCCTGAGAAATGAGATCTGATCTCCAATAAATAAACAAAAAGCAAAACACCATCAAGTGCCTGCTGACAACCGTGGCACCCCGTGGCACAGAGCAGAGGCACTCTAAACGGGAGCGGCCACTTTGTGGAGACTGTACCAGTAGTGTTCCATATCCTGACTTGCTGGACAGGGCCTGTGGGGTAGACACTTGCTTCTACAGCAGCACTTCAGTCAGGAAGCTTATCTGGGGCACCATCCTTCCTGCAAACTAACAAGCCAATGCTCAAAGAGGCTCATGCACACTTCTAGAATGCGCTGTTAGGCAGATTCATCCTGCCTTACCAAACTCTAGCAACACAGGTCTCCAGACTTTTCTTAAATTTATGATGTGTGTGTAGGTCGGGGGACAACTTTGTGGGGTCAGTTCTCCGCTTCCACCTTTTCCTGGGAATCAAGCTGAGGTTGCCAGGCTTGGGCGGTGGCAAGTGCCTTTACCCACGGTGTACCTTTACCAAGCTGGGTCATCTTGCTGGTTCAGCTGTCCAAACTTTTTATTTTTTATTTAAATTTAAACTATTCCCTCAACTGGCTGTCCAGTCTCTATGACCAACTGGAAGCAAACCTATGCAGCCGAAAACCACCTCAAATCCAAACTCATGCTGAAGACTACTGCATTCTACTCTCTACCGTATTTATTCTGGTGGAAGTAGCTCTCCCTTTTGGCAGTTCTAAAGTCAGATGTGTTTTGTCATTTCCAACGCCAGCCGGTAAAGAGGATGTGTTTTTACACTTGGCATGAGTACCTCCAGTTTCAGGAGCTGTCTGGATCCTCCCAACAGTGCCTCCGTGTGTTGACCTGCTGCTGTACTGGACAATGTACTGGACTCGGGTTTGCCAAAGTCTACAGCAAACTACTAGAGTGTGTGCTTAAAACTCTGTCCCAGGTCTGGGCTGCTGCGTTCCGGCAGAGCTCACTCACTATGATGTTTGCTTTTAATCTACTCAGTTCTGGACTCCAGTGTCAGGGCTCCGGAACCACCCACTAGAAAGTCCTCCCTTGTTACCCCCAGAACGTGTCTTAGGCTATCCGCTGGGCGTTGAAAGATACGCTTGCCTTTAGTGTAGAACCTACAAGTGCTACATAAATATAAAGCCCTGTAAGCGGAGGCCAGGAGGCTGGGAGGGGCAGGAAGCAGAGGAGGCAGGAGGATGACCCGAAGAGGGCCGGGCGCGCAGGGAGCATCACTGCGCCGTTTCCGCGGAGCTGGAATGTCCTAGGTTCCGGACGCCGGCGACACCGGCCACCTCCGAGTCTCTCCACCCCCCGCGGCGCCTCACCTGGGGCGGCAGCAGGCGCGGGGCTCCGGCGCCGGGTCCCCGCTGCAGGACGGCCTGCTGGGCCGCGTCCCGGAGCCGCTGCGCCGCGTCCTGCAGCACGAAGGGCGGTGGCTGCGCCCGAGTCACCTGCTCCAGGACCCGCCGCAGCTGCTCGGGGTCCAGCGGGGCCACAGGCACGGCGCTGTGGCTCTGGCCCGGAGGAGCCGAGCCACTGCCGCCGCCACTCCCGGGCTCCGCTTCCGCGCCCGCCATGGTGGCCGAAGCGGGGACTCGAACCCGCGTCGCTTGTAGTGGCGGCGCGGAAGTGCGTCACCCGGGACAGGGCGGAATCTACGAGTGCCCGGCAGGCCAAGACATCTCCGAGGCTTGGAAGCGGATCCTGTACTTAATTGCTGCCCCCTCGCGGAGGACGCCGCCGGAGGCCTTGAATGGTTGGATCGTCAGATGTCTCGGGTCCCGGCTGGAGCTCTTCTGGGTTCCAGAGACCCCGACCTACACTAACCCCTACTCCTAAAGTTCAAACGTCTTCCTAGCCCCACCTGATAAATCTGGGGTGATAGGCACGCACTACCACGCCTGGTTCTAGGCGGCGCGGGAGCTCGAACCGACAAACACTCCACCAAGTTGAGATTTAAATTTGGCTTTTTTCTTTTTCTTTTTTGAGACACAGTCTCCTGTTGTAACCCTGACTGATCTTGTGGCGATCCTTCTGTCTCAGCCTTCCCAACACTCGCTGCTTAGTAGCTCTAGGGGCCGGCTAGTCTGGCTGTGCAGTCCTGAGTTGTTTCTAGAGACCTCTACTCGGCTGAAAATAGTTCAGTACAGTGAAGAATTTCGGGGCAAACCAACGTGGAGCACAGCTGGGGGTCATTATGAACAAAGTTTAACATGGATTTAAACGAAAGAGAGGTGCTCTGAGGAAGGATATGTGTGGGGTGCCTCTCAAGGCTTAAATGCCTGAGCAGCGGCCATACATAAAATTTTGGTGGCTCTCAAGTTACGAGCCAAAGGATTGCTCCAGGAAACCTTCCCCCCTCCTCAATAAATGAGTTTAGAGAGTGGCTCTGGGTGACTCTAGAGGGGCCTTTGCTGGGACCGATCAGATAAAACCATAAGTCACCTGGGCGGTGGTGGCGGCCACGCCTGAGGCAGGTGGATATCCATGAGTTCGAGGCCAGCCTGGTCTACAGAGCGAGTTCCAGGAAAGGCGCAAAGCTACACAGAGAAACCCTGTCTCGAAAAAAACAAAACAAAACAAACAAACAAACAAAACAAAACAAAAACAAAAAAAAACATGGGTCAGAAGGATTGCACAAAGGGGTTACTATATAATATTAATATATAGTATATATAATATTTATTATAATAATATGCTGTTGGTTGTTTTTATTTTATGCTTTACTCTTTTGGGGGGCCGCTAACTAGCTCCCAAATAAATCACACACAGAGGCTTACTCTCTTTTTTCTTTTTTTTTTTGCTAGAGCTGAGGACCGAAACCCAGGGCGTTGCGCTTGCTAGGCAAGCGCTCTACCACTGAGCTAAATCCCCAACCCCCAGAGGCTTATTCGTAATTATAACTGCCTAGTCTTAGCTTGACTTGTTTCTAGCCAGCTTTTCTTAAATTATCCTGTCTATCCTTTTCCTCTGGGCTTTTATCTTTCTCTATTTCTGTATACCTTTCATTATTTCTTACTCTGTGGCTTGCTGTGTAGCTGGGTGGCTGGCCCATGGAGTCCTCCTCCTTTTTTCTGTTCCTTGATCCTCTTTTTTCTTTCTCTCCTCCTATTTATCTTCTCTGTCTGCCAGCCCCGCCTGTCCTTTCTCATGTCTTGCTATTGGCCGTTCAGCTCTTTATTAGACCAATCAGGTGTTTTAAACAGACAAAGCAACATGGCTTCACAGAATTAAACAAAAATGCAACATAAAGGAATGCAACACATCTTTGCATCATTAAACAAATATCCCACAGCATAAACAAATGTAACAGCTTAAAATATCATTCTGATATATAGTCTCTTGTGATGTTCCTAGAAGGCTGCAGGTTTATACCTGGGAAAGGAAACAGGCAATAACAGGCAATATATGCTTACATCATATATACACGATTTATTACTGTCTTAACATTATTACTTGTGTGTGGGGGGGTCAAGACAGGGTTTCTCTGTGTAGTCCCGGCTGTCTTAGAACTCCCTCTGTAGACCAGGCTGACCTTGAACTCGGAGATCTGCCTGCCTCTACTTTGAGTGCTGGGATTAAAGTTGTGTGCCATCACACCCAACACTTAGCATTATTTTAAACCTTTCTCTATAAAAGGAGTAGTCTTTCTATGTTAGTAACCTTCACAGTAATTGTTGTCCATTATGCTGAATCCTTGTCTCCTAATTGGCAAGAGGCTTCAGCCAGACTCCAAGGCAAGGCTCTTTCCCCTTCCCATGTCCCCCCCCAGTGTTACCCTGCCTTGTAATGGGATTATAAAGTTCATTTATTTATTTTTTGCTTTGTTTTATGTGTGTGGTGTTTTACCTGAGTGTATGTCTGTACACAATTTGTGTTCCTAGTGCCTTCAGAGGCCAAAAGAAAATATGGAATACCCTGGAACAGGTAAAGATGGTTGTGAGCCACCATGTAGGTGCTGGGAATGGAACTCAGGTGCTCTGTAAGAGCAGCCAGTGCTCTTAACCACTGACCCACCCCTCCTACCCCAAAATGTTTGCTTTTTTGTTTTTCGAGACAGGGTTTCTCTGTGTAGCTTTGGAGCCTGTCCTGGAACTCACTCTGTAGCTCAGGCTGGCCTCGAACTCACAGAGATCTGCCTGCTTCTGCTCCCAAGTGCTGGGATTAAAGGTGTGTGCCACCACCACCTGGCCAATGTTTGCATTTTTAACATTAGTGCTCACAAGCCTCCTAATGTGTTTCCAAGGTGACCCATCCCACACCTACCTGCCACCTAGATTATACACATCTTGAGGGCAGGAATGACATGTTGCTCACTGAGTGCCCAACACAAGCTCTGTTCCAGAATAAATACTCAAGAGAATGATGGATGGATGGATGGATGGATGGATGGATGGATGGATGGATGGAAGAAAGGAAGGAAGGAAGGATGGATGGAGGGATGGAAGGAAGGATGGATGCATGGAAGGATGGAAGGATGGATGGATGGAAGGAAGGAAGGATGGATGGATGGATGGATGGAAGGAAGGGTGGAAGGATGGATGGATGGATGAATAGAAGGATGGAAGGAAGGAAGGATGGATGGATGGGTGGATGGGTGGATACATGGATGGATGGATGGAAGGATGGATGGATGGATGGATGGAAGGATGGATGGATGGAAGGATGGAAGGAAGGATGGATGGATGGACGGACGGACGGATGGATGGATGGATGGATGGAAGGAAGGAAGGAAGGATGGATGGATGGATGGATGGGTGGATGGATGGATGGATGGATGGAAGGATGGATGGATGGAAGGAAGGATGGATGGATGGATGGATGGAAGGAAGGATGGAAGGATGGATGGATGGAAGGAAGGAAGGAAGGATGGATGGATGGATGGATGGATGGAAGGAAGGAAGGATGGATGGATGGATGGATGGATGGATGGATGGGGAGGTGGATGGCTGAATGGACAGATGGGTGAGTGGGTAGATGGGTGGGTGAATGCATCCACCGGCCTCACATTTCAGGCTCATCCATCCAGCTCCACGACTTCCCCATCCCAGGCTAACTTCCCTCTTCACTGCAGTGGCTCTTCCCCGAGCAGGGCAGTCAGCCACTGATAACATACTTGCGGAGCCCCTGTTGGGCGAATGGGAGTTCCTGCCCTGGGCAGTTGGAGTCTAAGTAGGAAGAGTGAGATTGGAAATTGCCACTCAGTGTGATAAGTGAAAGCCACAAGAGAGAGGCTGGGGACAGCCTGCTGTCAGGTTCTGATCATTTTATTTCACCACAGGATTATCCTTTTTAAAAAAATATATTTTTATTATTATTTTATATTATTTATGTGTACATGTGTATATATCTGTATATGTGCATGTACCTGATGTGTTAGGGCCATCCATCCCCTGGAATTGGAGTTATAAGCAGTTGTAAGCTGCCTGATGTGGGTGCTGGGAATCGAACTCAAGTCCTCTGCAAGAAAAATACATGTTATTAACCACTGGGCTAATCTCTCCAGCCCCCAGGATTATCTTTTTGTTGTTTTTGTTGTTTTGTTTTTTGTTTTTTCTCTGTGTAGTTTTGTGCCTTTCCTGGAACTCACTCTGTAGACCAGGCTGGCCTCGAACTCACAGAGATCTGCCTGGCTCTGCCTCCCGAATGCTGGGATTACAGGCGTGCGCCACCACTGCCCGGCAGGATTATCTTTTTATTCTTAAACTCTCTAGGTGTGTACCTGAGTATGTGTATAGACAGCCCATGTGAGCAAGAGCCCGAGGTGGTCAGAGGAAGGTATCAGATCCTCTGGAGCTGGAGTTACAGGTGATAGTGAGCCACCATGTGTGTACTGAGAATCGAACCCAGGTCTTGGAGAGATCAGGAAACCTCTGACCCATGAGCTGTCTTGCCAGCCCTGCGATTGTCATCTTTATTATTCTCGTAGATTATCTCCATGTTACACTCCCCATAAACCTTGCAGTGTCCTGCCTTAATGTCCTAGCATCTTCACTAAGTGTTGCCCGGGCAACTGCATTTCTGCTGGTCTTTGTCTTAGCAAAACAGTGTCTTTTTACATATATAGCCCAGGCTGGCCTGGAACTCACTCTATAGCCCTGGTTGGCCTGGAACTCATTATATAGAGCAGCCTGGCCTGGAAACACCATCCTTTTGCCTCAGCCTCTCGAGTGTTGGGGTTATAGGTACATGTTACCATGCCCACTTGTTTCTTTAATATTTTCTTTCTTTCTTTTCCTCTCTAACCCAAGATTAGAATTACCTCCTTAAAATCCTTTTGAATTTAGAGAGAAAAAACTTATCTTTTGAATGTGTGTGTGTTTCAAATAAACTGTCAAAAGGCAGGTTACTAGTATTAGTGCTCATAAAGGAACACAGAGGGTTGGCGTGGTAGCACACACCTTTGATCCTAGCACAGAGATCCTTCTGCCTCTGCTGAGATCAAAGGCGGTCACCACCATGACTAACTTCACAATAATTTTAAAATATTCTTTTGGGGGCAGTTTTGGTTTTTCGAGACAGGGTTTCACTGTGTAGCCCTGGCTGTCCTAAAACTCACTCTGTAGACCAGGCTGGCCTCAAACTCACAGAGATCAGCCTGGTTCTGCCTCCCGAGTGCTGGGATTATAGGCGTGCGCCACCACCGCCCGGCTTTCTTTTAATTTTGTCTGCAATAGCAACAGCCCCACCCACCAGCATGGTCCCTGCCTGTAGACTCAGCTCTCAGGCCGCGGGGGCAGAGAATCTTGTGTTTAAGGTGAGCCTGGGCCACGGAAAACAAAACCCACCACCCTGTACCCACAAAGGAGCCAAAAGGTGGTTTTTGTTGAACTAAACATCGCTGACCGACCCAGAGACTAGAGCATTCCGTGAGAAATGTGTTCACTGTCCTCTGCCTCCAAACTCAGAACCAACAGGAAGAAGTGTGGGGTGGAGAATCTCTGACAGGACGGAGACAGACAAGCGAAGGTTTCTAGACCTGTGGTCAGTTTCTGAAAGCCCCGCAGCGTTCTTCGGCTGGCCCTGCGGGACCGTCCAGCGCGTGCAGTGGGCTTGCGGGAAATACCTGCGGAACGCGCTGAGTATGAAGAACTCCATGAACACCGAGGTCCACCCGAGGCCACCCGTCTTCACTGAACCGATTGCTGGAGGAGCCGGTGCCGGGCTGAAAACCGCAAACTTTTGAACGCTTAACCGATAACGCCCTCAAGAGCTTGCACGTGACTTCTGCGGCCCAGGACAAGGAGCAGCAGGAACTTCCGTGGTGCATAGTGGGGTTTCGGCTCCGAAGAAAGAGGATGCAGACAACAGTTGAAAAAAGTAGTCTCACTTTCAAGTTTCTTGTAAAAGCAGACCAACTGGCCCGTACGGGGATCGAACCCGCGACCTTGGCGTTATTAGCACCACGCTCTAACCAACTGAGCTAACCGGCCGGATGGAAGCGGTCTTGTCTCAGATCGCCTACAAGGTTTTTCAGACGCCCTGAACCCAGCTGTCTGGCTCCTCCTCCTCCTCTCCTGACTTCCAAGCACCAGGCTCTTTCCCGCGCGTTCCCGCCTCCCCCGAGCTCTTTCTCTGGGCATTACTCCTTGACCAGATGGAAAAACCGTCACCCAGGGCTCCAGAGGCGGCGGCCTCCCACAGAGAACCCAGACTTCAAGGAAAATGCCAGTTGCCTGTCCAAGGCCTGACTCCGCAGTAACGAAGCTTTCAAATATTCCAGGTCAGAGTTCCGAAAATCCTGGCAACTAGAAACCTAGTATACTAACGCCTTTACTGTGGCTAAATCAAACTTAGAACACGGAAATCCAGGCAAAATGTAAAGAACCCCCCAACTTCCCAGCATCCAGTCGCCAGCCGCAGCTGAAATCTTGGCTTCCTTCCTGCGGATCTGAATTCTGTGCACGCTCGCTTTCTTTCATTCATTCATTCATTCATTCATTCTTTTCTTCCTTCCTTCCTTTCTTTTCTTTTTCTTCTTTCCTTCTTTCCTTCCTTCCTTCCTTTCTCTCTCTTTCTTTCTCTTTCTTTCTTTCTCCTCTCTCTCCTCCTCTTTCCTTCTTTCTTTCCTCTCCTCTCTCCCTTATTCCTCCCTCCCTCCCTCCTTTCTTTTTTCTGACTTTGATCATTTATTTGTTACTCTTAAAGACTTATTTTTGACTGGACTCAGAAGAAGAAGCTCTTGGCGAGGCAGTCTACTGTCTCTTGGAAATCTGCTCCTGGAGTTTTCTTCGGGTTCCTTCGTTCTCTTGGACAAAAGTTTAGCGTATCCTGCAGCCTCCTCGTTCTCTCCGTGCCTGTACGAAGCTTGCGTTCAGTGTCCTGAGTTTCTGACAGCTGGTGGCTGGGAAGACATGCAGCTTCATCTTGACAGGGTCCGACCGACTCAGCTTTCCGAATACTCAGATTATAGGCACGCGCCACGTCGCCTGGCTCGAAAATGCCATTATAAATCGTTCCTAAGCACAGTAATGCGTGGAGTGAATAGGACCAAAGCTTTTCTCAAAAACAAAACCAACAGAAGACTGAGCCCCCCCAGCCCCCGGTATTTTAGTGTAAATTCGGGCAAGACCATGCACTTAGACTAAAATGGTAACTACTTTGTGTCTGATAAACAATCACTTCACAGATTCCTCTAAAACTCAGAGAGGTGTCTCACTTGTCGGGCAGAGGCAGGAGGTTCGATGTAAGTTTCGGACAGAACCTGTCTCTGCCAGCTAGTAAATAACTTAGCTGGGCGAGGCCCCCGGCATGTGCCAAGTGGAGGCAGGGGGATCAGGAGTTCAAGGCGGTGCAGTCGAGTTCGAGGCCAGGTGAGTTTTGCGCTTCCCTTTACCCCAGACTTCCGCAAGACTCCTGACGTCACCGACCGCAGGCTCCCACGCGCCCGTTTGCAATCTGCTTGCACAGTCGCTGCCCCACCTCCAGGTGTTTACACCGTGAATCGTCTCCCACCACCACGTCGTGCTCTCCAGAAGGCCACAGCCAAGCGGACCTCAGCAGACACGGGTAGTGCGAGCCCGGTCGGAACCTGGCGGGGAGGTGGAGGCACTAAGCACCCAGGCGCACAGGGCTCCCCGAGGCCTCCACACAGCCAGGCGCAGTGACTAATGGTGGACACTAGGGGGCACCCGAGACCTACGGAACTAAGACGCCATTAAATGGCTAAATAAATGGTATTAAATATTAAGTTTCCATAAGGGATGGATGTGTCTCTTTATATGCAGCATTTTAAATAGACCACTTTCTGAACTTTCACTTGTTCGCGTTTGTGAGAGTATCATATAACCCAGGCTAGCCTCATAGCTGAGAACGGCACTGAACTTTCTCTCGTTCCCATCCCCCAATGGCTGGGACTACAGGCGCTCACTGCCGCGGATGATTATTTTATGCTGTGCTGCGCTGGGCCCAGGGCTTCACGCCGGCTAAACAGACTACGAAATGAGCGCACCTCCAGACGTTTATTTCTTCCTGGTAGAAGTATTTGTGTTGTCCTGCTTTTTCGTTGCTTAGTTTTCTACGTGAGAGTTACTGATCTGATTGAATTTTTTTTTTTGGTTTTTCGAGACAGTGTTTCTCCGTGTAGCTTTTTGCCTTTCCTGGAACTCACCTGGTAGCCCAGGCTGGCCTCGAACTCACAGAGATCCACCTGCCTCTGCCTCCCGAGTGCTGGGATTAAAGGCGTGCGCCACCGCTGCCCAGCTGATTGGATTGTTGAATTCCTTTTTTAAACAGTCAAAGGCATGAGATCAGAGAGCAGTTGTATTGTTTTGTTTGTTGCTCCTAGTTGGAGACTCCCTTCCAGAGCGTCCTGCTGTAATCTGGGTTGGCTCTTCTCCACGCCCTTTGCCCAGCTCATCTTGCCCAGCTCACCAGCATGCTTTGAATCCATTCCTTCTGGCCTCTGTTGGATCTCCTTCTGTCCATCCCAGGGTTTTGCCTCCCTCACTTACTTTTAGTTCGGACTCTGGACATCCGTCATCCATCGGTGTCTTCTGGAAAGTGCTGAGTCCTCCTGGCCTGTGTGATTTTGCTTTTGTCCCCACCAGACCAATAACCGGAGAATCGCAGACTAGAAACCACTGCCTCTCAGCAATCAGAAGGCCACACTCTCTGTCTTTCATGTGAGATGTTCAGTGTCATGCCGGCAAGGCAATCTTTGGGGTGTGACCAGCTTTGCTCCTTGTCACCTTCCTTACTGCTTTGTCACTGTCTGTATGTTGATATGGATCCTCAGGAACTCCAGTCCTCAGAGTGCTCAGACAATCTGAGCTGATTCTCTTGGCTTCATTCTCTCTTTAATGGTCCATGCCTCTAAGCTTGAATTTTTTCTCTCTGGAGTGGCTAGTGATCAGGCTCAGGGCCTTGCACATGCTGAGCCTGTGTCCAACCACTGAGTTACAGCTTGGCCCAGGCCTTTGTCTTTTATCTTCCTATTTACATTTTTAAAATTTTGACTTAAGGCCCTGGAACACACAGAACATTTTCCCGATAGAAACTGAACTCCTGCTTGTTAATTCTGGGAAGGGGGTAGGGAGGGAAATGGAATAGAAAATGGGAATTCCGAATTTAAATGTTTCATTGCTCAACATGTGCTGTATCAAAACTGTTAGAGAATTAAAAAAAGTAGACAAACAGAAGGGCTTTTCAGATGTTGCTTCTAATTTGCTAAAACAAATCAGTGTTCCAGGGACCGATTTGAAACACATCCATCCCTAAAATGTGCACATGGTTGGAACCCTTTTAGCACAATTTCTTCTGAATGTAGAAAAAGAAAAAAGGCACAAGCAGTTGGAAGCCATGGAATGCTGCTATCTGAGCTCAGGGGGCCACCAGCAGGTGACCTTGACAAAGCCCTTTGACACTCTGGGACTCCAACAACAGGACTAACAGCTTCTGCAGCCCAAGTCAGCAAAGCGCTTCTCTGGTTTACCTGTTTAATTGGCTCAAAGTTTGTCCTGCATCCTCAGTACTCGATCCTAGACAGATAGGAATGTCGGAGAGGTGCCAGGGGCCGGTGCTCCCTGGTTTGGACAAACACTTATTGAGCACTTGCTGTGTGACAGACCCTCTCGGGCCTCAGGCAAAAGCCAGCCAGAAACTGGGTAGAGCACTGGGAGACATCTCCCTTAGCCCTTGTGGTGAGGGTTTTCAACCTCACTTTACAGTAACAAGAATTTAGGGAGCTGGGTGTGGTGGTGCACGCCTTTAATGCCAGCACTCGGAAGGCAGAGGCAGGAGGATCTCTGAGTTCGAGGCCAGCCTGGTGTATAGAATGTGTTCCAGGACAGCCAGAAGTACAGAAAAACCCTGTCTCGGAAAACAAAAATAAACTCAAAAACAGACACCTCCGCAAAAAAAAAAAAAAAGAGCTTAGGGATCTTGACCACGCTGCTTTTCGTTATACCCCGAATGTCTGCAACAGTGCTTGCAGCAAAACAAATGTTTGCTGAAAAAGTAAAACTTACAAGTTACGTAACAGTCGCCCCATCCCCGGCTGGTAGCTGCTCAGCTGTAGGTGTTGCTACAGAACAGGCGCCAAGGGGTGTTGCAGTCCCTTAAGGTTCAGGGACATTGTTCGCGCATCAGGTTCCACATCGCTACATTCTCAGGAGAGCTGGGAAGAGCCAGCCCCACCAAAGTCGCCTACTCACACTAAGGTAAGAAATCGTACTTCCATTTAAAGCAGCGAGAGAGGTTGCTTAGCGACCAGAGGCGGCAGGCCGCATCGCGCATGCGCGAACGGGCAGGCGCTCGTCTTCGCTTTTGCGCATGCGTGGGCGGCTGCCTCAGCAACACCCTCCTCCGCCGCCCCCCCCCCCCGTGTGTGTGTGTCGGGGGCGGGGTGGGTGGGGGGAACGATTGACGGTTGCTAGGGCGACAGGAACACAATATGGCGGCCGGGTCCTAACGCTCTCCAGCCAGAGACCACCGGGAAGCTCCACGAGCCGGAAGCCGCCTCCGTAGAGCCGAAGGCCGGCCGGTACCACGGTCTCCCCGTTTCCTTTCGGCCCGGGGCAGACCAGGGGCTGTCGCCGCCATCCGCGTTCAGGATGAAGAGTGAGTGGGGCCGGGGAAGGGCCGAGGGTCCCCGGGGCCTGCGTGGCGGCTCGGTCGCGGGGTGAGTCGGCTCAGGCGGCGCGGGGAGTTTGGGGCGTTGAGTGTGATCGCCTCCCTCGGTTCTTCACTCGTTCGTTCGTCGTCGGTGGGGAGATCGGCTCTGCGCGCCCACAGTGTGGCCCCTGCCCTTAGGGACGGCGGCTTCAGCGCGCTCGGGGCAAAGCTGGGCTGTGCCGTACTTCCCGAGCGAACCTTTCAGTGGGATTTCAAACGGCCGCCTAGAAGTTTGGAATTGAGGCAGTCATTCCAGAAAATAGAAGGACTGGAAAAAAAAAAATGGACTTATTGTTGGGTTTGGGTTTGTGGGTAGCTTACTTTGGGACGGCGGTGTGTTTTCACAGCTGTGCGGTTAGGACTGCCTTTTATATAGCTGTCTGTAGCCAGAGGTGCAGGAACATTGCGGTTCCTTTTGCTGTTAAGATTCGATTATGTGTAGCTGTAATGTTAAGTTTACATTATATTTTGGTTGCCGTGCAGTGACTTCCTTGTACCGTGAATTACATAACATTTAGAAAAATAAGTGATCTCATTCACCCTTCATCAGGCATTTTCATTTCCTCTGTCCAGTAGTATTTATCAGTGGTTATCAGGTCTGTTTTAGGCGGTTTTCTTTGAGAGCAGAATCACATTTAGCCCAGGATGGCCTTGAACTAGCTATGTAGCTGAGACTGGCTTTGAACTCCTGGTCCTCCTGCCTCCAAATTTCAAGCACTGGCATTACAGGCTGTGCTACCACATCCAGCATGTTTATCATTTAAATTAATGCCTCACAAAGCTGTAGTTAAAATGCACAGCCTACAAACATCTACATGTTTACTTAGTAGTGCACACTAATAGACACATGTTATTCTCTATTCATCTTTTCCTTCCCAAGTATTTCATTTTCAAATGTGCAGAAGAATTAGGAGGGTACCCTGCATATTCCTAATTCTTTCATTATTTTGTCTTGTTTTGTGTACTCATTTTGCTCTGGTGTTCTTTGTTTATTGACATATTTGTTTTTTTCCACTGAGTTAGTTGTAGACATTATGACATTTCACAACTACTAATTCAGCAAGTATCTACCTAAGGGCCAGAGGCTTGAGGCTAGGGAGGTGGCTCAGTGGATAAAGTGCTTGCTTTACCAGTATGAGAATTTGAGTTCTGTCCCTTCTGACCCCCAGAAATCCAGAGGCAGTAGCACCTGTCTGTAATCCCTGTACTCTTGCAGCAAGATGGGAGGTGGAGACGAGAATTCCTGGGAGCTCAAGGTCCTTTGCTTTGGCTACTCCAAGATGGAGGGGCTGGAGAGATGGCGCAGTGGTTAAGATCTCAAACAAGATGGAAAGTGAAGACCAATACCCAAGGTTGTCCTCTGACCTCCACACACACACCAAGGCATGTGTGTATCTGTGAACATTCACCTCCCTCACAGAACAAGGACATTCTCCTACACAGTCATATATCACTATATTGCCATATACACATAACACATTTTTCATGTGCAGATATATTTAGGAAATGTGACTCTGCAATACAACTGTTATTTAATATACAGTTACCATTTCAATCTTTTCAGTTAACTCAGTAATGCCTGTTATAATTATTTTGTTTCCAGAATCCAGTCAGAACCACAAATTATATTTTGGTGTCACATTTCTCTGGTTTCCAAATTTGGATTCATCTGATGGTTTTCTCATGATTAGCTGTAGTTTAATTAAGTTCCCTTGTAATTGGTCGGTCAGGTGATATGTGGCCTTCCCAGTGTTTCCTGCCAGAGTGGCTGGTGTCAGCTCACTATGTTTTACTGGTTAGAAGTGATAATTGGTCATTCTGCTGATCCACCTTTGCCCTTGGAGCCTTTGTGCTCCAGGCTCTAGAGGCAACACTCTCACTGTGCCCTGTATATGTTTTTACACATATGTGTATATCAGCCCCTCACACTGATTTCATTTTTAACTTTTCTGCTTTTAGTTTTGTTGTTGTTTGAGACACCCTGGCTGGCCTAGAACTCACTGTGTAGACCAAACTAGCCTCAAAGTTGGGCAGTCCTTCTTCCTTTGTCTTCTGAGTACTGGAATTATAGTCTTGTGCCACTGAATCCCTCCCTTTAAAAAAGATTACCGCTGGGCAGTGGTGGCGAACGCCTTTAATCCCAGCTCTTGGAAGGCAGAGGCAGGCAGATCTCTGTGAGTTCAGATGCCAGGACAGTCAAGACTGTTAAACAGAAACCCTGTCTCAAAGAGAAAAAAGAAAAAGAAAAAGAAAGCAAAATTACCTTCATATACTCAGAGGTAGAGGCAATCGAATTTCTGTGAGTTTGAGGCCAGCCTGGTCTACATAGCAAGTTCCAAAGCAGCCAGAGCTACATACTAGAAAGTCACTGCCTCAAAAACCAAAATCTCATGCAGTAGTGTGTGCCTATAATCTCAGCATGTTTACCATGGGATTGGGGGCAGATATAGGATGTTCCCAAAAGGCTTGTAGGTCAGGCATATGCAGTAGTAAACACAAGAGACCTTGTCACAAACAAGGGGGAAAGTGAGGACCAACCAGAGGTTCACCTCTGCTATGGTATCCTCTCTCTCTACCTCCTCTCTCTCTCTATGGTATCCTTTCTCTCTTTCTCTCTCTCTCTCTCTCTCTCTCTCTCTCTCACACACACACACACACACACACACACACACACACACACCATATACACACATTTAAAAAAGAAGAAACAAAAACTCAGAAAAGTTACAAACAGATATGTCATAAAATGCAAACATTAGCCAGGCAGTGGTGGCACACTCCTATAATCCTAGGCAGAGGCAGGCGGATCCCTGAGTTCAGGGCCAGCCTGGTCTACAGAGCGAGATCCAGGAAAGGTGCAAAGCTACACGGAGAAACCCTGTCTCGAAAAACCAAACCCAAACAAAACAAAACAAAAAATGAAAGCATTAATCTTAAAATTTATTATTTTATATATATATATACGTATATATACATACACATACATACATACATACATATATACATGTATATATGTGTGTGTGTGTATATATATATATATATATATATATATATATATATATATATGGGTGTTTTGCCTGCATGTGTGTCTATGCATACAGTGCCTGGAAAGGTCAAAACAGGGATCCTTTAGAACTGAAGTTACAGTCATCTACAGCTGCCATCTACGTGTTGGGACCCAAATCCCAGTCCTCTGCAAGAACAGCCAGTATTCTTAACCACCCAGCCATCTCTCTGATCCTGTTTAACAAATTTTTTAAAGTGAAACTCAAGTCAGCCACTCGAACAGCAGTTTGACTTTCTTTCCTTGTTCAAGACAGGGTTTCTCTGTGTAGCTCTGGCTGTCCTGGATCTTGCTCTATAACTCGAACTCACAGAGATCTGCCTGCCTCTGCCCCCCAGTGCTGGGATTAAAGGCATGTGCCACCACCTCCTGGCCAGCAGTTTGACTTTTTAATCCAGTGATTCTCAACCCTCCTAATGCTGTGACCTTTAACACAGTTCCCCAACCATAAAATTATCTCATTGCTACTTCATAACTATAATTTTGCTACTGTTATGAATCATAATCTAAATATCTGATATGTAGGATATCTGATATTTGACCCCCAAATAGGTCACAACCCACAGGTTGATAACCACTGTTCTGATACAATACAGTCCGAAAATAATACTAACACTCATGTGCTGAGAAATGATGGTAGGAAAATATTAAAAGTCTTTGTTTTCTGTAACCAATCCATTATATTCCCGTACAAATAGAAATCTTTGTAAATTTAGTAAGGACACAGCAGTTCAACATACAGGGTTTTTGAGGTTCAGTGGCACTGTGATTTATGATGGCACTCTCTGAGCTGCCACACATGTTGTAGCTCAATACCAAGGCTGCATTGGAGTGGTGTGATGCAGCATGGCTAGGTGCAAGAAGCATCTCAGCTTTATTCTTTGTTTGATTTTGAATCACTGGTGGTCATTGTGTATTCAGAAACCTTCCCCCACCCCAGAAACTTTTAACTGTGGCCAGATTTTTGGTGACACTCACGTTTAGTCAGCTCTCCTGTTCTTTGCCTTGTGTGTCATTTGCATAGTGAGTAGCAAGGTGTTCCAGGGCGAAGTTAAGAGCATGGGTTCTGGAGCGAGGTAGATGCTGCAGCCAGCCATAGAGCTAGGCAGACACTGCAGCCAGGAGCTGGGCGCACATTGCAGCCAGGCATGGAGCTAAGTGGACCTGGTGGCCTCAGGCCCATTACTGACCTTTCTTATGCTGGCTTTCTTCATGGCTGTAGTGTCTATTTCAGAATAAATCACTCCAGTCTGCTAGGAATCAAACCTGAGTCCTCTAGAGGAACAATAAGGACTCCTAACTGCCACCTCTCGGGCCCCTCAGCTCTCATCTTTAAACAGGTCTAGTCTAACTATCTCCAGGGGTAGTGACAGCCACGAGTGGATCTGTTCCAGGCTCAGATGGGATGCTCTGTTTGTCATGGCATTGTGTCTGCTGCATGGAAATCAGGAGTGAACACTTTGCTGTCCCAGAGGATGGGAGACAGGGATATGAGAGCGGAGAGAATCAAAGTATCAGTTCCTTACTTTGAAATTTTTCATCTTTATCTAATCTAATTGGAATCCTCATTTTTTTCCTGTCTGGAATATTTATTTGTTTGTTTGTTTGCTTATGTTTTTCAACACAAGGTTTCTCTGTCCTAGAATTCGCTCTGTAGACCAGGCTGGCCTCGAACTCACAGAGATCCATTGAGATCAAAGGCTTGTGCCACCACCACCCAGCCTGTCTGAGCTTTTTTTTTTTTTAGTTTTTTGAGACAGGGTTTCTCTGTAGCTTTGGAACCTGTCCTGGAACTCGCTCTGTAGACCAGGCTGGCCTCGAACTCACAGAGATCCACCTACCTCTGCCTCCCGAGTGCTAGGATTACAGGCATGCGCCACCACCGCCCGGCCTATCTGAACTTTTTAATGGATTGTTTAGACATACTTAAAAAAAAAAATTAAAATTACACATACTAAAGGATGATAATGATTTGCTATTCTATCAGAGATTTGTTTTTTAAAGAAGAAAACAGTTTATTCAGAGCACTCTGAAAAGAGCTGCTGGCATGCTTGCTCACCAGGGAGATTTACAAACTACCACTGTTACTGCACCGAGGCGTAGGCCGTCTCCTTTTAAATGTCAGTGCTTTCAGAGAGGTTGTACGGTATCTCAAACCACCCCTTTCCAATTCCTCCTAGTGTGCCATACCTTCTGTTTTTATAAACAGATCCACCAGTACCAACTTCTGAAATAAAAACAAACGGAAGCAATGTTGGCTTCGTAATAAGTCCAACCAGTACATTTTCAATTGGTTCAGGATCCTCCCTACTTGACCCAATTGGTCCTGTTTAACATTCTGAAAGTGCATCAGTTTTCCGAGTGGATGTACACATTTGTATAGAAATTGTCCTAGGGGCAGCAGGGTTTCCAGTGCTATGCATTTCTAGTAGCAGACTGCCTGAGTTAGCGAATGTGCTTTAAATTGAAGTGGTTATTAGTTTTTGAATAATTTTGTGGTTTTGCCATGTTTGGTAATCCAGGTTGCAATATTGCTCACTACAGAAATAATTAATTAGGCACAGCCCTTTTTGTTGAAAGTCCTGATCTAGTTTTAGTAGTGTGGTTTAAACTTCTTAATCTCCCCCAAAAGACTCAGATGGGTGGCCTTCCCCTTTCCTGTCAACTCTAGCTGTACTCACAGTTAACCTCTCCAGCCCTTCTCTCCAGACTTCGTAGCTGGTTGGACTGGTGGGCATGGCCCTCCCCGAGGATCACTGCCAGCATCATGTGAATGAAAGCTACACTCAGCACCTCAGGTTTCACAAACAACAGATTTGACCTCTCCTTTTCAAGTGTTAATAGGTTTGGATTCCACATACACAGATTTAATTGAACAAGAATGAATAGAATTTTAATTAGCCCAAACGGACTCCCCCATCGGCCATGGTCTACTTTTTCCTGTCCTTGATGCCTGTGTTTTTTCCCCTTAGATAGCTGCTTATTCCCATTAGCATGGAACCGGATGCTATTTCATTCCCAATAGCAAAGGTCTGTACCCTCCTGCCCAGCTTTGCCTTGTGCCTTCCATGCAGGCCATGCTTTCTGAAGGCCTGTGGAATAGGCCAGATTCCCTTGTCAAGAAAGTTGCTTTTCCTGGGTGTTTCCCCAGAGGGCTTCCTTTGCTTTTTCTCTTCCTACCTGTCATTCTTGTTTTATACCCCAGACTTTCTGTCTGCCAGCAGAGCTGGGGAAACAAGTGACCCTTTATCTGTCCCAGCCATCAGTGGGGGAGCAGGTTCAATTTGTTGCTGGTTTGATGGTCTGGAGCCAGCTAGGGTGCTGGCTCACTCTGAGTTTGTGTACTTAACCATTTTAAAGTTCACAGTTGACCTATTTTTTTCATTTTCAAAGCAAGCCTGCTCAATTTACTTGTGGTGAAACACATCGGAATGTATAGTGTCAGATTCCGCCTCCTCTAAAGTTGACCTCTCATCTCCAGCCTGCCCACAAAGGACCTCTCTCCATTGAGCTCACCTTTAAGACAGTTCATTTATTTTCTGTCAGTGCTTACCAGCAGGTTCCTTGTTTTCTTAGAGGTCCTGAATGCCCATCTTTACAACATTTGAGATAAACACATTCATTGTGAGCATTGAACAGTATAGAAAAGGAGAGGAAGAAGAGCAGAGTCACCTTTAGTCCTCCCTAGGTACATGTGGAAAACAGGAGGGTTTGCATTCATTTTTTTCCTATGCACACATATGCGTGTTTATTGCCATTCTTTTATTTTACTTGACATCATGTCTGCACATTTTCCCATATTTCTAATTATTAGTTGAAAGTACAGTTAGTAAAATATAACATTTCAACTTATGGCTATTCCATAAAACCTCCTTAATAATAGGAGATGATCTTAGAAGTTTCTAGTCTAGTTTTGTCATTGTGACATACAACAGGCAAGTTTGTCTCTGAATGTTCATCTGTTAGGCTGTCTCCCGAGAGTGGAAACTAGAAATTGCAGAAGTGTGGACTCTCTACAGGTGCTGTGTGCTTAGTGTGGAATGCTCACGCAGGGCAGAAATGAGTCAGCAGAATGCAGAAGCAGGTTGCACTTCCCTGTCCCCAGGAAGCACTTGGGAGGGAGGAGGCATCTCTGCTGCCCCGTTGGTGTCCCCATCAGTTGTAGCATCCCGAGATTGATCACGTGTTTGAGGACATCTTTGCAAGCGTTCTGCCCTTTCTCTTACATTTGATTGGTTCAAAACCATCAATATCCAGTCCCAGGGGGTCCAACAGCGTCTTCTGGCCTCTGTGGACACCAGACACACATGTGGTACACAGACATACATGCAGACAAAACACCCATACACATAACAATTTATTTTTTGAGACAAGATTTCTCTGTGTAACCTTGACTGTCCTGAAACTCGCTCTGTAGACCACCAGGCTAGCCTCAGACTTGCAGAGATCTGTCTACCTCTGTCTCCCAAGTACTAAGATTAATGGTGTGTACCACCACCACCCAGCAATTAACATCATTAAACAAAGCAAAAAGCAGAAACAACAGAAAGAATTTCAAGCCAGACCTGATGATGGTTCCCACCTTTAATCACAGCGCTACATGAAGAGACCCTGTCTCCGAAAACAGACAGAAAAAGAAATTTGACCAAGGATGCAATTGTGCACGTGTGCAAGTGTGATAAGGATGCCTCCTTCAGGGCTGCCCAGGTCTAGGCTGCTTTGTGCCCATGCAGCCTAGGTCTGAAGGCCAAGGCTGGCTTAGTCAGGCTTGGTGAGGCTGGTTCCCACAGTTGCTTCTGCTCTGCACTGTCCATGTTCTCTGTTAGATAGACCCAGCTCCCCACCTTGTCTTCCTCCTGGCTTCTTCCTCTGCTTCTCATTCACAGGAGCTGCCTTGAAGCTCTGCCACTGGGGTGGTAACTTTCTTCCTACCATGCTTGTTCATGGGGTTTTGTCTTTTGTGGTACCAAAGATGGGACTCAGGGCCCCCTGTACTAGGTAAGCACTCTCCCACTGAGCCATTTCCCAGACCTACTGAGAAGGCTCTTGGCCTGCCCTTTGCCAAAAGGTCTTGTGTTGTTCGGCTTTCTACGGCCCCACATTGGAATACCAAAATGCAAAATGTTGTTTGTTTTTGCTCTTTTGAGGGGCCTGCCACCCAGCTGCCAAATAAATCACACACACAAAGGCTTATTCTTTTTTTTTTTGTTGTTGTTGTTCTTTGAGACAGGGTTTTCCTGTGTAGTTTTGGTGCCTTTCTTAGATCTTGCTTTGTAGACCAGGCTGGCCTCGAATTCACAGAGATCTGCCTGGCTCTGCCTCTTAAGTGCTGGGATTAAAGGCGTGAACCACCACCGCCTGGCAAGGCTTATTCTTAATTATAAATGATTGGCCTTAGTTTGACTTGTTTCTAGCCAACTTTTCTTAATTTTTAATTAACCTGTCTATCTTTTGCCTCTGGGCCTTTCCTTTTCTATTCCTGTATACCTTTCTTTGTTTCTTACTTGGTGGCTGGCTTTGTAGTTGATGTCTGGCTCCTGATGTCCTCCTCTCCTTCTCTTCTCCCAGATTTCTCCTTCTATTTCTTCTCTCTGCCTGCCTGCCCTGCCTCTCCTTTTTCCTGCCTCACTATTGACTGTTCAGGTCTTTATTAGACCATCAGGTGTTTTAGACAGGCACAGGAACACAGCTTCACACAGTTAAACAAATGCAACATAAGCAAAAGTAACACCCCTTAAAACAATATTCCCCAGCAGTCTTTTTTTTTTAAAAAAAGATTTATTTATTTTCTATACAGTGCTCTGCCTGCATGTGTGCTTGCAGGCCAGAAGAGGGCACCAGATGTCATTACAGATGGTTGTGAGCCATCATGTGGTTGCTGGGAATTGAACTCAGGACCTCTGGAGGACCAGCCGGTGCTCTTAACCTCTGAGCCATCCCTCCAGCCCCCTTGCAGCCTCCCAGCAGTCTTGTAGTTTTGTCTCCTGTTATTTGGTCTGTAGAAACTGTTCCTGCCCAAGGGGACTTGCGTTCTCAGCACGTTCACATTCCTTCCTTTCTGCTTGGAAAGCAGTGGGTCTCGCCTGTGCCTGCCTTGGCCTTGAGACACCCTATGAAGGCATCTAGTCATGTCCAGCCTGACTCCCTGTCACCTTCCCTATGCCAGGAGGCTGTGGACACTTGGTTGAGGACAGGCAGCAGAGACTACAGTCAGCCCTTCACTGCCTGCTTGCTGGGGTCCAGCAGCCACTAGAGCCCTGTGCCTGTAGGGCTTGTTCACAGGCACACTCCACTTTAAAGTCCACATTTGCTGTTAGTCAGGAAACTCTAGATAGATATTTAAGGCAGATCAGAGGCTTACAAACCATTGCCCGGCATGGGGGCTTTGGGGGCAGCAGTGGCAGCTGCAAAGCCAGGGGCAGCTGCTGACAGCTTTCAGAACATTAGGCTAGTGAGAATGTCAGGAAACTGGGGCAGAGGGGCTGGGTGCTCTATAGGACCAGGGCAAGAGAATTTCAGAAGACTGCTCAGGCGTTGTGACATCTGCCCAGAGCCACAGCCCATGTCCTGTTGCTCCTGCTCCTGTTGGAGCCATTGAAAGCCTCTCACCTCTGTCAGGGATGCCATTCCTTCTCTCTGGGAGAGCAGATACCACAAGAGCAGGAGTGGGCCTGGCTGCTAGAACAACTTAGCTCTGGAACTGTGAGGAGCTAGGAAAACTGACCCAGTGTGGCACTGTGAAATTACACAGAGATAGAAAGTTTGTCAGGGGAAACAAATACAAAATATATGCATAAATTAAACTTTATTTCTACTTACAGACTACAAGGCAATTGGCAAGATAGGAGAGGGAACGTTTTCTGAAGTTACGAAGATGCAAAGCCTGAGAGATGGGAACTACTATGCATGTAAACAGATGAAACAGCACTTTGAAAGGTATGTGACCAGGCGTGTTTTGACACAGGTTGGGGTCAGTAAGGCATCTCAGTGTTAGTGGGAGCTTGTATTCATTTAAAAGTGTGTAAGCTATAACCAGATGTCCTCAAACGGGTAAGAGTGTGAGCTAGTGTGTTTAGTACACTAGGGGGTTCTCTTGTTCCAGTTTATAGTGATGTCAGTGATTAACACCTACAGCATGCATTGTAAAAGTGTGTTATACTTTGTACAGTATGTGTATGGTGGGCTTTTATAAATCAAACCTCAGTGAAATGTCACAGAGTTCCTGGAAACTTATTCACACGAATCAATTAATGTATCAATTCAGTAGAAAAATAATATGCAGATAGGAACAGAGAAAATTCTGCTGTTGGTGGGGAGCAGTAGTTTCTTATGAAGCTTCTTTCTTTCTTTCTTTCTTTTTTTTTGAGTCAGGGTTTCTCTGTGTAGCTTTGTGCCTTTCCTGGAACTCACTTGGTAGCCCAGGCTGGCCTCGAACCACAGAGATCCACCTGGCTCTGCCTCCCAAGTGCTGGAATTAAAGGCGTGCACCCGGCGAAGCTTCTTTCTTTTATCCGTTTTTTACAGTATTTTTATTTTGTGTATGAGTGTTTTGCCTGCATGTATATTTGTGTACCATGTGCATGCACGGAGGCCAGATGAGGTCATCAGGTCCCCTTGGATCTAGAGACAATTGTTAGCTGCCGTGTGGGTGCTAGGAATCGAACCTGTCTCCTTTGGAAGGGCAGTCAGTGCTCTTAACTGATAAACCATCTCTCCAGGTCCTGGGTGATACTTCCTATGCTGTGGCTTCATCCCACATAGCAGCCTCTTAAAATCTTAGTCAGCTTCTCAGGGAGCATCACACCAAGGAGTCAGAAGCTGTTGTATGAGGGAATAATTGCTGGCCTCATTTTAACCAAGAAATGTTGCAATAAAAGATTTAAGCCAAATGGGTTTTTTGTTTTTGTTTTTTTGTTTTGTTTTTTTGAGACAGGTTTTCTCAGCATAGCTTTGCGCCTTTCCTGGAACTCGCTTTGTAGACCAGGCTGGCCTCAAACTCACAGAGATTCACCTGCCTCTGCCTCCCAAGTGCTGGGATTAAAGGCGTGTGCCGCCGCCGCCGCCGCCGCCGCCGCCGCCACCACCACCACCACCACCACCACCACCACCACCACCACCTAGCCGGGTTTGTTTTTATATCAAAGAAATTACTATTTTTAAACATCCAAAGAAGTTATGGAGAAAACTTGGTAACTCTCCCATACTGATATAGAACCTTCCTTTGCTTTTGGTTCTTTATTATTACTATTTTATTTTTTAGATTTGTGTGTATGAGTGTTTGCCTTCATGCATGTATATGCACCACATGCATGCCTGGTGCCTGCAGAGGTCAGAAGAGGTTGTCAGATCCCCTGGAACTGCAATTATGGATGGTTGTCAACCACCATGTGGGTGCTGGGAGCTAAACTCCAGTCCTCTGGAAGAGCAGCCAGTGCTCTTAATCACTGAGCCATCTCTCCAGCCCCTGTTGTTGTCATTATTATTATTGTTATTTTGTTTATGTGTGGGAGTGTTTTGCCTGCATGTGTGTCTACATTTGTGTGTGCCTGGTGCCTGTAGAGACTGGGGAGTGGGGGATATCAGGGTCTCCTGGAACTGGAGTTCAATACTTGCTAGCCTTCTAAATAGCCATTCATTGCTCACTTCTTCATTTGATCAATATCCCTTTTACTATTTGGAAAAGTCCTTATTGGAATATACTAAAAGACCACTAGTTTCCACCAGCCAGAGACCAAGAATGTCATCAGATTGCATCTGAGGCCTATTGCAGAGAGCCTGCTTTGCTGGAGCCTGCCTGATGTTCCCACCAGTGTATTTACTTCATGTGTATTTATGTAGGCCTGAGAGTATGTATGTGTATCATGTGTGAGTGCAGGTGCTCTTGGAGGCCAGAAGAGGGTGTCAGATCCTCTGGAGCTTTAGTCACAGGTGGCTGTCAACCAACCACCTGATGTGAGTGCTGGGAATTGAACCCAGGTCCTCTGCAAAAACAGCAAGTGCTTTTTAACTGTTGAGCCATCTCTCCACTAATGTATTTCAAAGTACACTGATGAAAGATTTTCTTTGTTCTATTACTATGAGAACTTCAGGAAAATGTTACCCACTTTGGAACATGGTATCTGAGGCAAACTCTTGGGCCATGGTCACTCCTGTGTGACTCCAGAATAAACCATCTCTTACTCTCTTTGAGGTGAGAGCTGTGCACTTGAATGGACAGCCTTTACGTTCTTGGGATAAGCAGAAAATGAACAAGAAGATAATAATTCTGTAAATTCAGTGGTTCATGGTTGTGGTAGACACTGAACCTGGGTCTTCATGCATCTAGGCAGGCACTCTACCAACTGAACAGCATTCCCCAACCCCAAAAATTCACATCTTAGCAATCTATGAGCATAGTCTCCTCATGATAAATAAATAAATAGCTGGGCGTGATAGTGCACGCCTTTAGTCCCAGCACTCAGGAGGCAGAGGATTGCTGATCTACGTGAGTTTAAGGCCAGTCTGGTCTACAAAGCAAGTTCCAGGACAGCCAGAGCTGTTACACAGAGAAACTCTTGTCTCAGAAAAACAAAAACAAACAAACAAACAAACAAAAAACCCAGATAGGCATGGTAGCATTCTGGAGGCAGAGGCAGAAGATCTCCGCAAGTTCTAGGCCAGCCTGGTCTAGATACTGAATTATAGGCAAGCTAGGGCTGTAGTAAGACTCTGCCTCAAAAAATAATTAATTAATTAAATGAAGAGGAAAAAGAAAGAAAAGAACAGTAGGTGCTGGTGAGGGTGTAGACAGAAGCGAGTGCTCATACATTGTTGGTGGGAATATAAATTAGTCTGGTCACTATGTTAGTCAGGATAGAGGCTCCTCAAAAAGAAGTAAAAAATGAGCCAGGCATGGTGGCACAGGCCTTTAATCCCAGCACTTGGGAGGCAGAGACAGGCGGATCTCTGTGAGTTCGAGGGCAGCCTGCTTTACAGAGTGAGTTTCAGGCCACCCAGGGCTACACAGAGAAACCCTGTCTCAAAAAACAAACCAACAAATAAACAAACCAACAGCAAAGACAACAAAAGCCCCACAACTAGAGTAACCATACCTCCCATACCCAGACACACACACTCCGAGTGAACAGGCCAGGGAGACACTTTGCAGCACTGTTTCCAGGAGCGGAGTTAGGGAGCCAGGATAGATGTCAGTCAGCAGAAGAGTGGGCAGAGAAGATGGAGTTTCTAGACATGGTGTGAATTTTTTAGCCATAAAGAACAACAAAGTTCTATCACTTGCAAAATAGATCCAATTGGAGAAAATCATACCAAGCAAATTAAGTTAGTGTCTCAGGAAGACAAGTATTCTTGTTTTTCTTCATTTGTGGTTCCTAGATTTATATCGATAGCTTCAGTTATATATGTATATATGACAGGGAAATAGAGAAGAGCTGTCTGGGGAACTAATGTGGTGGGGTAGAGAGCAGGCTTGGTGTGGAGGTATGGGGATTACAGGGAAGTATAGTATATGTCTGTGGAGATACTCTCCACAGCACAGCACCACACACAAACTAACAGCAGAAAGAGCCTTGGTGCCTCCTTCCCCTGGGAACAAGGGAAGACCAAAGGGTGTGTGTGCATCCCTCAGTATGGACTCTAAAGAAAGCTTTCTATAGTTCTTTCGTTCCTTCCTTCCACCTAATTCCTTTACTTCCCTTCCCTTCCCTACCCCAGAATATGCTATGTCTTGTCCCTTGGAGAATGGTCTAGAGGGGTGTTTTTTGGAATCCCAGATTTTTTTTCTTTCTTGTTTTTATCTTTTCTCTGTGTATAGCCTTAGCTGTCCTGGATCTTGCTCTGTAGACTAGGGTGGCCTTGAACTCACAGAGATCTACCTGCCTCTGTCTCCAAGTACTGGGACTAAAGGCACTGAGACAGAATCATATTGTGTAGCCTTGAATGCACTGTATAGACCAGGCTGTCCTGGAACTCAGAGATTCACCTGCCTCTACCTCCTGAGTGCTGGGATTAAAGGAGTTTGCTGGAACCTCAGTTCTACAGTGCAGTATCTAGACTGTGTGTAAGGATTCAGGGACCAAAAAAGTTCAGAACATGTTAAAGGTAAGCTGTTTCACTGGGGGTGGGGAGTGGGGGTGGGTGGCACAAGCCTTTAATTCCAGCACTTGGGAGGCAAAGGCAGGTGGATCTCTGTGATTTTGAGACCAGCCTGGTCTACAGAGCAAGTTTCAGGACAGCCTGGGCTATACCGAGAAACCCTATCTTGAGAAAAAAACAAAAAAAAGATAAGCTATTTCCTTTTCTTCTCTTCTTCCCCCATCTACCCCTTTCTTCTTTCTTCTTCTGCTGACAGGGCCTCGTGCACCCCATAAACAGCTGAACTCATTGTACAGCCAAGGATCACCTTGAACTCCTGACCCTTCTGCCTCCACACTCCAAGTGCTAGGATTTCAGGAATGCATCATCATACCCCCCCTTTTTATTTTGTAAGGTTTGGGGGAACTTTTGATACTGACTTTAAATTCTTGCCCTCTAGGAGGGACTAGGGTGGGCCTGTTTCTGAAGCATTTTAGACATAGAATTTCCTTCCAAATATTTTTCAGGGCCAGTGAAATGGCTCAGCATGGAAAGGTGCTTGCTGCCAAGCCTGATAACTTGAGTTCAGTCACTGGAAACCACATGATGGTAGACTTGTGACATAACGTAAGTCCATGTCCATGTGCTCATACACACATGCACAATAGATGAATGTAATGATAATAACAAAAATAATAAAAAATTTTCCTGATAATCATGCTCTATAGAACACATTATAGGAAGCTGTGTTTTAAAAGCATTTAAGAGGGGGCTGGAGAAATAGCTCCGCAGTTAAGATCACTGGCTGTTCTTCCAGAGGACCCAGGTTCAATTCCCAGCACTCACATAGCAGCACGCAACTGTCTGTAACTCCAAGATATGACACCCTCTTACAGACGTGCAGGCAAAACATCAATGCACATAAAATAAATAAATTTAGCTCAGTGGTAGAGCGCTTGCCTAGCAAGTGCAAGGCCCTGGGTTCGATCCTTAGTTCCAAATAAATAAATAAATAAATAAATAAAAACCATATAAATAAATAAATAAATAAATAAATAAATAGAACATTTAGGGAGGCACTTTTGCTGTGGTGGAGGGGCAGGGGGTACTCAGCCAGGGAGCCATGAGCAGGTATAAAAATGCACAAATGCTGAGTGGTTCCTCAAATGCCTGAATCCAGGAACAGCTACTGCTCTGGGCCTCCTTTTGTGCTGCCTGGCCCTCTCACTCAGTACATCCAGACCTTCCTGAACTCGGGCTGGTGCCAGTTCAGCCTGGCTCCAGACTGTGGCCTCTGCTTTTCCTGGTTGTTGTCTTGGGGCACATGTTGCTAACATTTGGAATATTCCTTGAGTCAAGGGAGGAAAGAAACAGGGAAAGGTTGTCCAAGCTATTCTTCGATTCTCGTGGTCTTCCACTGTTGCCTCATGGGAGAGCAGCTTACCACTCAGCCTTCCAGCTGATGCCCAGCTCTGCCATGCTGCTAGTTGTGAGAATTTTCACTGGGCCCTGGGCCTTTTTCTGGGTAACATCTTTCATGGCTCAGTAAACTTATTTCAGAGGAGAAAGCAGAAGTGTACTAATATGCTGTTAGGTTTAACCTTTCGGAGTAACTGGACAACATGCTGAACTTTCCAGATGGGAGAATTTGGTAGAACAGAACTCAGCCAGCTGACAGGAAGACAGACATCCCTAGTTTCTTTTGGAGACTCAGAGAATGAAGTCTCTGGAACATTTGGCTGGGTGTGACCCCCCCATAACCCAAAATAGGGTGGTTTCTTGAACGGGCTCTTCTGTAGCAATGGCTAGCCTCATGCCCTTGTACTGGTTTTGGTAGGTGTTCGGATGTTGGATCATCTGGGCCATGGAGACCTTTCAGGGGTCTTGGCTGGTCAAACCTGATGTATCTTAATCTGGAACAAATCCATAGCCTCTGGCTTTCTGTGGAAACAAAAGCAGAGCATAAACAAAAGCAGAGCATAAACAAAAGCAACATATCCTTACATCCAAATTTTGAAGTCAAGGTACCTTTAAAATTTACATATTGGCTTAACTCAACAGCTTTTCCAATCAGATGTTTTTCTGCAGCTAAAAATTCCAAAGACAACACAATCCAGATTCTCTGTGTAATATCCATCTTTACGTGGCTTATTTTTTATACTACCTTTACTGTCTCTTTAAAGACTTTATTTTTAAAAACTATCTATTTCTTTATATCACTGTATATATTTATTTTTCTCTCTCTTCCAAGCCTACGTACATTTTTACACACATTGTAAAGCATTTAAAGTCTTGTTCCATCTGAATCTGTCTGATTGTGAATCTATTGTTTTAAACTACAACATTACTAGGGCTAAAATAGCAGCTTTGGCTGGTGGCTCCGCCCACCTCAGCTTCCCAGCATGGCAGTGGTATGTGTACTGCCAGCTCTGGGAGCCATCAACTCTTAGAAACAGTGGGTCTATGCTTCTATCAATGCAGCGTGTAGCCCAGAAACCTCTTTTTTTTTTTTTTTTTTTGTATTAGCAAAGACTAAATCCACCATGCAGCATCGTAATGTGCCGTTTGTAGACGCCTCATTCCCGCTATTCCAACCCACAGGCTGCCATTAACTTGAGAGAGACAACTAGGAAGCCGTTTTTAGCTCCGTTTTAGAATCTTTTTTCTCAGATTTTAGGTGGAAACTCTTGCCAACCCATTGGGCGCCATTTGTAGCTGGAGACCTTCTCTCCAGCTCCCGCCAAGCCCTGGCAGTCCCACAGCCCACTTATAAAATAAACACACACATACTTATATTATTTAAACTATTTGGCCTAATGGCTCAGGCTTCTAGCTATCTAGTTCTTACATCTTTTTTTTTTTTCCCTTTGGAGCTGAGGATCGAACCCTGGGCCTTGCGCTTGCTAGGCAAGCGTTCTACCACTGAGCTAAACCCCCAACCCCATAGTTCTTACATCTTAAATTAATCCATTTCTATAAATCTATACCTTGCCACATGGCTCGTGGCTTCCCAGTATCTTACATGTTGGTATTCATGGCAGCAGCTGGCAGCGTCTCCTGACTCAGTCTTCCTGTTCCCAGAATTCTCTTCTCTCTTGTCCCGCCTATCCTTCCTGCCTGGCTACTGGCCAATCAGCATTTTATTTATACAGAGCACTATCCAGAGCAGGTAGGTTTGGGGATGTGAGCAGTAGACACAGTGGCCTTCCTAAAGGAAAGCCTGGTGTAGATTCGCCTGTCACCAGGTAAATGGAGTGCTGAGAAATCACAGACTTTTTCCATGATAAGGAGAGTGGTGTGTCCCCAGAACTAGTGTACGCTTGTTTAGTTGGTTCTCATGAATGAATTAGTAAATTTCATTTATTAACATTAATTATTAATAGATATTTTTAACACATTTAATTAGAATTTTATATATTTCTATGTTAAACAATCAAAACTCCTTTTGTGATAATAGATAATAAGAATTTTAATGTGTGTCCTACGTGATAAAACCTTGATTTGAGCCAGGTGGTGGTGGCTCATACCCTTGATCCCAGCACTTGAGAGGCAGAGGCAGGTGGATCTCTGTGAGTTTGAGGTCAGCCTGGCTTATAGAGCGAGTTCTAGGACAGCCAGGGCTACACAGAGAAACCCTGTCTTGAAAAAAATTAGAAAAAAGAAAAGGAAAAAACCTTGATTTGAGGGCTGGGATGTCGCTCAAGTGTTTCCCATGCACATGTTTGATTCCCAGCACCAAAAAAGAATCCTTGAATTTTGTAAGATAATGAAGATGTATGCCTGATTTATGCTTAATTTTAATTTCTGATGGAAAAAATAAAACTTGATTAACTGCCTGAAATACAAGTGAGGGAAGTTTTACATTTTGATCTTGGGAAGTAAATATGATTTCATAACTCTAGTTTTCTAGTTGACCTAATTGTAAATTAGTTGTGCATTTTTGCCTACATAATAGTATTGAGCAAGTGAACAATCTGCGAGAGGTACAAGCACTGAGGCGCCTGAATCCACACCCAAACATTCTCACCTTGCATGAAGTGGTTTTGTAAGTATGTTTGAGCTTGGAAATTACCTAAAGTAGAAAACGGGGTAGTAAAGATTCAATTTCTCTTTTGTTTGTTGTTGTTTTTTTAGCTGAGGATCAAACCCTGGGCCTTGCGCTTGCTAGGCAAGCGCTTTACCACTGAGCTAAATCCCCAACTCTCAATTTATCTTTATCATGGGTAGACATTTAAAATATTTGCTTTGTAGCTGAGAGAATGACAGTTATCACTCCATTTTATTTTTATTTGAGCAAACTGTGTCTCATTTCTATTATTTTGGTGTACCCATGTTTGGAAAGCCTGTGTCTTCATGGTTTGGCTCCTGCAGTTCTGTCAGGTCTCCATGCCTTATTATAAATTGCTTTCTCATGAAAGCCCAGCCCCTTCTTATCATAATTGATACAGTTTCATGACATTTTTCATTCGTGTTCCTAGAATAATTTGCATAAAGTTTACCTGTCAATCAAGAAGACAGAGCATAGCCACAGCCCTGGGGCCCCAACCCTGCCACTGTGTTTGCGTTGTGCTTCTAATCTCACTGGGCTGCGAAGTCAGGCTGCAGGTTCTAGGACCTGCCATTTTGTGGGTTGGTGCCTGTAGGTGTAGAAGCCATGCTGCAGCTTTCAGGGAACCTGGCCTATTAAATTATTGAAGGAACTCATTTGCCAACTAAAGTGTAGTAGATGTCAATCATGGGACAGCATAGTTTAAAATCAAAATGCTGGGTCCTGTGTAGCTATGTGGCCTCTTAGCCTGCAGTGTTCTTTCCAGTCAGCTCAGCCACACATGGGAGGCCAGCATTCATCTGTGTTGTGCACAGTGCCAAGGTCATGGGTGCAGGACAGGCTGCAGAGGCAGACTGTAGTTTCCCTGTTTAGGGTCTGAGTAAAACAGGATAAGCTTGTTGGTGGTCCTGGGCCTCTGAACCACTCAATTTCAGACCCTGACCCCATGGGAGTGATGGCACTTGCCTTTCTTAACAGGTTTTTGGGTTTTGCCCCCACCCATTGTAAGTTATCTTGATAACATGAAGTAACAGATTAATTAAAACTAAAGCAGGGCATGGTGGCACATGCCTTTGATCCTAGCACTTGGGAGACAGAGAATGGGTGGATCTCCATGAGTTCAAGGCTCTATGAGTTTGAGGCCAACCTGGTTTACATAGTGAGTTTCAGGACAGCCAGAGCTACATAATGGAGAGACCCTGTCTCAAAAAGCAAAACAACAAGCAAGCAGAAAAACTAAACATGCAGCCACAAAGCATGATCTAAATCCATCTCCCTCCCCGGTTGTTTTGCTTAGCCAACTCCCAAGCTTTTTTCTTCTTTCTGCTGGTAATTAGTGTTCTATTTTCATGACATATCTCTTTTAAAGGTGATTTTAGAGCTTTGCTTTTGAGTTTTCATAGTATTTTGTATTAGTTTTGGCCTAAATGTTGATTTAAAGTCAAAATCTGTGCTGTTTTAATAATCTTGTGGTCATTATGGTCTCTTGTGAGAATGCCTTATTTACCAAAAATGTGTACAAGTGCATATTAAAAGACTTGATTATGTTTTCTGATAAAGATAAGAAAAATTATTTAAAGTCTGCTTTCTTCTGCAGTGACAGAAAATCTGGTTCTCTTGCACTAATATGTGAACTTATGGACATGAATATTTATGAGCTAATACGAGGTATGTAGAGTATTTTGAAAGGTAACCTGAGATGACCTTATAACAAATGTTTGCAGTTACATATGTGTTGTAGTCACTGTAGTCACTGTAGTGACAGGGAAGTATGCGGTATACAGCTGCTTCACTGGGCCCAGGAGCCATTGGTCTGACAACCTCTTAGAGATGACTGAAGCCACAAGGCTGCACTCTGAGCTCGCTTTGTTTCCCAGCTCGTCCCTTTGCTCAGTATTCTCTTTTGTGCTCCCAAGAAGCTGAGCTCTCCTTGGACTCTCCCTAGGGAAGGATCATCCCTCCCTGCATTTGGAGCCTGACATATCTCATATTCCAGGATGCGCCTTCCTTCGTTCCTTCCCTCTGAACAGTAAAGCACTGTTCAGGAAAGCTCACTTGCCTGAGATGACCTGTCATGGCCTTGGATGCTTACAGAGGGACTTTAGGAAGCAGAGCTTTGGTCTTCACTGAGCAGATGTCCCTGAGAATCTGACTTCAAGGTTATGTTAGATGTCATGATGAAATACAACTATGAAAGCAATACAGAAGATAGTCTATTTTCTGCATCACATAATACCCAGAGGACAAATGAAAAACAGAACCAAGCAAACCAGCTGCTAGGCCTGGTGAAACATACCTGTAATCCAGGCTTCTTGAGAGATGAGGAAAGGAAGATTGCCAAGACCAGCTTTGGCTAAGTCTCAAGACTGTCTCAGAATGTTAAAGAAAAAAGGCCTGAGGATATTAGCTCAGTGGTAGAACACTTGCCTAGCATGGGAAAGGCCTTGGGATCAATTCCTAGTATTGGAGGACAAGAAATAAATACAGAAAGAGAAAGAAATGGCAAAGGAAGAAACAGTGAACACAGTCTGTGGGATGGCACTCTGGTGGAAATAGCAGAGATGATTTAAACCTTCCCCTCCAACAGTTGAGGCCAGAGTAACAGCTGGCACATGCTTGTCACCTATTGACACCCGCCCCCTCAGTGTTTTACATCTTAACATCTGTGTAGGGCTGCTGTGGCGGCTCACAGCTGCAGTCCAGAGTACAGGTGGCGTAGGCAGAACGATGGGAATCCAGAGGCCAGCATAGACTACAGAGCAAGTTCTTAGCTGCATAAGGAAGCCATGTCTGGGAAAACAAAACCAAAAGGGAGCCTGCACATGCCACTTCTCTTGGTTGTTTATCAACAGTTCTCTGTAGCTGTTGGATACATACGTCCTGATGTTAGAAACCTTTTGCTTCCTAGGGTGTGATATTGTTATACTTTATGCTCAAGGGAAGGGGAGATGTCTTTGTTGCTGTGTGTTTAGACATTTGAGAAAGCTTGGTTTAGAAAATAGTATCTTGGGCAGGAGAGATGGCTCAGTGGTTAAGAGCACTGACTGCTCTTCTAACTGACTGCTCTTCTAGAGGTCCTGAGTTCAATTCCCAGCAACCACGTGGTGGCTCACACAGAGAAGGGGAAGACCATGCTGGCTTTAGTGGGTTGTTTACTCACATATAGTGTGCATGGTCTGGAATGGGCATGAATCTGGGAAGATGGAGACTCAGCATTGTAGGTGTGGTTTTTGACATCCAAGGCACATATAGTCTGTGCAGAAATAACTAGAAGAGAATGTACTGTTTTTCCTTTGTCCAGCTGGTGTCAGGGGAGGCAGGGCTGACTGAGAACTGGAGACTCCTAGACTTTCCTGTCCATGTGGTAGAGTCAGACAGGCATGATTCCCTGCCATGGGCTGTTCTAGAGGTAGTAACATAGTGGACACAGGCTTGCCCAGTGTGGATGAAGAGAGACAGCCTCTTGGATAAAGTCCAGTCAGGTCTCTGGGAAGCAGAACAAAGGGTGCCGATTGCTGAGGCCGCAACTGACTGTGGCTACAGTGCCCTGCCTGCCTTTGCTTCCAGCCTGTTCCCTTCCTCCTCTGAATGTTTGGTCTTCTAAACCCTGAGACCTCCAGTGACAACAGCCAGTGTTACATTATTGGGGGAGGAAGGGGCCAGCTCAGAATGCTTTCTAGAACACACCTCTAGTCAGTATGCTGTGTCACACGCAGGGCTGTGTCACTGTAGGTTTGCAGCTTTCTGAGGCTGTGCCTGGAGCAGGCATCCTAAAACAAGTCCATGATAGTAGGAGAATGTCACGAGGTAGGAGAAACAGGGTCAGAGTTGGCCTGACTGTAAAGTAATATCGGATCATTCTCACAGCTAGTGCTTTGTGCCTTACCGCCACCCAGCAAAACTGTTATGCAAACATTACTGCACTGGGTGAATGTATATTTGAGCAGATCTGATCCCTGTGTACCAACAGGAAGGAGGGGATGTTGCCAATTCAGCTTCAGCATTTGGCAGGTTTAATTCTACCTTTATTAAGAGGATCCTTTAGTTTTTGTACATATATAAGAGGGAAAACATGGAGTTGGGGATTTAGCTCAGTGATAGAGTGCTTGCCTAGCAAGCACAAGGCCCTGGGTTCGATCCTCAGCTCCGACCGGAAAAAAAAAAAAAAAGAGGGAAAACAGATGTAAGCTGTTTTTTAAATACTTTTTTGCACTTTTGAATTTACCGCATGTGTGCAGGTTTCCATGGAGGCCAGAAGAGAACATCTGATCCCTTGGAGTGGGGCTGGAATTTTAGGCTGTTGTGAGCCATCTGACCTGGGTGCTGGGAACTGAATTTGGGTCCTCAGCAAGAATAGTATGCAGGCTTAACTGCTGAGCCATCTCTCCAGCCCTATTGGCTATCTTTGTTACAGTATTCCTAGTACTTTTTTGAATGTCTGACTCAGAGCGACTGACATGTTTTCTTGACCATCATTCTCTGCCATTCAGAATATGGATGAGACAACACATCACTGGAATACTTTTTCTAAAATGATGACACCATCCTAGTAGAGGTTTTTGTGGTTGGTTTTATTGGCCTATATTAATGATACATAATGATGGGTTCCATTTGACATCTTCACACATGTCTATAATGTTTTGATCTTATTTGCCCTGTCTGCCATCTTTGTCCCTCCCTGGCTTCTGCTAATCCCATTCCTAGTCCCAACCAGTCGCTCTTCCAAACTGGGTGTGGGGTGGTGCACGCCTTTAATCCCAGCACTTGGAAGGCAGAGGCAGGTGGATCTCTGAGTTCGAGGCCAGCCTGGTCTATAGAGTGAGTTCCAGGACTGCCAGGGATACAGAAAAACCCTGTCTTAAAACAACAATAAAACCAAAAAACAACTAGCCCCTCTTCCTTTTTGTACTTTCTTACCTTTTTTTTTTTTTTTTTGAACAGAGTTTTTCTGTGTAGCCCTGGCTGTCCTTGAACTTGCTTTATAGACTAGGGTGGTAGTTTCACATCTTTAAAAAATATTTTCTTGCATATATGTGTGTGTGCATCAGGGGTGTGCTTATTTCTTCTTGTGTGTAAGACCCAGTGAGTTCATAGGAGCACTGGTGAGGGGTTATCCACAGGAGCATGGGCACCTTACCAGAGGATTCACCAATGAACACAATGACTCCATTGAGTGCCTATAGATCCCGAGGGAGGCGTGGGGCCCCGTGAGCTCCTCGTCCTTCTGTAACAGGATGGTAATGGTGGGACTCTAGTGTGGGTAGTCACAGCTGCTGAGAGTCAGTAGAGCAGTGGCCTTGTTGTGTCCAGGAGACAGTGCTCTACCCCATCTGGTCTTTCCTTCTTCCCCTTCTCCCTTCCACAGTGTTCCCTGAACCTTGGGAGTTTGTTTCTTGTGGCTGAGTCCAGCAGTTGCCTGTTCTTAGCACATCACCAGTTCTGAATCTGCAGCCCTCCTGTTGGTGAGGAATTGTGGAAAGTGTGGTCCAGATATCCTGTGTTATGATACAGCATGTGGCTAGAGTCCATGCTCAGCCCTGGACTTTTGATGTCCTCCACAGGCGCCTGTGCCTTACTATTTGGCTGGAAAATGGAGAGCTCTTAGTGTCCACCTCTGGAGGTTGCCTGGAGCCTTAAGATCACATGTGTGAGGTGTGGAGAGCAGTGTCCCGCCCACAGGTGTCTCCAGTGACCAGTGGTTGTCCATCTCCCGCCACTGTCACTTGGCAGTTGACAGTGTGTGGTGTAGTTTGTGTGTAAGCAGAGTGTTAGAGAATGCAGTGTGCTTCTGCCTTTGATCTTCTTATTCAGTGAGCCAAGCCCTGTTAGAGAGGTGAAGAAATTCAGTGTCTTCAAACAAAACTGAAATATTTCCATTTTCAGTCACCTAAGATGATGCAGCTTCCAAGCACAGAACTAGAAGGGCTGTGTCCTTGAGTTTGCCATGGCTGGCAAGGGAGGGCCACCCAGACATTCAGGCTCTGACCAGATCTGGCATCCTACTACTGCCATGTCTCCCCTCTTGTCCTCAGTTCTCGGACTCTTCTCCCAGAGCCTTTTGTGAGATACCAGGTGCTCCTTGGGTCACACAGAGGCATGCTTGTATATTCACATGCCCTGGGCATGACCCCTAGGCCTCCAATATGGAGGACCCTTGACTCTGCTGTGCTGAGCCCAGCATGTAACCTCTGAGCCTGACAAGAAAGCCAGGCTTTGGCTGGAGGACAGGGGTTTTATGGGAGTGTGTGTGCTGGAGAGCCTGTCACAGTACAGGCCAGGTTTCCTTCAACTGCCCCTGACTTACAGTGAAGGCCTATCTTGCTTCACTGCTTAAGATGTTTTACATTACTGAGATTGTATGTGTCATTCCCTTGAGCCTTTGAAGTGACAGTATTCTGAAAATGGACTTGTAGAAGACTCCAGCTATGCAGATGAAGGAAGCAGCATTTGGGTTTTCCACTGCTCTGGCAGATGGGGTTCTCCAGTTTACTAATGACCCATTACTTTTTGTTTGCTTTAGGCTGTTTGAAAAGAAACTGGTAGGAAGGAGACATACTGGGTTGGGAGGGCTGGGGTCTGTGTGGGATGACTGTGGTCAGTGGATGGGAAGCCCACTCTCCTGCCTTTCCAAGGTGAGGACTCTCGCTGGTGCCTAGGGGAGAGAGCTGGCCCCGGTCCCCTGGGCTTGGGTGAAGGGAACTAAGGAATAGCAGAGGGCTGTGTAGCTGATCAGGACTCATGCTGGGGCCCAGGGCAGATAAGAAACTAGATTCTCAGACCCCAAGCCCATGCTTGGGACTTCTAGACCTAAGTGTGGGCCTTAACATCTGCTTTTCTAACACATCACCAGATGGTTCTGGTGCACAGCAGAGACTTCCTAACACATCACCAGATGGCCCTGGTGCACAGCAGAGACTTCCTAACACATCACCAGATGGTTCTGGTGCACAGCAGAGACTTCCTAACACATCACCAGATGGCCGTGGTGCACAGCAGACTTCCTAACACATCACCAGATGGCTGTGGTGCACAGCAGACTTCCTAACACATCACCAGATGGCCCTGGTGCACAGCAGAGACTTCCTAACACATCACCAGATGGCCGTGGTGCACAGCAGAGACTTCCTAACACATCACCAGATGGCTGTGGTGCACAGCAGACTTCCTAACACATCACCAGATGGCCGTGGTGCACAGCAGAGACTTCCTAACACATCACCAGATGGTTCTGGTGCACAGCAGAGACTTCCTAACACATCACCAGATGGCCGTGGTGCACAGCAGACTTCCTAACACATCACCAGATGGCCCTGGTGCACAGCAGAGACTTCCTAACATATCACCAGATGGCCGTGGTGCACAGCAGAGACTTCCTAACACATCACCAGATGGCTGTGGTGCACAGCAGAGACTTCCTAACACATCACCAGATGGCCGTGGTGCACAGCAGAGACTTCCTAACACATCACCAGATGGTTCTGGTGCATAGCAGAGACTTCCTAACACATCACCAGATGGCCGTGGTGCACAGCAGAGACTTCCTAACACATCACCAGATGGCTGTGGTGCACAGCAGACTTCCTAACACATCACCAGATGGTTCTGGTGCACAGCAGAGACTTTCTAACACATCACCAGATGACTGTGGTGCACAGCAGAGACTTCCTAACACATCACCAGATGGCCCTGGTGCACAGCAGAGACTTCCTAACACATCACCAGATGGCCCTGGTGCACAGCAGAGACTTCCTAACACATCACCAGATGGCCCTGGTGCACAGCAGAGACTTCCTAACAGCCCAAGCTCCTGAGTCCAGTTCAGATGATAAAATACCAGCTTCATGCACTTGGGAGGCAGAGGCAGGCAGATATCTATGAGTTTGAGGCCAGCCTGGTCTATGAAGTGAGCTGCAGGGCAGCCATGGATGTTACACAGAGAAACCTCACCTTGAAAAACCAAAAAAAACTTTAAAAAATTTAAAAATTAAAATCTGCTGAGTGTGGGCTGGTGGGATGGCTAACGAGGTAAAAGTGCTTGCTGCCAAGCCTGGTAACCTGCCTGAGCTGGTTCTCAAGTTGTCCTCTGACCTACACACACACACACACACACACACACACACACATACACACACACACACGATTAAATAAATGTGAATTTTAAAAAAATTAGCCAGGTGTGGTGGTACAGGCCTTTAGTCTGCAAGTAGAGGCCTATGGATCTCTGTGAGTTTGAAGCCACCCTGGTCTATACAGTGAGTTCTAAGCCAGCCAGGACTACATAGAGAGATCCGGTCTCAAAAATACCTAAAAGTAAATAAATCAATAATACAGATGTAACTGCAAAGTGCATTCCCATAATGGATCAGTATGAAGGCAGGTGTGAAGCAGGAGCTCTGGGATGCACAGGACAGAGGGGCTTGATGGGGAGGGGTCCAGTCTAATTCAGATGTCAGAACCAATGTGTGAGCCCAGGAATGGCCTAAGGAGAGCCCAACTCCAGCAGGTGTGCAGAAGATGAAAGTTACTTGCTCAGGCTGTCCTGAAACGGAGTCTTCCTGCCTCAGCCCCCGAGTGCTGGCTTTCACATTTCTGTCATTATACTCGGTCTCTGTTTTCTTTATATAGAACAAAGTTTTTTGACACAGGGTCTGATTCTGTAGTCCAAGCTGGCCTCAAACTTGTGGGGATCTTCCTGCCTCAGCTTCCCAAGTGCTGAAATCAAAGACATAGGCCTTTATTATTATGACTGGCCTTTTTTTTTTTTTTTTTTGTAGTGGGGAATGCACCTAGGACCCTAAGCACTCTAAGCAAGTGATGTGCAACTGAGCTATATCCCTGGCTCTGTAGATATTAAGTTATAAAATCCTCCAAGCTTAAGAAAGCTAACAGAGTTGGGGATTTAACTCAGTGGTAGAGCGCTTGCCTAGCAAGTGCAAGGCCCTGCGTTCGATCCTCAGCTCAAAAAAAAAAAAAAAAAAAGAAAGAAAGAAAAAGAAAAAAAGAAAAAGAAAGCTAACAAAAATCTTTATTTATTTGTTTGTTTTTTTGAGACAGGGTTTCTCTGTGTAGCCCTGGCTGTCCTGAAACTTACTTTATAGACTAGGCTGACTCAGAGATCCACCTGCCTCTGCATCCCAACTGTGGGGATTAAAGGTATACACCACCACTGCCCAGCTCAAAAATGTTACTTTTAATTAACTCTGAAAATGTATTTTATGTGTATGAGTGTTTTGCCTGCTTGTATGTTTGCACACCATGCCTGTGCCTGATGCCAATGGAGCACAGAAGAGGGTGCCAGGTTACTTGGAATTGTAGCTGTGGATGGGTATGAGCGACCTTGTGGGTCCTGGGAACCAAACCCTGGTACTCTGCAAGGGCAGCCAGTGCCTCTAACCACTAAACTATTATCCGCCTCCCCTTTTTCTTTTATATTTTTAAGATTTGTTTTTATGTGTGTGTGCTTGAATGAATGTGTGGCTGCAGAGCCCAGAAGAGGCTGTTGGAATCCCCTGAAACAACGCTGGTGTAGTGTAAGAGTAAGTGCTCTCGACTGCTGAGCTCTCTCTCTATAATTCTAAGAAGCTACAGTGTTGTGTGAAACAACGTTATAAAAAACGATTATGGTGTTGAATGAAAAGCTGCACTTAGAAAATTTTTTATTTGTTGTGTTTTTTTTTTTTTTTTTTTTAAGATTTATTTATTATATATACAGTGTTCTACCTGCATGTGTCCCTGCAGGCCAGAAGAGGGACCAGATCTCATTACAGATGGTTGTGAGCCACCATGTGGGTGCTGGGAATTGAACTCAGGGCCTCTGGAAGAGCAGTCAGTGCTCTTAATCTCTGAGCCATCTCTCCAATCTTTGTTTTATTTTTTTGAGACAGGGTTTCTCTGTGTAGCTTCAGAGCCTGTCTTGAACTCAATCTATAGACCAGGCTGGCCTCAAACTCACAGAGATCAGCCTGCCTGTTTCCCTATGTGCTAGGATTAAAGGTATGTGCCACCACACCTTTCAGAGATCTGAAAACTAAATTATTTTTGTTGTTTTGAGAGAACTGGCTCCCACAATTTGTCAACTCTGACTGACAAACATGCTGTGCCCTACCTGTGCCCTCCTCTAACTAAAGGTTTAAAAGTTAAATGTTATGTTTCTAAGTGCACTCCATATTTCCTGAAAATGCTTCAGGTTATTTTTCACAGAGAAACCTAAGTTGCCACATACTTTATTTTATTTTATTTTTTTTTAGAGAGGAAGGAGTCTTTTTGAGCCAAGGTCGTGTGTGTGTGTGTGTGTGTGTGTGTGTGTGTGTGTGTGTGTGTGTGAGAGAGAGAAGTTCAGGCTAGCCTCAAACTCATCATATAGTGGAGGATGACCTTGAACTCCTGATCCTCTGGCCTGTCTCCTAAATGCTGGGATTACAGGTGTGTGCTGCCACTGCAGCCCCCAGGGTTTATGTTTATTTCATAAAGGGGATATGTGTGTGTGTGGCATTGGTAAACATATTGGCCCATTTCCTTGACTGCACAGGGAGAAGACATCCATTATCAGAGAAAAAGATCATGAATTACATGTACCAGTTATGCAAATCACTGGACCACATGCACAGGTAGCTGGGAGGGGCGGATCCCCCCCAGCGTGCAGGGACACAGCCCTAGGAGGGACTCTGGATCAGTGAGGTGCAAGTCATTTTCTTCATTGTTTCTTTAATACTCAATGCAGAAACGGGATATTTCACAGAGACGTAAAGCCTGAAAATATACTAGTGAAGGTAAAACTTCCATATAGAAACTTGATATCTAGTAAAGGTAGAATATAAAGTTGTGAATGTTTTCTTTTTTCTAGATTTATTTTTATTTAAGAGTGTATGTGTTTGGCCGGGTTGTGGTTGTGGTGGTGGTGGTGGTGGTGGTGGTGGTGGTGCACATCTCTAATCCCAGCACTTGGGAGGCAGAGACAGGTGGATCTCTGTGAGTTCAAGGCCAGCCTGGTCTACAGAGCTAGTTCCAAGACAGCCAGGACAAAAGAGAGACCCTGTCCTCGAAGGAAAAAAAAAAGTGTGTGTGTTTGAGTGTGGGTCTGTACACAAAAGTGTAGGTACTCATGAAAGAGCCAAGATTTGAAAGCTCTGGAGATGGAGTTCTGGATGGTGGTGAGCTACTGTGTGGTACTGGCAGCTGAACCTGGATCCTCTGCAAGAGCAGTACACACTCTTAACCACTGAGCCATCTCTCCAGACTCAGAATATAAAATTTGATTCACTGGATCTGTCTTCTGTCCCAGATAGCTGAAAAATATGGTTTGGGTTTGAGTTTTGTGGTGCTGGGATAGAACCCAGGGCCTTGTCCACTCTAGACAGACTTCTGCCCTGGCCTGGGTTACACGACTTTGTTCTGTCAGTTTGTAAAAGGAGGCTTGCTTTAGCAAATGCTGTCAACATTACAGACTCTCCTCCTGGAAGAATGCAATAGAAGGAGGCACTTTTGCTCAATAGACAGCCACTCCCTGTCTGGAAATGGAAATAGCCATTCTCCATGCTGAATGTCAGCGTGGGAGAGGGAGCGTTTGGGGGCCCTCCAAATTTGAGATTTCTCAGACTTGAGGTCTCTTCTGAAGTCTCCTTGCTACCCAAATTGAAAGTGTCCCACGCATGGTTCCTCTAACCCCTTGACCACATGGCCGCAAGACACCTGTCTGCAGTGAGGCTAGAACTGAACCACCCAGAGTACAGAAGTGACTGGTGAAGGGACTCGTCTGGATCTGGCACTTTCCAGCACATGGCAATCTGTATTTTTCCACTGGAGTCACTTAAAAAGCCTGCACATTATGTGCCATGAGCTGCTTGGATGCTGGGATTTTCCTATGGTTTGTTATGTTGGAAACGGTTTGTGTGACAGTGGCTATAGATTAAGATAGAGCCAATCCTGCTCTCTCTCCCTTGCAGCAGGATGTCCTGAAACTAGGGGACTTTGGGTCGTGCCGGAGTGTCTATTCCACGCAGCCCTACACAGAGTACATCTCTACCCGGTGGTACCGGGCCCCAGAGTGTCTTCTCACCGATGGGTTCTACACATACAAGATGGACCTATGGAGCGCTGGCTGTGTGTTCTACGAGATTGCCAGGTAGAGCAGGGCTAGCACCTGAGCCTCCTGTACCTCACAGAGTGACGTGGGCAGGTCACATGGTGACGCTGGGCAAAGGCACTTGCCAGCTTTTCCTTTAAGCTCCAGGATGCGGTCATTCTGGTTCCGCTTGGTTTCTACTGCATTGGGCTCTCCTTCAGCAGGCAGTTGCCTAGGTTTTCATCTCGGTTCTTGCCAAGTACTTGTCCTTACTTGCATGGCCTGGGCAGCAGTACCCGCAGGCCCGGTGGCAGGGTGGGACTGGGGGGTGAGGCTTGATCATGCAGTGACCACAGGCAAGATGAGAGGAACAATGCACCACCACTTTTGTCCTACTGTGGACAGGAGAGAGCAAGTGGCCTGCCGCAGTGTGGGCAAGGAGGCTCCTGGCATGGCTGGACTTTTCTAGAAAGCCCCAGCTCACTCTTCCTCTGACCTTTTGATACCGTTCCTGGGGAGAACAGGGACTGAGACACAGACTGAGGGGTTGTAGCACTCAGAGGTGAATGCTGTCCCCCTTAATCAGGCCCTGGAGGAGTGGGTGGCAGCCTTTACTCATGGTGGATCTTCATGTGAAGTGTCAGCACAGACAGGGACCCAGGGGTCACCAGTCCCACCTGCTCATCTGACTGCTGTGGATCATGGTGTGGACATGTACTTCCAGCTTTCTTCAGTACTAGTGTGTGTATACTAATAATGCCATTTGGAAAGCCCCGTGGTGACTTTCCTGAGGCTGTAAATGCCAACAGACAATTCTTTGCTAAGTTTGGAAGGATATTACAGGACAGATAATTCAGAGCAGCATTACAGTAGCCAGCAACATCTGAGCAAAATTTCAGACACCCTCAGGTGAGCCATTAGTAAAGCTGTCCTGTGCCTCAGAGCTGTTTTTTAATCTCTCACAATGTCCCCTTTGGCCATGAAGCTAAAGAGCCCTGCTGCCAGATTTGTAGTTTAAGTTTTTGTTGTGGCATGGAACAGGATCATATCCCCAGATCAGAACAGCTTGGAGCTGAAGGCTTCTTGAAACTTATTGCCAACAATATTTGACTTCAGCCACCTGCAGGTTCTCAACCAACTCTGTGGGCTGAGAGGAGGTTCTCTATAATTTATGGCATTTTGCAATAGATAAATGAGGGTGTTGGACTGAGGGGAGAGATCTGTTGACTGACTGCCTCTTAAGAAATTCCTTAGGGGACTGGAGAGAGATGCCCCAGTGGTTAAGAGCACTGGCTGCTCTTCCAAAGGACCTGGGTTCAATCCCCAGCACCCATATGTTGGCTCACACCATCCATAATTCCAGTTCCAAGAAGTCTGATGTCCTCTGGGCATCCCTGGGCACCTGGCAGGCACATGTCCACAGACATACATGCAGGCAAAACACCCGTACACAGAATTTTTAAAAAATTTAGAAATTATAAGTAGGCCAGGCAGTGGTGGTGCACACCTTCAATTCCAGCACTTGGGAGGCAGAGCCAGGTGGATCTCTGAGTTCAAGGCCAGCCTGGTCTACAGAGCAAGTTCCAGGACAGCCAGGACACAGAGAAACCTTGTTTTGAAAAACAAAACAAAACAAAAACAAAAAACAAACAAATTAAGCTTAAAGACATCTTTCAAAAAAAGAAAAGAAAGAAAAAGAAACAGTTGGGGCAGTAGGGAAAGCTCTCCCGGCCAGAGGCTTGCTGTGTGCTTCAGGCTACTTCTGTGGGCTGAGCTGGTGGAGGGTGGCCTGCCTCACTGCAGCGCCCCTTCTTGTGTCCCTGCAGCCTGCAGCCCCTCTTCCCTGGTGTGAATGAACTGGACCAGATCTCAAAAATCCACGATGTCATCGGCACACCTTGTCAGAAGACCCTCACCAAGTTCAAACAGTAAGTGTTTGTACCCTGGAGGCGGCTGTGGTCCACTGTCGGGGCCCAGCCTTTCTGCAGCAGGCCAGGGATGTGCCTAGAGCTCTTCCCTTGACCCCAGGACACTTTCTGGGCCAGCCATCCATTTGGGCTCCTGCTGTGAGAGAGGAGCCAGGCACCTCATTCTTCTTGAGTCACAAACATGGTCTCTCAGGTTGGGTTTCATCCCAGAGCATTTATACAGGACTTGGGTCTGCTTAGGTGAGAACTGTTGCTTGTTAGAAAGGCTGTCGGGGTTGGGGATTTAGCTCAGTGGTAGAGCACTTGCCTAGCAAGCACAAGGCCCTGGGTTTGATCCTCAGCTTTGGGGGGGGGGGGGGGGGAATAGGAAGGCTGTCAGTGATGACTTCCTGGGGCTGGGAGTCAGCAGTAAGAGGGTGCCAGTGATGCCTAGCCCTTGCAGCCCCATTGGAGTTTTGATTTGATGACAGGTGAAGATGAGGACTCTAGGGCGTGGGGAACTCGCTAGGAGAGATCTCCCAGAAGCCCCATGGTCCAAGGAAGGTCAGTAGAGAAGTCACCCACCTTGTTTTCTCCTATTCACCTTAATTTTAGTCACACCGGAAGGTGAAGTTTCTGCTTTAATAGACAAGGGAATCTTCGCACATTTATAGCACACGCATCCGTGTTTAAGCACACGCACCGTGTTTACTAGTTTATTTGCAGCAAAAGCAAACAGGAAATGCAGAAACCCGTCCCTCGCACAGCCTCCCTGCTAGCCCAGAGCAGTGTGTTTATCCAGTAGTTGATGGTTGGATCTCACTGCCATTGACATAGTAGGATTCTCTTGAGTTCAGGTGGTGTACGTTCTCTTATCCCATCACCCTTTTTATGTAGTCAGGGCTGACCTTGAACTCCTGATCCTCTTACCTCTGCATTGCAGTGCTAGGGTTGTAGACATGTCCACCACACCCAGCCTGACTTGCTTCCTTTGAGGATTGTGAACTCTCTCCTTCAGTGCAGGGCCCTTAGAGGCAGGGTGACGACCACCAGTGCTCTAATAATGGCATGATGATTTATTATCATTGGGCTTTCAATACAGGTCGAGAGCTATGAGTTTTGATTTTCCTTTTAAAAAGGGATCAGGAATACCTCTACTGACAACCAATTTGTCCCCGCAATGCCTCTCCCTCCTGCATGCAATGGTGGCCTATGACCCTGATGAACGAATCGCGGCTCACCAAGCCCTTCAGCACCCCTATTTCCAGGTGCAGAGGTAGGATTTCTGGTAGATTGCCTAGTGATGGGTGGGAAGTCTTGGTTTATGAGACCCATGGGACAGGGAACTGGCCTGGGAACAGCTCTATCCTGACAGTGGTCAGTGCCCCTTGAGACTGTCTCTGTGGTGTGTCCTTCCTCTAAGGAGGCAGTTAGCAGCTTCCCAGCACAGGGAGGAGGACTCCAGGGCTGCTTTGGGGTAGATAGATGTCAGAGCTCCAGTAGGTCAGCTCCCTGGAAAAGCCTGGCACCCATCCAAGGTGGACAGTATGACTTCGCTGATTTTCAAGGGGCATGTATGCCACCTAGCTCTAGAAGTCTTTTCTATGTGCTCGGTGGGAGAAGTGTAGGTAGGCCACCTAACTTCACACATCTACACACTCCTGAATCTGACTGTTTGGCCGTAGGAAAGCCATGTATAATACTGCATGCTTAAGACAGCCTCTGTTCCCAGTCCAGACAGCACTAGGTTGTACAGGAAGGGAAGAAAAGGCCTCTTGTAGCTCACGTGGAAAGAAGTGTGAATGGCCACTCATAATGGCAGATTTGTAGGGAAGGAAACAGCTAAGCTCTGGAGCCATTGTCGTAGGTGGCCACATTCTTTTCCTCCCCTGTAGGGCAGCTGAGACACAGACCCTGGCCAAACACAGAAGAGCTTTCTTCCCCAAGTACCCCATGGTGCCAGAGTCATCCAGGAATAATTGGTCATTCTCAAAGGAGGGCACAAAGCAGGTATGAGCTGAAATCAGTGAGCTGGAAGTGAGTGAAGACTGGAGGCCTTTGTGTAGCTTGTGTCTGAGAAGGCCACCACAAGTTGTGAGGTGGTGACACACCTGTTCCAGAGGGCATCATGTCAGCTGAGATCTGAACACCATGGTCTCATGTTAGGATATTCAGATTGCTCTATGGACCTGGCTCATCTACCTAGGCCCTTTCTGCCTCACTATAGACCTATAGGAGTAAGCCTGGAGAGGGGCCTTCCATGACTATCTGACCTGATGGCCACGTGCAGGTACCTGTTCTGGACCAAAGTCCCTTGTGGTCACACCTGCTTATATCCTGAGAAGCCACAGTAGCCCCTAGCTACAGTTGGTGAGCGTGCTAGGCCAAGAGGAGCATCAGCCTGGTTAGTGGGGGTGGTTTTGCATTCTTCCCAGTTAGACATGCCAGCTTCACCGTGCAGTCTCCTGTCTTTTTCACCTATCTGGCTGCATCCTGACATCCTGGGGCTAGTACCTAAACTCTACCTGTGCCTTCCCTGTTGGGGCCTCTCACCAGTCAGGTGTTCCTTTGACCTTACTGAGTCTCTGTCCGTGGCAGTGGCTGATCACATGGATCCATTGCAGCCAGTGTCCCCCAGAGCTTTGGCTGCTGTGCCCAGTCAGGTCTGCAGACAGCTGTTCCCACATACCAGGAAGCAGGGGCACTTGTGCAGTACCATCTTCTATGTTCCCCCAGACTTTAATTCCCTGTGGCTCTCTTTCCCAGGGGGTCTGCAGCTCCCTCGGATGCCCAGGCCCCCATGGTAACCCCCCTCCCTCCGCTATGTCACCCTCTGCCCTCCACCTGCTGTCTGCTGGCACGCCTCCATCCAACTCACCTCCAAAGTGCAGTCACAGCCAAGGTGGGCACTAGTTTCTGAAGGCTACGCCTGTCTCCTGGCTGTCTGTGGCTTGTGAGCCACACCTCAACGAGGTACCTAATGTGGCAGAATCTTACTCCAGGGAGCTGCACACTGACCATCTTTTCCACATTCTCTTCACATGCTAGGCATTTTTTCAGTACTTAAAAAATGCAGAAACTACTGGGCATGGTGGAACACACCTTCAATCCCAATACTCAGGCAGAAGCAGGCAGATCTTGGTCTACATGGCAAGTTCCAGGCCACCCAGGGCTACATAGTGAGACTTTATCTCAAAAGCAAGTAAGCAAACAAATGCAGAACCATTCTTAGAGTCTTTGGAGCTGTACAAAAGCCTACTGGGGTCAGCTCAGCCCCGAGTGATAGCTGTGGTGCTGTAAGCCTGCACTTGCCCATCACCTCACTGCAGGGTGGCCAGAGCTCAGCCTTAAGGCTGTGCTGAGGGCCAGTGCTTGATAGGCTCTGCAGAATACAGGAGGACCCCGGGAGGTGCTGCCTTTGCTTACAGACAGGGTGTGGGAAGTCTGCCCCCCCACCCCCTACAAGGGTGTCTGTTCACCATAGTTTCCATCCTAGCTCTAGCCAAGCAGTTTGATCAGGCAAAAGAGCTTCCTTTGCTTGAGCAGAATCCTGAAGGGGAACTGATCAGTGTTCTGTTTCAAGAAGCAGCCCCTGAGGCAAGAGGAGGGCCATGCCAGAAGACAAGGGCCAGCCAGCTTGATGGAGCTGCCCAAACTGAGGCTGTCCGGAGTGACCAGACTGTCATCATGTTCCAGCCCTGCACTGCGGTCAGTGCTGTGCCCTGGAGTGAACAATGGAAGAGTCCCTGTGTTGAGACCCTTGAAGTGTGCTGGTGTGAACAAGAAGGTAGTAGTCTCTAGCTTCTCTGTGGGGCTGCTTGAGGGCCTGGCCTCAGCCTCCACTCAGTGTCTGTGGCTCTTCTTTACCAGACAGACACGCAGAAGGCCATCAAACCTCACCTGAAACAATGTCACCTGCCCACGATCAACAGGAAAGGGGGCGAATACTGAACAGCACGCCACCTGGTCACCCTCTTGGAGTTCAAGGGCAGGCGCATGGGCAGGCTTAGGCCTCTGAAGCTGAGAATGGATGGGCCAGAGGATGCCCTGTGTGCTGGTGGTCCTTATGATGCTTGGTGGCCCAGGACATGCTGCCTAGCAGCCCGTCTGTACCCACGGCCTAAAGCCTCGTGTGTTTGTAACCCCAAAGCAGCTGTACCAAATGTTCCAGTTTAATATATTTGTAAAACCACCTCATTCAAGGGTTTATTTCATTTTCATAACGTAAGGATTTGAGGTGACTTTTGATATGAATCAAAACAGATTGGGCATAGTAGGTAGCTCATGCCTGTAATTCCAGCACTGGGGAGGTGGAGGACAGCAAGAGCCCCACCTGGGCTACACAGTGAGTATTCCTGCCTCAAAAAAACCAATAAAAGATAGAACGAAATCTGTGATGAGTGACTTCGGCTTGGCTGAGAGGCGGCTGGGCACCTGCACCCCAGTGTTTGCCCAACAGGATTGGCAGGTGTCTGGGTCTTGTGGCCGTAGGACCTCACGGGAGTGCTATTGCGGACTGCTGGTTTTCACTAAAGAATAAGGTACTGTTACAGTCTCTCATCAGAATGTTCTCCATTTCAGTGTGTTACAAGCCACTGCTTTGTGTCAGCTCTCCTGAGCTGCAGCTGGGCAGGCTGACATCACAGCAAGCAGGGAGGCCTCAAGTGTCCTCTGAGTGCCAGTTTTGAGTGGTGGCCATGTCGTCTTGATTGCCAGTGCCTAGGCTCCCTTGGAGATGCATAACCAGTTGTCCAGTTGTCAGTGTTGCTTGGAGTAGGTAGGAGAGTTGGGCACCTTGTGCCTTGGAAAAAGAAGGCTGAGACAAGGAGTGGGCCAGAGTGTCTGCTAGACCTGAATTCGATCCATAGCATCCACGTAAAAACCCTATCACTAGGGAAGGGAACAGTGCAGGACGGGACAAAGACAGGGCGGTCTCTGGGGCTTGCTGGCCACCAGCCTACCCCAACCCAGCAACTCCAGGTTCAGTGACTCTCTCCAGGGAACAATAAATGACACCCTGGCTGTCTTCCTCATGCTTCTGCACATGGGTGCACACACCAGTACACACTTACACTCAAAGCCCACTGCACACTGGGGAGGGGGGGGTCAACGGGGGTGGGAACACTGAAAGAATGGTGCTGAGTGGACTCTAAGTCAAAGCATTGGTCTGACAGCTGGACTTTGGGGCAAGATCCTTCTAAGCCTCTTGGCTTTTGTTTTTGCTCTCGCTGTGTTGGGGGTAGAACCTAGGGCCCCGTGCGTTCTCAGTAATTACTCATTTAGCAGTGGCCTAGGTTCTGCTCAGCCCTATGGAACAAAGGAATTGAGTTATGCCTTTATCATCTTTTCAAATACATACCATTTAAAAAGTGAAACTTTCCAGGAAGTGTTGAGTCTCAAAAATATCTGACCCCATCTTTCAGGACTCTACTGGCCCAAGCGTCAGGCCACCAGACAGGTGGGTAGGGGCAGTGTCAGGAGCCAAAGGGCAATGAGGCTGTAGGAGGAAGATGTGGGACAGCAGAGGGCAGTGTGTGGGCATGGAGCACTGTGGGTATGGATGGCAGGTTCAAGACCAGAAATGAAGCTTAGAATAGACAGAGCCAGGATCTGGTGGGTGTCTCCTGCTAATCTGAAAGCATAGTGTGGCTCTGGCAAAGGGCTGAGCAGCCTCTGCTGTTGGCTTAGGAGTCTCAGTCCAGTAGGCATTAGCCAGGCTTGCAGCCAGTCCCGCACAGAAAGGGACCAGACATGGAAGCCATCAGTGATCAAGACAGAATGGCCCAAAGTAGGACCCACAAGGCTGGACAGGCAGCAGTGATGACCTGAGGGGAAACCTCTTGGCTTTCTCTGCCTCCTATGGGCCTAGCACAGCAGCCCAGTGCATCATGGGTTCTCCCGTGCAGCAGAATTTGAATAGCAACTTCTCGCCAAGTGTTTGTCACCACAGCATTCTGTGATGGAAAGGCAACGAAGTCTCATCCTTCCCTTCTACTGTGATTGTAGACATTATGATGCAGCCTTCCCTCTACCCTAGGCCTGACACATGGAGTGACATCCATCAAGTCCTACAGTACCAGGTACAGTACCAGGTAAGTGAGCTGTCACTTTCTATGGCTCCAGGACCTGCTGTATACTGTCTGTGGTGTTAGGGCAGTTATAAGACCATCTGGAAGACTAGGGACTAATCAGAAAAGTTAGTTACTGGTACAGTCATCTGAGGGACACTGGGACACGTGACAGCTTAGTACAGCTGGTCAAATGAAAAGAGGACTACACAGATGGCCAAGGCATGGCAAGGACCACAGACCCAACAGTAGTGAGCGCTGTGGAATACAGCTGCAGCAGCTCTTCAGGAGGTGCTTCAATTTCCACACAAGGCCGTGCTGCCCTGCTGGCAACGTCCTACAGAGGGGGAATGGAAATGCTTCGGGAGACTGCCAGGTTCCATGCTTGGTTTTCCAGAGCAGCTCCTAATCACCTTCTTGGGATGTTCTGGATTCAAAGGGCTGGGTTTTTCTTAGTAATCAGTGCCCTAAGGTGGCAGAAACAGCAAACTCTAAAACGTGTCAACCCTTTCCTCTAATGTGATCATTTGGAGTACATGATTTCCAGCGAGGCACAGTGCCTGTAATCTATGCACTTGGGACTTGGAAGGCTGAGACAGGAGGATTCCTTTGAGTTGGAGGTAATCTAAGCTACACTGTGAGTTTCAGGCTAGCTGGGGCCTGTCAATAACAGAACAAAATAAGAGAAGATGCGACTCTTAGCATCTTGTGTGGTACCTTTCCAAGGCTGAGGCAGCAGCAGCAGCAGCAGCAGCAAGTAGCGTCTTCCCTAGTCTGGGAGCCAGAAACCTAATGTGAATGAAGACAAACTTGGGCTTGCATTGCTAGGAACTGTGGAGTAGCATCATTCTGCTGCAGCCACGCTGCTAAAAATTCAGACAACCTAGCAAAAGCCTCACACTTCTTCCATAGGTCCCCTATTTAATGAGGTCATTTGGAGAAATGTTTCAGACACCTTGTGACTTAGTCTCAGCACATAAATCCTTCAAGGGCCCAGCTCTGTATGATTCTTTAAAAGTGGAGAAAGGTCCTCCTGCAGGTATCATCTACGGATGAAGTGGGCCAAGAATCTGACCTGAGCACAAAGATGCCCGCCTACCTGCTGACATCAACCCTCTGGAAGCCCCACGTAATGTCTGAGCTAAACAGTCATGGTGCTGCTGCTGCTGCTGCTGCTGAAGCTGTGGAAACTTACAGTGTGTGGTCTCAGCTTCCCAGGACAGCAGGCAGACTCTTAAACCATAAGGAAAAGGCCATGTGCTTACACCGGAGTCTCCAGGCCTGGGCAGCTCCACAGTGTGTTGGACTGTGAGGACTGGCCCAGAGCCAAGGATTCTCAAATGAGACATGTTTCTCACAGTCAGCCTTACACTGGACTGACAGTGAGGGACCAAGGAATATGAAATACAAAGAATGAAGCAATTCCATCCCAGCCAGTGAGTCGGGCCAAAACAAACCAAAAATCACACACAATTTCAGTTAAAAAAGGATAAACAAATAGTATATTCAAGATAATTTTAATATTAATGTTTTTGTGAATTAGAAATATCACTCTTAAATGATGAAAATTACTAGTGAAGTAACTATTTCCCAACTTCAGAATTACATTATTTACACATATAATACAGGCTTGATTGCATTGGAAACAACAGTATTAAAATAAATGTTAACAGATAAAAAGGGTCTCTTCACTCCACATTGTGAAGGCTGGGAGTCCACTACCCCATATTCAAAGTCATTTTCTATTAGCATTAAACTATTTTAAGTGCAAACAGTTTTTTAGAATCTATGATTGCAGCATCTGTCTTTCTGAATTATGTATTGAAGTCAGAAGGTAACAACTGTCTTCATGAGTGCATCCCAGGCTGTCTAATGACCACCTAAGGTATAAAATAGATCAGTGCAAAACCAGAGCCAAGTGCTATTTATAACAGTTGAGTTTAAGGTTTCTTGTCCAAGAAACATTTGACTTTACACTCTGTATATAGGTATATATTATATATGGGACTTAGTTACACTGAATTTTAGAGTAAAAAGCAAGAAAATTCCATTTCTCATTTTTTACTGCAGCCCCAACAGACTGACTTAAAATGGAGGCAACTCTGGGTCAGCAGCTCCACACAGCCTGCAGACTGCCGCCTGCCTGTGGCTCCAGCGCAGCTCATGGCTCCGTTGTCGTCTGTCACTCCCTCAGTCCACGCGTGTCCCGGGGAGCCTGGGAGCAGCATGCAGCTGCTACACTACAGTCCCACCTGGAGAACTGGCCTGGTTTGGGGATGACAACAAGCCCTGCAAACAAAGCAGTTTACATTAATCCAGCAAGACACAGGGCAGTGCAGAGAGCCCCGCTGGTGCTCACCCGTGGCCAGCGTTTTCACAGGCTCACATGCCTTTCCAAGGGCTGGAAGCCAGGGCCTGCTCTAACACTCCCTCTTCCACCTAGCTGATTCCTCTCAGAGCACTGGACTGTGCCTGGAGTGAGATTCTGTGCCCCAACACCAGCTAGAAGGAAGATAGAGGTGTTTACTGAGGACCATCGGAGCCTTAAGAGAGGGTGTGGCTCAGACACTGCAGCAGCAGATGGGGTTACCAGCTCCACCTCAAGCTTGCCAGGGTCAGACCAGGTCCTCCCTCAGCCAGGTGGGCCGCCAACGACAGTCTAGTAGCACTTAGAAAGGTGTTCTCCTTCTGGGGTGCACTTGCTTTCTTTTGAGGGTGCTGAGGTACACCCCTAGTTTAGCTGGCCTCTAGTGAACAGGCCCTACAGGTCCATAAGGTGGTCAGGCCCTGGGTGGTGAGTCCTGCAGCTGCCATGGGTAAGGGCCTCCCAGCGCCTCAGAGCCTGCTCAGAGCCAAGGGCACTCACAATCCTCAGCAATGATTACTGGGCCGTGGGCAGTTACGTCAGGGCTTGGCACTCATTTCTTAGGAATTTCAAGAGTACAGTAGTGCAGCATTAGAATTTAAAAAATGGGTTCCATGGAAACAAACATTCTTCAGCTATTCTGAAGAATTATTTACTTGCTGAGTATTTATAAATGACAAGATTTAATGCTAAGTAAACACTGCTACATTTTCAAAGACTTTTAGTGCAGAAATGAGGCCTGACAATCGTAGGTGGGTCGTCAGCTTCACCCCACACCTTGTTTGAGGGAGCTAGGAAACAGCTGGCCCACAGCAAGCCATTTGGCCCCTAGTTTCTTACCTCAGCTGAAATCTATTTATTGGTCTAGTCAAAGCCAAGAGGCAAGAACAGATGGAATATAGCAACTGGCCCTGCTCTGCATCTGTAGGAGCTCTTATCCCTCAGACCCCTGTTCAGACAGTAAGCAAAGAGCCAAACCGCTCATGCCCTGTAAACCCACCAAGCCAGTGAGGGAAAGCAGAGGCAAACAGGCCCAAGATACAACAGCCCTGGCCCACCCAACCTGAGGTCAAGGACAGCATACATGCAGCAACCACTTCAGTGTGGCCCACTGTGCCTTAAGCAGCACTGCAGACAGAGGGGACCTTCTCTGTCACTGCAGGTATTGGGTCTGGCCATGGCCAGCCAGTGGAGGGATGGTGCCAACCATATAGGAGATGCATAATTTTTAAAATAATTAAAATGACTTAAAAAACTAGGCAAAATAAATTTTAATTGAATATATCCCAACTTACTGCAATATATAATCAAAGTAAGAATTTTATTCATTCATTCATTCATTTATTTATTTATTTATTTATTTATTTATTTATTTATTTATGGTTTTTTGAGACAGGGTTTCTCTAGTTTTGGAGCCTGTCTTGGACTAGCTCTGTGGAACAGGCTGGCCTCGAACTCAGAGATCCACCTGCCTCTGCCTCCCGAGTGCTGGGATTACAGGCGTGCACCACCACCGGTGTTGAACATTTTTTAAAGGCAAGTGTATAAAAGCCTTTGAGGTACACTGCTTATGATAGGGCACATTTCAACTTAAGACAGTCCCCATCTTTGGTATTCAGTGGCCAAGTGACTCATGATCACTACAGGAGTCAACAAGAGTCTGACGATGAATGTGTCCACCCTGGGGGCCCCTGCAGCCCTTTTGCTTGCAATTCTGCAGATGAGGGGTTTCCAAACATAGTTGTCTAGGTCACAGTGATACACTGCTTTCACTGGGTCTGTCTGTGGGCTGCAGGACATAACTTCTAGCCCAGAGTCATCACGTGCTCTAGGCCCTCACTGTCCGTCGTGTGGTCAGGAGCCCAGGAGAATCAGTCCTTACTCTCCACCATGTGCACCATCCCGGCCACTAAGCCAAGGGGAGCACACTTACATCTCCTCGACCAACGGACCACTTCTACCTACCTTTCAATTCCTGTAATTCACTTGAATGTCGAAGAATTGGGCTTTGGTCAGTGGGAGTTCATTTCTGCCATGGAGTGGAGGCCAGGACCTGGGGCCTTCCACCATAGACAGGAAGGTGAACCGAGAACTAGATGGACCTGGCTTTCAGTCCCCTGGCCCTGAGGTCACAGGCTCCTGAGTATACTGGCCTGCTGGGTCCCCGGGCTGGAAAGGACACAGCATGTTCAGGTGTTTCACATTCCTACAAGTATGTGTGAAGCCAGCACGGGCCACCAGGAACTGAAAAAATGTGTGGAACAGGGAAGGGCCTCAGCACAGGCTCAGACTGGATCAGCACCCAGATCAAGACCACCCAGCTTTGTTACTAGTCCTTTGAATAGTGACCTCAACACCTGTTTACTTCTTAGAGATGTGTCTTTGCATGATGAACAGTGGAGGCACTGGGATGTGATAATCACATTCAAGAGAAAAGGTGAGGCTAGGTATGGTGGTGCAGACTTATAATCCTAGCACTTGGGAGGTGGAGGCAGGAGGATCAAGAGTTCAAGGTCACTTTCAGCCACATAGGAAATTTCAGGCCAGCCAGGGCTAGAAGAAACCTTGAATGAACCCTGCTCCCCTAAAGAAAGAGAATGTGAAATATACCCCTTTTGGGGGGAAGAGGTTCAGTTCCACTTAGCTACACCCCAGCCTGTCACCATTAGAGTGTAAAGAGTGGGAGGTGGCCAGAGCCCACTGAAGGTGTGAAGCAACGTCAAGGCAAAAGAAAGCCATTTTCATACGAAAGCAGGGTGGTTCTGCAGCCCTCCTCTGGGCAGGCAGGGTGTTTTACTTCATCATCCTGATTCCTCTGCTTGGGGACTGATGAGTTAAGATCAGAGATAGCACACAGGAAGAACTTCTGTGTGCACCAGAGCAAGCCCAGTACCTACTGACAGGCTTCATAAAAATCAAGCAAAAGGTATCTCCAGCAGAGACTCTCATCAACATCCCCCTAGTCCCGGGGATGAAGACAACTCTTGAACCTAGGCTCTTCTGGTATCACCAAAGTTGCCAACATTGCTTGGCATTTAATTTCAAAATTACACAACAAAATATTCCAGGTCTTGGTTTGGGTTATATTATAATTCACAACAAATACAATGCTAATAGAATTAAGCCTATTCCACCAGGATGTACAATAAAAACAATACTGTGCTTTAAAACCCCCTTTTCCTGTCCTGGTGGATGCTGCTGAGATGGATTACAACTGGTCAGATGCCACACTATGCAAGGGAAAGCAGAGGCACGTCCAGGAATTCTGTTGGGCCCACACCGGCCTCCAGCTCTGGATCATGGGAGGGCTGCCTTTTCCCTCCGTTCCCCTGACTCTAGCAACCTCTGGCCATAAATATCTGACAGTATCTCAAGTAGACACTGTAGGATAAGGTATGGAAGTTGGGGCCGAATGCCAGTTCAGCTCTCCACCCACCTGGCTGTTCAGTCCCTCAGCTCCAAACAAAGTAACACATAGAGCAGCTGGGCAGACTGAGCTGCCCCTGAAGAGCTGCAGGAGGGTGGCCACAGAATGAGGATGGTTGTTGCTCTCTACACCAGACACCACAGCAGTAACTTCTCTCAGGCGGAGGTCAGGACCTAAGTAATTAACTGATGCCTCTTTAGATGGAGCACAAGCAATGAGTACCATACCAAGTGTCAATATCTGTGCATGCTCTTAGCCCTGGGTGTTCCCCTTATCTGAGCTTAAGAATCCCTTATTTGCCAGGTGGTGGTGGCACGTGCCTTTAACCCCAGCACTCGGAGGCGGAGGCAGGTGGATCTCTGTGAGTTCGAGGCCAGCCTGTTCTACAGAGCGAGTTCCAGGAAAGGCACAAAGCTACACAGAGAAACCCTGTCTTGAAAAAACAAAACAACAACAAAAAACCCTTCTTCTTTGACACACACTCTACATAAAAGATCAGAGAAAACCTGGAAAGAAAGCAGAGTTCTGTGTGAGGTTCATGAAAGAGGCCAGAGTATCCAGACTCAGTGAGATGGGTTTAGGAGGCTGACAGGTCTGTGGCCATTTGCTTCAGACTTACTGGACCCTGGGTCCTGCTGGGCTGTGGGCCTTGTCCACTGGCTTAGCCTTGCCCTACCCACTGACAGGCCACACTGAAGGTGGCACAAAGGGGCCACACAACTGGTCTCTGATGAGAAAAGGGAAAATCCAGGGAAAGAGAAAATGAAACGTGTGAGCAGCTGACAGCATCTCGGAGGTTGTGCGTTAAGAAACCACTTGCCAGCCAGGTGGTGGTGGTGCACGCCTTTAATCCCAGCACTCAGGAGGCAGAGCCAGGCAGTTCTCTGTGAGTTCGAGGCCAACCTGGGCTACCACGTGAGCTCCAGAAAAGGCGCAAAGCTACACAGAGAAACCCTGTCTCGAAAAACCAAAAAAAAAAAAAAAAAAAAAAAAAAAAACACTTGCCGGGTTGGAGATTTAGCTCAGTGGTAAAGCGCTTGCCTAGCAAGCACGAGGCCCTGGGTTCGATCCTTAGCTCAAAAAAAGAAAAGAAAAAAAGAAACCACTTGCCAGCTAAAGCCCTTATTCTATGACCCACTGGGTCCTGAAATCTGCCACAGAGGAAGACAGGGTCTAAATCCTCTCTGGTTTAGCCCCTCCAGGAGCTGCCCAGAGCCCACCCAACAGCAGAAGCTGGTGTCAGAGGCTCAGCCCCAAGACAGAGGAGCTACAGAACCACTAACACAACACGGCACACATAGCCTCAAACCACAGGAAAACGAAACAGAACTACTTTTCTCCAAGTACACAGTAGTTATGGTTTTTCATATGGTATGGTTTTCTTTAAACAAAATGGAAAATGCTGTTAGCCTCTTTTAAGGCTTTAAAACTATTTAGAGCTGCTTGTGTGTGTGTGTGGGGGGGGGTCACTCTGAGCTACAGGTTTGAACATCTCTCCTGCTTGGCAGCACACAGCCAACCCAACCTGCATCCAGAGTCAGGCAGTAAGGAACACCCTGGATGGAACTGTCTGAGGCAGAGAGAGAGCACAGGACCACCAGCCTGGAAGACAGGCCGCTAAGCAAGAGCCCGGGTTCTCATGAGACAATAGCTTACAGGTGGGTGGGAGCACTATGGGCCAGCTTACTCTTATCTTGTCACCCTAGCAAGTAAATGGGTTTACACTCTCCATTTGTAATTCTTGCATGGAAGCATTTGGAGATGGAGGTGAGCAGTGAAGTCTAGTCCCTGAGGGCAATGCTGCAGTGCAGGACAGTATGCACTGCTGATACCCTATTCTCAGCAGCGTGTCACCTGCTGCCTGGTCCTGTAGCTCTAGGTGATGACATTAGCCATCCCCCAGCACAGAAGCCCAGGGGAGGGGGTGTGAGGTGGACAGCAGGGGTGAGGTGGGAAGTGTGCTGAGAGGGAAGAGCTCCTACAGAGGCCCACCTTGCCCTTGGCTAACTAGGCTGCCTTGGTGGCTGCAGAGCCAGCTGGTACCCAGCTACCTTCAGAGAGTTAACATTCACATTACATTGAAACCTTTTCACACTCAAAGAGAATCCCAGTGCCTCATTCAGACAAGCTCACACAGAACAGCATCTCTGATGCTCAGAGTCAGCATTTCATCTAGTAAGCTGACTATGACACACAGTCAGTAGGAAGAGATGGCTTCCATGGTTATTTGTTTATAAACACGAACAAGGGCTCTTAATTTTACAGCATTTAACTTTTCTTTTTTGGCTCACTGAGATTCTTTTTTGTAAAGCTTAGATGTGAAAATGACTATTGAAATTATCTACATTTACAGGGCATTCACACGTTTATTCAATGTCAATATACAGAGGACAGCCTCCAGTACTTCAGAATGTCAAGTATGTGGTAGGTCTCTTTTGCTGTGACAGTGACAAGGGAACAGAAACGTGGTTCTTAGATTGAAGAAGTAACAATACTGATATTCAAGCTTCATTAGTTATTGCAACATTAGGAGCTCAGCTCCCTGGAACTTCACAGCGGGGGGCTCTTCATGACATTTATTCAAGTTGTGAAGAGATCAGATGAAAATGTAAAAAAGGAAATACACATTTACCTTGACTCTCACTGAAGATAAATACCCATACAACTTTTACACATGTCACCTAATAACAGCTTTAAAACCCAAGTACACAGAAGTTAAAATGCAGGATTTTCACACTTTGAACTCAAGAGTCAGGAATTGAACCATGACACAAAGATAATGTAACAGTTGCAGCATGATGAAACCTCAGCATTGACAGGACAGTTGCTCCGTCAGAAGAGCGTGTTCTTACAGATGAACTTGGGATCTGAGTCTCAAGGTAACAGTTGAATACAAGTGCTTTTCCACAGCGAGCCACAGGCTTCACTAATTCCACTGATGTCTCCTCTCCCTGGGACACCACACAGCTCTTTGATGAGCACCATGTTAACCTAAGCCAGCTAGTGGTGGTCCAGTCAGCCCAAGGCAAACAGCACACTCTGGAGAGAAAAGGGCCTGGTGGGTGTGGTGGCTCCTCCAGACATTCCCGATAGTGGGTAGTTCAGCCTTAGAAACCAAACTCCAACCAGAGGCCTTCAAGTCAGTATCAGGCCTACCCAGAGAAATGCATGGAGGCTCTATGAGTGAGGGGAGAGACCTCAACAGTAGACACACATGCCTCAGTGATAGAGCTGGCCCTGAGCCAAGAGGCGTAAGGGACCATGGACCCCTTCAGCCATGACTGCCCACAGCATAGCCTGCATTCCAAGATCAGTCACTGGAGAAGCCACCAGTAAACTGTTCCTAGTTTTTCCTCAAGTGGGCAGACAGACTGGAGTGGCACTGGGGTTTCCACAGGACCCTTTTGTGGCCCTACATGTCCTGTGCCTTGTTCCTCCTCAGACTTTGAGCTTGCTCAACAAAGAAAGAAAACACCTCCGTCCAGTAGAGGTGAGAGGACCTTGCACACACGAACACATAGTGCTAAGGCAGGCTCACTAATTTTAGTACAAATGCAGTATGTGAAAATTTATTAAAACTTCAGAATGTGTCACAGGATGAGGAGGGATGGGGAGAAGTGGCTGTTAGACAATCACGCCTTGGGTGTTTCAAGACAAACACTAGAGGGGACACTGGCCCTCAGGAGTACGATGTGTGTACACAGGCACAGAGACTAAAGTTTTATAGCCCTTGTCACACCTCATTTCAGAGTGTCTTTCAGACGCTGTGGCTTCTTTCTTGCTCCACCTTGGGCTTTTCTAAAAGCATCCACTCTTCATCCTAAGTGGCTCTCACAACACTTCTAAACCCAACCAGCATGACAGACTAACGCAACTAACCCTCTGTCAGTCAATTTGGGGTCCACAGTTACTGTGCAGGTATCACCCAATCTCTCTGGGACACTTGCTTTGAAAAGAAGGCACAACTTCTAAGCCTCTCAAGAGGGCGGGATGTGGTTCAGAAGAGCAGCGCCTGCCGGGCAGCTGCTGAGTCCTTTGGTACCCCACGCTCAGGAAGAGAAAAGTGGGAATGGGCTGGGGGCTGATTCACCAGAGTTACGGTGCAGCTGGCTTCTGGAGTCATCAGAAAGGTTGCCTGTGGTGGGCGAGCAGGACAGACAGGACCTGTATAGCAGAGCCCTCACTGGGCCCCAGCAGAACTCTGGGCAACACCACGTGGACTTGACTTCTGTCTGTAAGGGCCTCTTGCCAAAAGCTGTTTTATTTGGGGCTAGCTGTCAAAGACATTCTTGCTTATGAAAATGTTCAACCGAGAAACGGGGATGTTTTTATGAGGAAGCTCAAAGTTTGGTGAGGAAACTAAAAACATGCTCTCCAAATTTCTCTGGGTGGCTACTGTGGGAGCAGGGTGGCCCTATGTCTCATTGTTTGGAGATCCGGAACCACCATGACACAAGCCCATGACACCCCACCACCTCTGTGTGCAGGGCACAGGAGGAAGGAGCCGCCGCCCCTTTAGTTCTGGTCTTGGAGAACACCTGGCACTCTGTCCTCCTGCCTGAAGAGCTGCTCTGCCAGCTGCCAAAGAAAGGGGCAGGGGTCAGTCGGGGGCAGAGGGGGCTCAGGGCGGCACGGCCCTGCATGCAGGGGCCAGCCTGGGCCAGGCCATGCAGCTGAGACAGCCCCTATAGAGCTGACCCTGGGCTCTTACCAGTCCCTGAAGCTGGCAGGGGAGCCCAGGAGAGTAAGAGACACAGCAAGGGGCCCTGAACAGGGTTCCAGAATAGACACTAAGGGTCCTACACTTAGCCGCAGAAATTGGAAGAAACTGTGACCAAACCCCAAATCACAAACTGACGTTATCATGGGGATGCAGAAAAGAATTCACAGGCCTCTATCAGACAATATAGGAGGCCTGTTTTTTGTTTTCTTTAAAGGAAACAGTAGTATCCACCTCTTATTTTGCTCTCCCAATTCCCAACAGCAAGTGGCTCTTAAGTCACTCTGTCAGCGCCCCAGCAGATGGGGCTGGGGATGCTACTGGTCCTGGAGATCCTTAAGTGCCCATTATCTGTGCTGGGTCCACAAGCACACATGTGATGGCTCCCCTGCCAGCAAAAATAGCTTCAGAACTGAGAGATCACCAGAAGCTTTACCATAAACATTACTTACCTATGATTGGCCACTCTACTTAGGCCAAACACAAAGTCCTGAATTTGGAAACTGCATACTCAATGCCTCAGAAGCATTTGAAAGTGAATTTCAGAAACTGTGCATGGAGTGTTTACTTCTAACCTGCCCACCTGGCAGCCCAATTTGACCTCTGAAGTCCAGACAGTCTACATGGTGGCAGTCTTTGCTACCTCAGATCAATTAACCCTAAGAACTAAGGGGTATATTTCCAAGGCAGATGGGACACAAGCATCCTTGTGAAGAGCTGCTCAGGGACAGGAAATGCTTGGCACACAAGGAGGAAGAGGATAGGGATGGGGGCCACGGGTCCAGCCATGAACAAGCTGGAGCATGGGAAGGGGCCTGGGACCTGGCCTGGCTTTCTGGAGAGTGAAGCCAGGTAGCTGGCTGCTGTCTACCAGAGTTTTGACACGGTGGAAACATAAAAGCCGCCAAATCTTTGCTATTGAGCCATATTCACTACTCAAGCCAATATAAATGATCCTTCCTGCTACAGTTCATTACAAAGGTGTACCGGACAGAAAAATAATCCTAAGTGTTCTAAATAAATTAACAGATAAAATAACTTATCATTCTGACACAAAATACCCAGCTCCAAGAACTACCCTCCACTGTGAAAACTAGAGCGTGAAAGAAATCCCCTGAGCAACTGAGCAGGACCCAAGGAGTTGGAAGCAAACTTCAATGCCCATCACTCTCCTGCCACAGGGGCGGTCCACAGCACTGCTCTTGAGGGGACGCAGGCCACCAGGCCCCAGAGGAGGCACTCAGGGCAGGATCTGAGTCCTGCACCAGCATCTGTCTCCAGAGCCCTCCTGGACTCACAGCTGCCATCCAAGAAGATAAAGGGGTGGGTGTGCCTTGTGCTTTCCTTATGGGGACAGAGCCCTACCCCACAATGCCATGTCAGAAGGTACCCTGCTGCCTGGAGAACCTAACAGTTGACACACAGCTGAACTGAGGAGCCTGCCCTTGACTTCCAGACCCACCTTCCTGACCACAAAACAAAGCCCCCCGCCAACAAAACAGACAGAACCTTCTTTTCCCTGTTGGGGAAAAAAAACCACAAGCTATGCACATCTAACACGTAAGTCTTAGCTGATGTGGCAAGAGGCCCTTCTGAAAGCTGCAGCTAGTGTCCTTGGCCACAGCACATCTTAACTTTCCAGGCTCTGGAACATGTGGAGAGTTTAGTGAACAATTGCAATCAGAGTTCTACAAACTGCTTCTTTGAAAAACGATGTTTATTAAACAATTTTAATTGTCATAAAATGACTAAAATGGGTTTTAAAAATTAAGGCTCTTCTCTTTCTGTGGATTGCCAGACAATGTAAAAATAATATCAATCAACCCTGATGAACGCTTTGTTCCTAAGTTAAATTTCATAGATTCCTAAACATTTTATGATTTAAGATAAAAAGTTGGACTATAAATGATAATTAATGGCCATCTGTACTGAACATACACTTACCAGGTGTATAACAATCTAGTTGAGTAGTTGCGCAAAAATATCCCAGTTAAAGCATAAATTTTGACTTTAGCATTTTAATGTCATTATCTCGCCACACTGTCATGATTTCCCTATAACTGGAATAGTCTGATCCAGGACTGCTAATTTGGGGGCTCTATATACCAGAGGGATGACTGACTTGGCTGGCAATTAGTCTGATTATATATTTTTTAAATGCTCTAGGTGGATTATCAAATGATTCGGAATTACATGGCATGCAGTATCCAAAATTATGGCTCTGATGCATTTAGATTTACATTAAGAAGTGTCATTCACATTCATTGTACATCCCACCCTCCCACAAGAAAAAAATCACTACCTAGTCAAGTTCTAGATCTGGTGCAGCATTAAGGATTAAAACTTACCACTTTACCAGGCCTTGCCCATGTGCAAATAAATCCCTCCTGACAAGCAGTGACTATACAGTCTTCAAGAAATACCAATACAGTCAGTCTTTCATGAGCTATCTTTTTACAGACCAGTGGCTCTAACAAGGGAACATCTTCCATCCGAGGACACAGCGATGTTCCCAGAGTTTTAGCTGGGTCCGTTTTGGCTTTAGTAACTAGATTCAGTTTGTCACTGCTCTTGCTGGAAATGTGTCCCATACTATGATTTCGTTTATGGTCTTTCTCATGGTGTCTCTCCTTCCGGTCATGCAGAGACAGAGTTGCAAACTTGCTGACCCCAGAGGCAATGGCCCCGTCCATGACGCTGCTTTTGCTACCAGCATTGGAAACTGCTGAATGTGGAAGGCTATTGGACCGTGGCAATGGAGGGGGCACAGAGTTCCCAGGCGTAGTGACACTGTTCCCATTGCTTCCGGCAGGCGGACTTGTGGCATTCATGACATTTGTATGTGTCCTTGCTCTTGAGAGGGGTTGGTGAGGGAAAAGGATGTCTTCTGTCAGGTCCCATAAACACAGCTGTGTATCCTGACCCACTGAACCAAACCGATAGGTAACACTTACAGGACGGCCGTCTGTAGAGTTCCGTTTGGACAGCCTAGACTGTGTACTGTTCGCTCGGTCTCTGCCAAAATGAAGAAGGTCCTGGAAGTCCTCGTCACTGCCACTAAACTCCATAGGGTCACTTTCTTCTACGCTAGTAGTATAGGGATCAAATGCTACAACACTGACCCAGGATTTGTGCCCATGGCCTCTAGCTATTACTCGGCAGTCTAGAAAGGACCAGACTGTCACCAAGTCGTCCTCTCCACCTGTTACAATGTACTTGCCATCTGGGCTCCAGCACACACAAAGCAAGCCCCCAAAGTAGCTTTTCATCGTGCCGTGCAGCTCCACAGAGTCAAAGTTGAGCACACGCAGAAACCCGTCCTGGCTCACACACGCTAAGAACTTGCCATCTGGGGAGAAAGCAAACTCGTTGAGGGCCCCCTCGCCCACCGTCCACTTAAGGAGAGGGTTCCTTGTGGATTTGCTCTTGCAAGTGTGCACGGCAAAGCTCTCTCCCTGCTTCAGAAGCTGGTAGTGGGGGGGCTGTGGTGCCACAAGTGTGCTCCACATTATATAAGTACATGTTCCCACTTGAATGGGCTACTAGGAAAAGGCTTTCCGAACCAGGAACCCATCTGACACAGGTTACGCGTGACTTGTCTATTAGTCTCTGCGAAGACAAAGGAGAACAAGTTATCACAATGGAGAAGTTAAGGTCTACTTTTCCAGAAAAAAAAAAAAAAAAAAATCTGTCTGCTTCTTGGCAAGAAGGGAAGAGTCCATCCAGGCACTCACATTTATCCTGTGTCAGCCAGGCCAGTGAAGAGCTTGTGGCCCTGTAGCCTAATTTCTAAATGGTCTTATTAAATAAAAAACATGGAGCTAGAAATTTGGGTTAAAGCCTTAGAGAGAACAGGGAAAGCCACCAGCTAACCTCACCTCACCAACTCTGCAGCTTCCAAGGAGCGTGACTTCCTGTCTACCCAGGCTTATATGCCTTGCTTTTCTGCCCTCTCCTTGGCTCTTAGCCCAGCTACCTCACTTCCTCTTCCTATACAGCTCTGTCACTGTCTGTCTGTACAGACCTCCAGACCTCTATGGTTGGTACTGGGATTAAAGGTGTGTGTCTCCACGCTTGGCTCTGTTCCTAGTGTGGTCTTGAACACACAGAGTGTGCTGCCTGACTTCTTTGTTTACTTAAAATGGCTGGTCTTTTCCCCCTGATCTCCAGGCAAGCTTGATTTATTAACGCACAAATAAAGTATCACCACATGCCACATTCTAGAACTGTGATTGGTGTCAGGACACTGTCTTCCTGAGGGTGCCAGTCATTTGATGAGTATCTGCTGAGAGCCTGTCCTGTGCTCAGGTCCCAGGTCCTGGGCACACTGGGTGAGACAGCCCTTGGCCCCTTACAGTAGAAGCAATGGAATGTTTCGCCACACAGCTACAGCAGCTTCCTCTCTATGAGGACTCACGGGACAAGTTCCAGTCCTCACAGCTTTCTTTGCCTTGCAGGCCATGGGATGACCACATTACCCCTTTTTGTGGCTGCTCCAGGGCAGGGAGCCACCTGCAGCCTGTGATCTTGGGCAGGATACAGCCTGGACTCACTGTGTCTTCACTCACTCCATAGGGCTGGCCTGTGAGTATCTTAACCCACATCTCCCAGATTCTCTCAGAAGGTGGAGGTTAACTCGGAAGTCTGTGCTCCATCACTATCAACCCAGTCCATGCTTATCTCTGGTCCACTGACCTAGCTGCCTCTTTAACTGCATGTGTACAATCTCATCTGTATCTTTCTTTTTCTTTCCCCGAGACAGGGTTTCTCTGTGTAGCTTTGCGCCTTTCCTGGAACTCACTTGGTAGCCCAGGCTGGCCTCGAACTCACAGAGATCTGCCTGCCTCTGCCTCCCGAGTGCTGGGATTAAAGGCATGTGCCACCACTGCCGCCGCCACCACTGCCGCCACCACCACCCACCACCTGGCTATGATTTGACTTTTAAAGAAAGAATGGAAGCTGGGTGCAGCATACATGAGGATCTGTTTTCGAATACAGTACTAACTACAACAACAACAACAACAACAAGAGTAATAACAATAATAAAGAACAGGACAGAAAAGAAATGAGCCATGCAAGCTCACTGCATAAAAATAAGAACTCGGAAGGAATGAACCGCTAACAAATACTCTGACAGGGAAACACAGGAGGGAGCCCGAGTGCCTACAGTATGGAGGCCTGGAGTTTCAAGTTCTTGGGTTTGAGCCAAGAGCATGAACTATCTCTGCTTACTGGCATCTTAGACCAGTAAGTACCGCACATGGGAACACAGTAACTGTTTGTGTTGCCTGATTCTCATTTCCTGCTTGGTGACCTGCCTATCAAAGGCACCTGCCTTATGTTAATGTCAACTGTCTAAACACTGGCACTGCTCTTTAGGACTTCCATTAGACTATTTATATTTTCATAAATTACAAAGTTTCTTAGCAAGGGTCAGGTGATTTTCATAGCTAGATCATAGCCTTTGGGGGAAGAGGGTGTTAGGAGGGTGCAGAATTAAGAGGCCTCCAGCCTCTACAGGAGCTTGAAGGCTTGCTGCCAACTGCCCACTAGGTCAGGCTGCTCCAGCACTCCCTCTGAGCCCAGGGACATGACTCTGCCAAGTGGGCTTGCACAGGGAACTCGTGTTTAGAGCCAGACTGCTGTCCAGACCCTAGCCCAGTTCCCCCAGCACTGGTATACTCTATTATATGTGGAAAATTTAAAGCTTCTAGTAGTATGATCAGTATGGTATATTTTTACCTACAACCTTAAAAAAGTACAACAGAAAAATTCCACTGGAGCTCAAAGAGTGTAATCCTGGTAAGAAAGAAAGTGCTGTTATGTGACCAGATGCGCTGCAGAGCAATGTCACTCACTAAAATATGCACTCAAACCACCCTAAGCCAATTTGTGGATGCAGCCGACAGAGAAAACCTGCACCACCATGCATTGTAACTGCCCACAGGATGCAGACCTTACCATTGGCCCTAGGGACTGGGCACACCAGTGTAAGCAATGACAGACAAAACCAAAAGAGAGCCTGTCTCAGTCGGGGGCGTGGCACAGCAAGAGGGCAGGCCTCACTTCCGACCTGAGGATCTATTCTGGGTGCGAAACTGGCAAGAGGCTTTACGCCCACTCCCTAATGCTCCAAACACTTTCACAGTCCAAGCACTCATCATTCATGTGCATGACTACAGCAGAATGCAAGCCTCACTTGGACTCCTTTCCTGCACTAAGGATCTGCTGCCCCAGTCACTGGGATTAGCTTATCTACCCAGAATTTCTGGTTACACAACTGCCAAATACAGCACAAACAGATCAATTCACCTCTTTCCCTTTCACTGATGCAACCTGTGCATCCTCATGCTTCTCTGAAATTACAAAGCACTCAATCACATTGACAGACTGCTGCAAGCCCCTACTGTCCAGTACTGATGTAGGATGAATGACCTTGAGCCCAGGACAGTTTTCACAAGTATGAGCAGCACACATACAGATCCAAGGGATGGATATGAGCTTTGTAAGCTTTCTAGAGGTGCAGCCAAATTGCCTCCCACAGAGACTCATATCTCATGCTCCCACCAGAGCCTACTTTCCCCATTAGAAGGTATGGCCCATGAAGAGACAGACGTTCACAGGTCATCAAACTTGTCTGAAGTCACATCTACTCATTTACTCAATCAGCACTGAATGCATCCCATATGTCAGACATCTTATACAGCATCAATTAAAACTACCATCCCTTTCTACATGGCACATGTAGTGTGATGAAGTAAATGCTGTGTAGAAAAAAAATCTACCAAGAAGGGAAAACAAAGTGCTGGGAATGGGATGTCCTGGCAATTTCCATTTCTAAGAGGACAGCAAAGAAAAACATGTTAATCTGCAGGGGTCAGCTGGGCACCAAGCGTGCTGGGGAGACCCGGATGGCGGAGGGACAAATGCAGGGACTCCAGAGCGTGTGGCAGTGGCAGTGTGCTGCCGAGAACGGCTGCACAATGGGCAGCTGTCTTCTACACCACAGCCTGGAGACCAGCTGGCCATGCCCACTAGCAAAGCCTCTCTGCAACACAGTGCCAGCCTAGCTCACCCCACAGCAAGTGAGAATTACAACTCCGTGACCAGAGGTCACCTGACTTCCACTGTCCTAGGTTGTTACTAGTTTGAGTGTAACAGAAAAACACTGAAAGTGTCCTGTGCCTATCTTCCAAATAAAGAAACACCTGGGGCGTTTTAATAATATAAGAGTAAAAACTTACAGACAGAAGGTGGGCATCGTGGCTAGGCTAAATAGGGAACAAACACCATGCCAGCGAGGAGTATATGTCTCAAAAAAAAATTATTTATTTTTTTTACACAGACCAGCCTCTACACCAAGAAAGTTACATTTTTATTTTTAGAAAACATTTGATAAAAAAATAAACAAACAAGTAAAACCAAAATGATAAATTCATGTTAGAAGCCAGTGTAGGGGACAGGATCTCTTTGTTGGTTTTGAGTTCTCACTGGAGCAGACCCTCATCTAGATGAGCATTTTGAAGATACCCAGCAAAACCCTATTTCTCTAAGTCATACTGCATGGGGGTGGGGTGAGGCAGGAGGAAAAAGGGCTAAGGCTCTCACAGGCCTGGGAAAGGCTGAGCACCCGGAATAGAACTGTGAACTGGAACACAGGGCTGTGAGGTCCTAGGATAGGGTCACCTGATTTTCATCCTTTGAAACTTTGAGTGCATTTCCTTTGAAAGTACCACTGCAGACAGCAGGGCGTCAAAGGCTCTAGAACGAGAAGTGACAGAACAAGGCAGAAGCCCCTCCTAGTCAAGTGGGGACAAGGTCAGGAGGCCACAGGTCTTCGGCCTAGCCAGTGGTAATGTGCTGCATCTGGTAACAGTGAGTGTCGTGGTAGTAGTGTGGGTGGGGTGACGAGAGGTTAAAAGTACATAAACACCCCTGAGTTCAGCCAGGGAGACAGATGGAAAGGTCGATCCGTAGCTAGTGAAAATGAGTAGAAAATCAAGTCAGGCAGATGGAGAGCAGCAACACAAACCTGTGACATCCTGGGCTCCAATGAAGATGGTGTAGCAAGGTGGAGTGTAGAATTCTGGGAAAATCTACCCAGAGGGAACAGAGCAAGGCCATCTTGTCATTTTATCTATGGTGACCACAGAGCTCTCCATGACAGAGCCAGCTTCCAAAAGACTCAGAGCCTGTTCCTAAAACCACTTTTGTGAACATAACAAAATCCAGCTCATGGCCAAAGCACAGCACAGCACTGACACTCGGGTCCCAGGTCAAGGCTGGGTGCAGAGCTGCAGACTCCAAGTCTGCATGGTTCCCTGAACACTCAGCCAGATGCACCCCTCTTCCAATTCAGAAGTCGCATCACCATGCCTACTCCAGACAGTAACTCAAGGAAAAAAGCCCACTAAGTAAGGAAAAGGCATTGTGCCCACTGCATTAGTAGAGGAGTCTCTGGGTCCAACCATACTAGTTAGAAGGGAACAAGAAAGAAATCTGCAGCTACATCCAAGAGTCAATGACAAATTAATTTGAATTGAAACTTTCTGAAGCACTTCCTTTTTATTTTTCTTACTTCTAGCAACATGACAAGCAGAAAAAAAATGGGGGGTGGGTATGCATTTTACAATACAGATTTTGGTTTGTAATAAAAACACTAGAGGGCTGGAGAGATGGCTCAGAGGTTAAGAGCACTGGGTATTCTTCCAGAGGTCCTGAGTTCAGTTCCCAGCACCCACATGGTGGCTCCCACCATCTGTGATGAGATCTGGCGCCCTCTTCTGGTCTGAAGACAACATGCAGACAGAACACTGTATACACAATAAATAAATCTTTAAAAAAATTGCCATCAGAATGCCATTCTTCAAAAAAAAAAAAAAAAAACTAGAACAATTTTAAAAACATAACAGTTGTTAGAAAACCCCAATATAAGAACACTAAAAAAAAAAAAAAAAAAAAAAAAAAAAAAAAGCAACATAAAGTTAACTGGAGAAGGCTGAAGCTTTCCCATTGAAATATAGAAAAGGTATTTCAACGCTACCAAGAAAGGATAAGATGTCATTTTTACCAATGTTCAAACTTTAAGAGGTAGGTAACTGTTGCTCATTTCCTAGAGCAACAAAATCAAAACTGACAGAATGCACATCCCAGGTCCTCTGCAAGAAAAGAGCACACTCTACCATCAGTCCACCCCAAACTTTATTTCTTTAAAGATTCGTTTTTAGACAGGCAGTGGTGGCACGTGCTTTTAATCCCAGCACTCGGAAGGCAGAGGCAGGTGGATCTCTGTGAGTTCGAGGCCAGCCTGGGCTACAGAGTGAGATCCAGGACAGGCACCAAAACTACACAGAGAAACCCTGTCTCAGGGGAAAAAAAAGATTTATTTTTCTTAAGGGTATTAAGTGTATGTGTGTATCTGTCTGAGGGTACCCATGGAAGCCAAATTTGGGCATTCTAGAAGAGCAACAAGTGCTCTTAACCACTAAGCCATCTCTCCAGGCCCAACACTTAAAAAAAAAAAAAAAAAAAAAAAAGTTTGGTTGGGATTTAGCTCAGTGGTAGAACGCTTGCCTAGCAAGCGCAAGGCCCTGGGTTCGGTCCTCGGCTCAAAAAACAAAAAAACAACAAAAAAAGTTTGTGTGTGTGTGTGTGTGTGTGTGTGTGTGCGTGCGCGCGTGCGTGCTCATAAATGGCAAGTCAAAGGACAACTTGTGGGAAGTGGTTCTCTCCTACCATGTGGGTCTCAGGCTTGGTGGCAAGGGCCTTTACCAGCTCCACCATCCCCGAAACCTAGTGGTTTCAGTCTTCAATTCATAGTAGCTGTAATTACCCACACAATCTCTCCCAAGACTGGGCTCATTGACACCTGTCTTGTGAAGGGGAAGGGCTCATGGAGCCCCATCCAGCTCTGTAATTCTCTAGGCATTAAGCAGTTAGCAGGGGAAAGAAAGACATTTTCCTTAGTAGTGTACCCACTGGCAAGATGCCCATGCTCTCTCTCACAAGCCATCCCAATGAAGCTCACTGTGTCGTCACACAACAGACATGAAATCAGAACTAACTGGGGGGTGGAAAGGGATGAGCCTGAGTACAGAGGACAACAGAGAAGGAAAGGGGTAAAAATGATCCAAACACATGCATACATAAGAAAATCTCACGATGACGGGGCTGGAGTGAGGGTAAGCAGTTAGGAGTGCTTCTTTCCCATGGCCTCTCCCAGCACCCACACCCAGAGGCTCATGACTAACTATAACTTCGGCTCTAGGGGAATTTGACACTTGCTTTGACATCCAAGAGCACATGTATACATATGCACATACACGCACAAAGACACATAAAAATAAATCTTTAAAAAATAAAATGCCATAAAACCCATTATTATGTATTATTAATATATGGAGAAAAAAACAACCCACTTCCAAGCTGGGCAGTGGTGGCATACACCTTTAATCCCATCACTAGAAAAACAGAGGCAGGCAGATATCTTAGTTCAAGGTCTGTAGGGCAGACTGGTCTATAGAGTGAGTTCCAGGACAACCAGAGCTACTCAAAAAAAACAAAACAAAACAAAACAAAACTCACTTTCAAAATTCCTTTAAGTTACCATTCTGTGAATACAAAAAGGTTTTGATGACTCTAATATAGCAAGTGTCCCTTGTCCCTTTCTAATACTCTCTCCCCAAATACACAAACCAGTAGTTACAGAAACACACTCGTTGGTGCTCCAGCAATGTCCACATGGCTCTCTCATTTCAAAGGTAGACTCCACCATCTTGATGAACTGTGTGGCAAAATGCATACAGGATGTAACAGAAACCTCAAATCCACTTTGAGAGACTAGGAAAGGCAGAGACAGGCAGGAGCTGAGGACTTCACTTCCCAGAAGACTCTAGAAGAACTAGGCATTTCTCCTTCTCTCTGGTCAAGAGCAGACAGCACTACAAGAGTCTATAGTATCTGAGGACAGGCCATGACCAGGGCTGCCCTCGGCTCACACACCAGAGTGCCAGGGCAAACTCAATGTCAGCAGGCATCTCTAGTGAAAGGTATGAGTCCTTCAATTCCTGCCTGAGGGAGGGAGGGAAGGGTAAAGAAAGACATAGACTATGATAGCAGTAGGCACTAGGATTTATAAGTGATGTTTCTTTGCTTTTTTGTTCTCTACTTTCCAATTTTTCTATAAACAAGCACTTAAAATTCTGTTTTAATTTGGAAGCAAAAAAAAAAAAAACCACCTTTGAAAATATACTTGCTTCCAGATATAAAAATTTCATCTATCTTTATCTACAACGCATATGAAGAAGTTACAATTCCATTTTCTTCATACATCTGAAAGTTTCATGTACCACCAGTACCAGATATCAGAAACAGGGGCATGCAAGTATGTACACATTAATGGAGCAGGTGGGTGAGCACAGGGAGCTAGTGAGGAAGAAGAGACAACATGGCTTTGACAGGCAAAGTGAGTCTCTGCCCTGCAAAATTAAAAAAAAAAAAAAAAAAAAAAAAAAAAGTTTATCCTTTAAAACTGTCTAGCCTCCCAAGAAAGCCTTTCCTTCCAACACCACCCACACCAGTGAGAAGCCTTGACCTCTCACTGCTCTGAAGACAGCTCAACACTGGACTAGCACCTATGAGCTACCTTCACTATTTGCCTCTGAATTCACTGTCCCCTCCCCACAAGCAACCATGCAAACACTGTCTTCCCATTTGCCAGCTAGACTAGAACCCTAGTCTGTTCAAAGGCAAGGGTCTGTGTTCTTGGGTGCTACTGGATTGTGTTATCTGGGGGCATTAACTGGCTGTTTGATGTTCGGCAGAATGGGATGACACAGTCCCAGGCACTCTTTTCTTTGTTCCTAGCATACTCTCCCCATAGACCCTTGTCTACGATCTCAGGGCTACGATTACATGCTGGCAACTCTCAAGTTTTTATCCCTCCTTAACATTCTTATTTCATTCGTCCATTCATTTATGAAGTGTGTGTGTGTGTGTGTGTGTGCGCGTGTGTGCATGCCATGGCACGCATGTGGAAGTGAAAATGTAAGCGGTTTCTCTCCTTCTACTATGTGGAAGGGACGGAACTCAAGTCATCCAGTGTGGCAACTGCCCTCTACTTTCTGAGTCACCTTACCTGTCTGTCTCCTTGCTTAATAAACAAACAACATACCCTTCAGATGCATGTTTGCAAGCATCTACAGATCTCTTAAATGAACCAAAGACAAACTGCCAACCTCTATCTTTCCCTCTATTACTGAGCCCTGCCCCATTTCCAGTCTCACTAAATGTAGTGACAGCTAGTACCTTCAGGCTTGTTAATATCTCCTTCCATAGTGAGTTCCATCAATACCTACCTGGGGGCTGCAGAGTAAGCTCAGCAGTTAAGTGCCCCTACTGCTCATGTAGAGGACCTGAAATCAGTCCCCAGAACCCATGTCAGGTAGTTCACAAATGCCTCTAACTCATCTCCAGGGAACTTGATGCCCTCTTCTGGACTCATCAGGCACTGCACTCATGTGCACAGAGAAAAAGACCTACAAAAAAGCCAAACCAACCAACCAACCAAAAAACCACGACAATCTGTTCTCTCCACAGGATCCTACAACCCAGGCTTCCTAAACAACTGGGCCGCCCTCCATCCTCATCCCTCACCTCACATTGCCCTACCCAGAAGCTGTCCTCTGGGATCTCTCTGTCTGTCTGTCTGTCTGTCTGTCTCTCTCTCTCTCTCTCTCTCTCTCTCTCTCAAGACAGGGTTCCTCTGTGCAGCCCTGGCTGTCCTGGAACTCCATGTGTAGACCAGGCTGGCCTTGACCTCAGAGAATCTGCCTGCCTCTGCCTCCTGTCAAGTCCTTACTCTGGTGCCCTCCTCACCTTGAAGCACACCACTTCCTCTGACAGAACTTCTCATCTGCCAGTTTAACAGCCTGCACTTTCTTCCTACACCACAGTGGGTCACCATCTGTGGCCAGGATATACGGGTTATACCTCTCTCCTCTAAGAGGGGTGACATGAAGCAGGTTTTATCTGCTGCAGACACAGTCCTGCAGGTGGTCAAAAGTCTAGTGCAACCTCCAACTTCCACCTGGACACTTACTAGAGTATTCTCACTGCTCTTGGCTACTGTCATGCTCTCTTCCTTCACTCCAATACACCTTCCAAAGTGACAAGGGTTCTAAAAACACATCTGATCCTTGATTAAAAGCCCAAACCTCCCCAAGAGTCTCTGTGTTCAGTCCGGGTTTCTCCACACCACATGATAATCTGGTTTAACCCCGCTGTCTGGTGAGGACTGCTGCTACTACCAGAAGCTTCACCCGGTGGCTCAATTATGCTGTCACTTGACGCCAACCATTGTCTTTCTAACCTCCCTGTTCTGCTTTGTTCGTTTTTAAACAAGGTTTTGTTCTGCAGCCCAGGCTGGCTCCCCCAGTGCTGGGATTCCAGGCATGCGGCACCATGCTTAACTCCCTTTCTTCAGTCTGAGATGCATCCTTACCTTCATCCTGCCCTTACAAGTGCTCCAAATCCAGATCAGTGCTAGACTCTGGAAGTACTTCTCAGACCCCTTCTGGATTTAATTTCTATCTTCCTCTTTCAGAAAGAAAAAAAATCCCTCTTTTTCTTTCACAGGATCTCTGTGAAGCCCAGACTGGTTTCAAACTGCCTCAGCCTCCCAGTGAGCTACCCCATGCTTCCAGCCAAATCTGACTTTTAAGAAAAATTAAAATGCCAGTGGGGGGGATGGGTGGGGAAGGGGCAGATATATGCCTCAGTGGTTAAGAGCTTGCAAAGGATCAGTTCAATTCCCAGCACCTACATCATAGCTAGTAACTTCAGTTCCAGGGGATCTGACATCCTCTTATAACTTCCTTGGCACCAAGCATGAATGTAGTGTATACACATAAATGCAGGCAAAGTATCTATATACATAAAATAAAAAATTATTCTAAAACATTTTTTATTTGACATATTAGAGAATACACGTTGGGTGTGGTAGTGCACACCTTTGATCCTAGCACTTGGGAAGCAGAGGCATATGGATCTTTATGAGTTCAAGGCTAGCCTGGTCTACATAGTGCGCTCTAGGCCAGTTTGATTTACATGAAATTCTGTCTCAAAACAACAACCAAAAAAAAACACAAGTAATATGTACCCCATCTACACGTCACTGATGTGACCGTGACAACACATGCTTGGACTCTATCTATCTATCCTTACCGACTGAGCTCCTGAGAAGGCAGGGTCAGACAGGCAACCACATCTGCTGGGGCTTAGAGCTGACAACCAGGAAGAGTTTCTGGAATTAATTTCTGGTTACAGCACTATCATGATAACTCTATGAACTTGCTACCTAATGTGGACAAGGCACTTAGCAGCATTTCTTTGCAGATTTCTTCATACATAAAGTGAAAACCAACCTTCTACCCTCCTAAGTACAAGTACCAGGAACCTCTAAATCTCACACCAATGCTGAGTGAATACGAAGATATCTTTCTACATCATTTCTGTCACTCTGAGAAGTGCAGCTTTTGTGCCTGGGAGAAATGGATTCACACCACCAAAGACTTGTGAAGGGTACTCAGTTTCAATCTTGAGTTCCAAATGCCAACCTGGCATTAAAGCAGACAGTCCTAGCATTCTGAACAGCCACTTCCAACTGCAGTCAAAGAGTAGGCAGGAACTTGTCTTTACATCAAGAAGAGGCAAGATCTGCTTTCTATCCTGCAGCTCCATCACCAGGGCAGAAGGAGTCTGGCCATCAGAGCTATGTGGGCTCGAACTCCCCCACCTTCCCCAGCACAACAAGACCTTTTTTGTTCTCTAAGTGGCATTCTGTGCCATCCTCAGTCAGAACTGCCTCTGGGTCTTGTTTACCAACAGCTTGGCACAGGGTTTAATCCATTCCCAGTCCATCACACGCTCTTCTACCCAAACACAAGCGAAGCCCCATAATGACTCCAACTCCAATTCTGTTAACAGTGAAGAGTAACACTGTGCCTCCTACCTTGTTATCTATTCCAGTCCCATCAAGACAGACAGACAAATAGATAGATAGGAGATAGGAGATAGATACATAGATACATAGGTAGTAGATAGACACATAGATAGCAGATAGATAGATAGATAGATAGATAGATAGACAGACAGACAGACAGACAAGGTAGGTAGGTACACAGGTAGGTAGATAGATGATATAGATGGATGGGCAGACAGATGGACGGGCAGACGGACGGACTGATGAACAGACAGACAGACAAGGTAGGCAGGTAGGTAAAATCACCCAGCTACTAACAAATCACTTCCTCTGATGGCATTAGTAAAATGTCTAGGTAGATAGATTCTTTTCTGATTAAGATTTTTAAAGAAAAATGGGGTCAAATAGTTTTTTCTCCAGCTGTCAATTCAGACGGCAAGTTTTTTCCTAGCAAACCCAAAAGGACCCAGGATGGTACTGGATATGGAGACAGCATATGCCATAAGGACTACAAAGAATCAGAACTGTGGCTGCTCTGTGTCAAGTTTGGGGCTATTCTTCCCCCTTCCCAAAATGTACTTCTTTTTTTTTTCTTGGGGGGGGGGGTGGTTTGGTTTTTCGAGACGGGGTTTCTCTGTAGCTTTGGAGCCTGTCCTGGACTAGCTCTGTAGACCAGGCTGGCCTCGAACTCACAGAGATCCACCTGCCTCTGCCTCCCGAGTGCTGGGATTACAGGTGTGCACCACCACCGCCCAGCCCCAAAATGTACTTCTTACATTAGAACTGAGAGAATGTTCCTGCTCCATGCACATGATATTAAAATCAAGCTACAGTACAAACCACAAGTCCTTCTGACACAAAGCCCATGTATTATAACCCTTCTTCAAAGGCTGAGTACCAAGGTGGAGATTGGAAGCCAGAGTGTCCACCTCAAGTCTACTTCATCTCTGCCGTTCTCTAGGAAAGTCACACTGATGCAGGAGAGAAAGAGTACCAAATATGGGGTAATACTTGGAGGTGATAAGCCACTGTAATGGCTTGAATAAACACAATCTATTTGGCAACTTCTGTCTGCTATGTAAAAATCCTGACATGTTTCTAAATAGGTAGGTCAGACAGCTCAAGTTCCTACCTAAACGGAACTGAAGATACATCAGAAACCCCAGTGTACACAAGACTGGCAAAACCTGTGTCTTGTGATTAAGTTTTAGGTTCCAGGAATCCTAACCATTCGAAAGGTAACTGCATAAGAAATATTTTCAAGAGCATGAGAACTGCCCCTTAGACAAATGCTTGTCAAATGCACACGCAAAAGTTTAAGATGAAATTTAAGCAGCGTTAGGGCATGTCACCAAGTCATTCCATCCATATGCAATTGTCCTGTGATGTGAAGAATGTTTGGAATTCTGTATTTTCTTGCTTAAAATATACACATCAAGAGCTAGGTGTGGTGGTACATACCTTTAATCCCAGCACTTGGGAGGCAGAGGCAGAAGAATCTCTGAATTCCAGGTCAGCCTGGTCTACAGAATAAGTTCCAGGCCAGTAAGGGCTATACAGTAAGACCCTGCCTCAAAACAAACAAACAAAAATCACATCTCAAGTTATCAATATGCTTGTCTCCATTATAGAAGTGATGTGTGTGCGCATACATGCATGTCAACATGAGGCACACACCTGTGGAGATCAGAGGCCAACATGCTGAAGCTTTCTCTATTGTTCTGTATCTTTTTTCTTGAGACAGGGTCTCTTGGAGCTCACTGACTGTCATCTAGACTAGCTGAGTGGTGAATCCCTACAACCCTTCAGTCTCCACTTCCTAGAGCCGGGATTAAAGACACACTGGCCATGCCTGGCTTTTACATGGGTGCTGGAAATCCAAAGTAACACTTTACTCTCTGAGCCAGCTCCCCAGCCCCCAAGCAGAAGGGTTAAAGGTATCTGTGTAGAGAGCTGGTCATTCTCTGCACAAATGCACAAAACAATGACCTTGAGGAAAAAACAAGTTCAGGACACTAGTCTACAACATTTAAACTTGCATAATATGAGATAAAGACAGGGGAACAGATGAAAAATGACTTAGCTCAACATGTAAAATAAGGCCCGATACCCTTGAGTAAGAACAGAGAAACTCTTACAGGGGTTCAACAGCTCAGGCGGGGTGCTACTTACTTCCTCATTGAACAGCTTGCTAGTTTCTTTTTTGATGGGGTCTATGAGCTGGACTTGGCCTGCGGAAAAGCCCACTAGGAGAGAGACGCTCTCTGCTGTGGCTGTCAGGTGGTTGAAGTCATGACAGGTAGGCTGTGTTCCTTTGTATATCCTTTTATCTATTGGTTTACTCAAGTCCGCAGCCTGGAGGAAGAAGACAATACCAACGGTAAGCAGCACATTGAGATGAGAAAGCTAAACTATTTCATACTCCATCATGAACTTCAATCTTAAAACAAAGTTATTTAAAATACTGCTTCAATTGTGACAAAATAAATTCACCTCATTTCATAAAAGCAATTTCACATATGTAGTCAACTAGATATTGTTAGACTATCTACAAAAATATTCATTTGTAACTTTTGTTTTCCACAATTTTTCCTCCTTCAAAAGTGTGTGACAAGGACTCCCAAACTTCAGAAGGAAAACCTCTTTGATTCTAAATTCCTTATTTCCAAATGCATCCCAAGAATTCTAACAGAGTAAATCTATCCACACAACTCAGGTGTGTCTAGAGTGCCTGAAGGCCGACTGCTCAGTTACTCCAAGTGTGGTCCAGACCGGCAGGCAGCAGCTCATACTGGGAACTCAGAATGCAATTCTCAAGCACCACTCCTGACCCTGTGCACTAGAGATGGTGAGAGTGGGGCTGGAGTGATGGCTCAGAGGTTAAGAGCACTGGCTGCTCTTCCAGAGGTCCTGAGTTCAATTCCCAGCATCCACATGGTGGCTCACAACTACTTGGGTTTTTTGTTGTTGTTGTTGTTGTTGTTGTTGTTTTTGGTTTTTCAAGACAGGGTTTCTCTGTGTAGCTTTGCACCTTCCCTGGATCTCGCTTGGTAGACCAGGCTGGCCTTGAACTCATAAAGATCCGCCTGCCCCTGCCTCTCGAGTGCTGGGATTAAAGGCGTGCACCACCACCGCCCGGCTCACAACTACTTGTAATGAGATCTGGTATCCTCTTCTGGCCTGCAGGGACACATGCAGGCAGAATACTGTATACATAATGAACGAACAAATAAATAAATCTTTTAAAAAAAGAAATGGTGAGAGTGGCCTACAAGTTGTAGTTTTTAAGCCTCCCTGGTGACGGATTCCCCAAGACCTGGGAACCACTCTGGAGGCTTCTCTCCCTGCTGCCGTCACCTCTGCTGCTTACGGGAGCTCTGCAACATCCTAAGTCGAGAGCAGTCACCAGCCTGCCTGACTAATGTCACAGCTGGACTTGGAAGCTAGTTCTGTTGACCACAAGCAGATGGGGAGAAAATCCATTCAATGTACTCTAAGGTCAAAAGCAAACAGTGACCTTTCAGTGTGTCCCCAACTCCCATTAATTTTTTTTAAAAAAACATTTATTGTGTGTGCGCACACAAAGGTGCCATGTGGAGCATGTGGAGGCCAGCAGACAAGCTGTAGTAGAAGATCTACTTCCACCATGTGGGTCACAGGGACTGGACTCAGAGCTTCCCTTCTTTCCAAGATGCTATTTTCTTCAAAGAGAAATGTCCCATGTAAGTGCACTATGCTCGGTTGTTTCCACTCAACGAAAGCAAGCCATACCCTCCTATGTTTGAAAATCACAGGTGGAGTATCAGTGAGACGGCTCAGAGGGGCGGTGCTTGTCGCCACGTCTAATGATCACACATACACACTCCTACACAGACACATTTACACATTTCAAGTAAATCAAAAGGAAAAGATAAAACCACAGGTGGAGACAATACCACTCTCAGGCATATCACTCTGTCTGTTCTTCACAACATTGTCTTCACCTCAGGCTCTACTGAAAACCCACAGACTGACTCCAGTTCCCCACTTTCCGCCAAAGGGGCCTGTGACACTGTATGACTTATACTGTCTCATTCCCAAATAACAAATACTGAGTAGAAAAGAGGACTTCAAAATTGTGAGTGACTTTGAACAAGCTCGACACAGAAGATTTCAGAATGAGTACCCGAGAGGGGCATGTGTTCTTGGAGCCCAGCAAAAAGGAGGCAGGCTACACTCCCAGCTTTGCCTCTATTAAAACACAGATGAGATGCTCACCTTTAATCCTAGCACTTGAGAGGCAAAGGCAGACAAGATCTCTAAACTCAGGGCCAGCCTGGTCTACAGAAAGCTCCAAGGCAGCCAGGGCTCAAAAAAACAAACAAATCAAAAAACCAAACCCACAAATGAGACATTCTACCAACGGTGGGATTGTCTGGAGGACAAAACAAGGGGTGTGCATAGGAAACAGCATTGAAATGGATGATGAGCATCAGTTTGAAACGAACAGGGTGCTAGCCTTGCTGCAAGGAGAATGGAGGCGGGGGTATCTGCTGTGCAGAGAGACAGTACTCAGGACAGCTGGGTAGAGGGATGATCAGCACTGGAAAGCACCTAGAAGGACCCAAGACAGGCTTGAGGGAAGGCTCCTGCTGGCCCCTAAAGGCTGGGCAAGAAGATCCCAGGCTGAGGGAAGGAGAGTAAGCCATCTCAGAACAATGAAGTGACCAGCAGAAGGAAAAGTGGCAGAAATAAGATACAACTGGCAACTAGAGAATATAACTCCATTTTGAAGTGAGACTCACTCAATTATTTTTAGAACTATTTTATGTGTGTAAACGTCTGCCTCATGTATGTCAGTCACCACAGGCATGACTGAAGAGGGCAGAAGAGGGCATCACAGTGGTTGTGTGCCCCCATATGGGCGCTAGAAATTAAACCCAGGTTCTCTCAAAGAGCAGCCAATGCTTTTAACCTCTGACTCATTTCTCCAGTCCTTGCCAATTTCTTTTCCTAGTAATTCTCTCTCTTTTTTTAAAAAAAAAAAAAATAACAATTGGGTAGGTAGTGATGGTGCATAGATTTAATCCCAGCACTTGGGAGGCAGAGGGAGGTGGATCTTTGTGAATTTGAGCCCAGCCTGGTCTACAAAGTGAGTTCCAGGACAACTAGAGCTGTTTGTTACACAGAGAAACCCTGTCTCGAAAAGAAAAAGAAGAAAAAAAAAGTCAGGCGGTGGTGGCACACACCTTTAATCCTAACACTTAGGAGACAGAGGCAGGCAGATCTGAGTTTGAGGCCAACCTGATCTACAAACTGAGTTCCAGGACAGCCAAAGCTAGACAGAGAAACCTTGCCTTGAAAAACAAACAAACAAACAAACAACAATTGGGCCAAGTGCAATGGCAGGCAGATCTATGAGTTTTAGGACAGCCTGGTCTACAGAGTGAGTTCCAGACCAGCCAGGGTCACATTGTGAGATTTGGTGTCTCAAAACCAACCTATCCTGACCCCCCCCACCCCCACACACTCACAAAAACAAACAAACAAACAAACAAGCAAGCAAGATAGATAGATGAGAAAGTTTTGAAGTTGGTCTTCCACTTCCACCACCACTCCTGGGACACACAAAAGCACAGCTGGACCCTACAACACTTCCTCTCCACCTCAGGCCATTCTTCTGTCCATGCTCCTCATTCCCTAATGGCACACCAGGCAACATGCTGCCTATACCAAACAGAATTACTGGGAAGCCTCAAGTGGCCCACAGGAACTTGCTCCCCACTCCCTGAGCACCCATCCCACACACCACAGTTCTTTTTCTGAAACTACTCAGAGACTACTATTGGTACTTGAGGTCCCTGGAGTCTAGCCCACCACACAGTCTGCCAGTTCACACAGCACAGCTGTCCCCACGTCTTCTCTCAACCATCAACCACCTAGCTCGGCATACTTCTGTCCCACATGCCCCCTGCTCGGTGTGTGACACTCACTCCTTGGAGCTCACACCCCTTCTAACAGCAGCAGTCACTCCCTGGGCCAGCCTCTGTCCTTCTTCCAGGGTCATGACTCCTAGCAGATGGCTTCCCAGCTCCTGCCTTCTTCAGGAGGGAGAAAGTCTAGAACTTGGAACTTGGCAGGCTTACACTCAGAGTCACCTTCCCTCTTGACAGCTAGCCTTTTCCTGTCCCTGAGCCTCGGGGACCAAGCCCCCTCCCCACAGACAGTAACCACCACCATCCTAGTCACATAGCTCAGGTCCAAAGCTTGCTAGCCCTCATCTCCATTTATCAAGGCATGAAGACCTCCCCCTCGCCACACTCCCGCCTGTCTCACAAAGCCATAGCTGTCCACTGAGCACCACAGCAGGAACTTGACGCCCCTGTGTCCTTCTCTACCTTCAGCTATTCTCCACACCACCATGCTAAGCCTCAGTTGACAGGGCCTCTCTTTGCAGCTTTCATGTTCCACGCCCTTGGTTGGGGTAGTCTCCTTGGCTACCTTCAGGAACCCTGCCAGTTACTTTTAACGCCCGCCTGCTCTCCTGGCTCCTACTCTGTGCCCCTCCTCAGTTCATCTAAGTTCCTAAGCACATAAATAACCCCACCACAAGGACTAAATGCTTCATTCCTTGCATGGCTTCAGAATTTTAAGATTTTATTTATTTTTATTTTTATTTTATGTGTATGGGTGTTTTGCCTATATCCACATCTGTGCCTGCAGCGCCCATAAGAGCCATCAGATGCCCTGGGACTGGAGGTACAGTCATTGTGAACCCCATGGAATCAAACCTGAGTCCTCTGGAAAGGCAACAAATGCTCTTAACCACTGAACCTTCTCTCCAGCCCTCAGGATTATGTTTATATGTTAACTGTTATGACAAAACTACAGTAACAGCTCCCTAAGGAGTGGAACTTCTATATTAAAGGTACATACATATACTGCACTGCTCTACAAACTCAGCTTTCAACTTCCTAGTGGCTGCTACATGCTTTGCATCCTAATTATTACCAATCGTCTGAGCTCTTTTACACATGAATTTGTAACCGAACCAGTTTCTTTCTTTCTCTCTTTCCTTCCTTCCTTCCTTCCTTCCTTTCTCTTTTTTGAGACGGAGTTTCTCTGTGTAACCCTGGCTGTCCTAGAACTCGCTCTGTAGACCAGGCTGGCCCCAAACTCACGGAGAGCGGCCTACCTCTGCCTCCTGAGTGCTGGGATTAAAGGTGTGCGCCACTCCCCACCCCTCAGCTCAGAACCAATTTCTTAAAATGCCTTGCCAGTTTTAAGAATCATTTCATTTCATGGCCCCCAGGCAGTGGGACCAGGACCTGTCCTTAGTGCATGAGCTGGCTTTTTGGATCCTGGGGCCTATGTTGGGACATTTTGCTCAGCCTGGGTGAAGGGAGGAGGGGACCTGACCTGCCTCGACTGAATCTACCAGGCTGAGCTGAATCCCCAAGAGAGTCCTTGCCCTGGAGGAGGTGGAAATGGGGGTGGGGGGGACAGGGGAATCCATGGCTGATATGTAAAATTAAATTAATTATAAATTTAAAAAAAAAAGAGCCATTCATATTGGTTTCCATCCTCAATAGGGCATCCATAATATCACAAACACTCAGTATTTACTGAAGGAACTATAGTTACTCTTGCTTGTTTTCAATGTTAAAAGTGCATACGAGTTCTGCATATGATGAATTACTGATCACAAAATAATGTGTCAGTGTCTCATCATACTCATTAGCTCAACTCAGTAAAAACTTAAGTAATTCTTTAAAAATACATACTTGACAGGCATCATGGTGCATGCCAGAGCAAAGATCCTAGCTAGCACTTGGGGAACAGAGCAAGCCAACCAGAAATTCAAGGTTACTTCAGTTATAAAGTGAGCTGGAGGTCAGCCTGGTAAAAATGAGATCCTGTCACAAAATAACAACAGAATGCAAAGCTCGAGACTAACTTATGCCATATGAGGCCTGGCCTGCCTCAAACAACAGGAAACCCAAATCCAAACCAACATCCCTCAATCCAGGCTAAGGCAGGAGATTCACAAATTCCAGGCCAGCCTGAGCTACAATGTAACACCCCCTTTCAAAAAGAAACAAATGCAAAATTAAGCCCACAATTCTGGGCATCTCAGCACTTGAGAGGCTATGCCAATCATTCAAGACCAGTCAGGGCTCAACAGTGAGACCCAATCCCAGTTCTTTAACAAATCAAGAGATGGCTCAGTGGTAAAGAGCACTGCTGCTCTTCCAGAGGACCCAGGTTCAAGTACCAGCACCCACATAGCAGCTCACAACTAACTCCAGATTAGGGGGATCTGACACCCTCTTTTGGCCTCCTCAGGTACCGGGCATACACATGGTGTACATATTCATGCAAATAAAACACTCTTTTTTGGCGTATACCACTATGCCTAGCTAACTAAGTAAAACACTCTTGCACATAAATAAATCTTTTCAAAATGAAATAAAATAATTCCGCTAGGGAATCAGAGCTGATTGCCAAAGTTCTAGTCAGTAAGAATTCTTAAACATCTCCCTTCTTTCTTCCTTGTCCACAGAGTCTCTGGAGATTCTTTTCCAAGATGAATTTTGCTAAAATATGGTAAGGAACTGTCCCTCTCAGCATACCCTGCTCTCACAGCCTGCCTGGCTCCCTGTGGAATGCTGCTGAGCCAACAGAAGTGTTGAGCATGGGCTAGAACCTGTGAGGGGTAGCCTGGCTCCCCTGGCTCAGTGGGTAGCCCTCAGCTTGAGCACAACCATGCCACATCACGTGGCCCTGTGCTGAGGGCTCTCTTTGTGGGAACTGCTACATGATCCTCTAGGGTGTCCAGAGCATTTGATATGGTATGAAAAACATCTAACTTCTTTTGAAAAATGTGTTAAATGACAGATCCTAGCCATGTCAGGGGGAACAGGGGAAGTGATAAAGGTGAATTTAATCACCTTCCTCATCCACATCTGAGAATCATCTCAGGGCAAACCAGACTTTTTGCAAGAAAAGAATAAACTTTCCGTTTACTGGCAGGTTGAACAATTAAAGTGCCCAAAGCAGACTGCTCTCTGTAGTCTTTGTCTGCAACCCTTTCTCACATCTAACCCTTCTCAAGCACTCCCTGCCCAGATGACAGTTTCAAGGCCACCTTATCCTGCCCTCTGGCCCATCAGAGCTGGCCTCCTTGGCTCTGTGCCAATCTCTTCCCACCCACTTCTACCCTGCCCAATCATCGCACACAATATGCTAGATTCAGTCACTCTCATACAAAACCTCCAGGACTATCTGCAAGCGAGGACAGCTCTGCCATCCCAGCTCCCAGTGGGCTTTAGCGCCCCCTCCTCCTTACCCCGAAGGCACTGCTGTGCCTCTGTGCCTGCCAGCCTGGCCGTCTAGTCCAGCTCTTACCTAGAAAACCTGCACTGCTGCACCTGCACACAGGCAACCCTGCATCTCCTGGCACAACGCTGCTTCCTCCCATCACTGACCTTGGTTGTCTTCCCCTGAGCTTCAGAGGGTCCCTCACCACGGGCCACATCATTACTGGTAAATGGTTTAATAGTACTCCATACACTGTGAAAGCCAGACTTCTTTTGAAAAGTCAGGGAAATGGTCACTAGCAGCCTGAGCAGACTGCTAAGGAGCAGCAGCAGCAGTCCAGGGCACCAAAGGTCCCCGGCATGCCATTTTGAGCATGGGAAGAGCTGCTGTTTCCCATTACCATTCATCTTATACTTGTATTGTAATGTGTGTATGCTGAGTCAGAAGACAACTCTGCAGTCGGTTCTCTGCCCACCTCTCTGCAGTTCCCTGAGGACTCCACAGAGCAGCAGCACTCTTACCCAGAGACATCTCACTGACCCTCCACTGCCATTCTCCCTCATCAACTCCAGATAATAAGAATAAAAATTCTCTTTCCAAAGTCGCAAACAATATATACTTCAGGGGAAAAGATGGACTACAGGGGTATTATCTTAAAACTTGAGATCCAAAATAAACCACATTATAAAGATTATTCCACAATTTTAATTTAGTTAGACTTGAAGCTTGAAGTCTAAAGTCTGGGGCTGGCCCACTAGTCCACACCTTCCGGAACTGTTGAAACAGCAAAGGTATTTAAGCCACAGGAGACACTAAGTATTCAGAGCTAAGTGGGGTAACTGCCTACTGACAAAAATGCCACACAGACTTCTCCAATAAGTTCACTACGTCCATTTACAATACATAGAGGCCAACAGCTAACAGGTAAATAGTAATAGCTGTACATGTGCAGATGTCAGCAGTCCAACCCACCTAGCCTTTAGAACAAACAAAACTAGTTGAATCTTGTAAAGCACCCACACAATTCACCCTTCTCACAGTTCTCTCAGGTTCAACAGTCACATCCAAATATCTGCACAATTAGCATTAACACTATGTGAAAACTCAGGAGGCAGAGGCAGGTAGACAATCTCTGTGAGTTCAAAGTCAGTTTGATGTACAAAGTGAATCCAAACTAGTCAGGGCCACACGGTATAAAATCCTGTTTTAAAAAACGAAGAATAACCCATATGCAAAGAGCCAAGCACTTAAATGATGAACATAAACATAGAGCAACCATGGATATGTATGTATACTTAAATATCAACAAACTAAGAAATCAGTAGGCTTGGACTCAATTATCTCAGCATGAAAAATAATGCCAATCAACTGAAAATTTCAGTGTAAATTTCAGTGTTTCAAGGGTCAGGATCTTGTCAGCATTACTCTATCTCCTAATAGTAGGCCTGGAATATAGGTAAAGTATTGCTAAATATCTGTAACAGCAAAGAATAAAGGGAAAGGAGCCAAGAGACCCAAAAGAGACTCGCACAGATACAAACATAATCCTTTTGCTGACTACCACGCTAACGATTAATTGCCTTCCTGGATGTCCATCTGTAAAAACAGGAAACAAGAACTAAAACAACAACAAAAACAAACAAAACCTTCAAACAGCACACAAACTCCACCAGCAAATCCTGGTCGGGCCTTAGAGTTTGCAGAGCATATTCGCACATGAGCTCTTTACCTAGCATTCTAAGCCTGTGTGCCAGCTACTACCAAAGCTCCTGTTCCATAAACAGGGACACAGCATTAGGTGGAGCAGAACCAACTGAGAGAGATGTGGTGGGCTCAATTGTCCTGTACACCTTCTACAGGGTCACACTGCCACAGCAGAAAGCTGCAGACCAGGAGGTGGCATTCAGTTCTAACTGTCTCTCTGTGTGGCTGTGTCCTGTGGGATCAGTTACTCTAAACCTGCTCAGTTAAGCCCAGATTCCAGACCTCCTTTCTAATGCACTGATCTCACTAAAGTGCAGTGATAATGGTACAGTTCCCAGCACTTGAGGAAAGTGATTTCCTCTTCTGAACACATAAAGACCCACTACTCATCTTACAGGCTTTGGGAGGAAAAAACAAAACCAAAAAAACCCACAAATGAGTAAAACCAGGATATCCCACCCCCCCCAGACAGGGTTTCTCTGCGTGGCTTTGCTCTTTTCCTGGATCTCGCTCTGTAGACCAGGCTGGCCTCTGCCTCCTGAGTGCTGGGATTAAAGGTGTGTGCCGCCGCCGCCGCCGCCGCCGCCACCACCACCACCACCGCCACCCAACACCAGGATACTTCTTATTGCCTATATTTTTTAAGGAGGAGAACCCACGGCCTGGCACATTTTCCTTCCAGTATTACTTTCCAGAACATGGCACTAGCCTCCTTTCTTAGTTTTGGTCCTTTTTTGTTCTTGGACATACTAGCACACAGCCCACACTGCCTGGCATTCCAGATCCATTCACTTTACCCAAAACAAGCTCTTGGCAAGGCGCCTGCCAGCATGCTCTGATGAGCTGACCTGGAGTGAGTGCCTACCACGCACACACCAGAGGTGTTTCGAGTGTGCAGCAGCAGTGAGGCTGTGAGAGTTGGGGAAGGGAACCAATGAGCTGAAGAGCATCCTGTTAAGAACACAGGCCATTAATGAGATGATCAGTTGTGAGCACATCACCCTCTGTCAGCCTCAAATAGGAAAGGTACACAGTCACCAAAGGCACAACAGTCCCAGCAACAATGTCCAGAATGACTTGATGTTCATCAAAAACAGGCTTCTTAGGGAGGATGGGGGGACAGCAGGGGAAGAAGCTGAGGGCCAGGACAACAAACCAGCATCTTCCAAAGCCCTGCACTGCTAGCAACTATCTGCTAAAATGACAAACTTCTGTTGTTATCATATGTCATTTTTCCCAAGGCAGCTTGTCATCAAAAACACTTAACAATGTAAAATCTACTCCTTTTTTTTTCTCAGAACGGTTTCTTCTAAGCTCTTTGACCACCCCTCCTCTTTATCTTTCTTTGTTTTGACATGTCTCTCTGTCGCCCAAGCCAACGTGTAACTGGAGATTGTTCTGTCTCAGCCTCCCAGACAATGGGAACACCACAGGCAAGTGCCCCCAGGCCCAGGTAACTGTAAGAAGCTGATAAACTGCACCTCTGCCACCACCTCATTCTGTGCACTCTGTGCACACATCCCTGCTCATCACAAGAGTCACTACTCACCACAAATCATTCTGTGCCCTCTGTGTACACATCCCTGCTCATCACAAGAGTCACTACTCACCACAAATCATTCTGTGCCCTCTGTGTACACATCCCTGCTCATCACAAGAGTCACTCACTACAAATGACTGTCCTGGTGTCTCACTTAGGCTAATGAAATACTAATTTCTTCATTAAAGAAAAACTATGAATAAACATTAGGCAAATTCAATTTGCACACACTCTAACACCAGATCTCATCACATTAAAATGCTGTCATATTCAAATGACCTATGTTTAATAAACCCTTCTGTGAAATATGCATAGAGATATGTAGTTCTATTCCAAAAAAGACTGCCAATATCTCAAATGGAAGGAAAGACAAGTGCTTTTATTTTTTGCAAAAAGATACCCATTTTAAATTCTTAAGAAAGTAACTATTTTATAAGATAAATTCCAGCATTTTGGAGACTAAAGCAGGAAGACTGCCACAAATTCAAGGTCACCCTGGACTACACAGTGAGTTCCAGGCCAGTCTGGTCTATAGTGTGAGACTGTTTTAAACAAATCAAGCAGGATGGAGATAGGGCCCAGTAACAGAATGTTGCCTAGAATGCATAAAGCTCAGATTTGACCCCAACATAAACAGGGATTGGTAACAAGGTTAAAATCCTAGTATTTGGGAAGCAAAAGAATCAGAAGTTCAAGGTCATCCTTACTGTTAAGACTGCATACTGGGGGGAGGGGGCCTTTTTTGTTGTTGGTTCCCCCCCCCCCCCCCCCCCCCCCCGGTTTTTTGAGACAGGGTTTCTCTGTGTAGCTTTGCACCTTTCCTGGAACTCACTCTGTAGACCAGGTTGGCCTTGAACTCACAGAGATCCACCTGCCTCTGCCTCCCAAGTGCTGGGATTACAGGAGTGCGCCACCACCGCCTGGCTAGAGGGGGCCATTTTTAAGGCTTCCCCTGGAGAAGCTGGGCATGCTAGCACACACCTATAACCCCTGGTACAACCCCAACACCCAGGATACAAAGGCAGGAGTACTGCAGCAAGTTCGAGGCTAGCCTAGTCTACATAGTGAGTCCAGGACAGCCAGGACTGCTGCACAGAGAAACCCTGACTCAAACAAATCACAAACCAACAATAATTTACAATGAAGTTCTCCTCGAAAGAAGTGTGGAGAGGGAAAATTCTATGCCTTTCTAAAAGTGCTGAGATAATACTAGTAACTTAAAGATGATCATACACCAAGGAGTAGGGCATGGTGGCACATGATTTTAATCTCAGTACTGGGGAGGTAGAAGCAGAGCTCTGTGAGCTCTAGGCCAGCCTGATCTACACAGTGCAACCCTGTCTCAAACAAACAAACAACAATTACCAGGCAATATAGTCCCTATATGCTGCTTTCAAGCGTCATGCTATTGTTTTTCTGACCTTTAGATAATCCTTAGGATTATATTTTGCAAAGCACACACATAATGTTTTTTACATTTTCCAATTCAAGTTGCTGGTAACACAAACGATCCTCAAATCCCCAATTACACAGCAGCCCTTCCTTATCTTACAAAAAACAGACGCCCAAGGGTGTGTGGCGACCAGACTGAGGTTTCAGTGTTCACAATCATTCTTTAAAAAAAAAACTACATTCATTCATTTCTCTGCAGGAGGGAGAGTGAGCTTGTGCTGTGGTGGAGGTCAGAGGACAAATGGGGCAGTTGGTTTTAACTCCTTCCACTATGCAGGACTTGGCGGCCAGTGCTTTACACACTGGGCCACCTCACAGAAGCATACTTGGAACTGTTTCACCAGACTCAGCAGACTTACTGTGTCTTCTTTCTCTCTTTCAGTTGTTATTTGTTTGTTTTTAAGATTTATTTATTTATTATGTACACAGAAGAGGGCACCAGATCTCATTACACATGGTTGAGAGCCACCATGTGGGTGCTGGGAACCGAACTCAGGACCTCCGGAAGGGCAGTCAGTGCCCTTAACCTCTGAGCCCTGTTGTTTGTTTTTTTTAAGACGGACTCTCTCCAGATGAAGGTCTCTCTTTGTAGCACTGGCCAGTTGGCCTTCAACTCAGAGATCCTCCTGCCTCTGTCCTGCAAATGCTGGAATTAAAGGCATTTGCCATCACATTTGGCTTTCTTTTGGTTTTTTGAGACAGTGTCTTGCTATACAGGCCACACTGGCCTTGAAAGCACAGCAATCCTAAAGCCTCAGACTGGTGTTTTTTTGGTGTATGCCACCACACCCAGTCTGCCAGACCTTTTATTTTTTTTAAAGCCTGGACTTGATTTAGTTTTAAAAAAAAATTTTTTGAGACTGTAATTACATCATTTCCTCCTTCCCCTTCTACCAAATCCTTCCATATGTCCTTCCTTGCTCTTTCTCAAATTCATGACCTCTTTTTTCATTAATTGTTGTTATATACATACATGTGTATATGCACATGTTCTCTCACACACACACACACACACACACACACACACACACACATTTCTAAACACATAATTACAACCTGTTCAGTCTGTGTAATGTTACATGTATGTACATCTTCAGGGCTGACCATTTGGTATTGGAGAACCAATTAATGTACTCTCCCCTAGGGAAGACCACTTCACCCTCAGTTGCCAGTAGCTCCTGGTGAAGAACTGAGGCCTCGTGACCCTGTCCCTTTCCACCTTAGCATGTCTACTGGTGTCCTTCTTGTCCCTTTCCACCTAGCATGTCTACTGGTGTCCTTCTTGTTCAGCTCATGTTTGGGCAGTCACTCCGCTGTGACTTTATGGGTGCAGCTTCTGACATTCCTAGGAGACCCAGTGTCACAGCAAACTCCGTGTGCCCCTGGCTCTTAGTCTTCCCCAGCCCTCTTCTGCAGCGATCCCCGAGCCTTAGGTGCAGGAGCTGGGCTGTAAGTGTGTCTACTGACACTGGGTTCCACAGCTCTGCATTTTGATTAGCTGTAGATTTCCCTCAGTTGCTGCAGGATGAGAACAACACTTACCAGGCTAGATCCTGGAGACGGATGTGCGGGATGTGGTTAGCTCAGGCCTCTTTAAAAATCACGTTTGAGGGGCTGGAGAGATGGCTCAGAGGTTAAGGGCACTGACTGCTCTTCCAGAGGTCCTGAGTTCAATTCCCAGCAACCACATGGTGGCTCACAACCATCTGTAATGAGATCTGGTGCCCTCTTCTGGCCTGCAGGCATACACGCAGAGCTCTCAAACATAAAATATAAATAAATTAAATTTAAAAAAATTAATACGGTCCTTGGAAAGGCACTGTATTGCCTTTGTGATTTATGACTACTGATGATCTCTGTGAGTTCAAGGCCAGCCTGGTGTAAATACGGAGTTCTAATCTAGTCAAAGCTACATAGTGAGATCCTGTCTCAAAGATAAATAACACAGATTTACTTGAGTAATTTTATAATAAATGACGGCATTTTTGGAATTACTATGTTGTTGTGTTATCAAAGAAGCAGCAAAGGCTAATAGGAGAGGCCTCCGAATATATTGTATATAGTAATGGAGACCAGCTATGGAAACAAGTGGCCAAAAAGAGTCATGTTGGGATCTGTGCTCCAGCCAGAAGACAGCTGCTAGTCCATTAGCAGCACAAGGAGGGAGGGAGGCGGTCACCTCGGCGCTCCAAAGCCCCAGACTCACTCGGCACTGTCTGTGTGCTCAGCATCTGTCTGTCATAGCTCATCTCCACAACTACTGTAGGTGGGGAGACGGCATGACTTATTTTATAGGCCAACTCAGATATTTCTGTTTTCCTACCACGTTAAGAGAGATGCAAAGTGTGTGAAGTTTATTAGCCCTTGATACAGTCCTAGTAATGCAACAGTAGGCAATGGGAACTGCGGCCTAGAACTGGTGCATGAGGCAGAGAAGGAAGCCTCAGCTAGCACCCGAGAGTGTAAACGGCACAGACATCACAAAGAGCGGTTTGTCAACATAGTGAGTAATCTCGCCTTTCATACAATCCCAACTCCTATAAAAGACACTTTTTCAAGCTGTGTAGGGTGGCTTCAGGAAGCTAGTGGAAGAGGAATACCATGCATTCAAGGCCAAGCTGAGCTGCAAAGTGAGGGGGGGAGGGGGGGGGGAGGGGGAGGGGGGGGAGGGTGGGAGAAGGGAGGAAGAGAAAGAAAAGGGAAAGAGGAGCCATGGGTAGGGTAAAAGCACTTGCCTAATGACCCGATACTGAGTTTGAGATCAGTAACCTACAACTCCCCCTCAAGTTGCCCTCTGACCTCCACACATACCCCTCCCCAAATAAATATACTGGGAAAGAAAAATTATTGGGGGAAGGGCAAGGATCTTAACCCTATTTCAAAATGTTTCTAGTAGCATCCCGCACATTACATTTCATTCCACACTCTGGCATCTGCATGTCGATCCTCACTGACCTCTAGGTGGCCTTAGTTTACTAAACTAAATCCTACCAAAGTTCACAAAGTAACAAAAGCCCCTGACATTTGTCTCTCAGAGCCATTTCTGTCAGTAAGTGATGAAGACAGTGAAGCATGTTGTTGGGGCTGGAGGGGTGGCTCAGCAGTTAAGAGCACTTGATGCTCTTGCGGAGGCTCTATCTGGGTTTGGTTCCCAGCACTCATGGCAGCTCACACCCATCTGTAAGCCCAGTTCCAGGGGACTCGGACATCCTCTTCTGGCTTCCTTGGACACCAGGCATGAACCTGGTGGTACACAAACACACATGCAGACACTTACACAAGACATAAGATTTAACTTTTCTGTAAACTCATTCTGTAAACTAGGCTGCCCTTAAACTCAGAGATCCACTTGCCTCTGCCTCCTGAGTATTGGGACTAAAGGCGTGTGCCACCACTGCCCAGTATAAATCTTTCCTTAGTGTGTCTTCACACATAAACAAATAGTACAACTGACCACAGAACAAAGTTTACTATTTGCCCAGTCACATGCATAACTGGGGTTGACATACGACCAACAGGTGAGGATAGCTTTTAAATCGGTCAAATCCTAAGTTTCCCACCAAGCCACTGGATTCTCCTTGGTGCTTCTGTGACAGCAGTGATGGCACTGGGCTACCCTATATACACAATACATGAATGTAGGTTACAAAAGTCTGACACCATTCAGACAACAGACGAAAAGGCAAAGGCTGGCCTCTGTGGTGGTGTGCTGGACTGATTCAGTGTACTCTTTCCTGGGGACAGTGACAGATAAAGGCAAGCTTTCTCCCAGAATTCTTCTGGAGTCCAACTGCTCCCAGTTTATTTCCTGATTTTTCCTCTAATTATCATCAAAACTTTTCTCTTCTTGTATTTTGTGGTATCTAAGGCTGAACCCAGGGCCTCCCACATGCTACCACTGAGCTGTGGCCTCACCATTGACTTCATACTCTTCTTTTTTTTTTTAAATTAATTTATTTATTTAATTTTATTTTTTTATTATTATTTTAACTTCATACTCTTCTAAAGGCTTTGGAAATGCCAAACCCTAAGTTACCCTTCGTCCAGAAGAAATGGTTGTATTCATAGTACAGCTGTTTTTAAACATTCAGCAACACTTTAGCATTTAAAACTTAAAAATCAGATGCATCTTTCAGGATGGTATATCCGTGGTCTCCACAAAAGACAGTGCTACATTAAAATGTAGGTTAGCAGGCCAAGTCACTTGGAAATGACAAGGAAGCTCCAGAGTGGCTGGCTGTACCTGGAAACCCAATAGTAAGAAGATGGGGGAGGGGGGTTCACAAGCTCAAGAACTGCCTAGAAAACAGAGCTGGGGGGGGGCACAAGCCCCACAATGAAGGCCCAAATCAACAAAAACCCAAGCCTGCACACTTGCCAGTGACTATGTCTGTACAGTTATTCATCACGCAACACCTCAGCAGCGGGAGATGACTCAGGTGGCAGAGTGCCTGGCCAGCATCAACTAGGGATGGTGGCCCACACCTGTATCCCAGCACTCAGGAGCGAGAGGCAGGAGAACCAGAACTTCAAAGCTAATCTTGGCTATATATTTATAAACTTTAGGGCCAACATAGGCTACTTTTTTTTTTTTTAGTTTTCCGAGACAGGATTTCTTTGTGTAGCTTTGCGCCTTTCCTGGAACTCACTTGGTAGCCCAGGCTGGCCTCGAACTCACAGAGATCTGCCTGGCTCTGCCTCCTGAGTGCTGAGATTAAAGATGTGCACCACCACCGCCTGGCCAGCTACATTTTTTTTTTTTTTTTTTTTTAACAGTGTGACCAATGCAAGTAAGTCTGACGCCAGGGAGTCAGAAGAAGGTACTCAGGAAACTGAGCTGGAAGAGCACTTTCAAATAGAAACTTCGCCCGGTGGTGGTGGCTCACGCCTTTAAACCCAGCACTCGGGAGGCAGAGCCAGGAGGATCTCTGTGAGTTCGAGGCCAGCCTGGACTACCAAGTGAGTTCCAGGAAAGGTGCAAAGCTACACAGAGAAACCCTGTCTCGAAAAAACAAAACAAACAAAAAAACCTTCACATTTGTTCTCAAGATACAGCAACTTAAACAAATGAAATAAACTACAAGGAATCAAACACCATTTATTTCATATTGAGGATAACCTTAGAGCTCCAAGTGTGTTCACTGTAAATGTACTACACCCAGAACACACACACACCCAACCCCCAAGGCTATAGCAGGAGGAAGCCAGCCTAGGCCACATTGAGACCATCTCAGGAAACAAACAAGTCTTCACTTCTTAATGTCCTTGCCTTTCATTGTGATTTTCTTGTTACTATATCAGACAGCAACACCTATTGTTAGACCCTGCAAGTATACTGTTTACAAACAAAATAAGGAACTACAGAAACTCTGCAAAACTCCTGAAGTCTAGGATTCACAAATGACACTCATTAGGTAGAGCAAGGCTCCCAGGTATGGTCTGACTACAGCCAGCCCACATTAGGAGACAGCAACTGTAGGGAGAAGAGAGGTACTTGCCTTTTGACAAATTCTCAAGCTGGCTGTGTCCAGACCAATTACAGCCAACGCCCACTCCCACAGCTCTTTCCAACAACTCAGGCAAATGTTCACTAATAAAACTCTGGTCAACAGAATACCTGAGAAATTCTAAATTCTGCATGCAAATGAGAAGGATGGCAGAAGTAGGTATTCCCGCTCCCTTTTTTTTTTCTTTTGTTGAGGCAGGGTCTTACTATAGCTCTGCCTATTGTGGAACTCACTAGACCAGGTGGCCTCGAACTCAGAAATCCCATCTGCCTCTGCCTCCCCAGTGCTGGGATTAAAGGTGTGCACCACCACACTCAGCTAGTAGGTAACATTTTAAAACTAGGCTGCATAATTATGAAAAGCTAAGCAGCTCCTCTTGGGGCACACACACCTGCGTACAGCAAAGGCTAATGCTGCAAGCAGCACAGCAGCTTACCACCCACAAGGCTTCTTTACAGTGGTCTAGGGAGGCCTGATCTGTCCCTTACACAGGACACTGAGACAGATTCAGTTTTCAGTGGGAAAACACATGACACAATGCCCTCCGATTTTCTTGCTGTGAACAGCATGTCCATGTACTTGTGCTGCTTTGACAAAACCCTGGAACCTTACACCAGGTGAATAATGGTGAAAGCAGAGAAGGACAAAAGCACGGGTCGCCAGGACTTACTGAGGAACGTCAGGCCGAGAAAGGCTCTAAGAGTGACGTTCGCACTCAGGAACTGTCCCATTCTAGAAGCCACCTGCCTTTACTGCCAGACACACTGCTGTGCCTGAATCCCTCGCAAACAACATGTTAGCAACACTTTAAAAGGAACCGATGGATTCCTCCACGTGGTAAGTTCAGATGCAACTCCACACAGACCCTAACCTGGGAAAACTACAAATGAACACTACCCTCTAGTTCAGAGAGGCCACTGTGGCGGCCTCTGGAGAGAAGAGCTGGAGGAGAGCAGGCTGTGCACAAGGACGAGCGACGGACACACAGACTTGACCCAGGCTCTGTCCTGCGAGCTTGGACAAGCTATCTTGCCTTCCACATCACTACTGCACAAAGGGAAAAGGGGAGATAATATAGCAGTCCTAGCAAATGCAGCCTGGGAGTCTGCAGGGTTAGAGTCTGCAAATTGACTAGATACCCAGCATGAAGTAAGTGCTCCGCTCCTACCAGCAATGGCCGATCCCTCATCCTAAATGCCTGAGGTTCAGAGGTGGTCTACATTTGAGGTTTTTCTCAGATTAGGGGATACCTGCATAGACTTTACTAGTCAGGCATTCCTAACCTAAAAATTCAAAATCTGAAATATTCCAAAACTTGATAGTTCTTGACATCACTGTTTGGAGCATGTTCAGGTTCAGTGAAATTCAGGTATGGCAGGCCATGCACAGAATTCCAAATCTATATAACAATTTAAGTAAGTAACACAAAAATCTATTTGTTAAATGAATTCAACCAAGAACTAGAGACAAACATTTTATCTCTTGCATTTTAAAAATATTTCCTGTTCAGTTGTCGTTTGAAAAATGTAGGATTTGAAATTAAGAAGTAGATGATCAAAGTAAGCAAAAGTTCTTTTTCTAGCTAGCTATAACTTACTGCACCTTCCATCAGTGAAAATGCAGGTCAGTTTAAGACAGAGTATCTCTGTCACCACGTGTGTTTCTGTCTACCCCACCCCCAACCCCCAGGGAGGGCAAAGGAATTCTAATCTTAATTCCACGACCCACCTTACCTGATGGCAGATGATAAGGCCCCTATATCTGTTTTGGTTTATTTGAGACAGGGCCTCATGTAGCCCAGGCTGATCTTAACTATATGGCTGAGGATGATTCTGATCCTCCTGCCTCTACTCCACCCCAAGTGTTAGGATGATGATATGCCACCCACATTCTGAAGGATTGCTGAAGAATCTCATCAGACAGGCCTCTTTGGGTTTCCTCACCTAGTCTACAAAAAGCTACCAAATCTCCATAGAAACCCCAAAGGAGCCAGACATAGAGGCATACCTTTATAGTTCCAGCTGCTTGGGAGGTTGAAATGACAGGATCACTTGAGTCAGTAAGGTCAAGACCACCCTGGGAAACACAGTGAAAGTAAAATGCAGGTACGGCAGGCCATGCCCCAAAGCCCAGCACTAGGGAAACTGAAACAGAAGAACTAGAAGGAGCAAGGTAACCTAGGCAACACAGTAAGACCCTGTCTCAAAAAGAAACACCACTGAGTGTCTAGCATAGTGGTGCACACCTGTAATCCCATCATTCAAGAGGCCATGGTTGGGGGATAGATAAATGAGGGTTGAAGGCCGGCTGAGGCTACATATTACCTTCCCAATCAGGCTAGGCCACAGAGTAAGACACTATTTCAAAATCAACAGCAACAACAAAGAAAATCATCAAGCAATAACATTAACAACAACAGGAAGCAAAACAAAACAAAAACCCAAAGGTCAGGGTTCAGAAAGCATCTGGACAACTGAATGCATGGAGGCTCACAGGCAAACAAAAACTCATCTATGGGCGGGGAGTGCTGTACTCCTCAACTCCACTGACACAGAAGCCCTGGGCTAGCCCCTTTCCAGACTTTGACCTATGTACCTCCTCATCTACCTGCTTATTTGTATCCTTCAAAACATCTTTTACAGAGCCAGTGAGATGGCTCAGCAGGTAAGAGCTCTTGCTGCCAAGCCTGACAACCTGAGTTCAATCCCAGACACCAGATGGTGGGGAGAACTGACTCTCACATGGTGTCCTTTGACCTCCACATGCTTGTCATGGCATGCACACACCTCCTGTGGATATCACTCTGTATAAATAAAGTGCTGACTGGCCAGTGGCCAGGCAGGAAGTATAGGCGGAACAAGAGAGAAGAGAATTCTGGGAAGTAGAAGGCTGGAGAGAGACACCGCCAGCCGCCGCCATGAAAAGCAACATGTAAAGACACTGGTAAGCCACAAGCCATGTGGCAAAGTATAGACTAACAGAAATGGGTTAATTTAAGAATAGAAGAAGTAGATAACAAGAAGCCTGCCACGGCCATACAGTTTGTAAACAATGTAAGTTCCTATGTGTTTACTTGGTTGGGTCTGAGCGACTGTGGGACTGGCGGGTAAGAGAGATTTGTCCTGTCTGGGCCAGGCAGGAAAACTCTAACTACACACACCCATAAAACAAACAAATAAATATAAATAAAGAGAATTTTTTAATCCTTTAAAATAAATAGGCAAATTTATTGAGAAGTATTTTCCTAATAAATAATAACAAATCAAGCCAGGCGATGGCGGTACATGCCTCTAATCTCAGAACTAGGGAGGCAGAGACCTGAGGGTCTCTGTGAGTTTGAGGACAGTCTGGTCTACAGAACGAGTTCCAGGACAGCCAGAGGTACACTGTGAGACCCTGTCTCAAAACAAAAAAACAAAAAATGTGTATGGCTGTTTTGCCTGCATGTATGCATGTATCATGTGCATGCCTGGTGCCCTCAGAGGACAGAAGAGAGTGTTGTATCCCTTAAAACTGGAATTATGGACAATTGTGGCTGCTGTGGGGGTACTGGAAACCAAACCTGGATCTTCTGCAAGAGCAGAAAATGTTCTTAACAGCTGAGCCATCTCTCTACCCCTAGACAGGCAGTTTTTGTATATGTAAACATTTAGAAGTATTATAGGCAGGCAGAAGGGTATGGTGAAGTACCCAAGAGAAAACTGAGACAGACATACAAAACAGGTGTGTAAAAGCAGCAATGATTTCAGCACAACCAGTTCAATCTTAGTGAAACAATTTCTCAAAAGAAATGAGAGATTCTGAGGAAGCAATTGGCAGACCCAGCTTGGATTTGATATTATTAGAAAAGTGAGCTATCACAGGCAAATTGATAAAAATGGTGACTAAGAGCAGACTGGACAATGGTTAGTTAAAGTCAGGCTAAGTGACATGGGAATAGGAAGAAAGAGCTAGCAGGAAAGAATCATCACCAACTTTGATGCAGGTGACCATGAATCAAGGTCTGCTCACTAGAGCCCCAATGGACCTCTGCTCTCCCGGGGGGTACCATGACGAGTGCCAACGAAGCATGAGAATATAGGGCTACTGTGTGACAAAACTTTTCTCCTGTGACAACAGTTTTCCTGGAGCGATGCAGCACCGAAGACAGGGAGTACACAACAGAGCAGAGTACGGATGCACCAGAGACCAGCTGGAGAGCCAGTGAGCTTTATTGGGGTTGCTTACCGGAGTATGGGTGAGGTTATTTACAGGAGCAGGATGACTCAGAGAGAGCTGCGTCAGCAAAGCCCACCCCAGCACGGGTGACAGACAGCTCACAAGGACCCTGGAGCACACTACAGTACAGACTGCAGGCAGCTCAACACTTCCCAGGTGCCTCAGGTGATTAAACCTTTTTCAGGCAACTGGTCTGGTATTTGCTTCTCCCAAGCAGCCAGTCTGGTCTCAGAGTCTTCTTTGCTGCTTTATTTTTCCTCTGGAAGGGAGGGTCCTAGTGAGTCATGTTAGTTTCAGGGACTTCCTGAAGCTATTTTTAGTTTTTTATCTTCCTGCTGAAGGCGAGTCTCTGGAGGAAACTGTTGTACAACAGGTACAAGAGAATCAATCCTCATCCTAACTACAGCAGTTAACCTGATGTGACCAGGCATTAGGCAAAGAGATCTCAAATGGTATTCCCAATGCAGGAAGAAGAAAAAACGGCTTATTTCTTCAGTTTTTATACATGTGACTGAAATGTGGTACATAATGTTATTTAGACATTACACTTACTCTTCATCTCTGCACCTTCACTTACAACCTGAAAATTTGTAAACTTCGCTGTGACACAAAGTTTATCCACAGGCTGTCTACCCAGCACTGTTTTTAACTCAACAAGGAAGGAAAGACAACTGGAGCCAGGTAAAGGAGACAGAAGAGCCAAAGCCACCTCTGTCTTCTGACTGCCACATGTGCAGCACCCTATCATGAACACACAAATACTAACAGTAAATTTAAAAGAAAATCAGAAGCCAGGTTCACACTGTAATCCTCATCACTTAGGACACTGAGACAGAAGGTTCCAGCAGGTTCAAGGCCAGCCTGGGTAACAGTTCTTTCCAAGAAACAGTGAGTATGTCTCAAGAAACAAAAGACCCAAAATCTTACTAGAAAAAAAGGGGGCAGAGACCTGGACAACTCATAAAAACACAATGATTCTCAGCTGGGCATGGCAACATGTCCCTTTAGTGCCAGCACTAAGAAGGGAAACAGAAGGATCAGAAATGCTCAAGGCCTGAGTGTGCCGTACACACAGCAAGGTCGGCCTGGACGAATGGCTCAAAACCGCACAACATGTTAGGTGTCGGGTGTGGTGGACAACAGAGGCAGGCAGATCTCTTTGAGTTCCAGGCCAGCCAATGGATACATAGTATGATCCTGTCTCAAAGAAGGAAAAGGAAATACAAAGGCTCTTAAACACATGCACTCAGTGTGATTCCAACTGTGAGACACAGTATCTCCATTGACACCACCACGTCTCTCATCTGTCACACTGGCAGAGATCGATAGTACACCGTGCCAGAAGTAAAAACTGGTATAACCTGCACAAGGCACTGTGGCTATGTTGCTCCAAATCACAAATGTATGTCTTTTTTGTTTGTTTGTTTGTTTTTCGAGACGGGTTTCTCTGTAACTTTGGAGCCTGTCCTGGACTAGCTCTGTATCCCAGGCTGGCCTCGAACTCACAGAGATCCACCTGCCTCTGCCTCCCAAGTACTGGGATTACAGGCGTGCGCCACCACCACCCAGCAAATGTACGTCTTTTGACCCAGAAATTCCACACTGAATAGTTTATTATCAGGTACTCTACTCACATCGTCAAATGGCTGTATACAAGGTTACTTTAAACAGCACAGTTCAATCTCCATCAAAGAAGGAATTGCAGTAAATTAAGACAATGAGATGCTGTGTGCTCATTAAAATAAAGAAGTTTTTCATTCACTAACAAAAACCAACCTCCAAAAACCAGTTTATTTAAAAAATAAAAATAAGGGGCGCTGGGAGATGACTTAGCAGTTAAGAACAGTTGTCGCTCTAGCAGAAGATCAGAGTTCGGTTCCCAGCATCCATGTGGTGGTTTCATAACCATTGGTAACTCCAGTACCAAAGGATCTGGCATCCTCCTTTGATCTTTGAGAGCATCACCCACATATATGTACAGGTAAAATACTCATATTCATAAAAATAAATTAAAATCAAAAGGTAAAAATAAGAAAAGATATAAACATGCCAATGCTAAATTTTGCATTTTGGAAAAGATGGAATACACCTATAATTTTGTGTCTTGTATTATAGGCTGTCTCCAAGTTATTTCTGGTATCCTTTTGGGTAGAACCCAGGACCTTGTATATGATAAGCAATTAATTGTTCTACCCACTAAACTACAGGTCCACATCCCCAGCTCCAATACTGGTTATCTGTGAGAACACGGCGCCTGGAGCCAAGACGTGAGAAACATTTTATTGAATATCCTTTGATTTTTGAACCATGCAAATGTATTGACTACTTAAAGAAAAAATAGGCCTAACAAGAAGCCCATAATACCTATGTCCTAAGTAGAGACTTTCTTACGAACTCGCCTTAGATAAGTTCTTTCAGTTCACTCAACGAGTACTCACTAAATTCTACTCTATGTGCCAGGCACTGCTTTAGACACTTATGAAGGGACTCCAGCCAGCCAGGCCTGGCAAACATGGCTCTGGCAGGCCTTGCCCTTCTCTCCCATTCCCTGTCTTGCTAAAAACCACTAGATGACATTCCTAAAGCTAGTCACCAAGGTCTAGTCCCTTATTTGTCCACTTCCTCCTCCTGAGGCTGACCACCAAGGTCCAGCTATCAAAGTATTGAAGTTCAGTAATCAGAAGCCCTTTGGTTCACCTAATTAACATGTCCAAATAAAATTAAACACCTCAAGCCAGGCGTGGTGGTGGCGCACACCTTTAATCCCAACACTCAGGTGGATCTCTGTGAGTTCAAGGCCAGCCTGGTCTACACAAAGAAACCTTGTCTCAAAAACAAAAACAAAAATTAAACCCCTCATACTAACATGGGGTTTCCCATTTTACCTTTATAAACTACCATTTTCCTATGTGCCACCCTGTCTCCTCTCTATCTAGATGCGGACAAGTCCCCCTGCTCTCTCTCCTTTGTTCCCTTCCCCTTCTCCTTCCTCCTCTGTCTCCTGTCTTTGCCCCTTATCATACCCGAGCCCTCTGTCCCTCTGGGGCACATAAACTCCTTTGCGCTGAGAATTTGGCCCTGGGAGTCCTCGGCTGATACACTTCCTTTTAACTTAGGTCTCAGGAGTGAAGACAATCAATACCTCTTCCTGTAGGGCCAGGAAGGAAAAGGCTAGGAAGTTCAATGAGAATCAGACAGTAATAAGGACTAGGAAGAAAAGTCAAGCTGTGCATGCTGCTCATGTCCACTATCTCAGCTGAGGCAGAAAGAGTACCATGAGATCAAAGCCATCCCGAGCTAAGAAGTTCTAGGACTGCCTGGGCTTCAGAATGAAACCCTGTGGAAAGGAACGGCAGAACCACATTTAGGGGTGTCTCAGCCACTTTTCCATTACTACAATGAGACAACTGACCACGGCAACTTATAAAAGAAAGATGAAGGGTGGCTTCAGAGGCCAGAGCCCAGGAGGAGGGGGGCAAAGGCACAGTGGCAGGAACCCCTGAGGGCTCACACTGATTCACAAGCTGAAGGTGGAGGGACTGGGAATGGCTTAAGTCTTCCGGAACCTCAAAGGGCAGCCCCAGGGACACACCCTCTCCAACAAGGTCACATCTGACAGTCCTTCCCCAACAGTTCCCCTGGGGCCGGTGCACTCCAACATGAGCCTGTGGGGCCTCTCTCATTCCAACTACCGTAGGCAGCAATCAGAAAAGGTGAGAGAGCCAGCCCTGGAGCTAACGGGAATGATCTAGTCACAGAGGGAACACAGCTCATGCCACTGCTCTGATAATAAAGGGTGGGCGCAGCTCCCCTTTAGAGAAGTCCAAAGGGAAAAGAGTACAATCACACTGCTGGCAGAGAGAACAGCACATATGTGTGAAGAAGCTTGATGCTTACCAGAGGGAGTCATTGGAAGCCAGTAAGTTAGCAAGAGAATGGAAGAGATGCAGATAAGGCCGGGGCTCATGCAGTGTGAGTAGGTCAGGGTTTGGGAGTTTGTCCGTCTGTATGAGGGGGACGGAATCATGCATGCTGGGCATGCTAGACGAGTAGCCTACCACTGAGCTACATTCAGGAAAGGAATTTTGTTTTTTTGTGGTAGAATCAACAGGAGTCAGTACTCCAAGCATGGTCGAGAGAGTTATGTTTATAACCTCAGTACTTTCAGGTGGCAGCAGAAGGATCAGAAATTCAAGGCCACCGTCGGCTGCACAGCCAGGGTGAGGCCAGCCTGGGCCTTGTGAGACCTTGTTTCAACAAACAAACAAATAAAAGTAGCTGAAAGGCTGTAAGCCTAGGAATGGCATCACATTTGTAGAGTCAATAACTATAAGAGTCGGACAGGAGGGAGCAAACATGGGCAGGTACAGTCAAGGCGTACTTTCAAAAGGATCAACAAGAGCCTGGGAAAAGCTAGGAGAGAGAGAGAGAGAGAAAGCAGCAGGTGACAGCGGAATTGAAGGACAGGCACAGCGAGGGTCAGTGAGGTGACTGAGTTCTTTTCCAGGGACCCATATGATGGAGGGAAAGCCGACTCCCACAAGTTGTTCTCAGACCTCCACTGCATGCCATGTAATGCATGTATCCTTTCTCATCCCCTGCCAAGTAAATGATTGGAACTTTTTAGAACTTTAATAATTAAAGAAGAAAAACGGGCTAGGGAAATGGCTCTGTGAATAAAAGGGCTTGCTTGCTATCCAATTCTGATGACCTGCCTGAGTTCAATCTCTAGAGTGCAGTAGAAGGGGAACCACCTCCACAAAGCTGTCTTCTGAATTCTGTTCGCACACACACCAAAGCATACACATGCACACAGACACGCCACACACACATACTCAGCAACTGAATCATTTTAAAAGAAAAAGCAATAAAAGAAAAATATTTATTTATTTATTTATTTTGGTTTTTCGAGGCAGGGTTTCTCTGTGTAGCTTCGCGCCTTTTTACTAGAACTCACTCTGTAGACCAGGCTGGCCTCAAACTCACAGAGCTCTGCCTGGCTCTGCCTCCCAAGTGCTGGGAATAAAGGCATGCACCGCCACCACCCAGCAAAAAAGTACATTAATAGAAACTAAAAACTGCTAGCTTAGAATCAAGAGTTAAGGAGGGAAATAACAAGCTACATGGATCCCAAAGACTTGTTACCACTTACCTAATATATGGGAGGCTGCTAAAGCAATAAAGTTCACAGGAACACAGAGCCTACTATTTAAAAACAAGAAAAGAGTAAACATGTCTTTATTCAGGAAGCTAGGGAAAAAAACAGCGCAAACTTAAAGGAAACTAAAGGAATAAAGCGAACACGTCAACATACATAAAACAGAAAAAGGAGCTCTGTGTGTGTGTGTGTGTGTGTGTGTGTGTGTGTGTGTGTGTGTGTGTGTAAGGGTCTCACTATGTGGTCCAAACTGGCATTTAACCCGCAGCCATCTTCTGATCTTCTGTCTCTGTCTCCTGGGTATTGAGATTACAAGCATTAGCCACCACACTGAACTTGAAAACAAAACATTTAACAAGCAATCTTGTAAATCTGTTAGGGGAAAAAATTAAATCTAATGAGGAGGATAAAGCTCAAGCCAGTGATGGGGCCCAGCACCACCTACACCAAAACAGGTCTAGAGCACAAGAGACGTACAGTTTTACACAGAGATGGCTACATCTACGACTAGAGACAACGGCCCAAAAGGCATATGGTAACAGGAGCTGGAGAAAAGTGGCAAGGCCACTCACTGTCAAGAAAGAAGATCTACAGCTGAAGGTGATTGAGGCAGGGCTTGGCCGGAGCATATGTTAGTTTAAGTTTTAATTGCCCTAACTGATTTGTGCTCTTACAGAAATACCCACTGGGTTCATTTACTGTAATAAATACTTTTTCCTGGGGGGAAAAGGGCATAAACAAACTATTTCAGGAACAAGAGGGAAATATGATTTTAAATGCAGCCGAGAAACATAATAGAATTGAGAAAGGAATTAAGACCAAGTCATTGAGGAAACCCAACAGTTAAAATCTAGGCAGTAGAATATGAACCAAGAAAAGCCGCCAGAGACATGTGGGCCAGATAGGTGAGGTCAGGATTTAAGTGTCAAGATGGAGGAGGGGGAGCTGTCAGCAGGTTAAAGGGCTTGCTGTACAAGCCTGAGTGCTGTCCCTGACCAGAAACCCACACAGTGGAAAGGAGAGACCCCTGAAAATCAACCTCTGACCTCCACATGGCACAAGTGCCTACACACATACACCACAACAATAATAGTAAAGTAAAAATTTAAAGTGTTAGGACAAACCAACGTGAAACACACCTGTAACCCTAGTACTCAGGAAGCTGAGACAGACAAGAAGACAGAGTTCAGGGGCAGCCTGGACTACATAGAAAGTCCAAGGCTAGCTTGAGATATATAGCAAGACTTAGCTTAAAAGTAAATATATAAACAGCCGGGCGTTGGTGGCGCGCACCTTTAATCCCAGCACTCGGGAGGCAGAGGCAGGAGGATCTCTGTGAGTTCGAGGCCAGCCTGGTCTACAGAGCTAGTCCAGGACAGGCTCCAAAAGGTTACAGAGAAACCCTGTCTCGAAAAACAAAAACAAAACAAATAAAAGTAAACATATAAACAAACAAACAGGCACTCAGTAAGACTGCTCAACAGGTAAAGGAACATTTAGAGCCAAGCCTAATGACCTGAGTTCAGTGCCTAGGATCCACCTAGTAAAAGGAAAGTATCAACTCTCACAAATTGTTCCCTAACAAGCATGCCCCACCAAAAACAAACTAAAATAAAAATGTAGAATTGAAGCGGGCGGTGGTGGTGCACATGCCTTTAATCCCAGCACTCGGGAGGCAGAGGCAGGAGGATCTCTCTGAGTTTGAGGCCAGCCTGGGATACAGAATGAGTTCCAGGAAAGGCGCAAAGCTACACAGAGAAATCCTGTCTCGAAAAGCCAAAAAAAATGTAGAACTGATAATAAGTAAGTAAATAAACAATGGTGCCAAATGCTGCAGAGAAGGTGAATGGTATCCAGTGGATTTGGTGGCAAGAAGTTGAACAGCCCCAGTGCCATGTTGAATTTTACACTGAGAGTCAAAGTCAACTAAAAGGTAATGGCTTTATGTAAATTCAGATTTGGAAGCTGAAAAGTTCCAGCTGATGTTGTAAGAAGACCCTGAGTATCACTGTAGTAGAGCATGCCAAAGGTAGACTGGGACTATAGGGTGGCCACAGAAGCCACGGAATCAAGTAGCCACAGTGCTCGATGGCCACACAGTACAAATGAAATCATAGTATCTGATGACTATGGAAGGGACAATCATGAGAGAGGCAACAAAGTCTACAATAAGCTGAGGCAGAGCAGCAGAACCATGGGAAAGAAAAATGAGAGTCTAAGAAGAGAGCCTCTAAGGGACACAGGAGAGGAGACTGGACCACTGGGTCTGTTCAGGCTCCCAGAAGTCTCTCCATCTCCACCATCTGAGCTCTCGTGGAAACTCAAAACTGGGCGCATCATGGGAAGCCCAGAGAACAACAGCCACTATTTTTGAGTTAGTTGAGATAATACTGCCCTCAATCTTGCCAGCTACATGAACACCTAGACTTGAATTGGGGGGGGGGGGGGAAAGGAGTCATAGAACTCCTGTAACTAACAGGAAAGAAGTGACAGGGCAGTAGTAGTTTTTCTAGAAGGTCAAGTATGGACTTTTCTCCCAGGACTCCAGGATAAGGAACACAAAATGAACTTCAGGCATTCAGGACACTAGACTACACTGCTTCCTCCTAAGTTAGATCAGAAGATGTCCAATAGTACAAGAGGCCAGGTGGATGGCTAATTTCTAAATGTTTCTCAACCCACGGGAAAGGGGCTGGCAAGCCTACCTCCACCAATGGTGCTGAAAGGAATGGAAAGATGATCTGACTCGTTCATTTAAACCAACTCTTTTTTCCTTTGTTTGTTTGTTTATTCATTTATTGAGACAGGGTCTCTCTGTATTCCTCTCTGGCCTAGAACTGACTCTGTAAACTAGGCTGGCCTCAAACTCACAGAGGTCAGCCTGTCTCTATCCTGAGTGCTGGAATTAAAGGCGTGTGCCACCAGAACTGTCAAGTCTGAGGCCAGCTGGGGTTAAATACTGAGATTCTGTCTCAGAGTACATAGATAGGTAAATAAAACTTCAAAATAAAAATAAAAACATGCTTACTATGTACTGGCAGTTTAATAGATATGGACAAATAGGGTATGGTTTCTGTCCTCAAGGTTAGTCCAAAAGAGGAAACAGGTTAAACAAAACAGAGGACTAGATGGAGAGGCCCAAGAGTTACCACAGCCAAAAAGCAAGAGGAATGAAGGACAGGTGTGCAAGGCAGGCAGGCTAGTGTGCTAGCTCCAGGGTGCTGCACTCAGTTTTTCTGTGCATCTCTTCTCCTCTGTGCATCTCTTCTCCTCAGCTGTGCCCAAGTGTTTACTCCCTCTAGGTCCCCAAACCAGCACAAGACCCTCGGTGTAGCTCACGTCTCTCTTGCCTGCCTCTCCAGTATCTATCTGCAGAGTACCTTCTTGTCGGATAGGGCACTTCCCAGTTCTGGAGTGTTCTCCAGAGCAAAGAGGGAATTGGATAATTCAAAGGAGTGGCTAAGCCAAAACCGGATTGGTGTGTATTTCCAGCAGCAACAGAAATGGGTTAGTAATCCAAGTTGGGACAGTGAATCAAAGATTTGCCAGAGGCTTCTAAGAAATAATCTTACTCTTCTGAGAGACTGATTAGAAAAACTGTTCATTCTCCTGCAGAATACTGACCTCACTCTGGCCCATGTGGTCCAGAGATGAGAGCCTATCACCTCTCCAGCATCTGGCCACAGCAGCTAGGCTCAGCTAGGCTGGCAGGCTCAGCTAGGCTCAGCTAGGCTCAGCTAGGCTGGCAGGCTGATGGGAAGCAGAACCAAGAGAATCATGACAAATAGATCTGGTCCCCAGCCAAACAGTCAATGATATAAGCCAATCCATCCCTCTAAGTGGGTTTCTTATTACTTATTATTATAAAACACTCAGGTACATAACTCATAAACCACCAATGAATCAGCCCACCAACTCTTTTTTTGGAGCACACTTCAATTTTCATCTTTTGTTTCCAAAAGTCTGTTAAATTTCATCACTAACTATTAAAAATATAAATCATTTACCTCCTATATAAACCTTGGAGAATGGCAATTAGTTAAACTGGTTAACTGTGGCTCAAAACTGTATTGAAACAGGGACTGTAAAAATAGCTCAGTTAGCCTGGAGTTGATGGTAGTGCATGCCTTTAATTCCTGCACTCAGGTAGGCAGATCTGTGAATTAGAGGTCAGCTTGGTCTACAAAGCAAGTTCCAGGACAGCCAGGGCTACACAGAGAAAGCCTGTCTTGAAAACAAACAAAAACAAAAGGGAAGAAAGGCTTTGCTGAGTAAATCCCACCATCACAAGGAAGGCAGAAGACAAACAGTGGAGTAGGGAGCAACAATCTGTAACCAACACCATGGACCAAATGTTCATCTAATGACGGAGTCGTGGTTTTCATTTTTTTTTTTTGAGACAGGGTCTAACTATGTAGCTCTGGCTGACCCAGAACTTGCTACATAAACCAGGCTGGCAGGGACAGGTCACAGAGATCTGTCTGACTACCTCTGCCTGAGTACTGGGATTAAAGGCACACGCCACCATGACCCACCCTATTGGTGTTGTTTTTTGAGACAGGGTCTCACTGTAGATCAGGCTAGGGTCAAACTCTATTAATCCTCCTGTCCAACCTCCCCAGTGCTGGGTCACAAGAATGTAGCACCACATTGTAATTCAGTTAATTTTTTTTAATGCCTTCTGTTGAGTAATCAAATAGGGCTACAGTTCATAATTCTGTAAATTAACCTCACTGAAAAACAAAAAGAAATGCTCGCTAAAACATCAAATATAGGGGTTGGGGAGTTAGCTCAGTGGTAGAGCGCTTGCCTAGCAAGCGCAAGGCCCTGGGTCCGGGCCTCAGCTCTGGAAAAAAAAAAAATCAGATACAAACTCTTCATACCATTCTTTACATTTGTGTGTAGTGTGCTCACTAGTCAGTGCAGGGGTGCACGTGTACAGCCGACAGAGGATGCTGACACTGGTGTCTTTCCTCCACCACTCACCACTTCATTCATGGAAAGATGAATTTGTTGTACCTTTAAAATTGAGTATGGAATTATACAACCTTAAGAGCTAGGGCTGGAGAGGTGGCTCAGAGGTTAAGAGCACTGACTGCTCTTCCAGAGGTCCTGAGTTCATTTCCTAGCAACCACATGGTGGCTCACAGCCATCTGTAATGGCGCCCTCTTCTGTATACATAATAAATTAATAAATCTTAAAAAAAAGAGCTAACAAGCCTTAGAACCATCTAAATTGAATTCCCATGTATCATAGGAATCCCATCAATAACATTCTGAGCAGTACATTCATGGCGTGGATCTGAAATGAGAGGGAAGGGATGAGTACGGATATTTATTTGATCTGCACGCTGAGTAAATCTAATGGAGTTGGCTTGATTTGGTTTGGCTTTTTGAGATAGGGTCTTATGTATCCAAGACTGGCCTTGAGATCCTGGTCCTCTTGCTTCCCCTTCCTAGTGCTACTAGTAGAGGAGTGCAATACCTTGCCCCACAGACCATAATCTTAAAGCAATTGTTCCTAGTACAAAAGTCTTGTAGATAGTGCGATTTGATAGCAACAGATCAAAAAAAGCAATCTGCAAGCCAGGTGTGGGCGCACATACCTTTTAGCCCAGCACTGAGGAAGGAAAGGTAGGCAGATCTATGAGTTCCAGGCCAGCCTGTGTCTACACAGTGAGCCTGGAGGTCTGCCAGGGATACAAAGTAAGACCTGTCTCAAAAACATTTGTTTACTTTCTATTACTTTACTGTCTCTAACTTGAAATTTTAAGAAAGCAAACTTTATTACCTATTGGTAGTCCTTGGAAATTTTTTTAAAGATATGAACTACTAAAAATTACCCATGTTACTTTTAGACCCAAACAGACGTTTCCAGCTTCCGGGAAATCTTTGAAGGTAGACATAGCTTTACTGAGTCATTCAACTCAATGATGAGCACTGCAGTGGGCAAAGAGGACAGAGCAGGGAAGCCAAGTCTGCTGTAAGGAAGCTTTGTCTACAGAGACATTCGCACAGGAATTGCAAACTGAAAACTGTCAGGAAGGCAAAGAACAGGGTGCTGTGAGAACATGAAGGAGAACTGACCTAACCTGTGAGTTCACACAAGGACTTGCGGGGAAGTGATAGTTAAACTGAGATGTGAATGGAGCCCGTTCACACTTATGTAAACCAGTCTCCATAAAATAAAAGGACAGGCCCAAGGAAATAGCTACCTTTGGCATCTTTTTCCTAAAACGATCTTTTTTCCTTAATGATAAAGTAAGTCATAAGATATTTAAAAGCTAGTAATTCAAAGTTCTGTGGGAGGCGTCTTGCTCATCTCTCATAGCACCCTGCTCAATATTACTAGTATTATGGAAGTCGTCACTCAAATCTTGGTTGAAATGATTAGAGCAGTACTAATGCTGATGTCCATACTGTCTTCAGCTAAGCAAGACCGATTCACAAACTTCATCTCAGCACCTAAGAAATCTCCTTCTGGATTTCCTCGATTGTGAAAAGGTGCTTCCATCTCCTCATAAGGCTGATATAGATTCAGCGAAGGCCTGGCATGGTGGTACACCCCTTTAAACCGTTAAACTGATCACCAGGGGTGAGGAGGCAGAGGCAACAGGATCTCTCTGTAAGTTCCAAGCCAGCCAGAGCTACATAGTGAGACCCTATGTCAAAAAAAAGAAAAAAAGAAAAAACTCAGACAATGTGAAATCCAACACTGGCTAAATTCTGAAGTGCCTAAGATATGTACATATAGTATCCTCGGATAGTCAGGCCAGGCATGGTGGCACATGCCTTTAATCCCAGCACTGGGGAGGCAGAGGCATCCAGGGCTGCCATACAGAGAAATCCTGTCTTAAAAACAACAACAACAAAAAGTATGATTTGTCTAAAACAATTTTTTACACTCACATGTGTTTCATTTTCCTTATAATAAAAACACTAATAAATGTTTATACCTTCCCTCTAGCCTTGGTTTTCTGAGGGAGATGAAATTACATATACTCTAAGTCCCATCTAATGCTAGACTTGGACCTCGAAGCCTTTAGAAGAGCCTATATTATACTTCTCAGTGTTAGACTACTTCCCTAACACCTCAGTCCCTCAGGACCCCATGCTTCCTCTGAAGAAAGAGAACACATACACTTAGTTAGAAATGTCTGTAATCCCAGAACCTGAACAGGCAGAACACAAGTTCAAGGTCAGTCTAGGCTATATAGTAAGACCTTGTCTCAAAAAATAATTTGGGGGGCAAAGGCAACAGATAATTCAGTGGTAGTGTTTGCCAAGCATACATTACAGCCCTGGGTTCAATACTACCCATTTTACATTTGTTTAATTTAGTTGTAAACCTCACCCAAATTGGGGCTTCTAGGTGATTCGAATACTTGCAAAATTTTATATTCCTTGGGCTGCAGGATGTGCCTCAGTGGCAGAGTGTGGTATTATGCAGGCTAATAAACTTATCTGGGGTCAGAGAACAGGACGGCCACAATATTAAACATGAGGATAGGGAGTGAGTGGTAGCACACTCCTTTAATCCTAGAATTTCAGAGACAGAAATACCTCTGGATCTCTGAGTTCAAGGCCACATTAGAAACAGCCAGGTTTGGTGACACTCGCCTTTAATCCCAGAAACCCAGCCTTTAATCCCAGGGAGTGGGGGCAGAAAGAGAAAGGTATATAAGGCGTGAGGACCAGGAACTAAGTTGGTAAAGCATTTGGCTGGTTTAGCATTCAGGCTTTGGAGCAGCACAGCTCAGCTGAGAGCCATTGGGATGAGGACTCAGAAGCTTCCAGCCTGAGGAAACAGGATCAGCTGAGGAACTAGCAAGGTGAGATAGCTGTGGCTTGTTCTGCTTCTCTGATCTTCCAGCATTCACCCCAATAACCGGCCACAGGTTTGTTTTTATTAATAAGACTTTTAAGACTCCTGTTACAGCAGCATTCTTGCCTAACATGTATTATGAGGCCCTTGGGTTTGATCACCAGAGCTTGGGCGCTCGCGCTCGCTCTCTCTCTCTCTCTCTCTCTCTCTCTCACACACACACACACACACACACACACACACACACACACACCTCTTATATTCCTTGAAGGGAAAAAAGCAGAAAACAAAACCGTCAATATGGTCAACTGTCAAAAATGTAAAAGACCTATTTACTACCTAGCCTAAAAGTAAATTCTGACTTCCTAACTAAGATGACTATTAACTATTTTGCTTGCTTTGTTGAGAGAGTCCCACTATATGGTGAAAAGTGGCCTCTAATTCTCAACTCTCCCAAGCCACTATACAAAACAAATTATTAGCTCTATTTTAAAATCAGAACTCAGAACCAAAAAAAAGTCACCATCCTATAGCATCTGTATTCCTAGAACTTGAAAGATAAAGGCAAGGAGAATCAGGAGTTCAAGATCATCCTCTGCTACTTGACAAGTTCAAGACCAGCCTGGTCTATTTGAGACCTTGTCAAAAAAAGTCACTTATATTCAGAAGTGACAGTAAGTACAAACTCATTTATGGTAAGAAAAATTTCAATTGCAACAGCTAGAAGAGTTTAAGTATCTGCCACAAAATACAAATGTATCTACAAGATAGATACATAAAATTTTACACACACACACACACACACACACACACACACACACACACAAACCCCAAAGTATCAAAGCACTCAAATCACCCAGTTAAAGGCAACTTATGTATTTTAGACTTTTGACTTTTTTTTTGTGTAGCCCTGGCTGTCCTAGAACTCACTTTGTAGACCAGGCCTGCCTCTGCCTCCCAAATGCTATGATTAAAGGCATGTAGCAGTATTTCAGACAGTTTTTGTTTTTCCTGGAACCAGGCTGGCCTCAAACTCACAGAAATCTGCCTGCTTCTGCCTCCTGAGTGCTGAGATTAAAGGCATGCGCCACCACTGCCTGGTTTCAGATGTGTTTTAAAGAATGTTTTAGCATAGTTTTTAAAAGATCTTAGAACACCATTATAAGGATACTTCTAAACAAATGATCTTTTTTTTTTTTAAATATGCAAACCAGAGCTACTAGATCCAGATGAAGTCTATCAAGAGAATGATGGGTGGGGGGAGCCTTTCAGGACTGAGTGTGTAACACTTTGAGGGAACACTTGCCTAACATGCCAGAGGCTCTGGGGTTCTGTCCACACCCAACACTGGGGGGGGGGGGAACGACACAGAAAATGAGGGAAAGGAAGCAATACCTGAACTAATAATCATTAATGTAAGTTTTATTCTCTAAACTTGTTATTATTTACTTACACATGTATGTCTGAATGCCACATGTATGCAGGTGCCCAAAGAGGTCTGAAGAAGGAATATGCTGGAGCAGTGATTACAAGTGGTTGTGAGCTGCCTGATGTGGAAGCTAGGCTCTGAACAGCACCAAGTACTCTTAACTACGGAGCAATCTTCCAGCCCCTATGAATTCAACTTTTAATTAAGTATCTTGTATTTTCACATCATTATTTTTGTTTGACAGTTTTTGGATTGGGAGAGTGTTTTGGTTTTTTGAGATATTCATATTTATGAATATTCATATTATGAGTATGAATTAGATATTGATATTTTGTAGCCCAGGCTGGCCTTGAACTCAGAGATCCACACCTGTCAAGGTTCGTGCCACCACACCCACCTGGTTTTGTTTTGTTTTATTTTGTTTGAGGTAGGGTCCCACTGTACAGCCCATGTTTTATATAGCCCATATGTGCCTCAAACTTGCTAACTGTAGCCCAGGCTGGCCTCGAACTTGGTAACTATAGTCCTGGCTGGCTACAAAAATCATAATTTGAGTGCTAGGATTGCAGGTGCACACAATCACGGTAGGATCTAAATACAATTTTTCTAAGATTTATGTTATTTTTGAAATTACATGTGTGTGTGTGCTCAGAACCCAGAAAAAGGCATCAGATTCCCTGGAACTGGAGTTTCAGGCAGTTGTGAGTAGCCTGACATGGGTTCTGGGAACTGAACTGGAGTCCCCTGCAAGAGCAGTGCAAGTTCTTACCCACTGAGCCATCTCCCTAAATCTGTTTTGATAACATAGTCTTCAAATGTTCTCCAGAGAAAAATCTGAATATTGTGGTATTCAGAGGAGGAATGTTGAGATGGCAGCTACTTTTTTGACAGTCACTCGATGCTAGCTTCTCTAATTTACATCTACTGAGTGTGTCGGGTCTCTAACAGCCATTACAGCTACTGCATCACGGACTATATATAATGAGCACTGCAGCCCTCTCTTTTGAAGAAATGCAAGGAAAAGTTTCAAAAGTATCCAAGGTCACCAATGAGTCAGTAACAAAGCTGGAAAGCAACACTAAAACTTCAGCTCCTACACTACAAACCACTTTCCCAACCCTAAGAGAGGAAAGAGCCAACGGGCTATTTTCAAAACCTTCTAACACCGTAGTACACTGACTAAAGACAAATCAAAGATTCACCTTGGGCCAAAGAAAAAACACGCTACGTTTGCATACCATTATCTCCTTCCGTGTTCTCATAACCATACAACACAATATGAAAAACCAACTGACTTTGGCTATATTAAACCTTGGTAATGTGTGTACTCTTCAATATGGACAATTTATTTTCCCACTAACTGAACATTTATAAGTTAATCTTTCATCACCTTGTCACATTCCGTCCGAGGTGCTATGAGGTACATTCACTTCCTCACTCAACAGTCAAAAGTTAAAAACAAGCAATTCTCAGAACATAGCTACATTGCCAATGACAAAAAGTGGGGGAAAGCGCCAATAAATTGCTGCTTTTAACGAGACATTTTAAAACACGACGATGTGCTTCACAGAATTACGGCTAAGTTCTTGGCTGGTTACTTTAAAGTAGCATTTAAGATATATCCCTCCCTGTTTGGGACAGCCTGACTCGTTAGACAAGATAAATCTAGGCTCACTCACACAGAACACCTCTGAAGCAACTTAGCTTATTGAAAACATCATTGCAACCTCCCAAGCGTGAGTACTCAGCCCTGTCATACTACAAGGGACAGAATGTCCCTCTTCAAAAATCTTTCAGGAGAAGGCTGCCTCGCGGAGACAATGACAGCAGTACTCCCGGGAAGGATTTTGGAAACAGTGTTGACACCAGGAGAAGAGGCTCCTAGGAAGTGTCAGTGCGGCAGCAGGTGGAGTAGCCCGGCGAGCCGAGCAGGTCCTTTCTGACCTAGTCTCCAAGTCCTCCGCCTCCCTGTCCCGGTTCCGCCTTACGGACCTTTCCAAGGAGCCTCGCGCCCCGGTTCTCTCACCCAGGGCAGGATTCTCGAGCCTCCCGGGAAGCGAGGCCACCTAAGACGGCCGCCGCACCTCTTCCGGGGACTCGCAGGCCCGCTCCTCGGCAGTGTCGGAACCTGACGGACCCTACCCGGGGTGGGGGGAGGCAGCCAGCTGCTCCCGGGGTCTGTCCGCGCCCCGGTTCCAGAGCCCCCTCCCTTTCGAGGCACCGCCGCCGTCACCCGCCTCACTCCTGAACCCCTTCTCCTCCGGAGCACCCCAGCGGAGTTACCGGCCCACTCAAAAGTACCAGCGCCGGCCGCCCCCACCGGTCACCCCGGCCTCGCTGTCACCGCCCAGCTCCCGGCTTCGGCCCGCACCGCCGGCGTGCCCCCGGTGACGCTCGGGTCGGTACCTTGCGGACCCCCTTGTAGATATAGAAGTAGAGCTCCCGGCCCACATTGAAGCAGAGGCGGTCGCCGTTGCCAGACTGGTCGTTGAGGTTTACGAAGGAGACGCGGACAGGGTTGGATCCCTGCGAGTTGAAGGGCACCCGGTTGGGCCGGCTGTACTCCGAGTGCGGCAGCAGCTTGTACAGACCTTCCCGGGTGGTGAATTGGGTCTTAATCTCGTTCATCTCCTTCCCTCCTCCCTCCGTCGCCATCTTGGAAAGCAGCGTTCATCCTGCCCTAAGTGCCCGGATCACGCCCACCGCGCAGGCGCCGTCCTCGGCCGCTCGTTCTCTCCCCCCCACCCCCTTCGTCGCGGCCCCGCCCATTCGCGAGCCGGCCCCCAGGAAGGCGGGCCGAAGCGGAGGGGGCGGGGTCATTTGCGGTCCCACCGCGCACGCGTGCTCACCTGGCGCGCTCCGCCGGGCGGGGCGAGCGCAAACTCCTCCCCTGGGTGCCGCCCTCTCCATGCCGGTGGGAAAGGTCCGCTGGCAGAGCGCCGCTCCGGCGTTCCTTGGGTGAGGTGAGTCTGTGGGCGCTCTGGCGCTCCGCTGAGAGACCCTAACTCGAGAAGCCGAGGGAGGGCGCCGCCTTGGCCTCGGCCGGCTGGCACCCCTTGAGACTGAGCCCGAGCCGAGCAGTGAGGTCCGGTGTGTGCACCTGTGCGTCCCAGCTGTGCTCCCCTCCCCCGGAGCTGGGGGGACGCAGGCGGTCGGGGTGGGTGCAGGGTCCTGAGCCCCTCTACGCCAGAAGATAGAGAAGGATTGGGGTTCATTGCACTTCACGGTGTTGTTTTTGCTTGTGGGTGGTTTGTTTGAAAGTGGGGTTGGGAAGAAGAGCATAAATGTACAGGACTTGTGTTTTCAAGTCTCACCTGAAATCTGACCGGTGAGCACTGGCTGGTTCTTGAGAAAGCAGGTTGTGTTGGCGCTTGTGTCTCTTGTGCTAACATCTGTCACTCGCTGTCTAGAGGAAGGGGCGAGGCTCATAGCCCGTAGCTTCGGGAGCTAGACATTGAATCTGTGCATGATTTTCTTGCTCAGTAGTTAATACCGCCTAATAAAGGTAAAGCTAATTAGTTCTTTTTAAAGCCTCACATGGATCTTGAAGTTGTTTGCTAGGAGAACCACAAAGTTGTATGAATATTCTGTACGAAGTCTAAATACTAAGAAAAAGCTCACACGTTAAAGTAGTATTAAACCTTTGATGCATCGATTTCTGGGTATGTGCACTGGAATACAAAGGCTTCTAAAGTAATAAACGTTATAATAGAATTCTAGAATGGAAAAAAATGTTACATAAAGAATGAACTATACCTGAAAAGTCATGTCTGTAGAGTAGAAAATACGTGGCTCAAGTTCAGTACCGTGGTGGGCACCCCTAGTTCCAGACAGAAGAAATGCCTGAGCCCAGTATGTCCGAGGTTAGCCCAGCCCATGGAGCAAGACTCTCGACTCACAGAAATTAATTGCAAAAAAGTGAGGAGCATTCGAAAGAAGTTTAAATTATAAACATTTTATGTAGTAGAAAGCAAGTACATAAACAGTAGAAACTACCAATGTTGTAATAATGCATTTGACACACCTTGTAGCTGGCTGCGTGTGTGTGTGTGTGTGTGTGTGTGTGTGTGTGTGTGTGTGTGTGTGTACTACAGTAAAAATCCTTTATTTATTTATTTTTATTTTTGGAGACTGTATCTCACTAAATAGCCCTGGCTGTCCTGAAACTCCATAGGAGACCAGGCTGGCCTCCAACTCAGAAATATGCCTGCCAAGTGCTGGGATTAAAGGAGTGATCTACACGTCCATCTTAAAATCCTTAATACATCTCTAGAACACACCTTAAATTTCATTTTTTTGTTATTTGCCTTTTCCTAAAATGAAAATATAGATCAGAACTCTTAAAAATACTAGGGCATGTTCAGTGGGCAATCCCAATCTCCCATAGCTATGTTATTTTGCACCAAAACCAGGTGTTTATAATGGTCATCTTGAGGGATAAGTAACAGCCTGAATTATCTAAAAAGAATGCAGTTGGGTTTTCTAGTTAATAGGGAAAAATATACTTTGGGAGGGGAAACCTCAGCAAACAGAAACTGAAACAAAAAACGGTGACCTTCCACCATAAGGTTGAATTGCTCATGAAACCAGTATACTACTGGGCATGATGCTAATGCCTTAACCTCAGCACTTAGGAAAGAGAGGCAAACAGACGTCAAGGCCAGCCTGGTCTACACAGAGACTTCCAGAGCACTCAGGGCCACATAGTGAAACCCTGTCTTTAAAAAAAAAAAAAAATTAAGACTGGTATGCCTTAAGATTTATATTAAGGTTTTATTCCATACATTTTTTTTTTTCTTGCCAGACATGGTAGCATATTCCTGAAATGCCATCATTCCCAGAGACTGAAAAAGGATGATGGAAAACTCAGGGCCAGCCAAACATAGTGGCACACACCTATAATACCAGTACTTGGGAAATGGGAGCAGGAGGATCAGGAGTTCAAGGACAGTCTCAGTTAAGTAGTCGGTTGAGAAACCAGCCTGGGCCACTTTAGACCCCCTCTAAAAAAGAAGGGATTCCAGCACTTAGGAGGCAAAAGCAGGCAGATCTCTGTGAGTTCAGAGCCAACCTGGATGAGTTCCAGGACAGCTAAGGCTACATAAACCCCTGTCCCCCCCACCCTACCCCCTCAAAAAAAAACAAAAGAAAAAGAAGAAAGAATTCAATTCCAACCTGTGTTACACAGCAAGACATTATCTAAAAACAACCACCAAAGCTAGAAAGGTGGCTCAGTGGTTAAGAATACTTGGCTAATCTTTCAGAGGAGCCAGGTTTGATTCCTAGCACCAACATGACAGCTAGCAACCTTCTGCAACTGCAGTTCCAGGGAATCTTATGTCTCTTCTGGCCTCCACAGGCACTGCATGCATAAAATACACAGACATACATGCTGGTAAAATACCCATACCCATAAAAAATAAAAATCATCTGGGCATGGTAGTATACATCTTTAGGCTCAGCACTCAGGACACAGAGGTATATGGATCTCTGTGAGTTCAAGAACAGCCTGGTCTAGAGAACCAGGACAGCCAGAGTTACATAGAGAGACTCTGTCTCTCGTCTCTCTCTCTCTCTCAAAAAAAAAGTATGATTCCTTTTCACAAAAATGTTAGAACTTTATAGCCGGGCGGTCGGTGATGGCTCACACCTTTAATCCCAGCACTCAGTGAGGCAGGAGCAGGTGGATCTCTGTGAGTTCAAGGCCAACCTGGTCTACAAAGAGAGTGCTAGGACAAACAGTCCTGTTACACAGAGAAACCCTGTCTCAAAAATTTTTTTAATTAAAAATTGTGTTTCTAGACCTTGAAGACACAGTCCAGTAGAATGTGGTTAGCGAGGGGTAAGAAGATGGAGGTTGACAGATGTTGGGCAAAAGATTAAAATATGAAATAAGTCCTAGAGCTCTTTTGTACAGGGAGGAATTCAGTTATAACAAGATAGCATATTTTGGAAGTTGATAAGAAAGTAGGTTTTAAGTGTTTCACCACAGAAAGTAAATACCTAGTCGTGCATGGTTGCCCGCATCTGTAATCCCAATAATGGGCGGTTTAGGAGGATCAGGAGTAAAAGGTTATCTTCAGCTACATAGTGAATTTAAGCCCAGTCTGGCTGTCTGGAAAATAAAAAAGAAATACCTGAGAAAATGGGTATGTTAATTAATGTAAGCCAATTCCACAATATATATGTACACTAAATATGCTATCCATGATAAATGTATGTAATTTGCATGTGTCAATTAAAAATGGTTTTGAGGGCTGGAGAGATGGCTCAGAGGTTAAGAGCACCAACTGCCCTTCCAGAGGTCCTGAGTTCAATTCCCAGCACCCACATGGTGGCTCACAACCATCTGAATGATCTGGCACCCTCTTCTGTACACATAATAAATAAATAAATCTTTTTAAAAAATGGTTTTGAGCACCTGGAGAGATGGCTCAGCAGATTAAGAGCACTGGTTGCTCTTCCAGGAGACCTGGGTTCAATTCCCAGCACCCATATGGTAGCTCACAGCCATCTTGTAACTCCAGTTCCATGGGATCCAATGCCATCTTTTGGCCTCTGTGGACACTTCACTGATGTGGTGCATAGACATACATACAGTCAAAATGTTTAAAAATGGTTTTGAAGCCAGGCAGTAGTGGTGCACACCTTTTGTCCCAGCACTTGGGAGGCAGAGACAGGCTGATCTCTGTTAGTTCAAGGCCAGCCTAGTCTACAAAATGAGTTCCAGGACAGCAGCCAGGGCTACACAGGGAAACCCTGTCTCAAAAAACAAAAAACATGCTGGGCAGTAGTGACACATGCCTTTAATCCCAGCACTCGGGAGGCAGAGCCAGGCAGATCTCTGTGAGTTTGAGGCCAGCCTGGGCTACCAAGTGAGTTCCAGGAAAGGCACAAAAGCTACACAGAGAAACCCTGTCTCGAAAAACAAAAAATAAATAAATTTAAGAAAAGATTCTAAAATTAATGTATTAAGATTCCTTGGTTAACCGGGCGGTGGTGGCTCATACCTGTAATCCCAGCACTCGGGAGACAGAGGCAGGTGGATCTCTGTGAGTTCGAGGCCAGCCTGGTCTACAAAGCAAGTTCCAGGATAGCCTCCAAAGCTACAGAGAAACCCTGTCTCAAAAAACCAAAAAAAAAAAAAAAAAAAAGATTCCTTGGTTAATATTTAGAATGAACAACTATAGTCTGCTTTCTTGTTTTGTTTTTTTTGTCATGTACCCAGATTGCACTGAATATGTAGTAGTTCTTTTTAAAAGTGTTCAGTGATGATAAAGATCATTGATAATGCTTAAAAAGAGATAGTGTGGTCAGATGAAGCCATTGCAGGGTTAAAGAATCCATTTGGGGGTTGGGGATTTAGCTCAATGGTAGAGTGCTTGCCTAGCAAGCGCAAGGCCCTGGGTTCAGTCCTCAGCTCTGAAAAAAAAAAAAAAACTGTTTTTTAAAAAGGGAAAAAAAAGAATCCATTTGGGGGCTGGTATGATTCAGCAGGTAAAAGCACTACATAAGTTTTATGACCTGAGTTCAGATTCTCCAGAACCCATGGAAAAACTGAATATTCTGTGCATTTCTATAATAATACTATCATTTCTGTGGTAAGATGGGAGGCTGAGACAGGAGAATCCTCTGGAAATTTACAGGCCAGCTGGTCTGGATTATGCAACACAGGAACAAAATGAGAGACCCTACCTCAAAAACAAGGTGGAAGTTGAGGACACCTAAGGTTGTTCTCTGACTACAGATGCACCATGGCACAAATGTACCTCATACATATGTTATATACACACACATGCACACACACAAAAATTTTTAAAGAATCCATTTATTTGCTGATTTGAGAGTAGATTAAGGGAAGGAAAAATTGGGATAGGAGAAGCTATTTATGAGGCCCAATGTGTTTTATTTACTTACTTATTTGTGAGTGTGGTGGTGGTGGTGGGGTGGTCAGGGGTCCACTTTGTTATTCATTATGTAGACCAGGCTGACCTTTAGCTCACAGTGGTCCCTTTGCCTTTTTTCCTGAATGCTAGCATTAAAGTTACACTGCCCATATCTTCCATATACATTAAATTGCAAGTGACTATCTTGGGTTTTTTTTGTTTGTTTGTTTGGTTTTTGGTTTTTGGTTTTTTTTGTTTGTTTGTTTTGTTTTTGAGACAAGGTCTCACTCTGTAGCCTAGGCTAACCTGAACCTCATGGTAATTCTCCTGCCTTGGTTATCTGAGTGCTGGTATTATAAATGTGAGCCACCATACTCAGTTTTTTATTTTATTTTATTTGAAGATTTTATTTTTAAGTGGTAGTGCTTGCCTTGAATCATAGCACTCAGCAGGAAGAAGCTTGTGTGTGTATGTGCACACCCCTGTGTATGCCCATAATAAGGGGGTGTGAGTGCAATGATGCCATGTAGGGAGGGGAGAGGATAACTTTGGGGAATTAGTTCTCTGCTTCCACCTTTACATGGGTTCCAGAATTTGAGCTCTGATCCCAAGCATGTGCAGCAAGAACCTTTACCCACTGAGCCATCTCACCAGTTCTTGATTTTAAATTTTATTGTGGTTCCAGGAATTGAACCTAGAGCTTTGTGCATACTAGGCAAGTACCCTTCCACTAAATATAGCTTCAGCTGCTGCTGCTGCTGCTTCTTCTTCTTCTTCTTCTTCTTCTTCTTCTTCTTCTTCTTCCTTCTTTCTTCTTCTTCTTCTTCTTCTTCTTCTTCTTCTTCTTCCTTCTTTCTTCTTCTTCTTCTTCTTCTTCCTTCTTTCTTCTTCTTCTTCTTCTTTCTTCTTCTTCTTCATTATTATTATTATTATTATTATTATTATTATTATTATTATTATTATTACAGGGTGCCTTTCCTGGAACTCACTCTGTAGCCCAGGCTGGCCTCGAACTCACAGAGATCCGCCTGCTTCCGCCTCCCAAGTGTTGGGATTAAAGGCATGTGCCACCACTGCCCAATTTAGCTCCAGCCTTCTTATTACTTTATTTTGGGACAGTTTGAGTTTCCCAGACAAGCCTTAAACTCACAATCCTGCTTCAGCCACCCAAATAACTGGGATTAGAGTCTTGTGCCACAGGCCCTCTTCTAATGTAGTACAGTTAGTAAGTACATATAATGTGGACACTATACTAAGTATTTAAATATGCTTTCCTTTTTTAATGCAAATATGCAGTGCCCAAGGGGAGCAGAAGAGAGTGTTGGAACTTCTGGAATTACAGATAGTTGTGAGCTGCCATGTGGTTTCAAGAGAAAGCCAATGCTTTTAATTGCTACAGTCTGCAGGACTATACAGTAGGATTTCAGCTGATAAAGCAGAAGCAACCCACCAGAATTGATGCATTCTGATGAAAGAGACTCAGTCGCAAGGCACTGGGAGTACTGCCTTTTGTTTTACAGCTGTTCTTACAGCAAATCTCTTGTGAAGCCATAGATCTCCCCTCTTTGAGTGAGACCCATCCCAAAAAAGATCCAGCAGTGTATAAATTACTGGGCACAATTTCTCCCATATGCTGGATGACTTTCCCCACTCTGTGGGACCTTCAGCGAGAGAATCTAGTCCAGCAGTCAATAACCTTGGTTCCCACAGCCTAATCTCCGCTCCGTTCTCTGAGACAAACATTAGAGGCTAACTCCCTGCGATTATCTCCCATTTGGCAAGACATGTGGTCAGGAAGGGAGTCTTTCAAATAGATCACATTTGGGACTTTCAGAGATAAAGGAATGCCCAAGCTCATTTGATTCCAGTCCCTCCTGATTAGGGAGATCAAGTGCCCTAAATTTTCCTGCAGCCAACTTGGAAAGTGCTAACCTCTAGTTCTACCCTAAAAGTTATTAATTCCCTACACCTACCCTCACCTTGGTTTATTGATACAGGATTTTAACCTAGGAATGTAGTATTATGCACAAACTCCCCTTCTCCCTTCTTAAAATTTGAACCCTCCTAAATCAACTTTACTGCTTCTTAATGCTGCTCAGGTGTCTTTCTGGCCACACCTCCCTGGGGCCAGAAAGATGCTGACGGTGTCTCTCAGGACAGCTATTATCTGCTTGTTCCTGAGAAAAAAAATTCTAGCTCTGTAACTGTGATTACCAGGAAACTGCCTTTGTTTTGCGTTGTTTATATAAACCGAAAAACTTTGGAGCACAGAGGATTAATAAAGAAGCTGGCATGAAGAAGCATGTATTGAGAGATTCTTTCACCCTCGGCTCCCTTGAACCTTTCACTGGCAGAAGCCTTCTCTCTGAACCCTGAGAGGGCTTTGAGGCTGGCTCTCAGTAGCTCTTGATACTTAACCACTAAGCCATATCCCCAGTCCCCTATGCTTCCTATTCATAGAAGACCTAATGATTTAAGTAACATTTTCCCTTTCTACAAATGGGAAGACAATCAGACTAATGAAATGTCTTGTTCTTGTTACTATCCTATAGTTAAATATTAGTAGAACAATATGAGTTTAGGTCTTAAAAGAAACATCAGCTAGGGTGGTTGCTCACCCTTTAATCCCAGCACTGGGGAGGCAGAGGCAGGCAAATCCTTTTTGAGTTAGAGGCCAGCTTGGTTTACATAGAGAATCCCAGGCCATCAACAGCTATATTATGAGACTCTTTCAAAAACAAAACAAAAGGGAAGCATCATAGGTTAGGCATGGCGGCTGTATTTGTATTCTGTTGCTTTTAGAGGAACAGAAACAAACAATAGAAAGTTATATCTTGACCTAGTCTGGTGATCGGATGGCCAAACACCCTAACTGTCGTGCTGGAACTCTCATCCAATAACTGACGGAAGTGGATACAGAGATTCTCGGCCAGGCCCCAGGTGGAGCTCCAGGAGTCCAATTGGCGAGAAAGAGGAGGGATTGTATGAGTGAGAATTGTTGAGACCAGGATTGGAAAAAGCACAGGGACAAATAGCCAAACGAATGGAAGCACATGAATTATGAACCGAAGGCTGTGGAGCGCCCAACTGGATCAGGCCCTCTGGATAAGTGAGACAATTGAATAGCTTGAACTGTTTGGGAGACATCCAGGCAGTGGGACCAGGACCTGTCCTTAGTGCATGAGCTGGCTGTTTGGAACCTTGGGCTTACACAGGGACACTGCTCAGCCTGGAAGGAGGGTCTGGACCTGCCTGTACTGAATCTACCAGGTTGAGCTGAATCCCCAGGGGAGTCTTTGCCCTGGAGGAGATGGGAATGGCGGGGAGGGGCTGGAGGGAAGGCATGGATGGGAGAGGGGAGGACAGGGGAACCCATGGCTGATATGTAAAATTAAAACACAAATATCTATATAAAAAAATAAAATTTGAAACTAAAAGAGTTGCAAATAAAAATTAGCAAACAAAAAAAAGAAAGTTATATCTGCCTGTGTAATCATAGGTAAATGTTTATATATTAAATTATAAAAAAAGTGTTTATATATTAAATTACAAAAGGGCATTTATTGGGTTATCTTACACAATTGGAGGCTAGGTTGTTCAAAAAATTAGCTGTCTACACACTGAAGAGCCTGAGAACCTAGTACCTGCGGCACAGTACAAAAAACTGGTAGCCTCAGAATGAGCAAGACAATGATTCAGTCCCAGGTTCAAAACCTGGAGTTTCCCTGGGAATCGATGTGAGTCCACACAGCAATAGAGGTGCTTGCTGAAGATGAATGGAGTTTTTGCTTGCTGGCTGGCATTCTCTTCTTCCACTTGTATTTCATCTGAGTCCTCAGCCCATTGGACAGCACTGTCCACATTCGGGGTGAGCCTTTCCCCTCAGTTGCTGTCCCACGTTTCAGTTTCTCTAGCCATGTCCTCACAGACACACCTGGAAGTGTACTTTACTAATCCCCAGGCATCTCAACCCTGTCAAATTGACAATCAGACTTAACCATAACAAGCTCACTATTTGTGAACTTGACTCCCAATATATCTCCTTATATCACAGTTAATCTCCAAATAAAGATGATAATAAGATCATAAGTCTGCCTAATGTGATAGAACTGCATACAACCAAAAATTTATCCATTCCTTCCCCCAGAATAGATAAGATCCTTTGAAGAATACTTACTCTTCTGACATCTCTGCTACCAAATCAACTAATGTTATAGTACATAATACAGGAATAGGAGAGGAAAGAAAACAAGGATTATCTGTTCAATGTGTCGCTATATATACACAAACACATTCCTAACCAGGAAAGAAATACTCGTGCCAGTTACATGATCCTTTCTGTAACTGTAACATAGCTGAGGCTGGTATTTAGAACTGTCTTCTGCTATCCATTCTGTATTCCTTCTTTTTTTTTGTTTTTGCTTTTGTTTTTATTTTTTGAGACAGGGTTTCTCTGTGTCTCTCTGGCAGTCCTGGAACTTGCTCTGTAGACCAGGCTGCCTCAAACGCAGAGATCTGCCTGTTTCTGCCTCCTGAATTCCAGGTTTAAAGGCGTGGGTCACCATGCCCAGCTGAAGAGTCTGTTTCTGTTTACCCGAAATAGAGAAGACAATAAACCTAAGAAAGAATTCCACTCACCTACTTTGACAAACTGATTTAATTGAGATTCCTTTCAGGAGCATGAGAAATTCAATGACAGCTACACCTTTAAAGAAGAGCCCTTCCCACCGCTAGCACTTGTTAACCGCTTATGTCCTAGGAGAGGGTGAGGGGTTGTGTGCCTCATACACTACCCACAGCGGTCCCCATCTTGTGCAAGTCTTCTACAAGTACTAACAGCTGCTCTGACTCAAGACACCAGTGATCTCATCTGACCCAGAAGAAACAGCCACATAACACTCTCCCAGTTATGCTCTCCAAGACCTGGAAGAGGTAATGGTAGACATATATGAATATTTTATCTCATTTATAGCTGAGCATTGGGTCACCATACCACAACAAGAGTTATTTCTTCTTAGCACTTTGAGTGATGAATCTCCGCAGTAACCACATAAAGAAACTTCTCTAATCAAAGCTGACAGTATCATTAATCTGTGGGTATAAGCATAAATGTTAAGCAGAGACAGGTGGATGGATCTAAGTTCAAGACCATCCTGGTCTACTGTACCAGGTTTTTTCTTTTAACCACCAACCAGCTCCCAAATCATGACACACAGACTTATTAGTTTTGAAAGCTCAGCCTAGCTTGGGCACATTTCTGGCTTGTTCTTTTAAATTAGCCTGTTTCTCTTTATCTGCCTTTAGCCTCAGGGCTTATTGCCTTTTCTTACTTTCTTGCTGTCTCTATGTATGACTGGCTGGCGTCTGCCTGGCTTCTTGCCCTGAGAGTCTCCATTCTTCTCTCCTTCCTCTCCATTCTTCCCAAGCCTAGATTTCTCCTCCTATTTACTCTCTCTGCCTGCTAGCACTGCCTGTCCTTCCTCCTGCCTCGCTATTGGCTGTTCAGCTTTTTCAATCAGGTGCCTTAGGCAGACAAGACGAAACAAATACAACATATCTTTCATAGTTTAACACAAATCCTTACATCATTAATCAGATGCAGCATAAACAAAAGTAACACACCTTTACACAGTTAAAGTCATATTCTACAGCATAAACAAACGTAGCACATTTTGCCTAGTTAAAATGATATTCCACAACAGTGTACATAGCAAATTCCAAAGCAGTTTGAGAAGCACATCATATCCTCTTAACAAAACAACAGAAGCTTGCCTACTAGGCATATAACAGCCGTGCCACTATTGCGACAGCAGACACACCTTATCTGGCATGTTGATTGTTAACATACTGTGTCCATAGCTAAGCAGGAGCATTGGCAACAGTTCTGTCCCAACAAGCTATGGCAGTAGCCCGTACACAAGGGGTACTTAGGCCTCCCTGGCCTACAGCTTGTTGAGAGTTAACCCATCTCTGGCAGTGGGATTTTTCATTCAATAATCGTATGGCTTCTGGGAATACCTTTTCCCACCTGTTTAAAGTTCTTAACTGGTGTTTTTATTTATACAGGCAGAGGCTGTTACAGGATTTTCTAAATCACCTTGTTGAATATCTTCTTCACTTTACCCAACCATAAGATGTCCAAGAATTTCACAGCTGTGCCCTGTACCCTGTGCAGACCAATTGCTTATCTTTGCTCCTTTAGAAACAGTTGGATATCTTTTAGATACTTTTGTAAATCAGTAAGACACTCAAAAGTTAGCATATTGTCTATATAATGAAACTTTTTTACCATTGGTGGGCAGTGTTAGCACATGCCTGTAATCCCAGCACTTCAGAAGCAAGAGGAGCCGGGCAGTGGTGGCCCACGCCTTTAATCCCAGCACTCAGGAGGCAGAGCCAGGTGGATCTCTGTGAGTTCGAGGCCAGCCTGGTCTACAAAGTGAGTCCGAGGAAAGGCACAAAACTACACAGAGAAACCCTGTATGAAAAAAAAAAAAAAACAGAAGAAGAAGAAGCAAGAGGACTGCCACAAGTTCTGATACAGCATGGGCTCTATAGTGAGTGCAAAGTAAGCTTTTTCTACATAGCAAGATCCTATCTCAAAAAAATTAATTAATAGGTATGGTATATGCCTATAATCCCAGCACTAGGGAGGCTGAGATAAGATCAGGAGTTTGAGGATATTTTTAGCTACATAGTCTGAGGCCAGTTTGGACTACATAAACTTGTCTCCAAACAACAAAAATGGTGATGCACATCTATAATCACAGTATTTGGGAAATAGAAGCAGAGGCAGGAGGGTCAAGATTTCAGAGTCATTCTTGGCTACTTAGGGAGTTCAAAGACAATCTGGGGTACATAAGATCCTATCTCACACAGATAGATAAACCCAAAAGGTTTTAAAGGGTAGACACTGTCTGTGAAGGGAGACCTCCCATTCCAAGACATTGACCTAAGTAAGTGAAAACTGGTCTCAGAATTCAGCAATTAAGTAGATATTTAACAAAACAACAAAAGCCAGCCTTCCTTTAATCTCAGCCTTTGGAAGACAGAGTGAGTATGTGAGTTACTTGGCTAGCCATGACTGTTTCTTACACACACACACACACACATACACACACCCCAGAAAAGGCAAAGTCAAATATAGCATGAAAAGAATCCATCATTCGGCCAGGCTCAGAGGTTAAGAGCACTGCTTGCTCTTCCAAAGGTCCTGCGTTCAATTCCCAGCAACCACATGGTGGCTCACAACCATCTGTAATGAGATCTGGTGCCCTCTTCTGACCTGCAGGGATATGTGCAGACAGAACACTGTATACATAATAAATAAATAAATAAGTCTTTAAAAAAAAAGAATCCATAACTCAGTTCTTTTGCAAAAGGAGTGGTATTGGAGGGGCTAGAGAGATAGGTTCAGTGATTAAGGATTATTACTGCTATGACAGAGGACCTGAGTTTGGTTCCCAGCATCCACATCAAGCAGCTCTCAACCATCTCTACCCCTAGCTCTAGGAGATCCATTACCCCCTTCTGGACTCCATGGGCACCTGCACTCACATATCCGCACCCACACACAGACACATATTATATTAGAAATAGTACCAGGTGTGTTGGCACGCACTTGTAATCCTGGCACTCAGGAGACAAAAACAGGTGAATCTCCAAGTTTGAGGCCTGTCTGCTAGTCCAGGCCCGCAGGGACTACATAGTGAGACCTTGTCTTTTAAAAAATAATAATAATTAATAAATAAATAAATAAATGGATAAATGAATAAATAAAATAAATAATAAATAGATAGATAAATAAATAAGCTACCCCTCCTTCCTGCAGCTCTCTAGGGACCATGGCCAATCCTTGAGTGAGGCAGATCAAGATCAAGACAGGCATGGTGAAGTGGTTGGTCAAAGAAAAAGTGATGTATGAGAAAGAAGCAAAGTAACAAGAAGAAAAGATAGAAAAAATGAAGGTTGAAGATGGTGAAAACATTAAGTAGGCAGAAATCCTGCAAGAGTCCCAGATGATGATCCCAGAATGCCAGTGTGGGTTAGAAACTGCATATACCAATCTTCAGCAGATATTAGAAAGTGAAAAAGACTTAGAGAAGGTCAAGGAATATAAAGAAACATGTGTAGTTCTGGATTCAGTGAAGTTAGAAGCCTGAAGTTTTTCTGTACACGGTGTCTTTTGCATTAAACCCTGGGGTCCGTTCTATAATTCGTTATTTTTGGCCACTGCTGTGTTTAGTAATGTGAAAATGTGGTTCTTTTTATGCAGTTGCATATATTTTTTCTTTGCATAATTTAATGTGTCAAATAAATGAGTCCCTCTAATTTTAAAAAAGCAGTTTTGGATACAGCAGCATGGCTGGGAAGACATTACTTTATTTAGCCCTCTGTAATCCATAGTCCATGAGCTATCTCACTCTATCATTCTGGACTACTGCTTCAGGATTTCTACATATCTCTCACACCACAAATAGGCTCAGGAGAGGCAAGTTTGTGCTGTTCTGCCCAGCTAAGACAAGGGGGAATGGGATCTACTGTGGCTCATATATTCTGTTATTTGAAACCAGCAAATCCATTTCCTCTTTTAAATTTTATTATTATTATTATGTGTATGGGTGTCTTGCCTGAGTTTATGTCTGTGCACCATGAGCATACCTGGTGGCCTCAGAGGCCAGAGGAGGGCATTGGATCTCCTGGACCTGGAGTTAGAAATGATTTTGAGATGTTATGTGGGTTCTGGGAATTGAACCTTGTTCCTTTGCAAGAGCAGCAAGAGCTCTTAACTACTGAATGATCTATCCCTCCGATCCTGTAGATCATTCTTTAACATGAGGCTTCTGGTCCCTTCGTGGGCTTCACCTGAAGACAACCTTGGCCACCCTGCTAGGACAGTGGCTGAACCATTTCCCACCCGTCAAGATTCTTTGCGGTACAGCAGTGGGCACAGTAAGGATCTCCTGCACCTCTTCCACACCTTTGGCAAGCTTACTCTCACGAGACTCCTGTTGTTCTTGTTGGTTGTAGTCATTACCCCTGATTCCTCCTGGATAATATTTGATAATCGTTACTATTGTATATAGTTTCATATTATGCTAGAACTTTCATTTAGACAAAAGGGAGGAGATATAGTGGGTAACTGTTCCAGCTTTGACCTTGAAACACTGCTCCTAGTGTAGTAGCAAGTAACTGCCACACCTGCCTGTGACCTGCCCCTGGGGTGTGACCAAGAGGAGACCCCTTAAGATATGAGATGCATATGTGTTCTCTCTCTTAGCTCCTCATGGTCCTGGAAGCTGGATTTGCAGACTAAATCAGAGTTCCCCAGAGAATTATGTACCTCATCTCTCCTGGATCCTGTAATTATAACCCCTTATTGGTTGTAAGTTACCCCCAAAATAAACCTCTTTTAATTACCAGATAAACTATATGGAATTATCTTGTTAATTATAGCAATGTCCTCTTCTGCCTTATAAAGATCATGACCCACCATGAGTTTCAGCAAAGCCACAAAAAAAGTGGCATACCTGTACCAAATTCCCTGCTGACTTAACTTCCTTTAACATCCCAGTGAACCAAGGGTCAAACACTGCCTCTCTTGTGTCCAGTTCACTCACTGTCATTTCTACCTCATCTCCCAAGATTTTGGATCCAAGGAGAGATTATTTGTACTGTCTCTTAAAGAGAACTTTAAAAAAGAAATGGTAAGCCAGAAGGTGGTGGCACACATCTTTAATCCCAGCACTGGGGAGGCAGAGGCAGGCGGATCTCTGTGAGTTTGAGGCCAGCCTGGACTGCCAATGGAGTTCCAGAACACCCAAACCTGTTATATAGAGAAACTTGGTCAAAAAAACAAAAAACAAACAAACAAACAAACAAAACAGTACTTCTATCTTACTGTGTTATCCAGTTTACTCACCAAGTCAAGGGCCAATATACAAGACACTGTATGCTTGTCTACTTCCCATTGTAATTCCTTTTTTTATGTAGACAGGTTCACTCTGGGCAGACAGCTCAACCTCAGTTGCATGTGTTCTCACCCACAGCAGGGGCAGTGCAAGAAGGTATGCCATTCTAGAGTACATAGGGAAAGAAAGCCATGTGAGGATTGTTCCCATGTTCACTCCATCCTTAGATGGCTCAGCCTCAGTTTGCCTGACTTATTATTCATCATCATCAGAGCAATGCAGCTGATCTTCCCAAATTCATCATTGGCTCTCTCATGTCTGTCTAGGCACCAAGTGTTGCATGATTCTTTCTGAGGAGTCTGATAGAGTGATGACTAAGAATTTCACCCAAGTCTAGCTTGGTGAACCAGTGAGTTTAATTGTGGTTATTTATAGGAGCATAGGTGAAAGACAACTTACAAGAACATCCATGCCACAGTAGAACAGTGTCCGCTCCACCAGCAATTATTAATTGCTTATATATCCTACAGAGAGGGATGTGCACCCTCTCCTCACCTTCCAAAATAGCACTATTAGTGGCACCTATCTTATGAGATTCTTGTGCAAGTGATTGCAGCAGCTGTGATTCAAGATGGAAATAATGATTCTGTGAAGCCAGCTGCTTTTGGGTGATGATGGGGACCAGAGTAAGGCCAGTGAATCCCATGATCACAAACCCACTGCTGTACTTCTTTGGCTGTGGAGTGAGTTCCTTAGAAACAATGCTGTTTGGAATATCATTACAGTGGATAAGTAGTTCTGTAAATCCGTGGCATTTTTGACAGAGTGCTGCTGCTTCCATGATTAAAATAGTACAATGTACTCAACTGTCACCCGAGGGAATGATACTATATTAGAGCTCAGGGCTTGGCCTCTGCTGCTGGCAGATTACTCAGTACCAGTTACAGCCAGGTTCCCCCTTACTGAGTAGAAGTCTGTCTTACTTTTCTGTTACCATGAACAAGACAACTTAAAAAAGAAAATCTTTTATTTGAGGCTTAAAGTTATAAAGGGTTAGAGTCCATGACCATCAGTACAGGGAGCATGGCAGGAGGCAGGCAGGCATGGTGCTGGAGCAGGAGCTGAAAGCTTACTTCCTTTTCTGCAAGCAAGGAAGCAGAGAGCACTAACTGGGAAATGTTGTGGGCTTTTGAAGCCTCAAAGTCCACCCCCAAGTGACACACTTGCCCCAACAAGGCCACACCTCTTAATCTTTCCCAAACAGTTCTACCAACTGGGAAACAAGCATTCAAATATATTAAAACCATTTTCATACATATGGAGACCATTTTCATTCAAACTACTGCAAAGTACATATTTCTGAGCCCTTAAAGCGCTCTACCACTGAGCTAAATCCCCAACCCCGACCACCTTGTTCATGAGCCCATTAGGCAATGACAGGGATGGCTGGGGGAAAATAACTGGCTGCTATCAACAGAATAGGTCATTTATCTACTTGATTACAGGCTGTTTCTGATGAGGTCACTTTTGGTAAGTTTACATGAAAACATGGATATCTTCACATCTTTTTTCCCATTTGGAGAGGTCTATCCACATACTCTGTCACCAGTTTTCCAACCATGGTCTTCTAAGTCCCTGACCATCCACCAAAATCACTGGCTACAATTCAACAATCTGTGTATAGTTTTTCCTTCTGAGTAAAATGTATAACCAGATGCACTGCCCAAAGTTCTACCCACTGTGGGGATTTTCCAGCCCACTGTCCTTCAGGAATGCCCCAGAGATGGGTTATAATGCTCCGATCATTTATTTCCCAGTAGTGCCCACAAAACTATCTACAAATCAAGCACTAGCCTTCTCTCCCTGTCAGCTGATCATAGGGCACACTCCATAAGGCATAGGTGCAGAGTAAGAAATGTGAGCATTTGAGCCAATTTGAGTAACTCTCTTGTGACTCTCTTAGGCCTCAGGACTTTCTTGGGCCCAGTCTACACCAGCACACTTAACTTTTGATGATGGCTTGCTACTGTTCATGTCTGACTTCATGGCTTTGTGGATCAGATAACAGCCAGTTCATGATAGGCAGCTTTGGTCACATGGTAACTTAATGGTCCATAGTCAAGCAATCATTCTCCACTAAGGGCCCAATAGCTGGCCCAGACTTCCCTCTTAAAGAGAGAAGTTATCCGCAGGTAACAGCAGAGCATGGGGGAGGACCAGTGAGATGATTAAGCAGGCAGAGGTGTATGGGGGCAGATCTGATGTCCTGAATTTGATTATCAATCCCATAAGTTGGCAGGAGAATCTACTCTCAAAAGTTATCCTTTGCTCTCCACGCACACATCATGACACAGGAGCACCTGCACTCATAATAATAAATAATAAAAAATTTCAAAACCAGCAGCATTTTTAAAAGTTACCTAGTATGTGGGCAGAATTAACATACCCAAATGCCTCCAAAATTCAAATAGACTAACTATTGTGCTTCTTTCTTGGTTAAAGTAGATGCAATTACTTATTCTCCATCTTAAATTGCAAAACCTCAACAGGAGCACTGGACTCCTAGGAATTTCACTGAGAGAGGACCCTTAAAATATAGTTGAATATATTTCCCATCTTCCTACACACAAGTACTATACCTAAAAGTCTGGAGTAATTGCTGACTGGTTTATGTGGTCCAGTTAGCATGACGTCTTAAATGTAATGAACCAGTGTGATAATTTGTGGAAGAGGATAATCAAGATCCCTGAAAACTGCATTAACAATACACAGAGCTAGAAGTCCTTGTGTCTCTGAGGTTGGTCAGTGAAAGTATATTGTTGACCTTGGCCATCTGAAAGCAAATCACCTCTGGTGAGCATTATGGACAAGCATGTAAAAAAAAAAATGGCATTTGCCAAGTTAGTAGCTACATATCATGTTAATCTACACAAGCAAGGAAAATGCATCTGGTACAGTAGATGAAATTAGGTTCCCCATGTAGTGAGGCCTACAATAATCAAGTGGCATTCTCCGAGATCCACAGAGTCCAAATAGGAAAGTTAAATGGGCCTGTGGTTAGAACTGCCCCCTCGAATCTTCCAAGTCCTTATTGGTAGTACTGATCACTCTGATCCCACCAGAGATACAGTATTGTCTAGGGGGTCACTGTTTTTCCAAGTAAAGATAGCCCTAATGGCTTCCATTTGGTTTTTCTACCATAATAACCCTCACTGCACAGGTCAGAGGACAGATAAAGGAATTTTGCTATGTGTTAATCGTAAATTCCAGTTGTGCATTGTTGTGGGTATTGCTCTGTGTAAATAAAATGCTGATTGGCCAGTATCCAGGCAGGAAGTATAGGCGGGACAAGCAGAGAGGAGAATTCTGGGAACAGAAGGCTGAGGCAGAGAGAGCTGCCAGCCACCACCATGACAAGCAAGATGTAAGGTACAGATAAGCCACGAACCACATGGCAACTTATAGATTAATAGAAGTGGGTTAATTTAAGATAGAAGAAGTAGATAACAAGAAGCCTGCCACGGCCATACAGTTTATAAGTAATAAAAGCGTCTGAGTGATTATTTTATACATGGATTGTGGGACCATGGGGGCTTGGTGGCACCTGGAGAGAAGCTCTCCAGCTACAGTGCATTCTGGTAATGAAGAAATAACCACAGGATGGGTTCACAGTCCCCCTGGACACATTCAGTTTTGATGACCTGATCTCTGTAAGTTTCTAATTTTGAAGGCTGCAGTGCTGTTTGGCTCCTCCCTAAGTTAACATCAATGTAGAGCTAGTGTTCAGTAGACCCCAAAAAGTTTGACTAATTCTTTTCCCCCATTATACAGTCTCCCTGGTAAAAGACCACAAGTAACTTTAGGGAAGGACAGGACAGTGAAATGTCCTTGATAGGAACTGGCATCACCTTTATTCATAGGATTCTGGATCCATAAACTGGGTCAAGACTAAGAATTAGTTGAGGGGCCCTGTAGCTCTCTACCTCCATGATTCAAGGTATCCTTTTGTTCTTCACTTTGGAATTTCTGCTTAATACAGATCAAATAATTCAGTTGGCCTCTTACCTAATTAACTTGTGGTAACACAGTGATTAATTAGCTAACACCATAGGTCTATATGAGTCAGCTCATATCATTGTTTGACCTTTGCTGTCCATTAAATATACCTCCCTTGTCTTTGGTGACCTAACACTGGCACTGGGTCCTACCAAACCAGGTTCCAATATACCCATGGCATTTAAGTTTCAAGCTTGTATGTAGCTCTCACTGTGAGGTCTACCACAATGAGAACAGTGACAGCTCTCCAGGGCTCCTGATGCTCCCTCACGATCTGCTTCTTAAAGTACCAGTGAAGGTAATGTCTGGATCCTCACACTGTGGAGATTTTATACAGCATATCCACTCCACCATTTCAGTTTTAGGATCCTTGCAATAGCTCCATCAGTAGTAAACCAAGGGATATTAAGCATGTTCAGATCATTCACAGCACGCCATCTGTTGACCTATACTTAAGCCAACCAGATAAGCTGTTAGCATCTTTCTTTTTCTTTCCTTTCTTTTCTTCTTTTTTTTAAATTGTTTTTGCTTTTTGTTTTTTGAGACGGGGTTTCTCTGTGTAGCCCTGCCTGTCCTGAAACTCACTCTGTAGGCCAGGCTGGCCTTGGAGATCCACCTGCCTCTGCCTCTCAAGTACTGGGGTTAAAGGTGTGTGCCACCACCACCTTTTTAGCACCTTTCTTAACTTTGTGTACTGCAATCAGAATCTCTGCTTAGTGGACCCATACCAATAAATTCAATCCTATCTAATTTTATGTCCCTTGTACCACTATCATACACCTAAAATCTATTTTCCTTCCAATACATGTTCCCCAGGTCCCTACTTATATGAATTAGAAACTCAAGTTTTTTAGGAACAGAGGAGTGTAATGTACCTCCTGGGTCACAATGTAAACTGCACCTTTAGCTGCAGATGCTCTCAGAAGCTGAGAGTTGAATTTGCATCATAGTTCAGCCATCATAGTCTCAGGAAGGCTTGTGGCTAGGGTTGGGTTGTGTTTGGTTTGGCTTTTTGAGACGTACTATTACTGTAACCCCATCTGGCTTCCAACTCATAGCATCTCGACTGCCTCAGCCTCCCAAGTGCTAGGATTACAAGCATGAGCCTTCATATGCAGCTCTGTGCTATTTTTATTTTTTGCCAACTTCAGTGCATGACTCCAGGTCAGAAGATTCCCCTTCTGAACATGTTTAGAATAATTTAGGTTGTTCCTGCACACCTGGAACTGGGACAGTGAATTCCTGAGGGTTTTCTTTAATACTTTATTCAAAGGTGCAAAAAACAACCAGGTAACAAAACCATGTTTCTTGGTTTTCCAGAAATACTTCAAAGTATCATATGTAGACATTAAATTCCTTGCCTGTCCTGAGTGATGTACTCTGAGTATAAAATGCATTTGCTCTTCATGCTTCTTTACATAGTTTGAGCCAGACATTATCAGTGTGCTCTCTACTATAAGGAGGGGGCCTGGCAACTTCAGGTCTAATCATAGTAGAGCACCAGCTCCAGAAACCACAGATCTAATCAAGGAGCTTCAACCTTACTCTTCTGTTCTTTAGATCCACTCCAAGCACCAAAAACCATATAAGGGTTTTCTATGGCAATAGGACTAATCAAGAAAATATATCATTATAGACCAGGTGTGATGGTAACAGGCCTTTGAAAATCCCAGCACTTGGGAGGTAGAGTCAGATGAATCTCTACAAGTTCAAGACTAGCCTGGTCTACATAGGAAGTTCTAGGGTGGGAAAGGCTACATAGCAAGACCCTACCTCAAAAAAAATTTAACATAAATGTGTATGTGCACATGTGTGTGTATATATACACACATATACCGTTATTACCAGAGGTTTATTGGGTTGGCTTATACAATTGGAAGTTGGATAGTCCAACTATAAACATCAAAGAAGCCAGTAGTTGCTGTTCAATACAAGACACGAAAAGCCTCAAAACAAGAGGAAACAATGAACCAGGCCCAGACCTAGCTGAAGGCTTGGATGATTTGTGGGAGCCATTAATATGAGTGTACTTTACAAGGCTGAAGATGCTCTTGGGGAACAGCAACTGCAATATAACTTGTTCAGGAAGAGTGGAGCTTATACGTTTGTTTGTGCTTGTTGTCTTTCTCATCTCCCTTCCATTGCTTTGTCTTTTTTCCAGCAGGATTTGATGCAGTTCAGACTAGCCTCCAATTTGCTATGTAGCCAATGATGCCTTTGAACTTGAACCCATGAACTTGATCCTCCTGTTGCCACTTTCTGCGTGCTGGGATTACAACTGTGTTCTCCAATGCAGGAAAACTTGTGTGTGTTTATAATGCTAGGGATCAAACCCAGTACCTTGTGCATACTAGGCAAGTGCTCTACCACTGAGCCACAGCTACAGTCCTTCTCTTCTTCCATTTTTATTCCATCTGGACCCAGCCTATTGGATAATGCCTATATTCAAGGCATTGCATACCAGTCTTCTCTGTAAATGTTCTGGCAGACAAACCAGGAAGTCTGTTTCACTGATTCTTCAGGCATCTCTTAGTTCAGTCAAAATGAAAATTAAGAGTAACCATCACAGTGATACATGGCTGTAACCCTAGCACTTCAGAGATTGAGGCAGAAGGATTGTGAGTTTAAGGTAGCCTTGGCCAAATTAGGCCGACTCAAAGTTAAAAAAATTTTTGTGTGTGTGTGCGTGTGCGTGTGCGTGTGCGTGTGCGTGTGTGTGTGTGTGTGTGTGTGTGCACACATATTTGTGCATGTGGAAGCAAGAGGTGGACATCAGGTGTCTTTCTCAGTTGCTTCTTCTTCTTCTTACTTTTTTAAATTTATTTTTATTATTCTTAATTACACATGTCTACGTGTGGGTATGTCCACAAATATAGTTTGCCTCTACCTCCCAAGTGTTGGGATTAAAGGCTTGCACCACTATGCTAAGCCAAAAGATTTTTTATATATATATATATATATCCAGCATACCTTTAATCCCAGCTCTTGGGAGGCAGAGGCAGGCAGATCTCTGAGTTCAAGGCTACCCAAAGAAACCCTCTCTCATAAAACCAAATAAATAAATTATGTGTATTCGAGTTGCAGGTGCCCAGAGACCAGGGATGTTGTATTACTCTAGAACTAACTTATAGGCCAAGGAGCCACCCATTGTGGGTAGTGAGAACTGAACTCTGGTCTTCTGCAAGATCAGTAGCACCTTAACTGCTGAGCCATCTCCTCAGCCCTTCCACCTTACCTTTTAATTCAGGATCTCTCACTGAACCTGGAGCTCACTGATTGACCCAGACTGACTGGTTGGCAAGCCCCAGAGAGCTTCCTGTCTCTGCTTCCTTAGTGATGAGATTACAGGCACATGGCTATGCCTGACTTGTTTGTGGGTGCTGGTGATTGAAATCAGGTCCACATGTTTACACAGCAAGCACTTTAATCTTCTGAGCCGTATCCCCTCAACTAGTTACTTGTGTGTAGGTGTGTGAGTGCGTGCACTTGTGCAAGCACACACACTCACAGTACTCGGGGCAGTCAGAGGACAGCTAGCTTTCAGCCTCCCACCTTGATGAGGCTGGGTCTCTTGTCCTGTCATAGCACAGCGTACTCCAGGCTCTCTGGCTTGTTTTCCTGTCCAAGCCTCTCATCTCAGCAGCAACAATGCTGAGATTATAGGAGCTGGGGACAAGTCATTTTACCCACTGAGCCATCTCCCTAGGCCAGCCATTTCTTTTGTTGTGATTTTGATTTTTTGAGATAGGGTTTCTCTGTGTAACAGTCCTAGCAGTCCTGGAACTCGATTTGTAGACCAGGCTGGCCTTGAACTCACAGAGATCCACCTGCCTCTGTATCCTGAGTGTTGGGATTAAAGGCATGCACCACCATTGCCTAGTTGTTGTTTTTTTTCTTATTAAACAAACAAAAAAAGGACACAATTTGAGCATAGTGGCCTATGCCTATAATCCCAGAGGTAAGAGGATCATAGCAAGTTCCAGGCCAGTCTGAGCTACCTAAACAAGACTCTCTTTTGGAAAACACAAAAGATACAATAAATGTTTGTGTGAAATTTTCCTCACATAACACAGTACCATGTAAAATTAAAATGACAATTTACTTCACACACACACAAAAAAAATTAATTAAAATATAAGGAAAATAGGGTAGGTACGATGGTTCACACCTGTAATCTCAGCACTCAAAAGGCTGAAACAGGAGCATCACCATAAATTTGAAGCCAACCTGGACCATATAGTGAGTTTTTGGTTTGTTTGGTTTTGTTTGTTTTCACAGCTGTGTTTGTTGTTTTGAGTGTTCTTTGTGTTTTGGTTCTTGGTTTTGGTTTGGTTTTTGGAGACAGGGTTTCTCTGTGTAGTTTTGGTGCTTGTCCTGGATCTCACTCTGTATACCAGGCTGGCCTCGAACTCACAGAGATCCTCCTGTCTCTGCCTCCGGAGTGCTGGGATTAAAAGCATGCACCACCACCACCCAGCCTGTGTTTGCTGTTTTAAGAAAGACTACAAAAAGGAAGACAGGCACACTCATATGCATGGACACTTCCACCACTGGGAAGGTGAAGCCCCATGGAGAGTGTGCACGGCCACCCTCAAAACTGAAACATGCATAGCACACAAAGTAGCAATTTCTATACAATAGGCCATGTTTTTCTTTATTCCACCCCCCCCCAAACATCTCTTGCAGATTGAAGACACTGAGGAAATGAGGAAGTTGTCCTGCAAGTCCTATGGGGTATGGGAGTTCCCACTCATGAACACACAGCACAAAAATAAATAGTAATTGTAAAAGAACTGGTGAAGATGACTTAATGGATAAAAGCACTTGTTCTGCAAGCCTGATGACATGAGCTCAAGACTCCCACGTGTTGTTCTCTGACCTCCACATGTGCTCCATGGCATGTGTGCACCTGTACTTTCACACACACTAATAAAATTAAAAACAACCAGCCATTTCAATAAAACAAAAATTCAAAACTAGGACTAGAGAGATGGCTCACTGATCAAGAACACTGGTTGTTTCTCCAGAGGATACGGGTTAATTCCCAGAACCCAAAAGGCAGTTCAGAACGATCTGTAAAACTTGTCCCAGGAGCTCCACTGCCCTCTTTTGGCCACTGCAGGCACTGAACTCATGTGATGCGCAGACAAAACACACATAAATAAGTTGTATTCATCCCAGAGATGCAGCATTGGTTCAACATATGCATATCAGTACATGTAATGCATCATATAAATACATGTTAGGACAGAATGATCCCTAGGTTGTTTTAATAGATGCAAAAGGGCATTTGACAGAGTGCAACATTCCTTCATGGTAAAGTCTTGAAGAAAGGCTGGTGAGATAGCTCAGTGGATGAAAGCACTTGCTGCCAAGCCTGACAACCTAGAGTCGACATCCAGAATGTTCGTGAAAGAAGAGAAATGACTCCCATGAGTTGTCTCCTGTAGCAGGAACCTTCAGAGGTTCTGCCGGAAGACCAGAGAAGCAGAAAAGCCACAGCTATCTCACCTTGCTAGTTCCTCAGCTGATCCTGTTTCCTCAGGCTGGAAGCCTCTGAGTCCTCATCCCAATGGCTCTCAGCTGAACTGTGCTGCTCCAAAGCCTGAATACTTCTCCAGTTATGCTTAACTACATGCTTTACTCTTTAGTTCCTGGTCCTCACGCCTTATATACCTTTTTCTTTCTGCCCCCACTCCCTGGGATTACAGGCGTGGGTCACCATGCTTAGCTGTTTCTAAAGTGGCCTTGAACTCAGAGATCCAGTTAGCTCTGCCTCCGGTGTGCTGGGATTAAAGGTGTGTACCACCACCACCCAACTTCTGTTATGGCTTACTCTTCCCATTTTCTAGACACCATTTTTGGCTTTGTTCTAGTGGATGTCTGTTCTCTGACCCCAGATACGTTTACTTTGGGGAACACACAATATTTCAGGGAACACAATACCCACCACAGTCTCCCACCCCCACACTCATGCCACACACACTAAATCAATAATTGCTTTAAGTCATAGGAGCTAGAGAGGTAGCTCAGCACTGAAGAGCACATGCTGCTCTTCCGAGAACCTGACTTTGCTTCCTAGCACCCACATCAAATGAAAAATCTTTTAACATTTTTTGCTGGCAGCCGGCTCATAAAGGTTCATTTGGACAAAGTACAGCAGAACAACGTGAAGCACAAGGTTGAACTTTTACTGGTGTGTATAAGAAGCTCACGGGCAAGGATATTAACTTTGAATTCCCAGAATTTCAGTTGTAAAGAGAATGACTGGCCAGCCGGTGGTGGCGCATGCCTTTAATCCCAGCACTTGGGAGGCAGAGGCAGGCAGATCTCTGTGAGTTCGAGGCCAGCCTGGTCTACAGAGGGAGATCCAGGAAAGGCACAAAGCTACACAGAGAAACCCTGTCTCGAAAAACCAAAGAAAAAAAGAAGAAGAAGAAGGCGGCTGTGTATGAAAAACCATTAGCCAACATAGAAAGTGTAGACAAACTGAAGGCATTTTTTCTAAAACAGAGACAAGGATACCTACTTTTCTACTCTTATTCAAATTGTGCTGAAGTTTTACAACTATAAGACCCCCCCAAAAAAAGATGCAAATAAGTTGGGGTAGTTGGGGATTTAGCTCAGTGGTAGAGCGCAAGGCCCTGGGTTCGGTCCTCAGCTCTGAAAAGAAAGAAAGAAAGAAAAGGAAGTTGGGGTAAAATGATGGTTCAGCAAGCAGGGTGAATGCCTCCAAGTCCAGCAACCTGTGTTGTCACGGGTACCTATCATACACCATGTTGCACACACACATTTTCTTTTTTAAGAAAAATCAAATGTTCACTATTTGCAGATGATATGATTCTGTTTAAAGACTCCACAGCTGTGTGTGATGGTGCACACCTTTTATCTCAACATTCCAGAGGCAGAGGGAGGAGGATCCCTGTGAGGCCAGCCTGGTCTACCCAGGGAACTCCAGGCCAGCCAGATACACTGTGAGATTCTGCCTCAAAAAAAAAAAAAAAAAAAAAAAAGTAGCCAGCAGTGGAGCAGTGGTGGCTCAAGCCTTCATAGACTAAATCAGAAAAATCTTAGACCTGAAGAACATTTTCACTAACATTGCCAGGTACAAAATCAACATATAAAAACCAGTACATTTCTACATACCAATTATAAAATTTGAGAAAGGAATTAGGAAAAATGTTTAATTCAAAATGGCTTCCAAAAAAATGTGATATATTAGCCGGGCAGTAGTGGCGCCTGCCTTTAATCCCAGCACTCGGAGGCAGAGGCAGGCAGATCTCTGTGAGTTCAAGGCCAGCCTGGTCTACAGAGTTCCAGGAAAGGCGCAAAGCTACACATAGAAACCCTGTCTCAGAAAACAAAAACAAAAACAAAAAAAAGTGATATATTTTGGTCTAGGTATGTAGCTGAGTTGGTAGAATGTTTACCCTACCATACAGAAAATTCTCCACTTGAAATAAGGAAGTAGAAATAGGAGAACCAGTAGTTAAAGGTTATCCTCAGCTACATATATGCAAGACCAGCCTCCAGGTTAAATAAGCTCATGTCTCCATATAATAAACTACCTAGAAATAAATCTAACCAAGAACATGAAAGACTTCTACAATGAAAATTTTAAAACACTGAAAAAAAGACACTAGATATTGGAAAGACCTTCCATACTTCTGGATTGGCAGAATTAATATTGTGAAAATGACTATATTATCAAAAGTAATGCAATGCAATCCTCACCAAAAATTCCAATGATTTTCTTCACAGACTTAGATAACCCTAAATTTAATCAGAAACGAAGACCACAGATGGCCACCGTTTAAACAAAACTGCTAGTGGACATAATGCTTGATGTCTAATTATACTGTATAGCCCTAGTAACAAAAGAACAAAGTGGGTCTGTGAGAGATGACACAGTGAAAAGCATTGGCTTCCCTTCCAGAGTACCCAGGTTCAATCCCCAGCACCCATGTGAAGTGTCACAACTCTGTGACTCCAGTTCAGGACCTTTAGTCTACAGTGGGAGCTCACAGTGACTCCAGCTTGGGGTTTGATTCCATCTTGACTTAAGGTCAGAGAGTTCAAGCTTGTTTTTGCTCCTTGACATGGTTACTAGATGTTTTGCTCCTCAAGGCCAAATAACAGGATGATTGACCAAAGGCATGGTTACTAGATGTTTTAAGAATTAAGGAGATGGTTATACTCATTTGCTCTTGAACCATGGTAAGAAAGTCTTTTGCTCCCCTTGCTTTGGGTAAAAAAAAAAAAAAAAAAGGCTATAAGAAATAAATTCAGCTTGTGGCTCTCGTCCATCTAGGAGGTGGCTCTTCCTCCACATCACCAGGGGGTCTCGGAGATGAACCCGGGCACTCCACGCCGATGCCCCAGTCCAAGGGTCTCTGAAGGGCCCCCCACCCCCCCCCCTGCCCCTCCCCCCCACTAATCGGACTGCCAAATTTCACCGGTTTGCCCTGGGATATTATAGAAAGTTATTTGTATAATTGATTAAAATAAAACACACCTCGTGGCAAAAAAAAAAAAAAAGAAAGAAAGAGAAAGAAACTAATTCAGGGTTGCTGCTGTATTCACTGAGAGCCCTCCTGATTCTATCTTCTGTCTCTTGTCTCTTTTCTTCAGAGCCTCCACTCCCCTATTCAGGTACTGTTCAACAGGTCCGTTGATCTCGGTGGCGCTGGAACAAGGGACCTGAAAACGGGGGCTTAGTGAACGCAAGCAAGTGAATGGAGCGCTCAGGTATTATTAAAGTGGAAGTGCGGTGAGTAACTCAGGAGTAAAACTGTAAATATGGGGCAGGGTAATAGTAGACAGCAGTTTATACATTTGCTTAAAGATATTTAAAAAACCAGAGGAGATGCCGGGCGGTGGTGGCGCACGCCTTTAATCCCAGCACTCAGGAGGCAGAGACAGGTAGATCTCTGTGAGTTCAAGGCCAGCCTGGTCTACAGACCAAGAGCCAGGAAAGGCGCAAAGCTACACAAAGAAACCCTGTCTCGAAAAAACAAACAAACAAAAAACAAAAACAAAACAAAACAGGAGAGCTGGACGGTGGTGGTGCGTACCTTTAATCCCAGCACTTGGGAGGCAGAGGCAGGTGGACCTCAGTGAGTTCGAGGCCAGCCTGGTCTACAAAGCGAGTTCCAGGACAGCCTCCAAAGCTACAGAGAAACCCTGTCTCGAAAAACCAAAACCAAAAACAAACAAAAAGAACTGGAGGCTCTGCGGGTCTCCTCCTCTCAGAAGGGCAGTCCTCCTCCTACTGCAGTGGCTGGATTAGATCCACCTGGGAGGCCATCTATCAGAGTGGAAAAGTTGCCTATGACTGCATGGCGCAAAGGCCTCCTGGAGTATGGCAAACCCTCACTGTTAGTCACGCATCTCCCCTGCAAGCTCGTGCTAGAGAAGCAGCTAGCAGAGGGGAAGATGTACAAGGATTTCAAATATCCCCAGTGATGGAACAGCAAGATGAGCAGGGCAATATAGTGTGGGTGCACACACCGATTCCATTTAAACAGCTCAAGGAATTAAAAACATCATGCTCTCAATATGGGCCCACGGCACCCCGTACACAAATTCTGCTAGAAAACATGGCTATAGAAGCCTTGCCTCCCGGGGATTGGAAACAGATGGCCAAAGCTTGCCTGTCAGGAGAGGATTATCTGTTGTGGAAAACTGAATTTGTGGAACAGTGTCAAGCTACAGCTGAAATAAATTGGGCCCAACAAATTCCCATTACTTTTGATATGCTTGCTGGAAAAGGCGTTTATCAGAGGACAGGTCAACAGTTAAATTTTGATGTTGGCAGTATGTGCCCAGGTTAATGCAGCTTCCAAGAAAGCATGGAATAAGCTTCCGTCTTCTGGAAGGCAGACTGAGGACTTGTCAAAAATAAGGCAAAGACTTGATGAATTATTTCAGGACTTTGTCTCTAGGCTAATGCTGACAACAAGCAGGTTAACTGGGAACACAGAAGCTGGACTTTTACTTGTTAAGCAGCTAGCCTATGAGAATGCTAATGATGCCTGTCAGGCTGCTTTGAGACCTCTTAGAAAGAAGGGCAACATCTCTGATTATATTCAACCTTGCTCAGATATTGGGCCTTCATATACTCGGGGGTTAGCTATGGCTGCTGCATTACAGAGAAAAACAGTTAAGGATGTTCTTCTCTTCCAACAAAGAAATCAAGGCCCGAGATGAGGGAGAGCTGTCAGATCTCCTGGAAGCTACTTTGAGTGTAGTCAGATGGGGCACCAGGTCAAGCAGTGCCCTAAGAGAAAAGGCCTAGGGGCAAAAAAGGAACCTGGATTGTGCCCAAGATGCAAGAGAGGGAAGCACTGGGCTAATGAATGTAAATTAAAGAAGGATGCCCAGTGGAATCCACTGCAGGGAAACAGGCAGAGGGGGCAATGTTATGGGGCACTTCAGCAGTTTGTCCCTCCTCAAGGAAATGCATTCAGGACAGAGCAACCCCAGGCAGTGCAGGATTGGACTTCAGTTCTTCATCTACACAGTTTTAACTTCCAAAATGGGGGTGCAAGCTCTCCCTATTAGTGTTTATGGGCCTTTACTGAAAGGCACTGTAGGGTTATTGCTGGGGAGGAATAGTACCACCATGCAGAGGGTCTTTGTTGCTCCCAGAGTGATTGACACTGATTATGAAGGAGGAATCAAGGTTATGACTCACTCACCTAATGGAATTTCTGTGGTAAAGACAGGCCAGAGACTTACACAATTAATTTTACTTCCCCAAGTGCAAACAAGAAGTCAAATTTTAAAAGGTAAATGAGATTTAATTCATCTGATGCCTATTGGCTACAAGATGTAGGTCCACAGTGCCTCAAACTCATTTTGTTTATAAATGGTAAGAGCTTTTCTGGCCTGCTAGAGACTGGGGTGAATGTGTCTGTTATTAATGCCAGGCATTGGCCTTCAATGTGGCCAAAGATGGAGACTATTACACAGCTGCACGGGATTGGTCAAACTCAGAGTCCTGAGCAATGTAGCAATGAACTTTCCTGGAAAGATGAGAAAGGTCATAAAGGAACTTTTTGGCCATACATTGTTTCCCACTTGCCTGTAAATTTGTGGAGTTGAGATGTTATGAGCCAAATGGGAGTGTATTTATATAGTCCCAATGCATTTTTTGTTATCTGATCAGGGGTTAGAAAGAAACAAGGACAGCCAAGTATCACCCTTGCTTCCTCAAGAAAGGTCTAATAGAGCTGAATTAGGGTATTTTTAGGAGGGGCCATTGAACAGCCTGTACTCCATGCAGCTTCTATAACTTGGAAATCTGATGACCCTGTGTGGGTGGATTAGTGGCCCCTAACAGAAGAAAAGATACAAGCCGCCCAGCAGTTAGTACAGGAACAGTTGGATGGTGGCCATATTGTACCCCCTAATTCTCCCTGGAATTCTATTTTACTGACTAAAAAGAAATCTGGAAAATGTAGATGATTACAAGATTTAAGAAAAATTAATGGGACCATGCAGCTAGTCAAGGTTTTTGATGGGCAACTGCACAAATTGGGAAAGCTACCAAACATGTGATAGCTCATTGCTTAAAATGTCTTTCATATATGGGGATTTCTAAAATTATAAAAACGGATATTGGGTTGGGATATATTAGCAAAGCATTTCAGCAATTTTGTTCCCAGTGGAAAATTGAGCATAAAACAGGTACTCCTGCCAGGCTGTGGTGGCACCTACCTGTAATCCCAGCACTCGGGAGGCAGAGGCAGGTGGATCTCTGTGAGTTCGAGGCCAGCCTGGTCTACAAAGCGAGTTCCAGGACAGGCTCCAAAGCTACAGAGAAACCCTGTCTCGAAAAACAAAAAAACAAAAAATAAAAACAAACAACAACAAAAAACAGGTACTCCTTATAATCTTTTTTTTTTTTTTTGTGGAGCTGAGGATTGAACCCAGGGCCTTGTGCTTGCTAGGCAAGCACTCTACCACTGAGCTAAATCCCCAACCCATAATCTTCAAGGATAAGGTATTGTTGAACAAGTTCATGGTAGTCTCAAGATGTAGCTTCAAAAAATACAAAAGGGAGAGTTATATCCTCAGTCACCACATAATGTACTGAATCATGCCCTCTTTATTTTAAATTTTTGAATGTAGATGCCCATGAGCAGTTTGCCATGGATAGATTTTGGCATGATGGCACTCAAGTGACTTTTGTTCAGGTGAAATGGAACGATCTTTGCACTGGATTATGGAAGGGCCCTGGCCCTGTTTTGATATGGGGTCGAGGGCATGTTTGTGTTATTTCATAGGAAGAAAATGAAGCTCAATAGCTGCCTGAGTGCTTGGTGTGGTTTGTGGAACAGAGGAATGCTGATGGATGATACTGTGGATGCTGACACTCGCCCAGAGGAGTTGGAGTGAGATTCACTGAACCTATGTTCCTGATCCTCCAATGTTACAACCTACAGTCTGGGGAAGGAAGGAGAGATTTTGATGACTTTTGGTGATTCCCAGTTTCTTTTCTTTTCTTTTTTTTTTTTTTTTGGTTTTTCGAGACAGGGTTTCTCTGTGTAGCTTTGCGCTTTCCCTGGATCTCACTTGGTAGACCAGGCTGGCCTCAAACTCACAAAGATCCACCTGCCTCTGCCTCCCGAATGCTGGGATTAAAGGCATGCGCCACCACCACCCAGCATCCCAGTTTATTGATAGACCTGCTGCTCTAATTTCCCAGACCTCTGTGAATTTTAATTATTCTGGATCTGGCCAAGGAATGCCTATCTGTTTTTCCAAAAATGAATCTGTGCCTGGGTGTTTGGCCATTTATACACACTATATTTTGGGACTCGGAAATCACCTTTGCCAGTATGGTGTTCATCTGCTGTTGCCCAGAGGAAATAGAAGGCCTGGAGAACAGCTGCCTCAGAGATTTCCCCTCTGTGGGAAAGAAACTCGTTGGAGCAATTACACACTATTATGGAGGCAATGTGTGGCTAAAGCCCCTCTTCAGTATAATATCACCGGAATTCAGAGATAAGTGCTAGACTGGTCAGGAAACCAATTGGAGATACTGAAGAGAATCCCCAAACTGATGAGGAGGAGTAGGGTAAAGGTTTTGCTGCTGGTATTTAGTGCTAGGGACTGGAGCAGCTCACACATATCTTTGGAAGTTGGTAGCAGCAATGCATTAGATTTTAAAAGAGGGAAAAGAAAAAGGTTCGGAATTATGGAGTTATTCATACCTCACCTACCACAAAAACATTTTCTTGTCCCTTGATTGGATAAAAGTTATGAGAATTGTAACCAATTTAACCAATTGTGTGTCCATTGTTAATAATTATACTAGAATTATGGTGTTAACCTGTTAATGTTTGTAACCTCTTCTGTTCACAGTGAAAGTGTTACTGGATGGAAAAAGGTTAGAGCTCATCTGAGACAAATTTGGTATGATGCTAATGAGTCCTTAGATTTGATGCAGTTGCATCAGGAAATTACTGATTTAAAAAAGGCAAAGTTGGATTTTGATGCAGCAAAAATTGCTGAAGACATCCTGGACCAATTTTAAAAGGCCATTCCATCTTGGTCATCCTTTACTCCCTTATTAGGAAGTAATAGGAGCCATAGGAGCATGTGTATTGATAGACATTATTTGCCTATGATTATCAAGTTACTTGTGAGCTCTCGGTGGAAAGTTGGTTCAGGGCTGCACAGACTTAAGCTCCACGCCCTCCCTTGAGATTTTCCAGTGGCTGGTAGTCAAAGATGGGTAAGTCCTTTTTACCACCTTTCAACCTAAGACAGGGCATGAATGGTGGAATTCATGTGCCAAAGACGGGTAAGACTGGATGGTTGAAAAAGGCAACCTAAAGCAGGCACAGTCATCTGAGGGGCCCGGGGGACCTTTAAAAAAAAAAAGGGGGGGGGAGTTGGGGATTTAGCTCAGTGGTAGAGCGCTTGCCTAGCAAGCACAAGGCCCTGGGTTCAATCCTCAGCTCAAAAAAAAAAAGGAATTGTGGCTTGATTCCATCTTGACTTAAGGTCAGAGAGTTCAGGCTTGTTTTTGCTCCTTAAGGCTGAATAACAGGATGATTGGCCAAAGGCGTGGTTGCTAGATGTTTTGAGAATTAAGGAGGTGTTTACACTTGTTTGTTCTTTGAACCTTGGTAAGGACGTTTTTTGCCCACCCCCCTCCTTGCTTTGTGTATAAAAAGGCTATGAGAAATAAATTCAGGGCGGCTGCCATATTCACTGAGAGCCCTCCTGATTCTATCTTTTGTCTCATGTCTCTTTCTTTCTTTATTCTCACTCCCTTATTCAGGTACTGTTCAAAAGGTCAGCTGGTCCCAACGGTCTATATAGTGAGTTCTACACCAACCAGTGCTACACAGACCCTGTCTCAAAAGACAACAGCAACATAGGCATGAGCGAACACTTTCTGAGTAGGACTCCAATAGCACAGGAAGTAGCCCCAAAGAATTGACAAATAAAATTGTATGAAATCAAAAAGCTTCAGCAAAGGAAATGAAACAGTCACCAAATGATCAGATTTCCAGAATTTTCCAGGCAAAATTCTTTGCCAGCTATGTTTCAGAAATTAATATCTAGCTAGAATGTATTAAAAAACTACAAAAAATTTATGCCAGGTGGTGGTGGCGCCAAAAAAAAAAGAAAGAAAGAAAGAAAAAACAAAAAAGAAGAGATGATAATTCATCAACCAGCATGACCATTCAATTTAAATTAACTTATACGACTAAGAAAAGCTTTTCATTTGATCAGATATAACTTGCCAAAAGGGAACCTTCCTGAAGTTATGGTTGGGGAAGGGTTTTGGTTTTGTCTTTCAGGACAATGAAGGCAGGCAATCTAGGAATCTGAAGACCAATAGACAAATGAGATATCTGAAGAAAAAGGACAAATTATCCAGAAAAAATGTCCCACGTAAAAGATCTTCTGCAGTGAACCATGACTACGCTAAATAGCAACTTTGAAATCTCCAAAAGGATGATGGAAACCCATAACAATTATATCACCATTAAGCTGACAAACACCACCCAAAGATCAGCTTTGGACTGCAAACTACTTGGCACAATATCGAGATGGCTAGCTGAGATGATACAGCCTCCCAGACTACTCCAATTAGGACTTGACCATAATCCTAAATTTTCTTTGTGTCCCCATAAGACTACTAGTGATCCCAATCAGCAGGAAGTAGCCTAGTAAACTATGCCCACATTCCCAAAAAATAGATTATGAATGTTTGTCTTTGTTTAGGGATTGGTTAAAAATTGTTATTGGTCATAGTCAATCTCTTTCTAAAAGAAGAAAGGAGAATATGATATATAAATGTATCATATAGAAATGATAGGATAAAAAGATAGATTATTGAATCTACTAAAAAAAAGATATAGAGCTGGGCAGTGGTGGCACACAACTTTAATCTCAGCACTAGGGAGGCAGAGGCAGGTGGATCTCTATAAGTTCGAGGCCAGCCTGTTCTATAGAGTGAGTTCCAGGACAGGCTCCAAAGCTACATAGAGAAACTCTGTCTCAACCCCTACCCCCCCCAAAAAAAAAAGATATAGAAATAATAGGATAAAGGGTAGATTATTGAATCTACTCTGAAAAGAAAAAGGGGAGGATATAATATAATAAGATAAAAAGGTAGATTATTGAATCTACTTTTAAAAAGCAACTACTAGTTTTGAATATTTTACATTAGACTGGATTTTTGTATATTGTATACAAGTTTTTTATATTGATACAAATTTGAGATTATTTTTGTTGGAACATACTGTACATATATTTCTACTCTTATACAAGGTGTTGTACCTATACAGCTCATTTAACAATGTAATGCAAAGTGCTAGTCCTTGAAAGTTATTATTACCACCTAATTAGTATATAAAGAAATGCAAGTAGTTAGTCATTACAGCCAAACTTGTAGTCAGGTTAGGTATGTTTTCAAGGTCAAGCAGATATATTTTAGATAGACAGGTCATCTTCAAACACTTAAGACATCTACAGAATATGGCATTTAAAACGTTTTAATAGGGGTTGGGGATTTAGCTCAGTGGTAGAGCTCTTGCCTAGCAAGCGCAAGGCCCTAGGTTCGGTCCTCAGCTCCAGGAAAAAAAAAAAAAAAACGTTTTAATAACAGATTTTTTTATGACAATGAGACATGTCTGCTCCTGGCAGTACCAGTCTACTTCAGAGAAAATGATGGGCATTGAAGAAAACTCCATATCGATTTTGTTTCTTTGTGGCAAAGTTAGCTACACTGGGCAAGAAAGTGCCCTTTCCTAGATTGCTAACAGTATGCTGTCCAAATGGACAAGCAGGACACAAAGGAAAAGACTGCCACACCTTGCCAACACAAGGTAGGAGGGCCCTTCAGAATATCCTTCTTCACAGGTAAGTGTGTCAGATATGCTAGGCGTGTAAGCCAAAGACGGATGCCCCAACGTTGTAGAGGAACCTTGGGTGGCTGTCAAGGCAGCCAGCTGTTTCTGTCATTTCTCACATTTTTTGGAAGTTGCTTATTCAGATAATATTATCTCCTTCTCGGGTCTCTGAGGGAGTTGAAGATTAGATAGTTATAGTTACAGTTTTCCTTGTTAACAAATTCAGAAAAGAAACTCATTAAAGAGGTGCAAAGTATGTAAGTTTGAAAGACATCGAATGATAGTTTTCATAATACAAGTTAGGATAAAGTGAATTAGGTATAACATTTTGGAATCACCAAAATAGGATAGATAATGGAGTATTTTCTCTGAATTTGTCAAATGTTTGTGGACTCGACATTGTTAATGTAATTCTTGATTGTATATATTGTATATGTAGTTTTGTATATAGTTTTTCTTATATTAGTTATAACCTTTTATTATTTTAGACAAAAGGTAAATGTGGTGATATATTGTGTACCCTAATAAAATTTGCCTGAAGATCAAAGAACAGAACAAACTACTAGATTAAACATAGATGCCAGGCAGTGGTGGCACACACCTTTAATCCTAGCACTTGGGAGGTAGAGATCTGTCTGGATCTCTGTGAGTTCAAAGCCACCCTGGACTACATGAGATTGACTCAGTCTAGGAGAAAAACAGAACCAGGCAGTGGTGGTACACACCTTTAATTGCACCCAGTACTTGGGAATCACATGCCTTTAATCCCAGCACTTGAGATCTCATGCCTTTGCTTGGGAGGCACGCAGCCTTTAATCCCAGCACTAAGAAGGAATTGAGATAGCTGGGTGGAGAAAGGTATATAAGGTGTGAGGAGACAGGAACTAAGGCCCTTTTTAGCTAAAGGTTTTTTGGCTGGAAAGCTTTAGGCTGATGAGTCCTAGAGGTAAGACATGGCAGTGGCTTATTCCTTTATCTCTCTGATCTTTCAGCATTTACCCCATATCTGGCTCTGGGTTTGTTATAAAAGACCTTTTAACATTCGTGCAACAGTAAACTGTTAAGTCATTTAGAAATAATAGGACTGGGAATGTAGTTCAGTAAGTTAAGTGCTTGGCTAGCATGCACAAGCCCTGCTATTGCTTCCTAGCACATGAACTGGGAGTGGTGGTGCACGTCTGCAATTCTAGCATTTGGAAGGGAGAGCCAGGTGGATCAAGAGTTCAAGGCCAGCATGAGCTACATGACACCCTGTGTCACAAACAACAGTGAATCACAAGGGCCAGTGAGACGATTCTGCAGGTAAAAGCACTTGGTGCACACTAGTGCAGCCTGGTGACCCAAGTTTGATCCCCTGAATCCATGTAAAGGTGAAAGGAGAAAAGGACTCCACAAAAGTGTTCTCTTTGTTCCACCTCATGCCTTTGTGGCACATGTGCCTATGCACACTCACACAATAGTAATAATAATAGTAAATCCTCTAATTTACCCTTCCCAATGCTGTGACCTGTTAAAAACAAAACAAAATACACTTCCTCATGTTTTGGTGACTCCCAACCGTAAAATTAGTTTCCTTGCTACTTCATAACTGTAATGTTGCTACTGTTATGCTTTGTAATGTAAATATCTGTGTTTTACAATGGTCTTAGACAATGCTTGTTCAGCTCTCTCCCACCCCCCAAAGGGGTCATGACCACAGGTTGAGAACCACAAGCACACAGTAAATGCTCAATATATACTGACTGGAACTCCTAGCTTGATCATCCCCCATCCAGCATGTGTCTTTGCCCCAATTCTCCTGGTATTTCCTTACCCAGCATTGGCAGCTGCAGTTCCTCATACCTGTCATACTGGTGCCGTCAGCCTCTTCGTGAATCAGATTCCTCTCCTACCATTCAACAGAGGCAATAGCATGCCACTCATCCTGGAAGACTTGACTCCAAAAACCACCTCAGCTTGTATGTTATTCAATCTGTATTCATTTTTTCAGATTGGGGTATTTTGTGTGTGTGTGTGTGTGTGTGTGTGTGTGTGTGTGTGTGTGTATGTGTGTGTGTGTTAGGGGAGGAAACATGCTATGTTTTGTTTTCTTGAATGTGATTTCATATAGCTGAGGCTAGCCTTGAACTCCTGAGTCATCTGCCCCCATTTCCCAGGTGTTGAGATTACAGGTGTCAGACGCCATAGTCATTCAGCTCATCTTCATCTCAGGTTACAATTTATGGCAGCTTTCTCTTAGAGGTTTTTCCCTTATACCTCAAATCTGAATTTTGTCACATTTATTTCCCCCCCACACCTTTGCTTTTTCAAGATAGAGTTTCTCTGTGTAACAGTTCTGGCTATCCAGGCTGGCCTCAACTCAGAGATCCTTCTGCCTCTGCCTCCCAAGGGCTTGGATTAAAGACATGCACCACCACCGCCCGGCTCACATTAATTTCTTTTATTTTTTTATTCATGTGTGGGTGTGGGTGTGCACACATACTATAAGAGTACAAGTGACCATATAGGCTAAAAGAAGACAGTGGATCCCTAGGAGTTAGAGTTATAAGCAGCTGTGAGCCACCTGACATATGAGTTGAGAATGGAACCTGTGTCCTTTGGAAGAAGAGTAATTTCTCTAAACCACTGATCCACACCTACTTACTATGATTTCTACTAATAAGTACTTTATATGTGTATCTACTAAAAAAAAAAAAAAAATCCACCTCCCCTGGTCAATTGTAAGCTTAAAAAAAAAAAAGATTTATTTATTTATTATGTACACAGAAGACGGCGCCAGATCTCATTACAGATGGTTGTGAGCCACCATGTAGGTGCTGGGAATTGAACTGAGGACCTCTGGAAGAGGTCAATGCTCCCAACCTTAGTGCTCTTAACCTCTGAGCCATCTCTCTATCTCTTTCCAGCCCAATTGTAAGCTTTTTGTTTTGTTTTGTTTTGTTTGTTTTGTTTGTTTGTTTGTTTGTTTGTTTTTCAAGACAGGGTTTCTCTGTGTAGCTTTGGAGCTTGTCCTCGAACTCACTTTGTAGCCCAGGCTGGCCTCGAATTCACAGAGATCTGCCTGGCTCTGCCTCCCGAGTGCTGAAACTAAAGGCATGTGCCACCTTTAATGGGTTGGGGATTTAGCTCAGTGGTAGAGCGCTTGCCTAGCAAGCGCAAGGCTCTGGGTTTGATCCTCAGCTCAAAAATAAATTAAAAAATAAATCTTTAAAAAAAAGAACAGGAATCCCAGCTGAGTCATGGTCACACATGCCATTAATCCCAGCACTCAGAAGGCAGAGGCAGGCAGATCTGAGTTCCAGGCTACCCTGGTCTACAGAGTGTTCTAGGCTACCCTGGTCTACAGAGTGAGTTCCAGGACAGCAATTGCTACACAAAGAATCTCTATCTCAGAACAAATAAGCAAAAAAGGAATCCCATCATTCTTACTTGGCATCTTCTATGTAGCCTGGAGCCTGACATGCAGTAGTTATGTGTATTTGCCAAACCTTACCTCCTGTGAAAACAGTCCCTAAATTTAGTGCCTTAAATTAATATCAACATTATTGACATTTATTACCTTACATTAATGTTGACATTATTATGACATTTGTTACCTGTCTCATGTCACTTATACTGTTAGCTGCAGGTGATTGCAGGTCACGTATTTGAGAACATGTTTGCTCTTGCTTTCTTTTCTCAGTCCTTGCTGCTGAGATTAAACTCTGCCTTCAGTTATAGTAATTGTCTTTTCCAATAGTTCTACTTCTGGCTTAGAGAAGGGAGTTTTGGTCCCTTGTGGATTGCGAGTAGGCTGATTTCAAGTATGTATCTATTCAGCATGTCCATTGTTCTCTTCCACAGTGGTCCCAGTTGGTCCCAGTTGGTCCCCTTCCCTCTTCTAAAGAAAAAAACAAACTGTGTGGGGCTGGAGAGAGGTGGCTCAGTAGTTAAGAGCACTTGTTGCTCTTGAAGAAGACCTGAGTTCAATTCCCAGCACCCACATGGCAGCTGGCAATGGTCTGTAATTCCAGTCCCAGAGGGTCCGAAGCCCTCATCTGACCTTTGAGGGCACCAGGCACATATGTGGTGCACATACATACATGGATGCAAAAATAATAATAAATCTTTTTTAAAAGTTAAAAATGAGCACTGGGTTTGGAATTTAGCTCAGTGGTAGGGTGCTTGCCTGGCAAGCACAAGGCCCTGGGTTCGATCCTCAGCTCAAAAAAAAAAAAAGAGCACTGTCTGGGAGGTAGGCTTTGTTTAGGGTTGGATTTTTCCATTTAGTAATGTAGAGTAGTGGATTTTCTGGAAAGACTTTAATAGCACAAAATTAGTAGAGCTGGGTGGGTAAGGTAGACATACCTTTAATCCCAGTACTCACAGGGCAGAGGCAAGAAGATCTCTTTGAATTCAATGCTACCCTTGTCTACATAGCTAATTCCAGACCAGCCAATGCCATACAGTGATACTCTTTCTCAAAAGTAAGTAAGTTTTAAAAATTGAATGGGGGCTAGGAGAGATGGGTCAGTGGTTGGGAGCACTTGCTGCTTTTTGAAGATGATCTGAGTTTGGATCCAACATCCCACCTGACAGCTTCCAACTGCCTGTCACTCTTGCTCCAGGGGACCTGATCCAGTGCTCTCTTCTGGCCTCCACAGAAGACACCCAACACACATGACATATACACAGATACACACACACACACACACACACACACACACAAATAAATAAATAAATAAAAATAAGATCTTTAGAAATAAATAAATAGGCCGGATGGTGGTGGCACATACCTTTAATCCCAGCACTTGGGAGGCAGAGCCAGGTGGATCTCTGTGAGTTCAAGGCCAGCCTCTCTACAGAGTGAATTCCAAGAAAAAGGCACAAAGCTACACAGAGAAACCTGTCTCGGAAAAAAAAAAAATCACTGTGAGCTGGGCATGGTAACATGTCATATACCCATATCCCAGCTCTCAGGAGGCTAAGGCAAGAGAATTACTGAAAATGCTAGGCTAAGCCAGGCCACGTAATGACCCTGTCTCTAAAAGCCAAAATAAACATACAAAGCCAGGTATGGTAGTGCATGCCTGTGATTCCATCCTTAGGATACCTGAGACTGGGACCCTTGTTTGTAGCAGCAAAACCACACCCACAATTCAAACACTCTTTAAGAGTTGCTGGGTATGGTGATAAGTCAGCACTTGGAATGTAGAGGCAGGAAGGCCTGGAGTTCAAGGCCACCCTTAGCTACTTGTTAAACCAGATGCTGGTCTGCTCTAAAAACAATGGTAAAGGCAGGGTTTTGCTTCCCAAGCATTACTATATATATTATATTCCATTACAACAGGTGAATGGAATAGTATGGTATTTTAGTAATGACACTTTAATCAGATGTGTGAGGCTGGAGCCATGGCTCAGCAGGTAAGAACCCTTGTTGAGCAGAGCATGGTGGCACACCTTTAATCCCAAGAGGCAGAGGCAGGCAGATCTCTGAGTTTGAGGCCAGCCTATGATTTCCAGGCCTGCTAAGGCTATAGACACAGCAAGACCCTGTCTCAAAAAATATACAAAATTGTCAGGCAATGGTGGCCCATGCCTTTAATCCCAGCAGTTGGAAGGCAGAGGCAGGTAGATCAACACCAGCCTGGTTGATATAGTGAGATCCAGGACAGCCAGAGCTACAAAGAGAAACACTGTCTCAATATGTATATATATTTAATTTTAAATTTAAAAAATCCTGCTCTTACAGAGGACCCAGATTCAGTTCCCAGAACCCACATGGTGGCTCACACCCATCTGTTACTCTTGCTCCAGAGGATTTGTTGCCTTCTGATCTTGTCAGGCACCAGGCATGAAGGTGGTACATACATGGACATGCAAGTAAACACTCATACAAACAAAATAAATCTAAATAAATGCAATGGACAAGTGATAGAAGCAGCAATATTAATTTAATAAAAGGTATTTAGCGGCTGGCTGGAGAGATGGCTCAGAGGTTAAGAGCACCAACTGCTCTTCCAGAGGTCCTGAGTTCAATTCCCAGCAACCACATGGTGGCTCACAACTATCTGTAATGAGATCTGGCGCCCTCTTCTGTATACATAATAAATAAATAAATAAATAAATAAATAAATAAATCTTTTTTTTAAAAAAAAGGTATTTAAACACCAGCTAGTCACTTGAGTAAATACAGATTCCTGCTGGGCAGTGGTGGCACACTCCTTTAATCCCAACACTCTCAAAGGAGGCAGAGGCAGGTGGATCTCTGTGAGTTCTGGGCCAGCATGGTCTACAGAGTGAGTATCAGGACAGCTGGGGCTACACAGAGAAACCCTGTCTTGAAAATACCAAAAAACAAAATAATAAAGTAAGGAATCTAAAAAGAAACTACATGGTTGTGGGGAGATAGCTCATCAGTTCCAACCACTGGCTGCTCCTCCAGAGGACCACAGTTCAATTCCCAGCACCCACATGGTCACAGCTGTCTGTAACTCCAGTCCCAGCAGGGGATCCAACACCCTCTGCTGGTCTGCAGAAGCACACAAGCATTGCAAAACACGCATACAGGCAAACCACATACACAATAATAAGATTATTTTAAAAAATTGAGCTGGGCAGTGGTGGCGCACCTTTAATCCCAGCACTCCGGAGGCAAAGACAGGTGGATCTCTGTGAGTTTGAGGCCAGCCTGGGCTACAGAGTAAGTTCCAGGACAGCCTCCAAAGCTACAGAGAAACCCTGTCTCGAAAAACCAAAAAAAAAAAAAAAAAAAAAAAAGTTTTTTCCTGCCTGGTGGCGGTGGTGGTGCACACCTTTAACCTGGCACTCAGAAGGCAGAGTCACGTGAATCTCTGTGAGTTTGAGGCCAGCCTGGTCTACAGAGCAAGATCCAGGACAAGCACCAAAACTATACAGAGAAACCATGTCTCAAAAAAAAAAAAAAAAAAAAAAACAGAAGAAAAGGTTTTTCCTGTGCTGATGGTGGGCTCAATGGCAAAACACTGTTGTGAAGCCCTGGGTTCTGTCTCTAGCACCTACACCACACACACACATACATACACACACACACACACACACACACACACACACACACACACACACACACGTGTGCACTTGCTCTGTATTGATCTCTTGAGCCCAGGAGTTTAAGGTCAGCCTGAGTAACAACGCAGCAGGAAGACCCAGTCTCAGAAGCTCTGTCTTGCCTCATTGTGGTGGTGTACATCTTTAGTCCTTAATACTCAAGAGGCAGAAGCAGGTAGGTCTGTGTGAGTTCCAGGCCAGCCTAGTTTATATGGCAAGTTCCAGACCAGTCAGGACTACATGGTGAGACCAGGTCTAAAAGAAAAGAAAAGGGAAAAAAAGAAGGAAAGATTAGTGATCTAATTGACAAAGGTGATGAACAAATACTTAAGGGGAATGGGGGGACAGAAACACAAGTGTCTTAATCGTAAATTCATGGTTATCTTGAACTTAACAATACAAATGAAAGTAACATAAGGGGCTGGAGAGATGACTCAGCAGTTAGGAGCCTCCACAGGTCTTGAGTTCAATTCCCAGCAACCACAGAGTGGCTCACAACCATCTATAGTGGGATCTGATGCCCTCTTCTGGCATAAAGGTGTACATACAGACATTATAAATAAATAAATCTTTAAAAATTTTTTTTAAGTAATGTAGATAAGATCTTTTCACAGTTGAAAAGTTTGTTAGCTATTTGTAAAGTATAAGGTAATATATTTCTTCATATTGCTGCTGTGGCATAAATCTGGCAATAGCTAATAAAAGCCTGAAGGTGGGGGTGGGGTGGGCACAAACCTTTAATCCCAGCACTCTGGAGGTAGAGGCATGATGATCTCTATGAGTTCTAGGATAACCAGAGCTGTTACACAGAGAAACCCTTTCTTGGAAAACAAAAAATATGAAACAATTACCTAAATTGTTCCAGTACAATAAGAACTTGGAGCCAGGCGGTGGTGGCACATGCCTTTAATCCCAGCACCGAGGAGGCAGAGCCAGGAGGATCTCTGTGAATTTGAGGCCAGCCTGGTCTACAGAGTGAGATCCAGGACAGGCACCAAAACTAGACATAAAAACTCTGAAACCCTGTCTTGAAAAGACAAAAAAAAAAAAAAATCTTGGGAGTCAGAAATTGAGATAAAAGGAACAGTGGAGAATCAACTGGCTGACCCACCAGTCCTGGAACCCCACAACCACCAATCCCTCTTCTCTCTTCCTGTCCCTCTCTAGCTGACCTGTTCAGTCCTCCAGCAACTCTGTGGCTGATCCTGGTCAGCCAATTGCTGACTCCATCCTTTGGTTCAAAGTGGCTTTATTGGCACAGTAGAATGGCCATATGGACAATTCTCTCAAAACAAAGGTGTGCACTCCTTGAACCAGCATGCAAAATTCTTGCAGTTTATAGCTTCTCTTCTCTGGAGAAGGCAAAACAAAGGATTTCTGTTCAAGGATTACTTGGTCACATTAAGATATGTATAATCAGACGGGCAGTGGTGGCGCATGCCTTTAGTCCCAGCACTCGGGAGGCAGAGCCAGGCGGATCTCTGTGAGTTTGAGGCCAGCCTGGGCTACCAAGTGAGTTCCAGGAAAGGCGTAAAGCTACACACAAAGAAACCCTGTCTAGAAAAAAAAAAGTATAAACTTCTCAGAGCCTAATAGTGCATATCTTTTTTATACTAGCACTCAGGAAGCAGAGGCAGATAGATGCCTTGAGTTTGAGGCCAATCTGGTCTACATAGTAAGTTCTGTGAAGGGGCCCCAAAATAGCTTGACCACACAGCAGCCATGACAAGTTTAGGGGCCTAGACACAGCTTCTGTGTCAGGCTTACTGGCAGGCAACACCCAGATCCAGGAAAAGCCTTAAGCTGATACCACCCAGGGGTAAGGAAGTACCTGACATCCCAAACATTCCAACCATTAGATAAAGTGACCAGATGTCCTTGAGTATAACACACACCTAGTTTTTATTTTACAGATACCTAAACAATTGTCAGCAAATCAGGGTCCTGGACCATGGAAATCCCTCACCCCAACCTCTGCTATGATTAAAACCTGCCATCTGTTAACAGCTTAGATGCAAGATTATAAAACATCAGAAGCGAACTTCTGCCCTCCAGGGTTCTCCCATTGTGCTGTAAGCCTGTATTTAATACCTCTTCCCTCCTTTAAAAAACGGCATTCGGCATTCAAAAAAAAAAAAAAAATGGACAGATAAGAGGAACCAAGCTCTGGAGCTTGAAATAAAGGCTCTTTGCTTTTACATGTGAGATTCGGTCTCTGTGGTGGTCTTTTTTTTTGGTGGGGGGAGAGGTTTCGAGACAAGGGTTCTCTAGCTTTGGAGCCCGTCCTGGACTAGCTCTGTAGACCACACTGGCCTCGAACTCACAGGGATCCTCCTGCCTCTGCCTCCCAAGTGCTGGGATTACAGGCGTGCACTACCACCGCCCTGCTAAAACCATGGTGGTCTTTTGAGGGTCCCTGCAATCTGGGCATAACAGTTCCAGGACAGCCAGAGTTACATAGTGAGACCCTGTATCAAAAAAAGAAAAAAAAAAAATGGGGCTGGAGAGATGGCTCAGAGGTTAAGAGCACTGACTGCTCTTCCAGAGGTCCTGAGTTCAATTCCCAGCAACCACATGGTGGCTCACAACCATCTGTAATGAGATCTGGTGCCCTCTTCTGACCTGTAGTCATACCTGCTGTATACATAATAAATAAATAAATCTTTAAAAAAAAAAAAAAGACTCAGTGGTAGAGCGCTTGCCTAGCAAATGCAAGGCCCTGAGTTCGATCCTCAGCTTCCAAAAAAAAAAAAAAGAAAAAGAAAGTTTCAGTCTTGTAGACAAAGCAAGGTATCCATCTACTCTTTAAAAAAAATAAAAATTACAAAGACATGAATAATCTTACAATGGTAGTTATTTGGGCATGTGTCTTAGGGCTTTTATTGCTGTGAAGAGACACCATGAACACGGCAACTCCTAAAAGAAAAGCATTTAATTAATTAGGGCTGGTTTACAGTTTCAGAGATTTAGTGTATTATTATTATGGTGAGAAGCATGGTAGCATATGGACAGACATGATGCTAGAGGAGCTGAGAGTTCTGCGTCTTGATCCTCAGGCAGCAGCAGGAGTCTGTACCACACTGGGCGTAGTTTAAGCATCCAAGACCTCAAAGTCCACCCCCACAGTGACGCACTTCCTCCAATAAGACCACACCTACTCCAGCAAAGCCATACCTCCTAATAGTGCCACTTCCTATGGGTCAAACATTCAAACTCGAGTCTATGGGGGCCATACCTATTCAAACCACCACAGCATGTAATTACCAAATGCTAGGGTACCCAGTCTTTTCTCCCTACAAGGTTCCCATAATTCTGGCACCCAAACTTTTACTCCTCAAGCAGAAATTCTGGAAGATTCTTTTCTGGAGACAACACACCCCAACAAATTATTCATGCAGATTACCATGCAGTGAGTCCCAACTTCTAAATCTTCTGAGCCACGCACTCACACCTAGTTTTTTAGTCTTCCACCCTCAATCATGAGCAGGCAACCAGATTATAGTACGTCTGAGAGAAGCCTCTAGATGAAAGCTTTAGGGATCTGAACAGAGGAAAACAGGTTATACAAGAGATGAAAAGTTTTAAACATGCTAATATCGGATTAAGTAAATATTCTAAGGGAAAAGAAGATACAGTGAAGTGTAGTAAACACTTGAAATCCTTTACTTGAGAGGTTTCAGAAGGCTCAGGAGTTCAAAATCATCCTTGGCTGCTTATAGAGTTTGAGTCTAGCCTGGTCTACACAAGTCCCTGATGCTTGAAAAAAAAAATTGGCATTTGCGTGTGTTTATTTACCTAGTGCACAAAGACTTATAGACAGCAGGGAGTGACAGCACACCCCATTTAGTCCCTCAACTGAGAGGCAAAAGTATGTGGAACTTAGAGCCAGCCAGGTCTACAAATTGAGTTCCAGGACAGCCAGGACTATTTGGTGAAACACTGTCTCAAAATACACGCACACACACACACACACACACACACACACACACACACACACACGTAAAACTGATTCCTCTTTTGCAACCCAAAACTCACCATTCAGTCTGAGTTTTTGGTTTTTTTTTTAAAGGTTTATTTGTTTATTATGTATACAGAAGAGGGTGCCAGATCTCATTACAGATGGTTGTGAGCCACCATGTGGTTGCTGGGAATTGAACTCAGGACCTCTGGAAGAGCAGTCAGTGCTCTTAACCTCTGAGTCATCTCTCCAGCCCTAGTCTGAGTTTTGATACATAAAAAAAAAATACAGTGTTACCTTAGACAGTTTAAAGTGAGGTATTGGTATTGGTAACAAATAAGGTTGATTCCAGAATTAAGAATTTACCATTTAAGCCCAATGTGGTGGTGCATGCCTTTAATCCAGGCAAGTGGATCTCTATGAGTTAGAGGCCAGTCTAGTCTCAAAGTGAAAGCCAGGGCTGTTACACAGAGAAAACCTGCCTAAAAAAACAACAACAAAGAGTTTACCATTTAAAACAAAGCAAACAACAACAAAGGCCTTCCGAGGTCTAAGGGGAAATTCTTCCAGCCTATAAAGAAGCCTCTGCAGTTCATCAACCAAATATGAAGTAGGAGTTATGAGAGGAAATGTTCCACCACGGCTAAAGAGAGAAGAAAAAGGTAACAGATACTGAAGTCACTCTAGTGCTGAGAAGAAGCAGAGAGAACCCGGAGGAAGACAACGGAAAGGATTCCTGGACCAGAGCTCTGCGTCACTGTGATGGCCTGTTGTGTAGTGCCCTAGATTCGACCTGGACTCAGCTTGTCTGGACCTTGCAGACATGGCGTGCCTGCCTCCCTCCCACCTGCTCCTCCAGAGCTAGCGAAGGGCATACTTTTGACCATGCCCTGAGGAGATCTGCTCTGTCCTGAGAGCTGCAGGTAGGCTGGAAGGGACCAGAAGCAGAAATGTAGAAAATCCCTACCTCAAATGAACAGATCAAAAGGATCTTGATGGCTCCTAGCTGAGTACTGAAGCCAAAGCTAAGATTTTGATCATACATAGATTTTTTTTTTTTACCAAAATGGATTTAGGGTTGAAGGTATTCCACAGTGGTAGAGCACTTGCCTAGTAATCATGAGACCCTAGGTTCTGTCCCTGGCACCAACAAACAAGCAAGCAAAACAAAAACAAAAACCAACTCCCAGGAGCAAGTGCATATTTGTATGGGCAGATGCTTTTAGAAATCAACAAGCAGCTTGGTAGTACACATACCTGTAGCTTGAGTTTTCTCTCCAGTCCCCCCAAGCCCGGCAGTCCAACAGCCCACTTATAAAATAATCACTCAGATGCTTATATTATTTAAACTGTTTGGCCTAATGGCTCAGGCTTCTTGTTATCTAGTTCTTATATATTTTTTTCTTTCCCCAAGACAGGGTTTCTCTGTAGCTTTGGAGCTTGTCTTGGACTATCTCTGTAGACCAGGCTGGCCTCGAACTCACAGAGATCCACCTGCCTCTGCCTCCCAAGTGCTGGGATTACAGGCGTGTGCCACCACCGCCCGGCTAGTTCTTATATTTTAAATTAACCCATTTCTATTAGTCTATAAGTTGCCACATGGCTGGTGGCTTACCGGCAGTCCCTTACATCTCACTTGCCGTGGCAGCAGCTGGCAGAGTCTCTCTGACTCAGCCTTCCACTTCCCAGAATTCTCTTCTCTGCTTGTCTGTCTATACTTTCTGCCTGGCTACTGGCCAATCAGTGTTTTATTTATTAACCAATCAAAGCAACACATTTGACATACAGAATATCCCACAGCACATACCTTTAATCCCAGCAGAGGCAGGTGGATCTCTGTGAGTTTGAGGCCAGCCTGGTCCATAGAGAGAGTTCCGGGACAGTCAGGGATACACAGAAAGAAAGAAAGAAAGAAAGAAAGAAAGAAAGAAAGAAAGAAAGAAAGAAAGAAAGAAAGAAAGAAAGAAAAAAAAAAAAAGAAAAAAAAAAGCTAACAAGCATCAGTTTGGAGGGCTGTTTCTGAACCCTGGAGAAGCCAGGTTCTACCAATGTCGATGCAGCAGTGTAGAGGCAAAGAGATTGCCAGATGTATCCATTCATAGAATGCCCCCAGCTGCTGCTTGGACCACTGCAGCAGCTTTCTATCTCTTTGTGCATGGGCTTGTATCTCTTAAATACAAAATCCACCTGCCAGCAACATCTACCTAAAATAGCAAGACTTGGTGGCACATTGCAGTTCTCTCAGGACATGGAGTTAGGAGGATCAGAAGTTCAAGGTCATCCTCAGCTACATAGTGAATCTGAGGCCAGCCTGGGTTTCGTGAGACTATGTCTAGAAAGAAAGAAAGAAAGAAAGAAAGAAAGAAAGAAAGAAAGAAAGAAAGAAAGAAAGAAAGAAGGAAAAAGTGTCCCTAAAACCTAAGAGGTATCTGAGAATTGTTGAATGGCTTTCCCATTATCCCCTACCAGATGGAGGTCACACTCACACACTGGCATGCTACCCTCCCCCTGGGCTCCCCAAGTGGTAGCCACCAATGGAACCTATCACATGACTTCACACCTTTGCCTGTGCAGTTCCCTCCATCCAGTGTGCCCCTCTGATGCCACCAAGTACAACTTGGCTCAAGTGTTATTTGCTCTCAGGAAACCTTCCCCGGCCCTCACTGTGCCCCCATAACACCTTAAGCCATTTTTAGCATTGCACTTATGTCAGGGCATAGAATTACCTATTCTTGGGGCTCCTTCCCCACAGTGAGCCACTGAACTGGGACAGGAACTGGCCCTCTGTCTCCCCACACCTAACAAAGTCCCTGACATGCAGAAAACGAGGTCAGGCTGGGCTCAGTAGTTTATAGCTGGATCCCCAGCATTCAGAAGGCCAACAGTCCCAGGCCAGCCTGGGCTACATAGTGAGACAAACAAAAACAATGAACAGTCAAACACAGAGGCAGCACCTTTAACCCAGCACTTGGAAGACTGAGACAAGGGGGATCCAGTGTTTAGAACTACTGTAAGCTATGTAGCAAGTCTCTGCTTGAGGAAAGTTAAATTAAAAACTCAGTATTTAACTTTTTTCCTTTTTTAACATTCTGTTGCCAAGGAGTTCAAGTTCAAGGCACCTTGAACTCCTTCCTGATCCACCTGCCTCTGCCTCCCAGGCACAGGGATTACAAGTATGCGATATGGTGCTCAGCTTTTTTTCAATTATCTTTGCAGCTCTGCTATCTTCCAAAATTTTTCTGAGGTGGACTGGTAAGATGGCTGGACCTGAGTTTCATCTCCCAGCACCCACATGGCAGAGAGACTGACTGCTTCAGGCTGCCCTCTGCCCTCCACACTCATGCTGTCACACACACACACACACACACACACACACACACACACACACACACACCCCTAACACCAAATAAATGTAGAAAGAAATTGAGGCAACTTAAAACATGTCCCTTCTCTCCCCTCCCCCAAAAGTATCCAATTCCTATTTCTGTCCTGTTGCCTGTGGCAGGGTCACATGGCCCTTTCTAGCAGCTGGAAAGGCTGGGAAGCGTGTTTGATGTTCCGCTTTCCAGCCTGATAGTGCAACTGTCAAGGGAGAGGCTGTTGGAAAGACTGATTAGACAACCAGTGTCTGCCGCTGAGCAAAATAGCACTCAGCACTCGGTAACTAGCTTCTTTTCTTATCTGACCCAGGAGTCCTGCCTCGCTAGCAAATAAGGCTCCCTCTCCTCAGTGTGTAAGACGCAGAGCTCTATTTATGAACGAAAATTAATTATTCTTTTGCGATTACCCCTGCCCAACTAATTCCCAGGAATGATGAAGGATGTTTACATTCAGAACTCATGGTTAGCAGCAGCAGGAGCCCGGCTCCCATTAGCTTAAATGAAAAAGAGATGCTCAGCCTACAGCCAATGCTGGGAAGAGACTGAGCTTCTATGGCACCAGATCTTCACCAGCTTGTCGCTGTCCATCTCTTATCCCTGATCCTCTCTCCCCATGACATCAGACTTAGAGTCTCCACAGCTCCAGGCTTACATCCTCATGACCCTGAATCCAAAGGGGAAAGCAAGGGCCTGAAGAGATAGCTCAGCCATTAAGAGCACTGGCTACTTTTTCAGAGGACCTGAGTTCAATTCCCAGCACCCACACGAGGGTTTACAACTAGCGGTGGGTGACTCCAGTCCCAGGAGAACTGACCCTCTTCTGCCCCTGATTTCAGGCACTGAGTATGCATGGTACACAGGCATACATTTAGGCCAACACCAATACACACAAATACATAATACATAAATACACATAAAATAAAAATAAGCTCTTTGAAAACTCTAAAAAAAAAAAAAAGCCAGGTGGTGGTGGCGCACGCCTTTAATCCCAGCACTCAGGAGGCAGAGGCATGCGGATCTCTGTGAGTTCGAGGCCAGCCTGGTCTCCAAAGCAAGTTCCAGGAAAGGCGCAAAGCTACACAGAGAAACCCTGTCTCTCGAAAAACCAAAAGAAAAAAAAAGCAACAAGATGCCAGCGGCCATGTGGCAACATATAGATTAATAGAAATGGATTGAGATAACTTCTAAGAAGCCTGACCCATAGGCCATACAGTTTGCACATAATGTAAGCCTCTGTGCGCTTACTTGGAACCAAGCAGCTGTGGGTTTCGGGTGAGAGAGATTTGTCCTGACTGCAGGGCCAAGCAGGACCTGAGAAACTTCCAGCTACACTAAGACATGGGTTTAAGCCAACAGAAAGTCTTTATTAGCCAGCTTGTGCCTGCACTGGATGTTCAGGATTCCAGTGTAGCACTGAGCCTTTCTAGAGATGAGCTTTTAAGCACAAAAACTGTGTTCTGGGTTGACATTCTTCAGTTAACAAGAACAGTTAGCCAGAAGCAGAACTATAGAAGCCAAAAGGCAAGGTTAGTACATTGAGAGACTTTCCCAGAACTATAGACTTTGATGGACTGAGTCTTTGTTTTTGGCGGGTGGTACTGTCTATGTTCTGAGTTTTATCCGAATGGTATTTCCATCATGGAGTCAGTTGCGTTATGGTCTGGGGGCCTGTTACAGGGAGGGATTCTGAGGTCGTTTACCCTACCAGAGTTAGCACAGTAGGGTTTGGTAAGGCGCATGCCCAAAGAAGCAAAAGTACTGACACCATGGAAATAAGAACAGGTGAGAGAAACAGCGGCCATCTACCAACCTGGCGGGTGACTCCGTTCTCTCTTCCACTGCCTGACTACTGGCACTGAACCCTGACATGTGCGGAGGACCCCTATAACAGAAGCAAGGCCAACATATGGCCTACAACACTAGAACTTCTCAGGCTGAGTGGGGCCTGCCCCCAGTCCCATGATCAAGAACCCCTTAGGATGGGAAGATGTCCTTCCTCTCACGCTTCATTCTACAGCTGCTCACTCACACCTCCCAGTCTCTTGAGTCCCAACAAATAGCTCTTAGCCTTTGCACATGCCATCCTTTCCCCCAGTGTGTGACCCACAGCCACTTACTGTACCAGCAGCCAGCCTCTGCCCATGAATTCCTCACTGCCTGCCCTAGGTAGCTTTGTTCCTTCTGAGAAAACCCCGTCCTGTTCCAGTGGCTTAGTTCAGAGACCACATTCACTCCTCATCATGAAATGTAATCCCTGAACTAATTGCAGGAAGTGGACAGTGTGACTGTCGGACAGATAGAGAAACTTGGAAAGCAGGGAGATGCGGTTTGAATGCCAACCCAGGCTTTTGGGCTACAGATTACAGATGTCTGGTGCTTACATCACTAATGTGTTCGGCTTGCTGATGTCTACACTTGCATTCATGACTATTTGATGCAGAATGGTCCAGGTAGGCAGGCAAAAAGGGAGGTCATTATTGGCTAAACGCTTGTGATTCTCAAAGAAGGAAGAGACCTGTTTTTCACACAACTTGCTTCCCCCAAATTATAATACAGGTCTAAAATTCCTAATACTCAGGCATCTGAGGCAGGAAGATTAAAATTTCATGACCTGCCTTAGTTATGGAAAGTTCCAGACAAGCCCAGGCATCTTAGTGAAAGCCTGTCTCAAAAAGTAAAAGAACAGGGGCCGGGAATGTAGGTCATGGTGGAGCACTGGACCAATTTTCTCCATTCTGCCAATCCCCGCACCTCATAAACAACAGATGGGAAGTGAACCAGGACTAAGGAATATAGCTCAATAGTAGATCACTTCTAGGTATATAGGAGGTCAGGAAGTTACACACTATATAGCTCTGGCAGGCCCTGAACTTGGCATTCTCCTGTCTCAGCTTTCTGCATAGCTGGGATGATAGGCCTCCACTACCTAATGCAGCCAGACTTGCTTCTTTCAAAACCTTGCAGCGGGGTATATGTAGTCCCAGCACTTGGGAAGCTGAGACAGAAAGGTTATCGAGAATTCCAGACTGTCTAGCGCATGCATTCCTGGAGAGAGACAGAGGACAGAGAGAGAGAGAGAGAGAGAGAGAGAGAGAGAGAGAGAGAGAGAGAACGCTATTGCAGTGAAATTCCAGAAGCTTTGCTTTCAACTCTGAGTGAAGCCCCCAATGATAGTCATCTCCACTAGGGCTCAATTAATGTTCTGTAATTCTCACTTTGAAAGTTTCAATTGGAAGGCCTCAAACAGCTGGCCAGCAGGTGGTGCTAAACACCCATGTCTCCCCTTAGGGCTGAAAGGGTCTGCTTACAAATTCTTTCTTGGGGGTTGGGGATTTAGCTCAGTGATAGAGTGCTTGCCTAGCAAGTGTAAGGCCCTGGGTTCGATCCTCAGCTACACACACACACACACACAAACACACACACACACACAAAAAAAAAAAAAAAAGAAAGAAAGAAAGAAAGAAAATTCTTTCTCTATGTTTACACAGCTGCCTGCCCTGTGCTGGGTCTGGATATGGCACATAGGATAAAGAGATGACAACCCAGGGTTGGGGAGTTAGCTCAGTGGTAGAGCACTTGCCTAGCAAGCACAAGGCCCTGGGTTCGGTCCTCGGCTCTGAAAAAAAAAAGAAAGAAAGAAAGAAAGAGATTAGCCTTAGAGAACAACACAGGTTCCCTTTCTTTGCCGGGCGGTGGTGGCGCACACCTGTAACCCCAGCACTCGGGAGGCAGAGGCAGGCGGATCGCTGTGAGTTCCAGGAAAGGCTCCAAAGCTACACAGAGAAACCCTGTCTCGAAAAACCAAAAAAAAAAAAAAAAAAAAAAGGAGAGAGATGATAACCCGTGAGTTCAATTAAGCCTGGTGAGCTTAGCACGGTGGAGCAGACACCTAGAGAGAGCTGAGCTCAGTAGAGTCCCAAGAAGAGGCTCCAGGCACATTGGGGAAACACTCCAGGTGGGGAGAGGTCTGCTCATTAGCCCCTTGAGCTACTATCAAAATTTGAATAAAGGGGTGTTGATATAAAGTCACAACGTGCCCACACGGTTGGGCTTGCCCGGCAGACCGCCTAGTTATTTCCGGTTCAAAATAGCCATTTCCAGGTCAAAACATCTCGCATGACTAGGACTCCGTGACTTTCCATGGTTGCGTAAAGCTCATGCGGCCATGTAATCTACGCGCATGCGCGGCCCACCCTTTCTCTTGCATGACCCCCTTTCTCTTGACCACGTGTGTCTCGTTCTCTCCTATCTCAATAAAAACTCTTCTGTGGACTTGTCGTGTTTGGGGACGTCTCCTCGCAGGGTAAGAGCACCAGATAACTAACAGTGGTGAAGATGTTGAGTAGCCCTGATGGGACCTTGTACAGTTTACAATGTCGGAACACATGGAGTCATGTGAGGGGGATTCTGAATGCTTGCGAGGAAGCTCCAAGAAAATAAGAACCTTATGACCTCAGTTTCTTCAAAACCATGGGATTGTTCGTGGCGTGTGTTTTCATGCTCCTCCCTCCCAGGTGTGGCGGATAGGAGTGACTTTACTTCAGATTATTTATTACAACTGTCCATTGTTATTTGTTTATATGTCCCATGGGGAAATGTGTTTTTACCAGGTGTGGCTTCTCCTTGTGATTGAAATCTTACTCATGTGACTTTCCTAACCCTCAGAGTATCAATTGCCCGGTGCTCTGAAGAGAGTTGGCTATGGCATGAGCCCTTAGCCTGCTTCGTTTCCAGGCCCCACCGCCTCAAGAGTGGTAAACATTACAAGGCCTGTCCTGCTTTAGAGGCTGTGCAGGGCTGAGCAAACAGAACTCAGAAGAGGAAGAGCAAGACACACCTTTTGGAGTGTGTTCCTCCTCTCCCCAACCTCTGTCTTTGCTCTATGTGTACCTATGTGCCTATGTGCTGGAACCCAGGGCCCTGCACACATTAAATATGTCTTCTGCCGGGCAGTGGTGGCTCACGCCTTTAATCCCAGCACTGGGGGGGGGGGGGGGGGGGCAGAGGCAGGTGGATCTCTGTGAGTTTGAGGCCAGCCTGGTCTACAGAGCTAGTCCAGGACAGGCTCCAAAGCTACAGAGAAACCCCGTCTCGAAAAACCTAAAATAAAATAAATAAAAATAAATATGTCTTCTACCACTGAGCAAATGTAGCCTCTGTATTCTTTGTAAGCTTGTCATATGGTCAGGCCAGGACTGACAAAGCTGTCCCATCCACCCACCGGCTGTCCTGTAGTGTGGACGGTGCTGTCATGGTCTGGTGACAGGTCTGCCACTCTTGGGTCTGGCATAGAGATGGATATAGGAGGGGGTGTTAGGTATTTATTTAGTTAGGCGCTCTTATCTGCGAGGAACATGTACCGAACACGACAAATCCACAGAAGAGCATATAGGATAGAGGAGACGTGACAGGCCTGTGTGAAGCACACACGTGAGTGAGGAGAGAAGAGGAGGAAAGGAGAGGAGAAGAGAAGAGAGACCTGTGCAACATGGCGCCGGCTTTTTAAAGAGTGAGCTGCGCATGCATACAGGACCGAATGTGGCTACTCCACGCATGCACATAGATTACATGGCCACACGCGTTTTACACAACCATGTAAAGCCACGGAGTCCTAGTCACGTGAGATGTTCTGACCTGGAAATGGCTATTTTGGACCGGAAATGACTAGGTGGTCCGCCGGGAAAGCCCAACCGTGTGGACATGTTGTGATTTCTTATCAGGGGGTCTCCCCAATCAGTGAATTGGTGAATTGGATCTCAGACAGGGGACAGGAGAGATGAGCTGGTTAGTGAGGTCCTGGGCTGACAGCCTAGGTAGAAAGTGAGGGCGTGGTGTCCTGTGAGCCCTGAGGGCTTTCTGCTCCAGAATGGTAGCTGGGAAAGGTACAAATCAGTCCCACAAAAGCCAGCTAGAGAGGGCCTGGTGCGGGTCCCTGAAGGCTTGGATTGTATCAGAGTAGCCCCTGGGTATGGGAGAAAGAGCAGTTCAAAGGAAAACGACGCCAGACTCCCTCGGCAGCCCTCAGGTGAGGAAGCAGCCACCGGTGATGGAGGAGTCAGATGACTCAGCAGGTTTGAAGAAAATGACAGTGCTCTGGGGAAAGAAGGTCCAGGTCATCCCCAAGACCTCTGGTGAGACAGGACTGAAGAACCTGACGAAGCTCATCCCCTGGTGGTTCACCTCTTTCTGCCCCCCACCCCGTCTCAAAGCTTCTTTAAGGGGTGCTGCTCCAGGTTGGACCATTTACTAATGTGGGGCTCAGGCACACTTGTCCCATCCCTAACTCCAGATTGTTATGCCCAGATAAAGAGGACCCCCCAGAAGACCACCACGGAGACCGAATCACACAAGTAAAAAGCAAAGAACTGCCGGGTGGTGGCGCATGCCTTTTAATCCCAGCCAGCACAGGAGGCAGAGGCGGGTGGATCTTCGTGAGTTCGAGGCCAGCCTGGTCTACAGAGTGAGTTCCAGGAAAGGCCCCAAAGTTACATGGTGAAACCCTGTCTTAAAAAAAACAAACAAGATGGCTCAGAGGTTAAGAGCACTGACTGCTCTTCTAGAGGTCCTGAGTTCAATTCCCAGCAACCACACATGGTGGCTCACAACCATCTGTAATGAGATCTGGTGCCCTCTTCTGTATACATAAGAAATAAATAAATCTTCAAAACAAACAAAGCAAAGAGCCTTTATTATCTTCAAACTCCGAGTTTGGGCTCTCTGCCCCTTTCATGTCCTGAGCTCAGGTGAGGTGGGGTTTTATCCTAGCATGGCTGACCTTTGTCTAGGGGTAGAGGGAATGTTTGGAATGTCAGGTATTTTCTCTTAGGCTCAGGCCCCACTGGGTGGGGTCTGCTGGAAGCTGTGTCTGGATCTCTAAGCCTGTCATGGCAGCTGTGTGGTCAAGCTGTTTTGCCTCCCCCCAACAGATAAGCACTAGCAGATATGGACTGGACTTCCACGAGGGAGTGTTTTGGGGGTGAAGGACCCACACTGTAGCAGGGCATACCCCAGTGTTGGACCCACTTATACCCCAGTCTCCCCTTTTTTTCCAGGGTCTTCAGTTCCACTGAACTGTCTTTGTGTCTGCCCAAGCCCATCTATTTCCCAGTAATTGTCAGCCACACTGGGACGTAGCCCAGTGTCTTGCTGCCATCTACGGCTGCCTGAGGGGTTCTTTCAGATAACTACACTTGGGTGAAACTAGAATTCTTCACTGCTGAAAAGTGTTTTGAAACAAGCTAATATCAGAGACAGCTAGAATTTAAGAGGAAATTTTAACATATATTTAAGCATGGGGATTAATAGGCACTCAAGAAAAGCTCAAGACTCAGGCAAGTGTGGGTGTAGACTTCTCAGAAGAATTACACTCAAGTGTCTTTTTATGTGTCAGCATATTCTTTTGTAAAGATTTGTTTATTATGCATGCAGTGCTCTGCCTGCATGTATCCCTGCAGGCCAGGAGAGGGCACCAGATCTCTGAGCCTCCCGAGTGTTGGGATTACAGGCGTTCGCCACCACCGCCTGCCTGGCTTCAAGTGTCTTTTTAATAGCTGTAGACATGGTTTCAGTGGCTTCTAGAGTTACATTTCAAAGGGGTGCTGAAGAAATTAAATGAGATAGTAGGGTGGGTCCTGGGGTGCACTGGGTAAGATGACAACTGGCAAGCTAAAAACCATACGCCACTAAGGTGGCAAGCACAGTTAAGACGTTCTACCATAGCCAAAGTTTTTAGTCTAGTCTGTGAGACTTCCAGAACTTTTAGCTTCATATCTAGAAAGGGTGTGAAGCAGCTGGGTGGTGGCGCACACCTTTAGTCCCAGCACTCAGGAGGCAGAGACAGGCAGATCTCTGAGTTCAAGGCCAGCCTGGTCTACAAAGTGGATTCCAGGACAGCTAAGGGCTTACACAGAGAAATCTTGTCTTGAAAATTCTCCCAAAAAAGGGGGCAGAGAGAGAGAGAGAAAGGAAGGGTGTGAGGTCATATAGATGCTTAGGTCTTTTTTTTTTTTTTTTTTTTTTGAGCTGAGGATCGAACCCAGGGCCTTGTGCTAGGCAAGTGCTCTACCACTGAGCTAAATCCCCAACTCCTGTCTTTGTTTATTTTAAATGCATTGGTGTTTGTCTGCATGTATGTCTGTGTGAGGGTGTCAGAAGCTCTGGAACTGGAGCTACAGACAGTTGTGAGCTGCCATGTGGGTGCTGGGAATTGAACCCGGAGAGCCGTCAATGATCTTAATCACTGAGCATCTCTCCAGCCCGATGGTTCATTTTCACTTTTTTCAGATTTTATTTTTATGTGTATGAGTGTTTGTCTGAATATATATGTTTGTGTACCATGTGTGTGTAGTGCCTGAGGAGTCAGATCCCCTGGGACTGGAGTTATAGATGATGAGCTGGTGTGTGTGTGTGTGTGTGTGTGTGTGTGTGTGTGTGTGTGTGTGTGTGTGTGTTGGGAATTGAACCCCTCCTCTGGAAGAGCCGGGTTCTTAACTGCTGAACCATCTCTTCAGCCCGTCATTTTAACATTCTTACCTGAAGTATCTCTATATACAAGGAATATTATGGACTATTGTCTCTGCAGGCAAGCTTCACAGAAACTGCTGTTAATTGAAGTTCTTGACTCCGCTGGAGAGAGACTTCCGTTAGATCCCAGAGTGAAGGCTTCTTTCCCTTCTCATGCCCCTCTGTGTTTCTATGCTGCCTCATGATAACCACAGCCCTATGCACTCAGGACCCACTTTTTTTCCTTTTTAAATTGTGTTTGTTTGTTAATATAAGGTCTCACTGTGCAGCCCTGGCTGCCCTAGAACTTGCTTTGTAAACCAGACTGTCCTCAAACTCAAGAGCTCCATCTGCCTCTTCCTCCTGAGTGCTAGGATTAAAGGTGTGTGCCACCAGGCCCAGAATGTGTGTTTTCAATTATGTTTATGTATCTGTGTGATGGGATGTGCACATGTATGAAGGGCCTGTGGAGACCAGAAGAGGGTGTCAGATTCCCTGGAGCTCAAGTTCTAGGCAGTTGTGAGCTTCCTGACACAGTTCAAGGAACTGGTCAGCAAGCAGGGCAACACAGCATCCTTAACCACAGAGCCATCTCTGCAGTCTCCTCACTCCTTGTCCCCATCAACCTGTTCTTCATGGGCTCGCTCAGGTTTGTTCCAACAGCTCTTGGTTGTAGGTCACTGTCATGGTCACTGGTCCCACCCCTCCTTCACTCCACAGTCAGAATTGATACAAACAAGACTGAGTGGGACACTGCGAAGCTCCTGGTGCCTCCTATTATCTTGGGGCCACAGTCGAGTTTTTTGGCCTACTAGACCACATGATTTGGCTCCTCCTTATCTCTTCCTGCCACTCAAGTGGACAAACCTTTGCCACATACAGGGCTCTATCCCTCTGGTTCCTGACTAAAGAGCTTTCTCTGTCCTGGAAGTTATAGGAAGAACATCAGCAAGGATTTGGGGAGTGTGTTAAAGAGAGGTGATAGGGTCAGGTGATAGGAAGGGCTTTGCTTCTGTTTCAGATTTACTCAGTTTACTCAGTTTGGGTTTGTCTACATGTATGTATGTGTACCACATGCATGTTTGGTGCCCTCAGAGGTCAGAGGAGGGTATGGGAATCTCCTGGAACTGGAGTTACAGGTGGTTGTGACTCACCTTGTGAGTGCTGAGAATAAAACATGGGTCCTCTGCAAGAGCAACCAATGTTCTGAAACTACTGAGCCATCTCTCCAGCTCCCAGAGGATTTCCCCCTTTAGTTTGGAACTGGACCCAGGATCCCTGCAAACATTCTGACCCTGGGCTACATCCCCAGCCAGAGTTAGTTTTGGAGCAAGGCCTCACTGTGTAGACCAAACCTGCCTCAGACTTGAGCTGCTCTTATCCCTGCCTCAGAAATGCTAGGATTATAGGTGAAATCTGCCGCTTCCTGGAGCTTCATGATTGTGGTTGAGTTGTCTGGAGGGTTTCGAGGGGTGGGTGTGGGGGGGGGTGGTAAGTAGGAAGTAGAAGAAGGTTGAGAGACAGGGTTTTCTATGTATTCCAGGCTGGCCTCAAACTTGAGACCCTTCTGTTCCCAGCTCAGGAATCAGAGCTGTGGGTTCCCCTCCCATTTTTCCTATGTGTGAAGGTGCATGTGTACATGTATGCATGTGAGTGGGGATATCTGTGTGGGCGAGAGTGCACATGTATTGTTTTTTCAAGTGTGTAGGTGAGTGTGCACATGTACACAAGTTTATGTAGAGTACTGAGGTGGATATTGAGAATCATTTTCAATCGCTCTCCTACCTGATTTAGCCAGTCAGGGTCTCTCAGTCAAACTCAGAGCTTATTAATATAAATAATCTTGCTAGCCAGCGTATTCAGAGATCCCTTCTGTGGTGGTTTGAAAAAGAATGCTTTGTCACCAGGAAGTAGCACTAATTGAAAGGATTAGAAGGATTAAGAGGTATGGCCTTGCTGGAGGAAGTATGTCACTGGGGTAGATTTTGAAGTTTCAAAAGCCTATGCCAGCCGGGCGGTGGTGGCACACGCTTGTAATCCCAGCACTCTGGAGGCAGAGGCAGGAGGATCTTTGTGAGTTCAAGGCCAGCCTGGTCTACCGAGCGAGATCCAGGAAAGGCGCAAAGCTACAGAGAAACCCTGTCTCGAACCCCCCCCCCCCCAAAAAAAAATGTTTGAGGCCAGCCTGGTCTACAAAGGGAGTTCCAGGACAGCCTCCAAAGCTACAGAGAAACCCTGTCTTGAAAAACCACACACACACACACACACACACACACACACACACACACACACACACACAAGAACAAACAAAAGCCCATGCCAAGCCCAGTCTCTCTCTCCCTGCCTATGAGTCAGGATGTAATTCTCAGCTACTGCTGAATCTGCCTGCATGCCACCATGCTAGCTGCCATGATAACTGACTACCTCTGAAACTGTAAGCAAGCCCCAATCGAAGGCTTTCTCTTAGAAGAGTTGCCTTGGTGATGGTGTCTCTTCACAGTAATAGAACACTGACTAAGACACCATCTTTGCCTTCCAAAACTGACTTGAGGCTGGCCTCCATGCGCACTGGCATTTCCGTGGGTTTCGGGAGATCTGAGTTCATGGATACACAACAAGCGCTTTAACCACCGAGCCGTCCTCCCGGGCCCAGAGCCATGCTCTTTGTTTTTGTTCTGTTTGAAAGGCATCTCTCTACAGATCCCTGGCTAGCAAAGAACTCACTGTGTAGATCAGGTTATCCTGGAACTCACAGTGATCCACTTGCTACCTGGAAGGCTGAGATAGGAGAGTAGCAAGTTCACAGTCGGCCAGAGCTATTGTTCCTTTAAAGCCAGCATTGGCAGCTGACACCCTACCTCAAAAAGAAAATGAAAAGAGAGCTGGGCCTAGCTCGCCTAGCATAGCATGTAGGCCTTGGGTTCAATTCCCGGTGTGGAAACCAAAAGGCCAAAAATAAAAAGCAAAATTCTCCCTTTTAGCATAGAGATCCTAACAGCTTGAAGCTTGATTTGTGATTCTTGCTACAAACAATTAAAGCCACCAACTAATGGTCCTGGCACCCAGCACAAATGGCCTGTCTTAGGGAAATCAGGTCTAAGAGTACTGCCTCAGCTGGGTACAGTGGTGCACACCTCAGGACACACGGGTAGGCAGACCTCTATGTATTCAGGGCCAGCCTGGTCTACATAGCAAGTGAGGAACCTGCCCGACTCCATTTTAAAGGCAGGAGCCATTATGTTGTATTTTTTTTTTTTAAGTTTTTATATGTATATATTTTTGGTTTTTTGACACAGGATTTCTCTGTGTATCTTTGACTGTCCTGGAACTCAGTAGACCATGCTGGCCTTGAACTCACAGAGATCCTCCTGCCTCTGGAGTGCTGAGACTAAAGGCATGGGCCACCACACCCATGCTAACAGTTTTTATTTATTGTGAAAGTTGAGTTACTATCTGTTTCCTGGAACCTGACCTTCCCCAATCCATGACCCTGATTTGTTTTTGAGAGTACCCTGACCCTCCCTGGCCCTTCCTCACCCCTCCCTAATCACATGGTGGGTGACCATTTTTTTTTTTTTTTACTTTTTGCCCCATTTCCTCCCTTCTGTAAAACTGTTTGTGATTTTACTCCTTAACAGGGGCCTGAGAGGTGGATTCGGGGCTGCTCTCTTCAACCCACCCCAATAAAAATCAAGCTTGCTTCAAATTTGGCTCAAATTATGGCAGTTGGTCTTATTCACCTTGCTGTTGGGATTAACACAAATCACCCAGAGCTGCCAAGTGAGATCCTGTATCAAAAAGTAAAAAACCTCAACCTATTACCTCAACATAGTAAGCTGTTAGTATTCAAGTACCATACTCACTCCAGTGGTCCAGAGCAAAGCCAGCTGTCTTTCCTCAACCCTGTAAGAGGACCTCATTCCTTCTAGGAGGGGGGCGATTCTCTCCCTTTCTCTGAGAATTTGTCTGCTCTGTTTTTGCCCACAGTGGCTTTTTTTTTTTTCTTTTCCTAGTCTTAATGATTGTGTTTTGCAGGAAATGATACAGAAATACAAGAAATAGGGGCGGGGGTAACCCAAAGGAAAGGTATATGGGAAACCTATACTAAAGAAAAAGAAACAAAGAAGAAATTGTGGGTTTTTTTTTTTTCGTTTTGAGCTGAGGATCGAACCCAGGGCCTTGCGCTTGCTAGGCAAGTGCTCTAGCGCTCTACCACTGAGCTAAATCCCCACCCCGAGATTGGTTTTTTATTGTTTTTTGGAGACAGGTGCTCTCTCTCTGTGTGTGTGTGTGTGTGTGTGTGTGTGTGTGTGTGTGTGTGTACTAGCTCTGTAGACCAAAGGAACTCAGCTATGGGCCTCTGCCTAACGATGTGATTGAAGTATGCGCCGCTGACCGGCGGAAATTACCTCTTGGGTCACCCTAATCACCCAAAGTACGTTCATATGGATACTAAGGGTGCTTCAAAAGTCAGGGCAGGTTTTTGTTTTAAATGAGTGTTCTGACTGCGTATGTCACTGGTGTCCCAGAGACCATTAGAGGACATTGTGTCCCCTGGAACTGGAGTTACGGGTGGTTGCGAGCTGCTTACATGCGTGCTCGGCACCACAACGTGCTCCTAACCGCTGAGCCCTCTCCAGCCCTTTGCATTTACTCTGACACGTGGGCGTGAATGGGGCGCGTGGGTGTCACGGCGCTCAGGGTGGAGTCCTTCTCCGCCATGTGGCTTCCAGGTATCGAACTTAGGCGCCTTTGCAGGATGAGTCATCTCTCCGGCCTCAAAATTACAGCAGGTTAACAGGGCAGCCCCGATTTGTTAACTAAGCCCCTAACAGGACGACCCCGAGGCTTGAGGGTCGCGGGTTTTGGTAGAAAGAGGCGAAACGCACCCCGCCCTCGGCACTACGGACGGGTTTGGAGAATCCGCCACGCACTGCCCCCGGTTAGGCTTCAGTACAGGCCCCAGCAGGGACAGCCACGCCCGGGACCTGCCGGGGAGGCCCGGCCGCTCCAGCAAGCAGAACCTCGGGCCTGCGTCTCCGATGGGGACGCCAAGGCGGGCGCCCTTTGCGGCTCAGGCACCTAACGCAGCACTGAGCACACCCCGCCGCGGAGCGCACACCGCCCGCGAGAGCGCGGAGGTCCGCACAGCGCGCGCGTCCACAACAGAACGTCCCTTCCGCGGACACCCAGGAGCCGAGCCCAGGACCGGAGCGCTCCCGGGGCGCCCCTCAGGCGCATGCGCTGCGCTGGGTGGCGTGCGTGCGTGCGTGCGTGCGTGCGTGCGTGCCCGGCAGCGCGCGCCCCCGCGCGCCCCCGCGCGCCTCGCCGGGAATGCCGGACCACGCCTGTGCAAGAGCACCTGGCTGTGGAGGAGGGGCTTGCGCTCGTCCCGCGCGCTCCCGGGGAGGGGCGGGGCGCTGACAGGGCGCAGGCGCGGGCGCGGCGACGGTTGGGGAGGGTTCTTCCGGAAGGTTCGGGAGGCTTCTGGAAAGAGCTCCGCGCGCGGGGCGGGCCCGCCGCTATATAAGGCGGGCGCGGGGCGGCGGCGCGCCAGTTGCTTCGGCGTGGTGGTGCGGACGGTCGCGGTCGGTGCGCGGTCACGCAGCGGCGAAGGTGAGGGCCCTGTGTGCGGGCCGTGCGGCGGGCGAGCCTGCGCGGGGCGAGCCCGGGCGCTGCAGGCGGCCCGGCGGGGCCGAGGCCCTGTGCCCGCGGAGGTGGGCCGCCATTCCCGGGCCCCGGGCGGCCGCAGGCTCGGGCCCAGGCCCCGGCCGCCGCCGAGGGGAAGAGTCGGGCGCGGGGCGAGCGTTGCGCTGCCGCCCCGTGCGTCGGCCGCCGCGGGCCTCGGCGGGCTCCGGAGCGGAGGGCGGTGGGGGAGGGTGGCCGTTGGGGACGGCGTGCGTGGGGCCGCTCGGGCCCGAGCGTCCTCCCGGAGGCGCGCACATGCGCCTCGTCACTACCGCATTCTGGAATGAGGTCATCCCTTTGTCAGCCGGCCTCCCCTCGTCGCCTCCTTGTCCTGTCTGGTCCCCTCCGCAGACAATCGAGCTCTTCAAACCCGTTAGCCCTAATTCGCACGGTTGCAGACGGGCAGGCCGGGAGGCTTTAAAGAAGCCCTGTGCTCTTTTCCTAGATGCCTGAGGAAACCCAGACCCAAGACCAACCAATGGAGGAGGAGGAGGTCAAGACTTTCACCTTTCAGGCTGAAATCGCACAGCTGATATCCTTAATCATCAATACTTTCCATTCAAACAAAGAGATCTTTCTGAGGGAGCTGATTTCAAATTCTTCGGATGTGAGTGTATCCTGGGAGAGCTAGGTCTCGGTTCAGTAGGAAATTTCCCCCTGCTGCATGCTTGACGGTGTTTTTTTTTTCGTGTTTTCTTAATAGGCTCTGGACAAGATCAGATACGAGAGTCTGACGGACCCTAGTAAACTAGACTCTGGAAAGGAGCTGTACATTAATCTTATTCCCAACAAACAGGATTGAACACTCACAATTTTGGATACTAGAATTGGAATGACCTAGGCCTACCTGATCAATAACCTTGGTACTATTGCACAGTCTGTTGCCAAAGCCTTCATGGAGGCTTTGCAGGCTGATGCAGATATCTCTATGACTGGCCAGTATCATGTTTGTTTTTACTCTGCATATTTGGTTGGTGAGAAAGTGACTGTGATCATGAAACATAATGATGATGAGCAGTATGCCTGGGAATCCTCAGCAGGGGGCTCATTCACAGTGAGGACTGACACAGGTAGGCAAAAGCCAGAGTCTTTGCAGAGATGGGGTGGGGTGGGGTGGGGGTGGCGGTGTTTGCCTGACTAGGTTTAGTCGAGTGCTTGAATGTTAGGTGGGAGAATTGTAAAGTTCAGGAGTAGTCTGATGTGTAGTTTAGTCCTCCAACAAAATTTAGAGGGTGAGTTTGAGGAGCTGGGTTGCTGGAGGAAATACAGAAATTGTATGTACAGGTAATGTTTGCTCAGCAGTGCAAACTGGGGTTCGGGAGCAGAGTGAGAACCAGTAATCATTTCACTCCTCCTCAAGCCTCCAGCAAGCACTGAGGTTACAGACTTTGAATACTGTCTCAGCCATTTAAATTGAGGCCATCACCTTTTTCCATTCCCCAGGTGAACCAATGGGCCGCGGAACAAAAGTTATCTTACACCTGAAAGAAGACCAAACCGAGTTTTTGGAGGAACGGAGAATAAAAGTGATTTTGAAGAAACATTCTCAGTTTATTGGCTATCCCATTACTCTCTTCGTGAGTTTTCCTTTCAACTTCAGAGTAAACTGAAATAACTAAAGTGCTAGGTTTTGGTTTTTTGTTTTCTCTGTGTAACAGCTGTGGCAGTCCTATCCCTCACTCTGTAGACCAGGCTGACCTCAAACTCAGAGATCCCCCTGCTTCTTCCTCAAGTGCTGTGATTAAAGGCGTGTGCCAACATGGCTGGCCAAAATCCTAGGTTTTTGGTTTTTTAATATTTGTTATGTATACAGTATTTCTGCATGTATGCCTGCACTCCAGAAGAGGGCATCAGATCTCATTACAGAGGGTTGTGAGCCACCATGTGGTTGCTGGGAATTGAACTCAGGACCTCTGGAAGAACAGGCAGTTCTCTTAACCTCTGAGATATCTCTCCAGCCTAAAGATCCTAGTTTTTTATAGAGCTGGGGACTGAGCCCAGGGCCTTGCACTTGCTAGGCAAGTGCTCTTCCCCAAGCCCCTAGTTCTTAAAAATGGTAAATCTAGTGTTTACTGGAAGTAGTGAGAAGCCTGTTTGGAACCAGTTTGTTAGATCCTTATATTCTGAAAGGGGCTGTTGAAAGTATAGACAATACTGATGAGAAAGAAGCCTTTGGTTACGTGATGCCTTGTTGGGTTTGACTCTATTTTGATTTATTTATATTTCATTCCTTAGCTGTATCGTTTAGTTGTTTAATGTAGACATTGAGGTGACTTGTCTTTGAAGGTGGAGAAGGAACGTGATAAGGAAGTCAGTGATGATGAAGCTGAAGAAAAAGAAGAGAAAGAGGAAGAGAAGGAAAATGAAGAAAAGGAGTCTGAGGACAAGCCTGAAATAGAAGATGTTGGTTCTGATGAAGAAGAAGAAAAGAAGGATGGTGACAAGAAGAAGAAGAAGATAAGAGAAATGTACACTGATCAAGAAGAACTCAACAAAACAAAGCATATTTGGACCAGAAATCCTGATTACATTAATAATGAAGAGTATGGTGAATTTTACAAGAGCTTAACCCATGATTGGGAAGAACATTTGGCAGTGAAGGTAAGTGACTACTTACTGCATGCTTAAAGCTAGTCTGCAGTTTGTCAGGTGGGGTCATCTTCACAGCACTCACTATAGAGTGCAGTTATAAAAGTGTTTCCTTTTATTGCAGCACTTTTCTGTTGAAGGACAATTGGAATTCCAGACCCTTCTTTTTGTCCCAAGACGTGCTCCTTTTGATCTGTTTGAAAACAGAAGGAAAAAGAACAACATCAAGTTGTATGTGTGGAGAGTTTTCATCATGGATAACTGTGAGGAGTTAATCCCTGAGTATCTGAGTAAGTATGACTAGGAAGAATAAGCAGTGTTAACAACAGTCAAGAAAATGGATCCTATTACTTCTGGGGTAAACTGTACTGGTTTATGGGGGCTGAGGGTGTAACCTGTTGGCAGAGTCCTTCCCTAACTTGAGGCTCTGTGTTCAGTCCCCTGGAAATAAACAAAAGATAATGATGCATTACAGGGTTTAAGAATGATTAGTTACCTTTGGTCTTTTCCTATGCAGATTTCATTAGAGGAGTGGTGGATTCTGAGGATCTTCCTCTAAATATTTCCCGTGAAATGTTGCAGCAAAGCAAAATTTTGAAAGTTATCAGAAAGAATTTGGTCAAGAAATGTTTAGAACTATTTACTGAACTGGCAGAAGATAAAGAGAACTACAAAAAGTTTTATGAGCAGTTCTCAAAAAATATAAAGGTTGGTGTTGACACATTTTCCTGTTATTGGCAGTTTTTAAATTAGCTTTGGTTTCTGGTGGTTTTTTTTTGAGAAGTGCTTTGTGTTTTTTGAGACAGGGTATCTCTGTTACCAGCCTTGGCTGTCCTGGAACTCACTTTGTAGACCAGGTTGACCTTGAACTCACAGATACCCTCCTGCCTCTGGCTCCTGAGTGTGGGAATTAAAGGCTGGCCTCAAACTTCGATACCTGTGTCTTCCAAGTGTTTGGGTAAAAGGCTGTCTGTAAATGTGGGAAATGTTCATGTGCCTTATGGTTTGTGTTTCAGCTTGGAATTCATGAAGACTCTCAAAATCAGAAGAAGCTTTCAGAATTATTGTGGTACTACACATCTGCTTTTGGAGATTAGATGGTTTCTGTCAAGGACTATTGCACCAGAATAAAGGAAAACCAGAAGCACATCTACTTTATCACAGGTGATAGTGTTTTCTCTACCTGTGTGATGCTGAGGACAAGCAAGAGTGTCCAGTCTAGTTGACACTTAAGCCTGTATGTAGTTAGGTAGAAAAGTTGAGTGCATGAAACCATTTCTAAAAGTAGTAGTAACTTTACAATATATTTCTCAGGTGAGACCAAGGACCAAGTTGCTGACTCAGCCTTTGTGGAACATCTCCGAAAGCATGGCTTGGAAGTAATCTATATGATTGAGCCCACTGATGAGTATTGTGTGCAATAGTTGAAGGAATTGGAGGGTAAGACCTTTGTGTCCATTACCAAAGAAGGACTGGAACTCCCAGAAGATGAAGAGGAGAAAAAGAAACAGAAAGGGAAAAAGAAAAAATTTGAAAACCTCTGCACAATTATGAAAGATATTTTGGAGAAAAAGGTTGAAAAGGTATGTGAATGTTTCCCTGCTTTCTATCACTGACCTGCTACTTGGTCCTTTTATCTTAGAAGAGAAAAAAATAGTTTGGATTACATAACTGCTGATTGGTACCTATATTTGTAAATATTTAGCATTTCTGCTAAATTTTTATAGGCCTTAGTCATCACTTCATGTGTTTTTGTTTTTAAACAGGTGGTTGTATCAAACCAATTGGTGACATCTCCATGCTGTATTGTCACGAGCACATTCTGGTGGACAGCAAACATGGAGAGGATCATGAAAGCTCAAGCCCTCAGAGATAACTCAACAATGGGTTGCATGGCAGCAAAGAAGCACCTGGAAATAAACCCTGATCACTCCATTATTGAAACCCTACGGCAAAAGGCAGAGGCTGACAAGAATGACAAGTCTGTGAAGGATCTGGTCATCTTGCTGTATAAAACTGCACTCCTGTCTTCTGGCTTCAGTCTGGAAGATCCCCAGACACATGCTAACAGGATCTACAGGATGATCAAGCTTGGTCTAGGTAAGCTGCAGACTACATGTTAGAAGGAAAAGAAACGGGTTGAATGTTTTGAGCTATTTGAGATAAAAATTAGATTATTGATTGCCCTTGTGGAAGACCTCAGCTATGTAAGGGGTAAGCGATGAATAGTGTCCTTTGTTTTGAATAGTCATTAGGCCAGACTTAGCCTCAGGTAGCTGAGGGTGGCCTTGGACTGATCTGCTGCCTCTGCCTCATAAGTGCTGAGGATTACAGGCATACCTGCCCTGCCCGGGATAAAAGAGGTTCCTGGGGGTATTTGGTTTTGTATTTTTTAATGCTCAGTCTAAAGCGAGTCATTTGAGGCTGGCATTAACAACTGCAACACTTATTTTCAAACAAGGTATTGATGAAGATGATCCTACTGTGGATGATACCAGTGCTGCTGTAACTGAAGAGATGCCACCCCTGGAAGGAGATGACGACACATCACGCATGGAAGAAGTAGACTAAACTTCACCAGAACTCTTGTTTGATGCTTACTTTCATTCCTTCTCTGATATATTTTCCAGGATTTTTGTTTATTTTTGTTAACATTTAAAACATCTGTGTGGCATGTAAACTAAGGGGAAGATCAAATTTCTTTCTACTTGTCGTACTGTGATACTATAGGTTTAATTCAACAGGTTGGTAGAACGTTTGTTGTAAGACGTAATGTAACCTATTAACTTTGTGGTCTGAAGTGTTTAGCAGTTCAGAAGCTGGATTCCTTAGTAGACCAAATAATTTGTCACTTGGAAGTATTCTGAGATTTAGCTTCATGTTTAAAAGGAAAAGAATTAAGATTAGGCTTAAGTTTCATCTTAAAATTTTTCATCCCCTGTAGTAATTCTGCATGTTGTAGTCTTAGAAGAACACAAGCTAAAACAGAATTCCCCATGTGGCTTGTTTTCCAAAGTACCGAGAACAAAACCCTATGCTTCCCCTAGGTCTTGTAACCCAGCAAGGCTTGTGAATGGAAATACAGTGCTCGGTCATATTATACTTTAAAAGGCAAATACAGATGAGATTAAAAAAAAGGTGTGAAGTGTGTTTTTTGTTTTTAATAAGAGGTGGCTGCTTAATAGCTCCATAGATCTGGGCCCAGTGGAATGGAGATGATTTAATACCGACTGGCTTCTGTATTGGTCTTTACTTTTTCTTATTCTACCTTGTCCAAATGTTGATACACTAAGCTGTAACTAACCAGCCTTAATTTTGGGGGGCTGATGTCCAGTATTTGGCATTATGCAGAATTGAAATGGGATTCCTGTATGCTGAGCAAGTGTTCCTCTAAGGTAAAGCCATAATAGTTTTTGGGTGGGTTTTTGGTTTTTTTTTTTTTGTTTGCTGGAACTGGTAGTGTTTGGGCATTTGTGTCTAAATTACTTAAGCAATGAACTGGTTTAGGAGCCAGGCAGTGGTATCACACACCTTTAATCCCAGTAGGTGGATCTCCGAGCTTGACGCCAGCCTGGTCTACAGAATGAGTTCCAGGAAAGGCACCAAAACTACAGAGAAACCCTGTCTTGAAAAACAACAAAACAAAAAAACTGGTTTAGGAAGAGGTAGACAGGGTGCAACAGGAGCATTGAAGCCAGCAAAGTTTTACAGGGAAATCCTGCTCACCCGAGTGTGACAACTTGGATGGTGTAGCTAGCCTCTGGTGTGGGATGTACAGGATCCTAATTTCACCAGTACCATACACAAACAGCCCTGGACATAGAATGGCAACTCAAAGTGGTGGCAGTACATAATTTATAATAGGATCCTGATCAGAACGCATGGGTGATGGAGGCACAGGAAGGAGGCACTAAGATACTAAATACTTGGAACAGGAACATTTAGTCCTTGAGGCCCTAAGGCAGTGGTTCTCAACTTGGGTTAGAATGGTGGTTGTCTAAGACCATCAGAAAACCCAGATAACTAAAAGGAAAAATGGCAGTTAAAGTAGCAACATTTTACAGCTAGGGATCACCACAACATTGAGTGTATTAAAGGGAGCATTAGGAAGGTTGAGAAAGCCTAGTGTTCAGATTCTAAGTCAAAGCCTTTGAGATACTTTTTTACTAAGAGTGATACCAGCTGGAAGAGTTGAGTGTCAGGTGGTACTAATAACCCTTATAAAGACAAAAGCCAAATACTATAGGATCCCACTCTACCTCTTAGAGTTCCATCACTGAGGAGGCAAAGGAAGTAGTCTACATAGATTCAAATAAGCTGGGGCAGGCTATCAGATGGTAGTGGTCTAGCATGCATGAAGTCCTGGGTTCCATCCCCTAACACAAAGTTCAGGCAGGATTAGGACTTCAAGGCCAGCCTAAACTGCATGAGGCCTTATCTCAAGCAACAGGGAGGTTGAAGTCTAGTTCAAAGTGGAGTTGGATGATGGTGGTGGTTACACAATGTGCATATACTCGCAACAGTAGTTACAACAGTAAAAAGGTAGAGACAACCGAGTAAACTCATCCGCTGGCCCAATTAGTTATGAGATTGTTTTAGGGCATCTATCATGATGAAACACCATGACCAACTGGGGGGAGAAAAGGGTTTATTTACCTTACACCTCCACAGCCCTGTTAATCATGAAAGGAAGTCAAGATGGGAAGGAATCTGGAGGCAGAGGCCATGGAAGAGCTTCTTCCTCAGCCCTTCACTCCCTTTCTCCTCATGGCTTGCTTAGCCTGCTTATAGAACCCAGGACCACCAGCCAGGAGCAGCACCACCCAGAATGGGCAGGGCCCTCCCCACCCCCCTCAATCCTTAAGAAAATGCACTGCAGTCGTGCATACAGCCCCGTTTTAGGCCTCCCCCCACCCCCTTCTACCTTTGAGACATCTCTAGCTGTCTTGAAACTAGACCAGGCTGGCCTGGAAGTCAAAGATATCTGCTTGCCTCTCCTGGGACTAAAGACATGCAGACATGCACCACATGCGGCCTGGTTCTGGAGGATTTTTTAGTTTTCTAATCTTAAAATTTTTAAAGGGGCTGGGTAGTGGTGGTGCACGCCTGTAATCCCAGCACTCGGGAGGTAGAGCCAGGCGGATCTTCTGAGTTCGAGGCCAGCCTGGTCTACAAAGTGAGTTCCAGGACAGGCGAGAAACCTGTCTCAAAAAAAAAAAAAAAAAAAATATAGACTACCTTTCTCTTTTTTGGTTTTTCGAGACTAGGTTTCTCTGTAGTTTTGTGCCTTTCCTGGAACTCACTCTGTAGACCAGGCTGGCCTCGAACTCAGGAGATCCACCGGCCTCTGCCTCCCGAGTGCTGAGATTACAGGCGTGCGCCACCACCGCCCGGTTTAGACTACCATTTTGTAAGAGTCAGCAGCACTGATTTAAGCAGCTAGTCATCACACCTACAGGTAAGGGCAGAGATGAATGAATGTACCCACCTGCCCATTTTCTTAAGCTGAACGGTTTCTTCTGTCTATATAGTAAGCAAATACATGTGCTTGCGTAGGAATGATGATGCCCACAATAGGCTGGGTCCATATCAAGAAGACAACCCTCCACAGACAGGCCCCCACACTAATCTGATTAAAACAATTACTGAAATGAGATCCTTCCCCCCAGGCCAGCACAGGGATCTCCTTTCAGTTTGTCACAGGGTCTTTTTGTTATTTTCAAGACAGGGTTTCTCTGTGTAGCTTTGGAGCCTACCCTGGAACTCACTCTGTAGCCCAGGCTGGCCTCGAACTCACAGAGATCTGCCTGCCTCTGCCTCCTGAGTGCTGGGATTAAAGGCATGCGCCACCACCACCTGGCTGACACAGGGTCTTAACAGCCAAGGCTAACCTGAACTTCCTTCCCATGGCCAAAACTGTCTTTGAGCTCTTCTCCCAAGTGTGGCATTACAAGTCTACCCCATCATTCCCTGCTCTGGGTGTATGTCTAGTCTTGAGGATTAAATGTAGGACCTCAAGCATTTTAGGCAAGTGCTCTATCATTGAGCTGAGGCACATCCATAGCTTCTCTTTTTTTAAAAAAAAATATAGAACACTTCATGAATTTGTGCGAATCCTAAACACTGAGATCTTCCCTCAGTGTTTAAGATTACAGGGATAAGCCACTATGCCCAGTTCACACAACTATTTTCAAAACATTTCATCACCCACAAACAGCATCCCTGATTGATTGAGTGAGCACTAACTTGGTTGACATGGTCTCTGCTCTGCGTTCCAGCTTAACACTTTGCATTGTCTGCCTCTGTTTAGATGCCACTCTTGAGAACATCTTTTTGTGACATATGCCCTTGATTGTTCTCCTTGCGTTCTCTCCCTCCCTCCATCCTTCCCTCTGGGGCTGGGGATGTTACCCAGTGCCTCTCACATTGTAAGGTAGTGCTCTACCACTGCGCTACACCCCCAGGCTACCCTGTACCTTCCACTGCACACTGCAATGGAATGACTGGTGGCTGCAGGTTGGCCTGCCTCTCCTGTCTGCTGCAAAGAAAGGTGTGGACAGAAATTCTTCACTGCCGGCTTGGTGCACAAGGCAGGCGCCTGATCCATAATTGTGGGATGAATAACTGGTAAATACAACTTTGCCTTTGTGCCCAGGGCAATTCATTTACATGCTTTTGTATCATTTAGGAAGCTTTGTTCCCCCTGTCTAAGGGTTCTAGATGTGCTCAGATCTTTAAAGAATGATTTGCAGAGTTGTCTTCCATGGGAAGGAGCATCACCTCCTTGGGAAGAACATTCCAGGAACTGCGCTTCTGGTGAGTCACTATGTATTAATAGCTACACCAAAATCTGAACAAAGATTAGTAAATTACTGCAGAGCCAAGAAGCTGAACTGACTGCCAAGAGCTGGCCTGCAGCATGCTTCACCTTCCCATGAAGGCACTTCAAAGCCTTGACACTTGACCATGGGAATTCTAGGACTGGAGGGGTCAATGAGGAGACTCCTGCCAGCTCGAACGTGGTAATCACTCTCTGTTCTCTCTGCCTTAGATTTCTTTCTTAAAGCTAGTCACCAAGGTCTAGTCCCTTATTTGGCCACTTCCTCCCCCTGAGGCTGACCACCAAGGTCCAGCTATCAAAGTATTGAAGTCCAAAAACCAAAAGCCCCTTTGGAGCCAGGTGATGGTAGTGCATGCCTATGATCCCAGCACTCAGGAGGCAGAGGCAGGAGGATCTCTGAGTTCAAGGCCAGCCTGGTCTGCAGAGCAAGTTCCAGGACAGCCAGGACTACACAGAGAAACCCTGTCTCAACAAACAAACAATAACAACAACAGAAACCCTTTGGTACACCTAAATAAATGCCCAATCAAAATATACCACAGCATCCTAGCCCATTCTAACACAGACCTCCCCTTTCTCTCTTCTTAAAATGACACTTAGCCGGGCGGTGGTGGCACAGGCCTTTAATCCCATCACTTGGGAGGCAGAGCCAGGCAGATCTCTGTGAGTTCGAGGCCAGCCTGGTCTACAGACCAAGATCCAGGACAGGCACCAAAACTACACAGAGAAACCCTGTCTCAAAAAACAAAAAGAAAAAGAAAAAAGAAAGAAAGAAACAAAGAAAAATGGCACCTTCAAGGTCATTTGCTTTTCTGTTTTTCTGCCTGAGTCACAAATCAGCCACTTTAACTTTTCTTCCCCTCTCAATAAAGTGCTCTCAGGGCTGGAGAGATGGCTCAGCGGTTAAGAGCACTGGCTGCCCTTCCAGAGGACCTGGGTTCAATTTCCAGCAACCACATGGTGGCTCATGACTATTTATAATAGGACCTGATACCGCCTTCTTCTGGCATGCAGGCAGACATGCAGATAGAGCACTCATACAAAAGTAAATACATCTTAAAAAATAAGAGAGGGGCTGGAGAGATGGTTCAGAGGTTAAGAGCACTGGCTGCTCTTCCAGAGGTCCTGAGTTCAATTCCCAGCAACCACATGGTGGCTCACAACCATCTGTAATGAGATCTGGCACCCTCTTCTGCAGAGATGTGTGCAGGCAGAACACTGTATATATAATAAATAAATACATAATAAAAAAATTAAGGGAATAAGTGAAAACAGGTGTTTGAGTGTGTTTGTGCCTAATCCGGGGCCTAGGAGGGAACCCCAGTGTGGGTGTTCTCTGCCAGCTGAACCACTTGTTAAAGATTTAAAAGATTCTTAAGTTGTGAATGCGTGTGTGTTGAGTTAGGGTTCGAGCACGTGATGAGAAACAGTGGGAAATGGGACGACATGGAGTTCCAGACAGTTGTGAGGTGCCTGATGTGGGTATCAAAGCCAAGTTCTCTGCAAAAAGTATGTGCTGCTAATGCTGAACCCCCCTCCAGTCGGTTTATCTTCTGTCTGCTTGGTAGTTGGTTATTGTTTGTGTTGACACAGGCCTATGTAGCCCACGCTGGCCCCTAACTCCCCATGTAACTAAGATGACACTGCACCCTGTTCTAGCTTCTGCTCCCCAAGTGCTGGGATCCAGGCCTGCGCCACTCTGATGTTTCCTTTTTAAGGCAGCACCCACTACATAGCCCTGACTGGCCTTGACATCACTGTGTAGCTCAGGTCAACCTAAAATTCATGGTGATAACATCCTTCTGCCTCAGCCTCCAAGTGCTGGGATTACTTGCCTGCTGCCACACCAGGCAGAAAATGCATTAAACGCATTGTATTTATATTTCCTTTAAAATATAGTGTGTGTGTGTGTGTGTGTGTGTGTGTGTGTGTGTGTGTGTGTGTGTGATGTGTGGAAGTCAGAGGACAACTTTCAGGGGTCCATTCTCTTCTCCCATCATGTGGGTTCCAGAGACAAACTGAGGGCCAGGTTGTCAGGCTTGGCAGCAAGTGCTGTTGCGGGTTGAGCTTCCTCATGAGCTCCAGGAAGTGCATTTTAAGCTGACATCTGATGGATGGGCTTAGTGGAGGTGTGTCAGGAACCAGAGTCAGGCAGATCCCTATGAGTTTGAGACCAGCCTAATCTACATAATGAGATCCAGATCAGCCAGGCTACATAGTGAGACCCTGTCTCAAAACCAAAAAAGAAAGCACCAAACAAAAATAAAATGATCTAAGTCTGACAACAAGTATACTCTGCCCTTCTGAGGTGTGAACCTTCCTCTTGGGCATCAATTTGGCACAGCTGAGAAGTTACAGTTCCCCTGAGAGAACTGGCCTGAACTAGAGAAATTTGCCTGCTTCATCTTAGGAGAAAGGTAGAGAAATGTTGGCATGGGAAGTTTAAAAATGCCTAACTGTCCTAAACTAGACAAGCCTGGCAACCCTAGTTGTCAGAAATGAAGGGAACGGAGCAAACCTGAGCAACACTGGGGACACATCCAGACAAAACTGAGAGGCACACAGAGGGTTTGGTCTCCTCTTTTCTTAAACACTCGGGAAACTGAGGCAGGAGGCTGTCGAGTTTGAGGCCAGTCTGGGATATATAATGAGACCCTGTCTCAAAGTGAAATGAAACAGAATAAAGCAACTGCCCAAGATGAAAAGAAATGTAAGGGTTGGAGCTGCAACCGTTGGTGGCCTGCTCACCCAGGCGCAGTCCCCAGCACTGTTGGACCGGGGTCCGAGATGGAGTCCTGCAAGGGCAATTCTAGGTGCTTATGAGAAAACTCCAAGAAAACAAGAGTCTGCTGAGCTCAGTTTCCTCCAAACACGAATTGTTCGTGGCTTGTGTTTTCCCAGGTGTAGCGGATAGGAGTGAGTTTACTTCAGATTACTCGTTACAACTGTCTATTATTTTCCGTGCCTCTGAGAAAACGTGTGTTTCCCAGCTGCAGCTGTCATACAGGTTGAGCTCATGAGAACTTTACTCAGGAGACCTCTCTTCAAATTGGTTATTGCATGAGACTTTAGTCCACCTCATTTTTAGGCTCTACTCTTCCAGGTCCCACCACCAACCAAAGTAGTAAACATAGCACCTTATAAAATGGCTGATGGTCTATGCCTATAATCCCAGCACTCAGGAGTGGAAACAGGAGAATCAGAAGTGCCTGGTCATCTTGGGCCACATAGTGAGTTCAAGGCCAACCAGGGCTGCATAAGATCCAAGAACCTATTTCAAAAAAAAAAAAAACTGTAAAAATAAGAATATACATTGCTCTGCCAGACAGTGGTGGTGCACGCCTTTAATTCCAGCACCTGGGAGGCAGAGGCAGGCAGATCTCAATGAGTTCAAGGCCAGCCTGGTCTACAGAGTGAGTTCCAGGACACCCAGGACTATTACACAGAGAAACCCAGTCTCAAAAAACAAAACAAAACAAAAAAAAACCAACAAAAATTATTGGGGAATGGAGAGATTGCTCTGTGTTTAAGAGCACTGGCTGCTCTTCCAGTGGACCAGGGTTTGATTCCCAGCACCCACTTGGTGCCTCACAACTGCAACTCTCTTTCTAGGGGATCTAATGTCCTCTTCTGGCCTCCATAGGCACCGGGCATAGACAGGTTGTGCAGAAGAGCCAAACACATAAAACAAAAGTGGATTTGAAAACACTAATCACTGGGTAAGGAGCTCCCCATGGCCCTTCAGACATGTGAGCTGTTACCATTGCTCTTGGGTGCCCACCTCGACTAGCTAGGAAGACCCTGTTGCTTGCAGGACATGGATCAAGCTGGAACTCAGCTGAAAGGGCCTGTATAGGCTGCTGGGGAGGACAGCCACTGGTGGTTCCTCAGCACTGGACGCTGCATGCTCCAATAGCAACCTCAGGTAGCGTGTGCCCCCATGGAGCAGTCGTGTGAAGGTTACAGCGGTGACCACTTCCTGCACGGATCTAAGGTGTGCTCTACAGGAGAGAATGCATCCCCGGGACTGTGAACCTGCCAAAATCCCAGTGCTTCTCAACCTTCCTGATGCTGCGACCCTTTAATGCAGGTCCTCATGTGGTGACCCCAACCATAAAATTCGCTTTTGTATTGCATAACTGTGATTTTGCTACTGTTGTGAATTATAATGTAGATATCTGGTATGCCACCTCTGTGAACCAGCCCCAAAGGGGTCAGGACCCACAGGTTGAGAACCAGTGGCTTATGCATTCATAAGCCCCAGGAAGACCCTAAATGCTAAATGGACTTACCAAACTTTATGCTTATATCATGGATTAGTGCTGCTTTCAATCTTAGCCAGCTAACTCTCCTGCTGTGGACAGCAGGGCAGACTCATAACTGGTCAATTGACCTTGATGTCCTCCCTATGCTGATTCCCTGCTGGGCTCCACCCTCCTGAATGCTTAAGGGAAGCTCCTTGTCTGTGTATCCACCATATTGGGCGTTAACAGCTTAGATGCAAGTGTGTAAAACATTGGTAGTGATCTACCCACCGGGGTTCTCCCAGTGTGCTGTAAACTGTATTGAAGGTCTCCTCCCTCCTTCAATAAACAGCATTCTGCTGAGGCAAATGAATGACCAAAAATAAACAAAGAAATTTAAAAAAAAACCTGGTCAAAGCACTGAAAAGAAGGGGTTGTCAGGGCTCAGCCCTAAGTAGGAATCTCTATCAACAACCCCAAGGTCAGGAATACGGAAGAGGGGTGGAAAGGGCCTAAGAGCTGAAGGATGGGGAAGAGCGCTGTGAAACAGTCTTCTGCACAGGACACAGCAATTGCACTGAAGGACGAAGCCCCAGCAAAGTCAAGTCCAAAAGGCAGCTAACAACATGAGGTAAACTCAGTTGGCTGCCAAAAAAGGGGGGATGTGAAAGTGGTAGGCGGACATGTTAAGGGTGCCAAAGGAAGTAGGAGGAAGAAATTGGGGTGGCTAAGACCAGATACATCGTACGCACAAATGAAATTGTCAAAGAATAAATGAGATGCAGGAAAAAGAGAGAGCAGAAATAGAAGGCAGCTAGTATGTCAGTCAGTGGAGAGGTGGAGCTTGTGCTTGGCCTATGCAAGGTGCTACCTGGAGCTCCAGCATGGAAAGCGTAAAGGTGGGCTGCCTCAGCAGTCAGGAACACTTGATGTTCTTGCAGAAGACGTGGGTTCAGTTCCCGGCATCCACACGGTGGCTCACAACCATTTAATGGTGTCATTGGCTGTAGGTCCCCAGTTTCTTGCCTGGAGATCCAGCTCCTCAAGGGACCTCTTATGTCTTTTCTGCTGTTGTTTTTCAAGACAGGTTTCTTTAGGTAGCCCTGGCTGTCCTAGAACTTGCTCTGTAGCCCAGGCTGGCCTGGAAATCACAGAGATCTGCCTATTTCTGCCTCCTCAGTGCTGGGATTAAAGACATGCACCACCACCGCCCAGCAATAGTCCACTCTTATTTCCTTATGTGTTTGTTGTTGAGACAGGGTCTCATGTAGCTCAGGCTGGCCTTGAACTCACTAAGTAGCCAAGGATGACCTTTAGCTCCTGATCCTCCTGCCTCTACCTCTTGGGCACTGGGATTACAAGTGTGAGCCACCGTACATGGCTCCCTTAATTCTATAGGTCCCCTCCCATTAGGTCCTCCTTTGGGCTTCCCCTCTGCCTGATTTCACCTGTGTGGCTTTCCATCATCTATTTCAGAGGCGCCCAAGGGTGGGGGAGACAAGAAACTAGCCAAGTTCCCTCCTCCCCTTCAGTGACTGAGTTATCCTCTCATCTTGTCCCACCTTTTCCTTAGTGCCTCTCCATCCTCACATCTACATAGCCAGAGTACTGGGAACCGCCTTCAAATGCACAGGTGATCAAGGATGTCCTTTCTCATCCATCTGCCCTGGGAGTTCAAGGTGGCTCCACAATTGGGATTCAAAGTCCCCCAGCCAGCCTGCTGGGAGAAGACAGTGTAGGAGCCACATAGTAATACCTCAGTGTCCCACACTTCGAAGAGCTGTGGGTGGCTGGGAGGGGGGGGGGGGGAGTGGCCTGGTGAATTGGCTGTGAGACACGCTAGGGCGGCAGTGTGGGACAAAATCCTAAGCTGGAGAGGAGAGCCAACTATTGGAAGATGTTCTGGGGCACAGGTCAGTTCCCCAGTCTTGGCTTTTCCGAAGGCCTCTAAGTGCAGCCTGCTAGCACGCCTCGAACCCAAGGAAGGGACAGCTCTTTGGAGCACTGTGGCTGTGGGCATCAGGCCTGTCACAGGATGGGTGGGACGGCTCGTGGAGCATGGGGCGGGCAAACAGCAGGACTCTGGGCTCTGTGAACTAAGGAAGGGTGGTGGGAGCTGGGACTTAGGGCCTGTGGTCCTGGGTGGACCCAGGAACGTGCACACTAGGTTGCCATGGAGATAGCTGTGACCTCACACAGGCCTGAAGCACAGGACACCTGCCTCCCTTCTTGGCTCATGGGTGACCACTTGGGGGACCAAAATGAACATCCTATCCAGGAGGTAAGTCTTGAATGACCAGTCCTGTGCCCTTCAAACCTGCAGCTTGAAGCTAGTGAACTGCTTTACATGATATCAGCCCCAGGGTCACACTGGCTGCCAGCCAGGTTCACAGGGGCCTAACTTGGTGTCCCCAGTCCAGCTACTGTCAGGACCAATCTCTTCTATAGCTGGCTAAATCTGGGCTGACTTTCCTGGGAAGAGTATGTGTGGTCCAGCCTGGATCTCTGGATAGATGTGGCTGTCCACTGAAGCCAAGGTCTCCACAAGGGCACTTGTAAAGGACAGAGGTGGTATGGGTATGTGTTTAGAAGGATGGTAAGAGGAGGGTCGGCTAGATTCCACCTGGTGGGGGGGGGTGTCACTGTCCTTTGAGGATGAAGATGTGACCCCTCAGGGTAGGTGGCTCTGCCCTCTTGCCTTTTTGGGGAGCTTACTCTTTCCAGGAGACCTTGCTGCAAGGTGGATAGAAGTATGTGTGGGGTCCCTTCATTTGCCCTGGACACAGAGTGGGGTTTGGGAAGGGCCAAGAGATGCCCAGGATTGACCTACTCCCCTGTCAGAGAGCAGGGACCCTCTACCCAGAGCTGAGCACCCCTCCCCTGCTCCCTTTGAACCCCACAGGAGAATTCTGGGGCATCCTGGAATTAACATGCCAGATTAACAGCTACATTCAAGGCCATGGCAGGCGGGGGTGGGGTGGGGGGTGGGGGGCATCTAAAATAAAATATATTTTACCTGCGGGATTTCCTCTAGACAAAACTGACTTGGAATGAGAACTAAGACCCTGGTTGAAGCTTCACTGTGGATAGGCCTTTGCCTGAGACATTCCTTCTGGTTAGAACTTTGTGGTCCAATGGGTTCTGCTAAAACCCAGGCTCCTTGGAAAGGCTGACTCCCACCCAGCCCAGTGACCTTCCCTGTGGGGAGAAGGCTTTCCAGATTGGACAGCATTGCCTTGGACTGCATCTCACCTGTACCCCTACCAACCCTGTGCTTCAAAGTGGACCCAGGGCCATGCCTGTGCTGGCGGCCAGTCCACTACCGAGGTACACCCTGAGTCTGGTTTTGACATTTTATCGGGAGTCATCAGGTACAGGAAATTGCAAACTAGAAAGAAATAAATATTCCTTTTTAGTTTGTTAATGTTAGAATGGTCAGGGGGCTGTCGAGACAGTTCAGGCAGTGTAGGCGCTTGACAGACTGAGCTCATCCCCAAAGCCTGCATGAAAGGCCAGCACTGACTCTCGGGAGTTGTTTGTGTCTGACCCCCACAGGACCACTGTGGCATGATCATTCGTGTGTGATCACACATATGTGCAAAATGTCTGCTCAGGCTAGGACTGCAGCCCAGTGTTAATCACTTGCCTAAAACTCTGGGTGTAAGCTCCAACACGGCAAAAAGGAAAACAAACATAAAGGTATTTGATCAGAACAGTACCTAGTAGAGAAAGAGGTGTCAGTCTTAGAAGAATTAAAGATAGGGAAAACAAAACAGCCATCTGTGATTTGTGCACCAAATACAGAGCCTGTCAGCCTCTCTGAAGGTCCTTACAGGTGAGGCACAGGGCATTTAGGGTAATTTGCTGTCTCCTGAAACTTGTAGATGATTCAGCTGTCCCAGAAGGCATTTACAGCAGGGGAGCATCCTGAGATAGGGTAGACTAGGTCAACAGAGCTGGGAGAACCCATCTCAGATTTGCAGGCTCCTCAAGTTAATCCTCTTAGCACACTGGGGGAAGGTGATTAGGGAACACATGCTAGTGCAGGACAAGATGTGCTGGTTTGAACGGGATTGCTGGTGGGTTGTTGAGAATCCTTACTGGGAACTCTTGCCACGTTAGGGACTGAGCCGGCGTCCCGGGCATACGGGCAAGTAACAACAGCTGCGTGCCGGGTTCCTAGGAGACAGCCTGAGGCTGAGCCCACAGCTGGGTTGTTTTTTAGGATTTTGGGCTAGCCTCAAACTTCTGAGCCTCCTGCCTCAGCTTCAAGTGCCAAAAACACAGCCAGTGCTGCCACACCTGGCTTGTGGTTTTAGTTTTTCTTAAACACTTCCGTATTCTTTTCTTTTCTTTTTCCTTTTTGTTTATGTGTTTTGATACAGGGTTTCTCTGTGTATCCCTGGTGTCCTGGAACTCGCTCTGCAAGAGCAGTGAGCCCTCTTAACCACAGTCAACTCTCCAGCCCCATCTGTGCACATTAAAAAAAAAGTTGATATATTTGTGTGCATGTGTGAGTGTATGCACAAGTGTGTGTATGCAATTGTGTATGTTTGCTCCTGTGTCCTTGGAGACCAGAAGAGGGTGCTGGATCTCCTGCCCCATCACTCCATTTGTCCCTGTGAGGCAGGGTCTCCCCCCAAACTTCAGGGTTTGGGTTCTCTCATCCACCTAGTAATCCTCCTGGCTCTGCCCTGCTCAAAGCTGGGGTTATGGTCGTGAACATCTGGATTGCTGTGTGGGTGCTGGTATCTGAAGGTCCTGTGACTGTACAGCAAGCATTCTCAACCTCTGACCCACCTCTACCGCCTGCTTTGGGACATTTAAAAAATTGGGTTCTTGGGGTAGGGTTTGTGTTGGTTGGTTTTTGTCACCTGGAAAGAGGGCGTTGCCTCCATGAGATTTACCTGTGAGCATGGCTGTGGGGCATTTTCTTGATTAGTGGATGTTAGAAGACCCAACCCCCATGGGCAGGTGGTCCTGGTGGTCTTGGATTGCGTAAGAAAGCAAGCCGAGCAAGCCCTCAACAGCTGTCCTCCATTGCTCTGTGATCTCTGCTCCCAGCTGCCCTCAGTGATGAGCTGTCCCTGGAAATGCCAGATGAGGTGAGCTCCTCCCCAGCTTCCTTTGGGTCACTAGGCTTTTTTGTTTGTTTGTTTGTTTTTCGAGACAGTGTTTCTCTGTGTAGCTTTGTGCCTTTCCCGGAACAAACTCATTAGCCCAGGCTGGCCTCAAACTCATAAAGATCAGCCTGCCTCTGCCTCCCGAGTGCTGGGATTAAAGGTGTGCTCTCGTGTGGGTCACTAGGCTTTTTGGCAAACTAGTACAAGGCTTTTTGTTTCCGTTCCTTATGGACCCTGATCATTACCTCTACAGAAACTCTGCTTGCCCATGTACTCTCGGCTCCATTGGTTCCTGGAAGAAACGCTTCTGTCTGGTGCAATCTTACTGGACAATTTGGCTTGGATTTCTTGTGTTGGGGGCTGGGAGTCCTATCTAAAAAGTCAGTCTCTGTGCCAACGTTTTCGTTTGTTTTTGAGACATATTTCTCTGTGTAGTCCTGGCTTTCCTGGAATTCACTTTGTAGACTGGGCTGGCCTTATACACACAGAGATCTGCCTGCCTCTGCCTCCCGAGTGATTTTTTTTTTAAAAAGATTTATTATTATGTATACAGTGCTCTGCTTGCATATCAGAAGAGGGCATCAGATCCCATTACAGATGGCTGTAAGCCATCATGTAGTCGCTGGGAATTGAACCCGGATCCTCTGGAAGAGCAGTCAATGCTCTAACCTCTGACCCATCTCTCTAGCCCAATAAACATTTTAAAATTGAAAATAAAAAGCCCAAGACAGTTGTGGGTAAGGGGGACAGCCAGGCAGAGGTCAAAACCTGGGTGTGGAAGGTAAACCGATGGGCTGGGGCTTGGGAAGGGTCCCCAGAGGGACAGGGTAGCCCGGAGGGTGGGTGGGTGGTGGTCTGAGTCTTCAGGGGAAGCTCTCTGGGAGGCAGGTGAAAGGCTAGACTCAGGCCTGGGCAGGGGTGGGAAGAAGAGCCAACATTCGCTGATCAGCTGGGCGTGGGGTTTGAAGTAAGAGGGATCAGGTGACCTGTTTTTGTCTGAGCAAGCAGAGTGCAGAGATGTCCTCACGAGTAAGATTTGTATAGCAGGAAGATCTGGGTTAGCCCCCCCCCCCCGAAACACCAGTGGAAAGGTAGGCAATGGGCCTGGCCACGCAGTTTAGAGATGAGATCGGGGTTCTATGGCAGTCCTGGGCTGGCCGTATGACCTGTCAGGGGCTAGGTAGAGACAGATGTTTAGTAAAGTACCCAGGGTTGGAGGTTAGTAAATAGAACTTGGCTGGGCGGTGTTGGTGATGCTTTTAATCCCAGCACTCAGGAGGCAGACGCAGGTGGATCTCTGTTGAGTTCAAGGCCGGCATAGTCTACAGAGTTCCAGGACAGCCAGGGCTACACAGAGAAATTCAAAACCAAAAACTAAAAATAGAACTTGCCTGGAGGTAGAGACTTGGTAACTTCAGGTAGATGCATTGATTTCTAGAAGTTTCTTTAGGTAGTTTACAAAAATAAAGCCAAGTGCATGGTTTCATATTCTCCCAGTTGTAAGGATTGTAGACATGGGGTCCAATCTGTTCCACCAGCCCACCCACACCTCACAGTGTCCCTAGAGAAGGCCTCTGAGACTCAGGGTCTCGTGCCAGTCCTGGAGCTGCTGGGCAGAGGCCAGAAGCAGCTGTATCCAGGGACAAAGGGACCTGGGATGGAGGAATGAGGCAGGGCTAAGGGCAGCCATCCTTTTGGAACCCCATCTCTGCCCCCTTTACTGTTCATTTTAACCTTAATTAGGAAAGAAAGTTCCAGAAAGTTTAGCCAGGAAACATCGCTGGGATGGGTTTAGGAGATGACTTACAGGTAACATCACAGGATGCTAGTAAGATGGTTTATGGGTAAAAGTGCTTTTACCCCATGCAAACCCGAGGTCAATCCTCGGTATCATGGAAGAAAGAGAGAACCAGCTAATAAAAGTTGCCCTCTGACCCCCACGTGGGTTAAACTAAACAGGCTGAATACACAGTAGGGAAAGAGATTGAGTGCACAGTGGTTTTTCGAGACAGGGTTTCTCTGTGTAGCTTTGCGCCCTTCCTGGAACTCACTTTGGAGACCAGGCTGGCCTCAAACTCACAGAGATCTGCCTGGCTCTGCCTCCCAAGTGCTGGGATTAAAGGTGTGTGCCACCACAGCCCGGCAAGTGCAGTGTTTTATTTATTTATTTTTTTTTTTGAGATTTTTTTTTTTTCAAGACAGTGTTTTTCTGCATATCCCTGGCTGTCCTGGAACTTGCTTTGTAGACCAGGCTGGCCTCTGCCTTCAGCATTCTGGGATTAAAGGCGTGCACTATCACCACCACCTGATCAAGAATGTGTTTATTTTTATTTATGTGTATGAGTCTGCCTGAACATCTATGTACCGTGTGTGCATGCAGTGCCCTCTGAAGCCAGAAGAGGGCGTCAGATTCCCTCTGACACTGGAATTACAGGTTGTAAGCCACTGTATACACACAAGAAATCAAACTTTGATCCTCTGGGGAAGCAGCTAGTGCTCTTAACCACCGAGCCACCACTCCAGCCCCTGTGAGTGCGTAGTTTTAAATGATCTCAGAGCATATTAACTTTGGTTGCAAGGTCCAGCAAAAGTTCACCTTCTGAAGGCAAGACATATTTTTAAAAAGGCTATTACAGATGGATGGCAGTGGCGCATGCCTTTAATCCAAGCACTCAGGAGGCCAGCCTGGTCATCTCTGGCCCTCACTCTGTACCGCTGAGTGTGCCACTTTTCTCAGCCTCAGTTTCCCCAGCTCTAAGCTAGGTGACCTTTCCTCACCTAAACCCTGCAGGTGTCAGAACAGCCAAGATTTAGTGCTTCACTCTGTAGACCTGGCTGGCCTCAAACTCACCAACATCGGTCTGCTTCTGCTTCCCAAGTGCTTGGATTAAAGGTGTGTACCACCAGGCCCAGCTTTATTTTTATTATGTGTCTGAGTATTTGTCTGAAGGTATGTGTATACCATGTGCATGTATGTAGTGCCTTTGGAGGCTAGAAGAGGGCATTCGATTCCTTAGAACTGAAATTGTGAGCAACTGAATGAATGCTGGGACTCAAACCTGGGTCCTCCTGTGGTCCAGCCAGTGCACTTAAGTGCTGAGCCATTTTCTCATTTGCAGACTGTGTAGTCAAGGGCATTTTGTGCATGTTTTTTCTTTTACATTTATTTGTTGTGTATGTGTACCATGGTGCATGTGTGGAGTTCAAAGAACCACAAATAAAGGCATCAGGCATATGTATGTGATGCATAGACATACATGCAGGCAAAACATCCTTACATGTAACAGTAAAAGAGCCAGGTATGGTGGCGCATGCCTTCAATCCCAGCACTTGGGAGGCAGAGGCAGGTGGATCTCTGTGTTTAAGGCCAGCCTGGTTTACAGAGTGAGTTCCAGGATAGCCAGGGCTGTTATATAGAGAAACCCTGTCTCAAAACAAAACAAAACAAAACAAAAAACCAAAAACCCCAAATCCAAAACAAAAAAAGACCCAAATAACAACAACAACAACAACAACAACAACAATAAACACTTTAGTTGGTGCCAATCAGAGGGGCCCAGGTAATCAGAGGAGCTAGGGAATGGGTTGAGCAGGTCCCTCTGCTTATGCTAGGCCCACTCTTTGAGCTGTTAACCAAGTCAGCCTATTTGGAGCGCTGGCCATTCGGTGAAGGCTCACAGCACATGGTTAAGTAGATCCCTGGTAGATGGTTCCTACCCTTCAAGGGTGGCTATGACACTGATTTCTATAGAGGACAGCATAGGGGTGAACTTCATAGTGGAGGCCCTGGAAGACACTGCCACAGCCAGAGGCCTGTCACTGTAGATTGTAGGACACAAGTCATGTTGATGAAGTGACGCAATGACACTTGATCTGAGCCCTCCTTTCTAACACATGACTCCAGCTTATGTGGAGGCTCTGGAGGGCATACTCAGTGTGCCCCTAAACCAGGACGGTCACCAAAAGTGGCTTCCTGTGAAGCTGTTCCAGCCTCGAAATGCAACAGGTCTATAAAATGTCACTTGGGGCCGGGCAGCGGTAACACACACCTTTAATCTCAGCACTTGTGAGGCAGAGCCAGGCAGATCTCTGTGAGTTCGAGGCCAGCCTGGGCTACAGAGCGAGATCCAGGACAGCCACCAAAACTACACAGAGAAACCCTGTCTTGAAAAAAACAAGAACCAAAAACCAAACAAACAAAAAAGTCACTTGGGGTGCTGGGGCAAGAAGAGGTTGGTTATTAGATGGGAAGAAGGGAAATCTGGGTAATGTAGTACATCATAAATAATTATTTTCTTCCTTCCCTTTAAAAATACAGTCAGGGCTACATAAAGAAACTGTCTCAAAAACCCACATATGCACATATTTTGTGTGTGTGGATATTTTGCCTATGTGTATGTGCCTATGGAGGCCAGGAGGAGGAATCCGATGCCCTGAGACTGGAGTTACAGGTGGTTGTGAGCCACCATGTGGGTGCTGGGAATCGAACCCAGGTCCCCTAGAAGAGCACCCAGTTCTCTTATCTACTGAGCCATCTCTCCTACCCCCTTTCCTTTCCTCCTTTTTTAAAGTATTTATCTTTATTATTTTATTTTTTAAAAGATTTATTATTATGTATACAGTATTCTGCCTGCATGTGTCTCTGCACACCAGAAGAGGGCACCAGATCTCATTACAAGTGGTTGTGAGCCACCATGTGGTTGCTGGGAATTGAACTCAGGTCCTCTGGAAGAGCAGCCAGTGCTCTTAACTGTTGAGCCATCTCTCCAGTCCATCTTTATTATTTTAAAGTGTGTTTATGGATACATGTGTGAAGATGCCCAAGGAAGACAGGGGTGTCTGGTACCCTGGAGCTGGAGTTACGGGTGACTTTGAGCCACTGTATGTGGGTAGTGGGAAGTGAACTCAGGTCCTCTGCAAGAACAGTATATGGGCTTCACCTGAGCCATCTCTCCAGCCCCTTCCTTTTCTCCCTTTTTTGTTTTTTGGAGACAGGGTCTCACATAGCCCAGGTTGGCCTCAACTCCCTATGTAGTCCAGGATGGTCTTGAACCCCTGACCCCTCAGCGATGGGACAGAGGCAGATGGGGGCACCACCATGTTACGCTCTAGTTTTCTTCTCTGCTGGGACTTTCCGAACTTTTAAGATGCCCATGAGCTCTGTGTGATCCTGAGGTATGGTAGGGCCAGTTTTTGCTTGCGTTCTAGGCTTCAGAGCAGGGCTTTATTGCTGAAAAGCATACAACGTGATGTGTGCTCATTTGTAACAGAGGCTCTTTCCAACAGGGCCTAGCAGATGTTTCGAAGATTCTGGAGAAGTTGAGTGACATGCAACTTCACGGAGGTCTGTAGTGCTAGTTTTCTTGGTAGTTACAATATACTTATTTGTGTCTGAATGTCTGTGCACCAGAAGGGGGCGCCAGATCCTCCTGGAGTTACAAACCGGGTTGTGAGCCATTAGTTTGGTGCTGGGAGCTGAACCTGGGTCCTCTGAAAGAGCAAGTGCTCTTAACCACTGACACAACTCTCCAGCCCCATTTTTAGCATTTTTATATTTTATTTCTAAACGTTAGAGAGGTCTCATGTATCCAGAATGGCTCTCTTTCTCTGTGGATTGTACGGTCTCTTGTCCTCTCCTGACAGTCTCTCTCCACCCCCCTGCATCCTGATTTCACCCACCATGTACCCCCAATCATAGGTTTTTTGTTGTTTTTAAAGGAAAGGCTCACGTAACCCAGGCTGGCCTCTTGCTAGATAGTCCAGGATAACCTTGAACTTCTGAATGCTGGGTTTTCAAGCTTGTGTCACCACTCCAGTTTTATAGGTGTTGGGGACTGAGTCCAGGGTCTAATGCGTACTAAATAAGCACTGGATGGACTGAGCTACATCCACAGCCCTCACTTTGTTTTTTGATGGAGGGTCTTGCTATGTGTCCCAAGCCTGCAGACCAGAAGAGGGCAATGGATAGTTGTGAGCCACCATGTGGTTGCTGGGAAGTGAACTCAGGACCTCTGGAAGAGCAGCCAGGGCTCTTAACTGCTGAGCCATCTCTCCAGCTCCCTGGCCTTGAACTTTTATGTAGCCCAGGCTGGCGTTGAACTCATGTTCCTCTTGCTTTGGTTACTTCATATTCCTAGACAATTAAGAAGGCGGGCTTGGGCTCCAGGGTAGGACTGATTGTTTTAGAAACAAAGCTCCCTTCCTCTCCTCTGTGGCCTGTCTTCCCTGTGTTCCAGACCCTCTCACCTGGGCTTTGTTCTCTAACTTGGTATTTTTAGTTAAGTGAAAGTCCATGTGCCTGGCCTTGAGGGATGGCCAGCCTGAGGCCCAGCCGACCCACCTGCATCAGGGCAGCGTTCAGTGCAGCTGGCTTCCGGAAGTGGCAGAGACATGCTCGCCATCGCCTTCAGGTGCCCTCCTGTTCAGCAAGGGCAGGGGTGGTGTTAGGGGTTGGTGCCATCCCTGCAAGTCTTGGCTCCCTTCCTTCCTTTCCAAAAGTATTCAAATCCTAGTGTTCTTTGATCAAGAAAATGAAAGCTGCCTTCCTCAGTGGCCTGGGGCTAGTGGGAAAGAGCTGGACTACCAGAGGCCAGGCCTGGGTTCCTCTGTGAGCTTTCTCAGCCTCACTGCTTCTGCTTGTGTGCGGGGACCAGTCGAGAAGGAAAGTTCAGTGCCCTCCACCTCCTTCTGGCTTTGGGCCCAGAGAGAGTGCTGTGTGGCCCACTGTACCAAAGAAGGGCTCTCCTGCCTCCGCTTAGCTCTGGGGGGACTTTTGTCCAGGGTCCCTTCCTTATCAGGGCGAGTGTCAGTATGTCTTGTGATGTGGGCAGCGAGCACCCCAAGTGCCCTATGTGTTAAGTTGCCATCAAGCCTTTCCTCACAGGTCAACTCCAGAAGGAACCTCATGGACTTTGCTGAAGGCATCTGGAGAGAGGTATGCTTTAGACCTGGCTGGGGCCCCTGAGGGTCCAGAGACCCGGGGAGTCCTCCAAAGCCAAGGCCAGCCCGGTGAGAGGGCTGTGAGGGTCAGAGTCCAAGCAGGGGATGTTTCCACCTGTGCACAGAGCCCTGCACCTAGGCAGTCTGGGGAGGTAACTAAAGGAGGATGTCTCACTACAGCGCCCAGGCCAGTCTCAACTCGGGACAGGCCTCCTGCCTCGCCTACCTTTTTGTCGTTGTTGTTTTGGTTTTTCAAGACAGGGTTTCTCTGTGTAGCTTTGCACCTTTCCTGGAACTCACTTGGTAGCCCAGGCTGGCCTCGAACTCACAGAGATCCGCCTGTCTCTGCCTCCCGAGTGCTGGGATTAAAGGCAGGCGCCACCACTGCCCGGCTCTCTCCTACCTTTTGAGTGCTGGGGCGACAGGCAGTGCCACCACAAGACAGGAGCAAATGGTGACAAAATATGCTCACAGAAAGCAAGAAAGGACAGACAGGAAGTTCTGGTCCCCACAGCAGAAGTCGGGGACTCCCTAAAGGCCCTGCAGAGCACCCTAAGAGGATTAAGCACTGTTGCCGGTGGCGTACACCTTTAATCCCAGCACTCAGGAGGCAGAAGCAGGTGGATCTCTAAGTTCGAGGCCAGCCTGGGCTACAGAGTGAGCTAGAGGACAGCCAGGGCTGCATAGAGAAACCTGTTTCGAAACACCACAAAAAGGTTTTCCACTGGGCGGCTAAGGCAGGAGGGTGAAGGTTACATGAGACCCTGCCTTTTGTTTAATTTATTCATTTACTTTTTTGTTTTTTTTTTGGACAAGGTTTCTCGTTGTAGCCCTGAAGGTTAGCTGGGGCTACATGAGACCCTGTCTTTTGTTTTATTTATTTATGTTTTTAGTTTTTTTGGACAGGGTTTCTCTGTGCAGCTCTGGTTGTCCTGTAACTCACTCTGTAGACCAGGCTGGCCTTGAACCCAAGAGATCTGCCTGCCTCTGCCTCCTGAGTCCTGGGATTGAAGATAGGTGCCACCAAGTCCAGTAAGACCCTGTCTTTTTTTTTTTTTTTTTTTTTAAGATTTATTTATTATGTATACAGCATGTATGACTGCAGGCCAGAAGAGGGCACCAGATCTCATTACAGATGGTTGTGAGCCACCTTGTGGTTGCTGGGAATTGAACTCAGGACCTCTGGAAGAGCAGTCTGTGCTCTTAACCTCTGAGCCACCTCTCCAGCCCAAGACCCCATCTTTTAATGTTTAAAACTACCTATTTGTGAATGTACGAGTGTTCTGCTTACATGTGTGCAGTGCTGAGGTGGCCAGGGGAGGAGTTGTGAGCAGCCACATGGGTGTTAGACACTGAACAGCTGACCAGCTCTCCAGCCCTGAGACCCTGTCTTTTTTTTTTTTTGGTTTTTGGAGACCTGTTTCTCAGGTTTGGAGCCTGTCCTGGACTAACTCTGTAGACTAGGCTGGCCTCAAACTCAGAGATCCACCTGCATCTGCCTCCCAAGTGCTAGGATTACAGGCATGAGCCCCACTGCCCGGCTGTGAGACCATGTCTTAAACAAGCAAGACAGACAAGCCAGGTGTGGTGGCACACGCCTTTGATCACAGTTCTTAGGAGGCAGAGTCAGGAGGATCTCTGTGAGTTTGAGGACAGCTTGGTCTATGTACATAGCTCCAGGCCGGCTAACATTACATAGTGAGATCATCTTTACAACAACAACAACACAACCCCACCACCCCCATCTGGGAATGTAACTTAGAGTGCTTGCCAAGCATTTATGAGGCTCTGGGTTTGATCTCCAGAATGATCCCTCCATGAGGAGGTAAAGGCAAGAAAATCAGAAGTTCAGGGTCATCTGACTACATAGTTAGGTGCAGGCCAATCTTGGCTATGAGACCCTGTCTTACAAAAGGAGAGGTTTAGATGCACAGCAAGTCACACCCATTTGCCATCTGCCATCACAGTGATGGGGACATCTTTTTTGCATCTGTGTTACACACTACCCTGCTGTTAGGACTATCCACTGGCTCAGAAACTTTTCAATTCTGTGGTGATGGCAATTGAGTCTCAGGCCCTCACACATAGCCATGTCCTGAAAAAAAACTTGTCATCAGTTTTTAGATCCTTATGATGGTGACTCAGAAGATACCCCAGGTCATTCCACCTACCGCAACTCCCGCCAGCGTGCCTACCGCCTCCTGGGTGACAGGAACCGCAATGCACCTGCCTACACACTGAGGTTCAAGATTGGTGAGGAGGCCAGTGTGGAAGACTCGCTCCCGCCAAAGGCTCCAGACCTCACCATGAAAACTTCTGGCTGGACCCCTATATCCCTGGAAGTCAATGATGTCGACATGCAGCCCGAGGGGGAACTAAAGGCACTCAGCCCCCAGGAAGTCAGTGGGTGGTCTGCCAGGCTGTCTCCATCACCAGAGGACTGGAGGATGGCAAGGGCTGCCAGCCCCCTCAATCCTGTGGAGACCCCAGAGATGAGCAGACACCTGCCCAGCAGAGCCAGAGCAACACGGCCGCCTCCCAGACTTGGGGGTGAGAGAGACAAGGGGCCCAGACTGTTGCTGTCCAAGAGGAAACTGGAGCTTTTACTATCAGAGCCTGACAGAACCAAGAGAAAGAAGAAGTATGTGGCTTGGCCCAGGGGCCCGGGTTAGCGCAGGATAGGGGCATGGGACCAGCACGTGCCAGGACTGTGTGTGCAGGGCTGGGGAGATGGCTCAGGGGCTCAGGGTGAGTTCAGGACCCAGACAGTAGGAGAAAACAAACCATCTTCTGCTCATGGTTCTCTGAGAACCACACAGGTGTGAACACATGAGCTTGTGCACGTGTGTACCCACACACACTAAAGTAAAGAATATTTAAAATAGGTTGCCGTTTAGGGATGGTCCCAGTGGCCTTCACTGGGCATCCTAGACCCCAGGCTCTTGTTAATAGCCCTGGCGACCTCCTGCCTTAGTCTCCTGAGTGCTGGATTGCAGGCTGAGGCAGGGGCAGGGGCAGGGGCATCCCTCCCCGTTCCTAGTGTGTCCAGAAGTCTATCTGCACAGGCTCATCAAGCCCTCCGGGCCTCCTGGGAGCAGGGTTTCTTAGCTCGGGCTCACTGTGGGTGGTGTGTCTCCCCGTTGCCAGCTTATTCACTGTCCTCTTCTCTTTCTGGTAGGTAGTGGGAGCTGAGCGTGAGCCTGGTGCAGCTGCTGGAGGTTCAGGCCCCATCTCCTCTCTAATCTAGTCATCCCCATGGCGGCAGGACAAAGACCACAAGGTTCCCAAGTGCAAATAAAAAAGGGCACCATGAGGAAGATGCCTTTTCTTGGCAGGGCAAGGTCCACCCTGGGGTGCTGTTGGGACCGCCCCAGCTAGCTCCGCCAGGGAGTAGGGCTGGGGGTGACTGTCTAGCATGGCTGACTTTTCTGATTGTAGGAAGGGGTGGGGGTGCACCCTGGGGAGGTGGTGCTCCCAAGACAAGAAGTCCAGTTCTGGGGCTGGAGCAAGCCTAGTGTCCCCGGCAGTGCCCCCAGACTCGGGCAACAAGGAAAGTCCACAGGAGCTGCTGTGGGCTCTGCTGCTATGGAAATGAATGGGGAGAATGGGATTGGTGGCGGGGCTGTGTCTGAGACACAGAAGGTCCCTGGGGGATGGTGTTCCAGTCAAGAACCCAGCTGCTGCCAGGCCTCAGGGATGGAGTGCAGCTTTGCTGGCCTCACTGGCTGCTCCTGGATCCGTGACCATGGTGACAAAGGTGAGCTGGAGCACAGCTGGCGGGAGCTGCTGCCCCAGGTGGATGAGGACACAAGGATTCCCACACCAGACTGAGCAACCACAAGAGGCGGCAGCTGCCATGCTTAGTGTTTTATAATAAAACAAGCCGTTCCATCAGCCATCCTCAACACCGCCCTTTCACCTTCCCAGTCCCAACCACAGCACCTCCCACGTTCTCCATCGCAAACCAACCACTGTCTTTTCACAAGTCCATCAAACTTGCCAAACGTTTAAGGATGAATGAATGTTAAATACTGGATTTCACTATTCCAGAAAGAGGATCTGAGAAAAGTCTAGCTTTACTCTGTGCACAGAACCGCAACTCCACGCTCGTAGAAGCTTCGCGGATCTTCCTTTGTAGCAATTTCAAAGTCCACGGTGAAGATGAGGTCAGCCCGCGTAAAGTTCAGGTAGACAGGCAAGGTCACCTGTGGAGCAGACAGAGGGGCTGGCTGTGCCTCACTTGGGGGCCAAGAGGCTCCTGCGGGGCCAGGGCCGGGGTGAAGTTGGTGCCAGGCAGGTAGGCCGAGGCGCAGCCCAGTCCCGGAGCAAGGGACGACGGTACTCACCACATTAGCTTTCTTCTCGGTAGTCGTCTGCTTCACCCAGCGCAGCTGTGTTAGCGGGAGGACCGTGGAGATGGCATTGGAGAGGGACAGCTTGTTGTTGCTGCACGTGGCCCCTTGAAGTTTCAGACCTGTGAGGAGACATGGAGACCTGGGCTGAAGTGGCATCCTGCTTCCAGGGCATCCACAAGCTCAGCGGGGCGGTGGGGCCTGGCCCTTCACCACATTCATTTGGAGAAGGGCCACACTGAATGGCTGGCTGAGCACCCAGACTCTAGCTCACCTGTGACCCCAAAGCTGCAGGCATCAAGGGAGGCACTCTGTGAGGCGGTGACATTGACTTCCAGGCAGAGCTCCTCCAGGGACCAGCTGTTGGCTTGTGCCACATATTGTCTGGTGGCAGTGATGTAGGCCTCGGGCACAAACAGGCCACCCAGGCACACATGGATGTTCTGTAGAAAGAGCAGCCCCCAGGGGAAGGAGAGCAGGTCAGGCACAGACCTGGGCATCCCCAATGCTATCCTAAAGAACACTTTCCTACCCCAGTCCGGGACAACAGGTGTTCCCGACTTCCATGGTCATGCTTACCCACCTTTAGCTCCTTGGCACCCCCAGATGCGGCTGCCTGTGAGATGTTTTGCAGCTGTTTGATCCTCTCACTGAAGTCTGACACCCACTGGATAACCGTCATGCCTGCAGGCACCGTGTAATGGGACCAGCTCCGAGGCAAGATCCCTGCAGCCAGGAATGGAGACCCAGGGGTTGGTATTGGCTCTGCCAACTCGCTGGCACCTGCTTACCATGGCCCTCCTTCCTGGCTGCACCTGGTACCCTGTCCACACCCATAAGGTCCAGGGAAGGTCTGTCATTGTATTTCTAGGGTCAGAGTAGTGTGGGGTGCATGCCTGGAGCCCACCACTGCAGGTGCACACTCTGTCCTGGGACTGGGGCCCTCCTGCCCTGCTCCTGCTTGTTTTGGTCCCTTTACTGCATTACCCTTCAAAGTCACAGAAGCTGCACAAAAACTTCAGCGAAGTCCAGGGAAAGCAGGGGCATTTCCAAGATACTCCCCCACCCGAGCCACCCTGATGAAGCCTGGAAAGATGCATGTGAGGTTTCGGGGCTTGGGGCGTCTGTGCATGGGGTGTGGACGGGCTGAATGGCAAACCCTGCGCCTCTCAGCACCTTTCACCAGCTCGTTGATCAGTGTGCGCAGATAGTTGGTCTGCTTCTTTTTCCCCTCGCACACTTGGACCACATCAGCAAGGTCCTGGCGCACATCTTGGAGTAACTTGGCTCCCATTTTCACTTCTCTCTCAAAGAACCTAAACAGAGGATCCTAAAGCCCAGGAGAAAGAGGTTGAAGACAGTGAAATCTGTCTACAGAAGCAAGTCAGCCTTGAGGGGGCCCAGCCATACCCTGTTCCTGACATAGAATGACTTCTGCCCCTAACTTTCAGACCACGGACAGTTGAATTAAAAGGGTCATTCCTCTTGCTCAAGGTTGGGGATTAGCACTCTGACTCTTAAGATAACACCGAGGCTCCAGCCAGCTACCTTGATGTTCTCCACAGTACGCTTAAGTGGGCTCAGCGTCTGCGGGATGAGGTGCAGCCAGTTAGATGCTGTGGTGTGCAGCGTCCTCATCCAGGCTGGACGCCCATCAGATGTGGAGTCCGTCCTTGTCTTCTTCTCCGTCTCTGCATAGGCCAGGTCATCCTCATCCTCCAGCATCTGCATCTTCAGCATCTTACTGATCATGTCCACACCTGGGCAGTCACGGGGTGGGAGGTAGACAAGGACTTCAACCTCAGGGTCACTAAGTCACCACAGCAGCCTACTGGACTGTACTCCATGCTACACATGATCTCAAGTGCAGACCAGGGCCCGGGGAAGGTGTCAACAGAAGAAAACGGCCCACGTCAACCATGGACTAACAGACAGAACCAGTGGCCTGAGTGTGCCCCACACTGTCGCTCCAGTATGTCCATACGGCTGTGGCCTCAGAAGCATGGACTCAATCTGCTGTGGGGATACTTGGGAGGGCAGTTGGGATTCCTCTGAACTCTGCCCACACCAACTATGCCCACATCCAGCTGTGACTGAAGACACACTGGTGCCGGGCCTGTCCCTCCCCCACGGAGACTGAAGGCTAGACTGCTGAGCTCCCCTGCTTTCTGGGCAATGACCATCACGTACCAGGTTCTTGATGGTGCTGACGGGACACAGGACTTAGTCCTGGTGTCACTTGCCCCAGTGACTTTCTGACAACCATACAATGAAGGATGACCTATATCCTGGAGAGGCTGTACCTAACCTGCTTAGCTTCCAGGTCTCAAATACTCATTTCCAAACAAAAACACGGAACAGCTGCTCACTGCCTACTCCATGGGCAACAGTCCCCACCTCACCAAAGGTGGCCTCTCCCATAAGCACCTCCGAGAGTGTTCTCTGCAGAAGGGTGAGGATCTGGGAACGATCCTGCCTCACCTGCTTCTGAGGACTGTGCCAGCCCTGCCTCTTCTCAGTCTCTTCACAGAAATCCAGGTGGGGAGTCTTGCTTTAGAACGGCTGACTAGATGGCACTTGGACTCTATTTTCATGGCTCTCATCTAGCTCAAGGTACTGCTCAATAGTTCAGGGGAAAAGTCTTTTGTGTTTGAGACAGGGTTTCTCTGTGTATCCTCGTCTGTACTGGATCTAGCTCTGTAGACCAGGCTGGCTTCAAACTCAGAGATCCACCTGCCTCTGCCTCCTGAGTGCTGGGATTACAGGCACGTACCATCACTGCCTGGAAAAAGTCTTACTCTGTCTATAACAGCTGGGCATGGTGGCCCATGCCTCTAGTCCCAGCACATGGGGGGCTGAGGCAGGAAGAGCAGTGAGTTCCAGGCCAGCCTGAACTACAGCAGGACTGTCTTGGAACAAACTCCAAACAATTTAAAAAAAGGACAGAGAAGACTAGGAGTTCCTTGGCTTGTCTGAGTACAGGCTCATGGCCACAGTGTAGCTCTGAGGAAAGAGCTAAGCTTATCAGGCATGTGCAGCAATCACTTTTAACCACTGAGCCATCTCACCTGATGTTTTAAAGAGGGTCTTAGGTTAGCCTAGAACTCTTGACCTTGTTGCCCTGGTTGCTAGGATACAGATGAGAGCCACAAAGCCTGGCTCTAAATGGTTGTTTTTAGAACATCATTGAAGGGGAGTGTCTGGGGCTCACACAGAACTCTGCTAACCTGTGTTAGGCTCTGGATTCTATCCCCAAAGCTGTGAGAAGTCAAACAAAACAAAAACTGACTTAACACCAGGTATGGTATGTTGTCTGAGCCATGGGCTCATGCCCTAAGCCTGGGCATGCTGTGTAGACCAGATGCTGAACTCTTGACTTCTCTGCCTTTGCCTCCAGGCAAAGCCCCATTAGCCCATCAGTGCTTCCAACCTTGAACTAAAGCACCCTTCTGCACCTTCCCAGAGGTCACCAAGCCCTACCCAGCAGGCTCAGGGTGGGCAGGGCTCCGGGAGTGAGGAGGAGACTCACTACCCACCTTGAGTGGTAAGCAGGACCCTCTCGGCATTGTTGGGCAGGCCCAGCCATGAGGGCGTCTGGGCGTCAGGCAGCAGCTCCACCCACTGCACAAACTCCTCACGCCTGAGAAAGCAGGACATTTGGAATCAGAGTGGGGTAGATTGGCTCCAGACACCCCTACACCATGACGTCTGTCCCCACAGGCAGCCACACCTGATACCATCAGGCATCTGAATGTCCTTGTGCCCATCAACCTTGCAGGCCAGCTTGAATTCACTATCGAAACTCCGGGTTGTAAACAGCCGCTCCAGGAAGGTATTGAGCAGACGCTGGTCAAACTCATTGTCCACGCGGCCACCATAGATGGACTGGGCCATCAAGGTCTTCAGGGCAGACCATGGGATCTTATCAGGTGAGATGTTCTGCCGGCCCTGGGGTGAAGAGAGGCTGGGTTATATGTGTCCACTGGAGGGGGTTGGCTCTGTGCCTCTGGGGGTACCTCTGCTCACTTGGGACCTACTTCCTTCTAGCAGGTGCTACACTGTCAAGTTCGGGTATACCATAGCCTACTTGCCTTGGCTGTGTCATCCAGCCATGTGTCCACCGTGTCACAAGCTGATCGAAGGTCAGATTCTCCAAATTCGTATTTCTTTGACCAGCCCAGTGGAGCATAGCGCAGGCGCTCTTGGATGATGGCATGGAACCAAGCCAGCAGGAAATACAAGCGGGCACGCTCATTCGGAGACTAGATGAGGAAAATGACCAAGGACAGAACCGTCAGAGAGCATCATGTGTTTGTTCAAGGAAACTAGGCACTGCTTCAAAAGGAAAGATCTGCAGAGCAACACACACCCTCCTCACACCTCCATCACCTGGACTGCAGCACCATAGACACACAGCACAGATGATGGCAGAAAGTACCCACTTTGTAAAGACCAGGACAGACACGGGACACTTGAACTCAGGTGTCTAGAAACAGGCTTTCTCTCCCGCCTAGGTTATTTATTATCAGAGATAAATTTGTTGAGTGGGATGTAACCTGTAGCATAATAGGCTAAAACAAATCAGTTCAGCCACTGGCTGAGAAATCACAGCCAATCCACTTTCTAAAAAGTGGACTCCAACAGAACTGACAGGGATCCTTACTGAAGTAGCTGTCCTCATGTGGAACAGGGTCAGAGAGTGGCTTCAGGGGCTGTGTCTACTCTGTCCCACAGCTCTAGGGGTGCATCTGCTCACTTGAGACCTACTCCTGCCCTCCCCTGTGCACAGAATGCAGCCGGTCTTGGGTTTATGTACAGTGTATCGGGGTGGGGGGGGCGCCCTCTTTACCTTGCATATGCGAGAGACGGGGATGCTACTGAATGTCCTCAGCATGTTGGCTTTCACCCCAGGTGGTGGCTCAAACACAAAGATTCGGCCTGCACGGAGCAGGTTCACTGGCACCTAAGGGAGAAGGTTGCCTCTGTGATGTCTGCTTTTATTTTAGGGTGACAAGGTATAGCTGACCTCGAGTTCTTGGCAATCCTCTGGTCCAGCATACAAAGCTCTGGGATTGCAGACATGTGCCAACACACCCAGCTGACCCTCTGGTTTCAACACAGGCCGTTCTTTGACTGTGCACACCATTTACACAGGAGACACCAGCACCAAGAGCTCCCACACTGTTTGCTCACCTTGGGGTTGATCTCCATGGTGAGGAAAAGTCGGAAGCAGGCATGGGGCTGCAGGGAGTGCAGCTTCTTCTCCAGCTGCATTAGCCACCCTGGGGCCAGATGCACATTCTTCAGCATCACCCACCTGCACACACACAAAGTCATAGTGATGTGATGGCTTTCACAGGGGTCCTGGGGACACACTGGTTTTTAAGATCAAACCAATTGCACCCACCTGCCTGACTTCACAGCAGTGTTGATTGCCTTATCTGCTTGGTTAAAGCCTTCGGCTGAGCCTGAGACAAGGAAACTTAGTGTGAACAGCAGCCTTATGCTTCAAGGCTGGCACATGTCCACAAACCATCAAGTGTCCTTACCAATAGCAATAGAAGTGATCTGTGTGTTTTGCTCAGCTGCGAGGTCCTCAACATGTCCACTAGCATCATACCCAGGCACAGAGCACATCAGGACAGGTGTGTTTGGCTTCACCTGTAAATGAAAAGATCAGCTGCAAGACAGGACCTGTCAAGAGAAAGCCTCAAGGCGGTGCTGGCTTTGGAGATTGCAGCCAAGCAGCAGTGTGCCTGGGCTGTGGCCAGTGGCTGGTGCAGAGGCAATGGTGTCTAGGGAGCCAGGATGGGGCACTGGGACATTACCTCTGTGCCCACAATGTGGGTCAGGTCCAGTGGCTGCTCCATGATGGACATGAAGGACTCCCCGAGGTTTGTAGAAACAAACATGTGGGCCATGGCCAACAGGCGGTCGGGTCGGAAAGCTTGAATCAGGAGCAGGCGGTGGATGGCCTGCCCGATAGGAGCTGCAAGGAGGTGTGACAAGGTGGGTGAAGGCACACGCTTGGAGTCCCCCTTCTTTTCTGACTTCTCCACCCTCAGCCCCTGAGGTTCAGCTCCAACTCGCCCACAAAGCACACCCCCTAGTGGTTCTCTTGGGCCCAAGGAACATCTGCCCTATTGTCTATGGCCACCAGCTGCCCAGCGAGGAGACTGTAACACCAGGTGCCATGGGTTGATATTACTGCCTTCAGAGACTATTCCCAGGCTAACCTTGAACTCATGACCCTCCTGTCTTTTCCTCCATGGTGCTGGGATTACAGGTGTGTGGCTGCCACACCTGGCCCATGTGTTGACTGTGTGGTTGCCTATATTCGGGAGCCTGTGCACTCACACGTCATGGCATGTGTGTGGAGGGCAGACGACAGCTTCAGGTATTAATTCTCTTTACCACGATGGGACCAAGGCTAGCTGGCCTGTGAACCTCCGTTGACCCCTCTCTGCCTCCCATCTCACAGGGGGGTGCTGGGGTCACAGACGCGCGCACTACTGTCTGTAGGTTTTGGGGATCCAAATTCAGGTGCCTGTCCTGTATGGCAAGCACCTCTACCCACTGAGCCATCTAGCTCCCTAAGCCCTCATCTGTTGCATCCAAAAAAAATTTTTTTTTTGAGACAGGATCTCACTATATGGTCCTGGGTAGCCTTGAACCCACAGTAGATTAGGCTAGCCTTGAACTGAGATCTACATGTATGTCTCTGCCTCCTCAGTGCTGGTATTAAAGGTATGCAGTATAATGCCTGATAAAAATAAAACTTTATTTATTTATTTTTGAGACCAGGTTTCTTTCTATGTGGCCCCTGGCTGCCCTGGGGGAATTTTTTTTTTTTTTTTTTTTAATTTCAAATTTATTTTTGTATGTACATATCCATCCATGTGTGGCCACCACCCTCAGCTTGTCTGTGGACTGTGTGTTGCATAGGGAGTGTGGAGGTCAGGACCCTCCTAGCACGTGGGTCACAGGGATGGAACTCAGGTCTTTAGACGAGGGCCAGCAAGATGTTCCCGTGGGTATTGATTCTGAAACCACACCACACATACTGTTGGCAGCAGACCCCTAAGACTTCACTGGGAAGACAAACACTGGCTGGTGGAGTGCAGTAGCACCCTTTGCCCTGTGGCCACATGCTGCTGCCTGCCCCTTCCTCTTGTGGCCTGGTTAGCCAAGGCTAAGTATGATGCACTCAGTCTTGTGGCACAATTAAAGATCATTTCCCCCTTCATGTTTGTTAGGTAACCCCACACCTCAGTAAGGTGGGCCTTAGGCCTGCTAGGTAAGTACTCCATCACTGAGTTATGTCCCTAGCCTCCTCCATCTGCTTATGGTCACTAATGATGACTAGAGGGGGCGATTACAAATCTGACCCTCCCTTCCTTAGCTAACTCCTAAGCCGTCTTCCTAAATGATTTCCTAAAACGGTGATTTTGCTGTTTTGAGACAAGATCTCACTATGTAGCCTAGGCTGGCCTGGAACTGTCAATCTTCCCACCTCAGTCTCCTGAGTAGCTGGGGTTCAGGGTTCATCACCATTCTAGACTGGCTCCTAACATGTCCTGATGCTGAAATACTTCTTGGGGGTTGGGGGGTGTCACTGACGACTTCTTTTGGGAAACAAGACCTGAATTTATATCCAGGCTCCAAGAGAGAATGGCAGGGGCCTGGGTCTGACTCACTTGTAGGTGTTTCCTCGCTCCAGAGGTACGGCACGGTCTGCTCCGGTGAACTACTGTCCAGCCAGATGCCGAACTGCTGTAGAGACAAGAGGAAGAGTCAGCACAGAACAAGAGTATCTGGTGTGCATGGTGCTGGCATGAGGCCCAGCTCTTGCTGCACTACATGAGTAGACCATAAGGGTCTGACCCAGGCACACCCAGGCAGGACTGCAGGCTTTCCCACACACGAGGAAGCTGCTCACAGACAACATTTCTCACTGGGAACACGTGAAAGACAATTACCTCATCTGCTTGAACCTTGGCAATCAGATCTTTAAAGGCAGGCAGACAGCTCAACCTCACGACTGCTTCCGCCTGCTCCACAGTCAGACCCTGGATTTTGGGGGTGGAGCCAGCACTCAGTACAATCTCCTTCCCTCTGAGGAAGTGCTGGAACTCTGCATCATAGGTGGGCTCCCTGCGAAGGGTGGACAGGTCAGGCAGGGTCTCTTGACCCAGCAACTGAGACACAGTTGTGATTCACAGACAAGGGAAAGGCAAATGCATCCTGACACAGATGCCAGGACGATCTGCAGAGCCACATCGGAGCTAGGCAGACTCACCCCATGGTGCCTTTCAGCTTGATCCTCGCCAGCAGCATGGCGAAGGTGATGTGGTCCTGATGCAGCATGCCTCGAGCCACTCGGTTAAATGCCACCTGGGGACCAAGGGGACACACTGGTGTTCCGGAGACAGTACTTCTGTACCCTCACACCAGACATAGCGTGCCCCGCTCTCTACCTGGAAGAGGTCCTTGGTTATGACGGAGAGGCGCTGCGTGTGGTCAGTGGCGCCCTTCAGGTTCGGGTTCTCGTACAGCACGTTGTGGTAGATGTCCAGGAAGAACTGTAGCGAGTACTGATAGAGGAAGTGAACCTGGAAGGAAGTCACGTGACCATCAATCAGGGCGGGCCTCAGGCCACAGTGGGTTCAGGGCTGCTATGCCAATGGCCTCACCTGCTTCAGGGACTCCATGGTGAAGTAGATGCTGCTGCAAGCAGTGGACAGTGGCAGGTACTGCTGGGACACGGTCTCCACCTCCTGCATGACGATGTCTGTCTCCTCCACTTTTCTGGTGACCTCGGCAGCTTCTCGCTTGAGATTTTCCAGGGTGGTTATGATGGTGTCGTCATCCAGAATGCGGCCTTTGACCTCGTTGAGAGCTTGCAGCAGAGACTTTTCTAGCTGCCGTAGACGCAGCTGGAACTCCCCTTGAGAAGCAGACAGGATTGGAACACCTGTGCTCTAGGGCACACAGTGCCACCCCTGCCACCTTCTCCTGCGGAGCCCAGCCTGCGCCTGCCCCAGCACCCACCTTGTAGCTTCAGGAGGTCAGAGCGCTTCTCATCCACGTCGGGCCTTTCTGCTTTCAGCACCTCATTGAGACACTGGCTCTGCAAACTGCTGCGGGTGACCGTGAAGTTCACGAAGGTGACCCGGGAACAGAGGTCCGGCGGGAACTCCACCTGTCAGGAAGAAGACAAAACGGGCTGGTGCTTCAGACAGCTGCTGCTGCTGCTGCTGCTCCTCCTCCTCCTCCTCCTCCTCCACCCCTCCTCCCCCTTCCTCTCCACCCCCTCCACCCCCTCCCTCCCCGCTCCCTCTCCATCCCCTCCCCTGTGTCTAAGTGCCCCTGCTTACGGTTGGGTCTCGGGTAGACAGAAAGATGACGAACGATGGGGACAGGTCTATGTCTTGGTCGCCGAGGGTAATCAGCACCCTCCCTCCTGTCCGTCGAACTTCACGGTTCAGTACTGGATTCAAAACTGGGTCATAGCTTTCCACGTCCTATGTAGGACACAGACGTAAGGCACACATCAGTTTCTTGTCTGGGCCAGTGCACCATCCACAAGCTACCAGGACCTGTCTGTCTGTGATCCTATCTTTTAATAATAATAATAATGATAACACTTATTTATTTTTAGAGACCGGGTTTCTCTGTGAAACAGCCCTGGCTGTCCTGGAACTCACTGTAGCCCAGGCTGGCCTCGAACTCAGAGATCTGCTGGCCTCGAACTCAGAGATCTGCTGGCCTCTGCCTTCTGAGTGCTGGGATTAAAGGTGTGCGCCACCACACCTGGCTGGGACTTGCTTTATTCTTGTTTTAGTGTCAAACCAACCCTAAGTTCAAACACGTCAGAGTTTATACCGTGTAATTTAGGTTTACTTTACATCAACTGAGAGATTAATGAACCGTACCAAGAGGGACAAATCCAAATATGAACACAAACCTGGACAAGAAGGGGATTGCCAAATCTCAGAGCACTCTCCAAATTCTTCCGGAAGGCATCATCCAAGAAGCTGGTCCTTGTGATCTTCCGGTCCTTATACTCATTCATGATGAATTCTGTGGCCTGTCCCGAGGGGTCAATGATCAGTGGGTACCTAGGGTGAGGTGATAGGAGAGGAGGTAAAGAGTCCACCAGGAAAGGCAGAGGCTTCTGTTCAGACGGGAAGAAACCATCACTCCACACAGCAATCCCTAGACACTGCAGTTCACAAACACGATTTAAATCGTTCTCTCTCTGGAAAACTCCCGTGGTAAGCAGAACTGAATAAAGATAAAAACATGAACACTGCCCTCTCAGCCCAGCCTCCCCACACACCACTTTCCATTCATCTCTTCCAACAAGGTGTGACCGCTAGCTGCACCTCTGGCCCGGAAGCATACCTATTGAACCGCTTCAGCATGATGGCATTTTCTGTGCACAGGTCATCAGCAGGTAAGGAGCTGGCTTGCCAGCGGAGACGCTCATCAGCGTTGGAGAGATACTCCGTCCTGGCGATGTCTGTGCGGAACTGAAAGGGAGGCTGGTTATCTCCCCTGTGGTCCAGTTAGGACTTGGTCAGACTGCGCCCAACACTGGCTGGGGTGCCAGTTACCTGGATGTTGGCTTGCTGTAAGTGATGAGACCAGGTGGTGAACAAGTTCTGGCGCATCTGCTGGTCAAAGTACCCTGCGTAAGCAATGAAGGCCGCGGACAGGAGGCAGTCGCCAGCAATGGTGGACATCTGGTTCTTGAACGTCTCACTGGTCTTTTCCCAGCGTTCCCTTTCAGCAGATAAACTCTTGAGAAGCGCAGTGCTCCGGTTTACCTAAGAGGGCGGGGAGGGGATCAAATGACATGTTTAGGAATACCCTGAATACTAGAAAGGAATTCATCCATGGGGCCAATGAGATTGCTCAGTGAGTAAAAGCTCCTGCCGCCAAGCCTGATGACCAGAGTTCCATCCCTGCAACCTACTCAGTGGAAGGGAAGAACCAACTCCACAAGTGTCCTCTAGCCGCCACATGTGCGCTATGGCATGTACCCCGACCTCGGAATTAATGAGAGAAAGAAAGTACCTGTGTGTGCAGGGTCCAGGGAGGACCAGAAGTAGACTCGGGCAGACTGGGTTATAGACACTAACAAAACATGTGTTGGCATCTCATCAGAGCACAGCCAAGAGCAGAGCATTAACTTTAGCCCTTTGAGAAATGCACATCTGGGATTGCCTGAGGTGAGGAACAGCTGGGTACGGCCAAAGGGAAGTCACACTGGTGGCCTATTCAAAGGACTCAAGGAGGAAGTGAGTGAAAGAAAATGTACTGGGTGCTAACTCAGAGCCCCAACACACACAGAGCTGGTTCACTGCCTCAACAAGACATAGGGTTTATGAGCCAACCCTGTCAATCTAGGCTTCCACCAGGGAGGCCATGAGGACCTCCTCGGTAACAGAGTTCAGAGAATCTTGGGCTGCAAGGCAAAGCTTACTTTTGCTTCGACAGCTGCCAGGTCTGCCTTGATGGCCTGGGCCTCTGAGATGAGGACGGCATACTCTTCCTTGTAGCGGGCGATGCTGGCCTCCAGATCCCGGATCATCTGCTCCACCTCATTGGCTTTCTGCTGGTTGTCCTTGGCATCGTCTTCCAGCTTCTGCAGCTCATTTCTCAGGGGCTCCACTCTCTTTAACATGTCTGCATAATTCAGCTGGGAAGGGCAAGGCACAGGGTGTGACAGAGGGTGACGTGACTGTGTGAAAACGCCAGTGAAGCCCGTTACTTAGTACGGCCAGGTAAAGCAAGGGCTGGGGCTGTAGGCCCGGCACCTGGGCTGCAGGAGACTGGGCTATAAAGGGAGGTTCTCTCCAAAACCAAATGGGGCTAGAGAAATGGTTCAGCAGTTAAGAGCAATTCCTGCTCTTACATCAGAGGACCCGAGTTTGTTTCCCAGCGCTCAGCCCTTTTCTGGATTTCTCAGGGGCACATATTCACAACACACACACACACACACACACACACACACACGCACACTCTTAAAAAGGGGGGGGGGGCAGTGGTGGCACATGACTTTAATCCTAGCATTCAGGAGGCAGAGGCAGGCGGATCTCTGAGTTCACGGCCAGCCTGGTCTACAGAGTGAGTTCTAGGACAGCCAGGGCTATAGAGAAACCCTGCCTTGAAAAACCATAATAATAAACAACCTTAAAAACGAAAACCCCAAACTAAGTCAAACCAAAACTTAAACCCGATGGCCAGCAAGATGGCTCAGCAGGTCAGAGCACTTACCATGTAAGCCCAGAGTTTGACTCAGAACCCATGCAGAGGTGACTCCACAAGCTGTCCTCTGCCCTCCACCTGCCCATGGGACGCACATCCCCATGGACCAGCGCCCTCCCCATTTGAGAATAACTGGCTCTCCGGGCTCCTTCCCAGCTCACCGGCCCACGCCACTCTGGGCAGTGCTTCTCTCATTCCTAGTAAGCTGTGTCTAGGTCTACCCCACCCTCGCTTAAACGGCACAACTTTTCTCCATCGTTTCCTCCCGGGAGCCGGGAGCCACTCATTTGCACCTAACCCACACTGTTTTTATTTTCAACATAAACAACAACCCAGAAAAATCACCACAGCAGCAAACAGCTAGTGGAAACAAGATGTGGCAAGAGACACCCCCCCACACACACACCTAGGGCCGGCTGTAGAGGGACCTACCTGTGCAATTGCCCACTTCACCATGGGGCCGCAAGCCAGGGAAGCCCGGTTGACAATTTCATAGTTATAACTGGGGTTGGACATGTAGTTTTTCTTCATCTTCTCCCTTATGGCATCACTGGGAGAGGAAATTATTTCTAAGCGCGCACAGAATAAAAATAATGCACTCTCACGAAATACAAATGTAAAGGCCTAGCACTTCTGATGAGGCTGGCTGAGCCCTGGTTCTCAGGAGAAGGTGACAGGGCTGCTGTGGACAGGCTCTGCCAGCTTCTGGCTCTGGCCCCTCACTGCAGCAACGCGGGCCAGAAGACCCTTGCTCTGCTGCAGCCAGGGCTGAGCGCCATCGCACTCACAGCTATCTGGAGGGATGAAGCTGTTGCTGGCAGAGGTGACGTCAAAAACATATGCAGAGAACGCTGGCTTTCTTCCTGAGACTGTATCGAAAGGCACCTGTGGGACTGGTGGGACCCATGTTCCCTTTGGAAGACGACATGCCAGAGATGGCCAAGCAGAGCCTTTAGCCCATGTCCACTGCAAATTGCCACAAGAAAACAGGAGCGTCCCGAGGTGGCCATACCTTTTCACTACTACAGTAAGGGCCTCACCTGATCTCCTCAGCCGAGAAGTTGACGATGGTGGGGATGAAGTTCTCCCTCATGATGATGGAGCGGATCTGCTTCCAGTCTGTGGTGCTCTCACCCAGCAGCAGGCAGATGGACTCCAGCGCCAGCTTCACAGCAGCAGGAGGGTTGGCCATGGACCTCACCTCCACCAGGTGCTGCTTCTTGATGGACTTCACAGCTGGTCAGCAGGGGTGGGGTGGGGGAGGCAGAGCACAAGTGAGATGTGGACAAGGTTACCACCAGGGCTCCACCTTACTTAGAGCACACCTTACATCATCACCCACCCTAAACTGCAACTGTCCTTGGCAAGCACAGTGCTAGCTTGTTTTACAGTTTCAGGAATTACACTGTCAACCAGCTACAAATTATTGTCTGTCTGTCTCTCTGTCTCTCTCTTTTTGTCTTTACGAGACAGGGATTCTCTATGTAGCTCTGGCTGTCCTGGAACTTGCTATGTAGCCCAGGCTGGCCTCAAACTCTCAGAGATCCACTCGTCTCTGCCTCCTGAGTGCTGGGATTAAAGGTGTGTGCCACCACCTGAGGCTATTTTCTCTTTTAACTTATGTAGGAGAGGAAAATCTTTCAGAGAAGATGATGACTTGTTCTCCTAGAAGATAACACCCCCACTTCTGCTTTACGAGGCAGATAGCGACCCCAAGCCACAGCCAGGCTGAGGCCTGCGCAAGCCTCATTAATCTGCTACAATTTACACTTGTCCAGCAGGCTGCTCTAAAAAGAGGCTAATACCATTCTAAACTGAAATGCAGTTTTTTAGACTGAAGATTTAGAAAAGACTTTTAGTGACTCAGTAGAAAATTTCCCTTATTACCCATCTGTGTGTGGAAACCCAGAGCCTCTGCAGGTGTGTAACCGTCCTAGGTGTGAAACAAAAGTTGTAGTGACTGGGCTACCAGACACAGCCAAACTCTAGTGAGCCAGACAGCTAAGGCCACTCTTCCTACTGGGTGACCACAACCAACACAGGAGCCTCTGCTACAGCACGTCACGGGCCTTTTAGGAATAGAGGAAGAGTGACTAGTGACCTGCCTGTGTCTTCCGAGTGCTGGGATTCAAGTCGTGCCCATGCACCACCGAGAGTGAGTGTTTTGCCTGAGGTCTGTATGTGCACCATGTGTGCAGTGCCTGGGGAAGCCAGAGGAAGACACTGGGACCACTGCACCTGGAGTTACAGAAGTAGGAGCTGCCATGTGGCTGCTAGGAACTGAACCTGGGTTCTCTGCGAGAGTAACAAGTCTTACTGCTCAGCCGTCTCAAGATCAGCCCTATTTTTAGACAGGGTCTCAGGATCCTCCTGCCTTGGCCTCACTATTACTTGAGATTATAGGCTTGAGCCCCAGACTCAGCAAGACAGAGTGTCCATCTGCTAGCTCTCTTCCAAGAAGGGCCTCACTACAGTAAGTCAGACTGGTGCTATGAAGCACCCCCCACACCCTCCCCCACACCCCTGGCCTCACAGCGTCTTCAGTGACGCTGAAGGTCCAGGTCTGCCAGCACTGACATACCATTCTGGGCCTCAATGACAGCAGGCTCCACCTTATCAAGATCCTCCTTGACACTCATCTGCTTGTCTGCAATGACCTCCTGCTGTTTGTGCAGCTGCTCCTGGATTTCCTGGCTCATGACCTAGAAAGCAAGGATGGCTTAGGTGCACACGGCTAAAGCAATGTGGACTTGCTAAGTGAATCCTACACAGCCCCCCTCCTGCCAACACACACCTGCTAACCCATTAGATTTAGAACCCTGCACAAAGCAAGCCTCCTCCTGCACAGGCCCAGCCCTGCAGGCTGGCTCCCCGGAGTAAGGGACGCACCTTTTTCTTTTCAGCCTCTTGCTGGTCCTTCACCATTTTCTTCAGCTTGTCATTGGCTGCTGCGTTCTTTACCTCCAGCTCTTGGCTCTTGATCCTCAAGTCACGACGCAGTTCTTCCACCTACGGAACAAACCATGCTCAACACAGAGGCAGGCGGCAAGTCCTCGGTGGGGCCGTGAGGGGCTGCTGCTCCTGCTCTACCTGGTCGACAGTTTCTTTGATTTTCCGGAGCCCGACATTCAGGTGCATCTGCTGCTCCTCCAGCTCGCTGCGCTTCTCATGGAAAAGGTTGGCGTAGTGGTTGATGAAGTCCAGGTAGTGCCGAGGCGTGATGGCCATCGTTCGCCCTCCTCGCTTTGCCAGGCGTGCGTTGGCCTTTTAGAAAACAAATTCAACTCTTCACTCCTCAGCCAGCCTCAACTGTATCCTGTCAGACTGCAGTGTGACATGGGGGACTGCCTGGCTCTCAGAACACTCAAGACTCAAAATCCTCCATCCTTAAACCCGGATGACAGACAGACAGCACACAAACACCCACCCTGGAGACGCTATTTCTTTGTTATTTTGAATTAGGGTTTCATGTAGCCCAGGCTCAACTTGAACACCTGACCCTCTTGCCACTTTCTCCCAAGTGCTGGGATTATAGGTGTGGGCCACCACGCTCGGCTCAGAAGCATATTTTATGTGAAAAACACTCAACAAACAATGGATTTACCATGTCAATGTAGGCCGTGTTTAGTTCTGTTTGTTTTTTTCTTCTCAAGACAGAGTCTTATTATGTAACACAGGCTGGAATGCAACTCTCTCTCTTTTTTTTTAAAGTTTAAAAAACTTTATGCCGGGCAGTGGTGGTGCATGCTTTTAATCCCAGCACTCAGGAGGCAGAGCCAGGTGGATCTGTGAGTTCAAGGCCAGCCTAGACTACCAAGTGAGTCCCAGGAAAGGCGCAAAGCTACACAGAGAAACCCTGTCTTGAAAAACAAAAAAAAAACAAAACAAAACGTGTATGGGTGTTTTGTCTAAATGTGTGTCTGTGCACCATGTGTATGCCTGGCAGTCATGGAGGCTAGAGAGTGTTGGATTCCCTATGACTGACTGGAGTTACAGAGTTGTGAGCTGCCATGTGAGTGCTGGGACTAGAACCTGTAGTGGGTAGCCATCCCAGCCTTGGCCTGGAAGTTCCAGCCCCCATTGAGGCTTCGGTAATGGTCACGCCCACAAGGCGGGGCTGAGGGAGGAAGCTGAAGACCCAGGATTGAGAGGAGAGGTCTCTCTTGGTGTCCGGACCCTGGCCGCTGGAGGTGGACTGAGCAGAGTTCTCCAGAGAACACCCCCAGACTGCGCCATTTCCTTTCCCAGATCCTGCAACCTATCCCTTCATTTGTAAGTTACCCCACAAAATGAACCTCCCTTTTAACTACGTGGAGTGGCTTTCCATAGTTTCACCAATAGGAACCCAGGTCCTCTGGAAGAGCAGCTTGTGCTCTTACATGCTGAGCATTCTCTCAAGTCCTAACTAAGCGTTAAGGTCCCAAATGAGTGTTGGGATCGCAGGCATGTCACCAAAGGTTTCTGCTTATTCCCAGTGGATTCCAGCGGACACAAAGAGTAAGAACAGGGGTTGGGGATTTAGCTCAGTGGTAGAGTGCTCGCCTAGCAAGCTCAAGGCCCTGGGTTCGATCCTCAGCTCCAAAAATTAAACAACAAAAACAAAAAACAAAAACAAAAAACAACAGAAATGAGTAAGAACAGGTTTTGCGTGACAAACAGCTTTGACTGTTCCTGCGGGTATCAGAAACGATACCTGGGATGGCCGTGGGGACACTAGGTGACAGGCTGCACACCTGTCGTGCTCCTATGTGCTATCTGGGAGCTTCTGGACTCCAGCAGCAGCACTGGCTCCTAGAGCCTGAGAAGCTTTGGCCCACCTGCCCATTTAGTTATTTCTACGTCATTTACTGTGTGCACATAACACAGATGCCATGGTTTGCATGTGAGGGTCAGAGGACATCTTTCAGGAGCCAGGTCCTCTCCTTCCACCTTTTGGGGGTTCTGGTGCTCAAACTCGGGTCGTTGGGCCTACACTGCAAGCACCTTTACCCAGCAAGCCATGAACAAAGCCTGGGTGGAGAAGGAAGCGTGAAGAGAAAAGACTGCTGATGAGAACGGACGTCATCTCGTGAGAGCGAGGTCAGCCTGGGTTCCAGACAGGGCTCCTTCCAGGGCAGTTAGGGCTACACAAAGAAACCCTGTCTCGAAACCCCCGGAAAGGAAAAGAGTGGATGTCACGAAGAGGTGAGGAGAAGTATTTGCTTTGCTGGGAGAGCAGGGTCAGCCGCGGCGCCCCCGACGTCTGATTTCCAGCCACTAGCTCTGCATGCGGCTCCGACTGCACACACCTGGTGAAGGGTCTGATGGACGAACACACAGCTGTTCACGATGGCTTCCCGGTGTGTTGGTGGCTGCGGCAGCTTGTCGTACACGACTGGCATGTAGTCAGGGACTATATAGTTTGGCTTCTCCAGGTCCATTTTACTGGTGAACTCTTTGCCAACCTGATACAGCGCTTCAGTGGACCAGTCACCAAACCAATTCAGCACACACCTGAAAAAGACGCCCTCGTTTCCAACAGCTCCCCAGAGTGGGTCTGCCTGGGGGGGCGGGGGAGTCCAGTGCCCAGACCTGGAGCCGGCCAAGGTCAGCGTTACCTGTTGAAAAGGGCTGGTGACGTGGCTGCCCGGTCCTTGAGCCCCTCGGAGGACGGGTTCATGGTGAACACCACGTGCAGGTTGCGGATCACCTGGCTGGTGAACCACTTGTAGAGCTCCTCGTGCGAGTCCAGCATCAGGCCCTCCTTCTGGGCCCCCTCTTTGCACTGCGTCATCAGCGTGGCGTACTCATCCCCTTCAAAGAGCCCAGGGACCTGGGGACAGAACAGCCTCACTGTGGCTTAACTGTCTTGTAAGGAGATGACACACACCACGCTACAGCACACCCTCCTCTACCTCTCCGTTGGCCAGAAGGGTGTTCATTCGCTCCAGGAACCCAGAATCTAGGACATTGGATTCGTCCATTATGAATGCGATCTTTTCATTTTTACAGCCAGAACGTCTCAGCACTGTCCTGAGATCTTCGTCAAAGTCTTCCCCTGTGTACTTCCTGTGGACCTACAGAAGCAGCCACAGTTAGAGCTCTCACCCAACAGCCAGGCGCAGAGTCCGGACTCGGGCCAAGAGGCCGCCCAGCAGACCCACCTTGATCTGGTACACGCTCAAGCCGTTCATCCAGGCGACAAAACGAGACAGCGTGGTTTTGCCAGCTCCACTAACACCAATCAGAAGCAAATGACCTTGAGGCTGTCGGAATATTCTGGAACATCATCAGAAGAGATAAATTTCCAGGCTTCTATGACTCACTTCCCATTTGATACTCATGCCCATGACTTCTCATCATGCCTTGAATGAGTACGTTAGAGGACTGTGAGCCGCTATGGAGGGCCGGGTCTAGTGGACATGCAAAGACCAGAAGACACAGCCCTGCCCTCTAGATGCCAATGACATGAGAGATGAACCCAGCTCTAGCCAGAGGCTGAAGGACCCAAACTGGCAGCAGGCCCACAGAGAAGGTTCTTCTTGGAGTGAGAGAGAGCTCAGGACAGTGAGGCTGGACTGAGGGATAAGGGACGGTACCAGCAGCAAAGCTGAGGTGGAGGTGTGGGGATCAGCACCAGGCGCAGTGTGAACCTGCACACAGCCCAGGAGACGGGCTGTGGCAGCAACGGTAAAGCCTACCTGTCAATCCTGAGCACATGGTCGAGCACTTCATTGAACAAGACCAAGGGCACATCCAGTTCTTCTTCATAGAAGACCTTCAGCCGAGCCTTGACATAATCTCTTAGCTCTTCTTGGTCTACTGGGATGTAATCCTATTTGAAAAAACAATGCAGCCCACCACTGATCAGGTCACTGAGCTTTTAAGACACGCAGTTCTTCGACACCAAGGATGCTTAAAAATGCACAGCAACAAGACAGCATTCAGGGAGTGCAGAGCATCCCATGTACGGATTCCTCTATAGCCCTGACTGTAGAAAGCACACACCATACACATCAGCTCATCCAAACTCAGACTCCCACCAAAAGCTCAAAGGTGGCTGATGACGCTCTTGGAGGAAGCTGACAGGCCGATTCTAAGAAGTGTTTGGAAGAAGAAAGAGTTGAAAATGGTCAAGATATTCATGGAAAAGAAGCAGGCATGAGGGTCTGTACTGCTGTAATCAGGACAGAAGTCAGCAGAGAACAGATCAACAGAGGTTAGCAGGAAGGCACACTCACACCAACAGGGAAGCCTAGCCAGACAGTGGCAATTACTCAACACAGGACGAGTGTACAGAAGGGAAATGTGCAGACAACCCACAGCTCACAACACACCTAAAACCAGTTAGAGGTGGTTAAATAGGGAAGAATGCTTGCTCTTCAGAAGACCCCATGAACAGAAAAGAAAAAAACACTGGGGAAGGTTTCCTGCAAATGAAAATGATGGGCTACAGCTCAGACTCCAGAAAGTTCTAGTGACACTGAGCAACCTTGGCCGTCTCCAGCGTCAGCTGGCCTCCTGACAGGAAGGTGCGTGCCCCTGACAGGTGGAACTCTGTTTTATTACATTATGCTTTGTTTTTTGGGATGGGGATTCATTATGTTGCCTTGGGCTCAAGTGATTCCCCTGAGATTTGCTGGACCACAGATGTGTGCTCGAACATCTGTTTCTGGAGAGCACAGCACTGGGCATGGAACCAGGGTCTCATGCATCAGGCAAGTGCTCTACCACTGAGCTACAAAAAGCCCAGCCCAGCTTACAATTCTCTCCAAACTCAATGCACAGTTGCCTATCAGACCTCCAAACAGGGAGATAGACCCTCTGTTCCTTCCTTTGCTTTTAGAGCATGGCCTCCCAACGGAAGTTTTGACTTACCCATATCAGCAGTGACTGCTGCATGAAACATGCATCAAGACTAAATGGGAAGCACCCCTCCCTTCCCCAGGAAAAGGACAATTCACAGCCATTTGCAAATGTCACTGCCATTCATTTAGCATTTGGCATTAAGAGGCTTTCGCTGGGTGGCGGTGGCAGTGGCAGCAGTGGCTGCCTTTAATCCTAGCACTAGGAGGCAGAGCCAGGCAGGTCTCTGTGAGTCCAAGGCCAGCCTGGTCTACAGAGCTAGTCCAGGACAGGCACCAAAACTACACAGAGAGACCCTGTCTGGAAACTGCCCCCCCCCCTCCAAAGAAGCTTTCATATGTGTAGCCTTGAGGCAGGGGAAGGGTTTGGCCTTGCCTCAATTGTGATGTGCCTCCCCATGGAGGCCTTGCCTTCTTGCGAGGGGTTTGGGGGGGGGAGGCTGAGGGGATGGGAGGAGGGAAGAAGGGAATCTTTGATTGGTGTGTAAAATGAATAAAAAATTTTTTAAATTAAAAAAAATGTTTGAATTTGTGAAGACCATGGGAAAAAAAAAGTTTTCATACCAATTGCTCACAACTGCCCTATTTTTAGTGTGTTTGGGTGACAGCAATATGATGCTCAGGGGACCTTCTGCAGCTGCTAGAGACCACTGCTCCTGCCCATGGATCATCACACATGGAAGAATCCATTGAGAGGCTAGGCTAGCTACATGTCTTCTGGGGCTTTCTGCTGAAAACCCAAAGACTAAAATTGCTTAGTGTTGCCAGGCAGTGATGGTGCATGCATTTAATTCCAGCACTCGGTAGGCAGAGGCAGACGGATCTGAGTTTGAGGCCAGCCTGCAGACAGCCAGAGCTACACAGAGAAACCCTGTTTTGAAAAACAGGCAGACAGACAGACAGACAATGCTTAGTGTCTCTGTTGAAACTACAGTCCCAATTTTTTCCTTTTTCAGGAGCACTGGGGATCGAAAGCCCCAGACACGCCCACTTGGCCTCCTGACCGAGCTCAGAGGGTAACTCTAACGGCACGGCAGACTAGGAGCTCCTGCCGCTCCGTGGCCGTACCTTGGACAGCCAGTTGCTGTACAGAATAGGCCGGCTCATGGCCTTCTCTTTGTCTATGTTTGGGAAGTGCTTCAGAGCAACCATGTCAATGTTCTCATCCGTCCAGCGCCGCTCTTCGTCCTCCACAAGCCTGTTTGGGGAGAGCAGCACGTGTCAGTCACGAGGCCTGCTGACAGCAGCCACATGGCAGGGCTGAGAGCTTCCACCCTCTTCTGGGGACTGGTCGTGGCTTAAGCAATGTGATATATATATATATATATATATTTTAAGATTTATTTATTTATTATTATGTATACAGCATGTATGACTGTAGGCCAGAAGAGGGCACCAGATCTCATTACAGGTGGCTGTGAGTCACCATGTGGTTGCTGGGAATTGAACTCAGGACCTCTGGAAGAGCAGTCAGTGCTCTTAACCTCGGAGCCATCTCTCCAGCCTGCAATCTGATATTTTGATGATAAACAGACTCTGACACCATGACACTGTACAAGACTGATTTAAGATATGAAATGATAAATTTGGTTCCTTTCTTTTTCCAACCTCTACTATATTACCCAGACTAGCTGTAAACCCCCAGATTCATGTGATTCCCACATCTTCACCTCCTGCATGGTAAGATGTCAGCTATACACTACTAAACCCAGCTCAAATCTGTTTTTACAATAGGTAGAACAACGTTCTATCTACACAGGACAGCCTGCAGAGTATCTATTGTTAATATCAACAGAGCAGACAAGAGACACTGTCCTTGATGGTGTCTGATCATGGGGTCTTCTGAGAAGCAGAGTGTATAATACTTGTGTGTGTGTGTATGGGGCGTGTGTGCACATGTGTGCGTGTGCATGAATATGTACTGTGAGGCAGAATCTCACTCTAGAACCAGTTTCACCTTGAATTTGAAATCTTGCCTCAGTTCCTCAAGTGCTAGAATTTTATAGGTACATACAATTATGCAAGGTTTCCAAAACAGAATTTATATGCACAATTACCTTTTTTTTTTTTTTTTCCGAGACAGGGTTTTTTTGTTTAGCCCTGTCTGTCCTAGAACTCCTCAAACTCATAGAGATCTGTGTGCTTCTGTCTCCTGAGTGCTAGGATTAAAGGTGTGTGCCACTACCAGCCAGCTGCACAATTACTTGTTTTGAGTCTAAATACAATTTTCTCTGTGGTATCCTGTAACAATTACCGTTTTGCTGTCAGCAACAATGAGGACAGTTCACTTAACAACAGAGGCCTTTTCCAAACAGCAGCCTATAAAGGGCAGGCTGCGCACCTGTGTCTCTCACTTTGCCTGCTTTTTTTTTTTTTTTTAAAGACAAGATCTCATGCGGACAGTCTGGTTTCAAGCTGACAATGTATTGCCAATGGTGACCCTGAACTCCTGACCCTCCTGTGTGCTGGGATACAGGCCTGTGCCCACTATTCCCAGCTCACCCTCATCTTCTGAGCTACCCTCAACATCCCTTACAGCATCTTCCCGAAATGCAACTTGGCAGAAACCAAGAAGCGCAAGGACAGTGGCCAGACAGACAGCCTCCTGCAAGAAGACAGCACGGGAGATTCTTGGACAACATAGAAAGGAAAAGCTGCAGGTAAACTGACTGTAATGGCACATGTCTTTATCCCAACACTCAGGAGGCAGAGGCAGGAGAACCTCTGTAAGTTCAAGGCCAGTCTACGGTCTACATATTGAGTTTCAGTACAGCCAGGGCTACATACTGGGACCCTGTTTCCAAACAAACAAAAAAAGTGCTACTGTTTAGAAACCTAGAGTTAATCTCATGAACACAGAAATAAGCCCAAAATACAACTAGAAGATTCTTATACTAAAATATGTAAGATAAAAAACATGAAAGCGGGCCAGAGAGATGGCTCAGAGGTTAAGGGCACTGACTGCTCTTCCAGAGGTTCTGAGTTCAATTCCCAGCAACCACAGGTGGCTCACAACCATCTATAAAGAGATCTGGTGCCCTCTTCCTGTCTGCAGGAATACATGCAGACAGAACACTATACATAATAAATAAATAAATCCTAAAGAAAAAAAATTAAAGAAAGAAGAAAAAAAAAAAAAAAAACAGGACAGGTCAGGGAGAGAAGGAAAATACAGAATTTATTATAAAATAAAAACTATACTAAACTATAAAGATGGCATTTAAAAATGGTTTACAAAGCAAAACTATCAGTAGTTTCCAAGACTCCCTGGAAGGCAAAAGACGAACATTTTGAGCGTGAGACTGAAACTAGAGGGCGCCCTGCAATTCATAGCACTTGGACTCGCCAGTTCCTCCCTCGGCACTGGCCACTTACAGTGTGACAGCCAGTGCCCTGGAGCCAGAGCAAGTCGGCGGGCCGAGAGTAGGAAGGACAGGGAGGAGCTGTACCCTCCAGCGAGGCCCTGCTCTGTAAATCCCATCAGCACCTTGCACGGATGGATGTTGCTGTTGGTTTAACGGGTCCACTGACCGCCTTCCCCAGTCTCATAACAGCAGACAATACTGAGGAATCCCATGGAAACAAGACCTGGAGGTGGCTGTGATCCACATCCAAATATGCTAGGCTGCCTCCACGGCTGTCCGGCTGGCTCATGCATGGCTGGGCCAGCCTTGCGCAGATGCCCACAGAGGACCCCAGAATGCAAAGAGGGAGGAATGCAATCAGGACCCTCAGCTCCCTTACCTGTCCTGGAAGAGACGCAGGGCTTCGTGGGCCCAAATGCGAATGAGGCCTTCAACAGGCAACGTCTCCAGGGGCCTCAGGGCCTCAAAGATTCCTCTTACCCACCTAGTCATCTCACGGGGCGAATAGATATAGTGTGGCTGCGTGTCCTGAGTGAATCTCTCCTGTAGGAGTGGGATAAAAAGAGGATAAAAGGTGAGAGGCCATCAAACATTTCTGTTCTAAAGAGAATCTAGACCTAAGTACTCAAGAATGAACTAGTCAGCAATGTTAAGGTTCAAACAGCTGGGCTGGGTGTGGCTAGTGTAGAGCACTCATCCCAGATGTTGGAGGTCCTGGGTTCCATCCCCAAGGCTGATAAAAACAAATCAATCCCCATAAAGATCAGAGAACAAAGACAGTCCTTCCCTCCACAGACCCCAACAAAGCAGGATGCTACAAAATAAAACCAGACCCACGCTCACTCCAGATTGGAATAAACATCTAGGATCAGCTGTGGAGCTTGGGAGGTGGGGTTCAGTGTCACCGTTGGCTGCATAATGGGATCCCTAAGACCCTACTTTAAAGAAGAAAAAAATAGCAGGGAGGTGCACACCTTTAATCCCAGCACTCAGGAGGCAGAGACAGGCTGATCTCTAGGAGTTCGAGGCCAGCCTGGTCTGCAGAGTGTCAGGGCTGCATAGTGAGATCCTGTCTCAAATAACAAAGCAAACAAGGGACAGAAGAAAAGTCCACAGAGACAAACAGGTTAGAGAGGTGGCTCAGTGGTCCACACTGGATGCTCTTCCAGAGGAACTGGGTTAAATCTCGGCACCCACATGGTGGCTCACAACTGTTTTTAACTCCAGTCCCAGGGAATCTGACATCCTCTTCAGGCCTCCTCAGCACTGTACACTTGGTACACAAACACACAGACAAAGCTCCCATACACAAAATAAAAAATCTAAAAAACAAACAAATAAACAAACAACTTCTAAATTAATGTTTATACCATACAATACCTTTCAGAAAAAATACTTAAATCAATTAAATGCATAGGTAAAAAGTCCTTGAAGAATAGAGCAGAAAGAACCAAAGCACTATAGACATGCTGGTATAGACAGCCCAGTACCAATTAAAGGGCCACGCAGGTCCAAAACCCAAGCAATCCTTCTCAGCAGGGTAAAGATGTATTGTTAGAGGTGAAGCCCCACATGACATAGACTATTCTTGACCTCCCTACATAGTAGTGGGACAACTGAGCTACCTTCCTACCCTAACCCAAAGACTTGTTTTTTAACATGAACTTTTCATTTTTTTTTTTTTTGTTGTTGTTGTTGTTGTTGTTGTTTTTCAAGACAGGGTTTCTCTGTGTAGCTTGGTGCCTTTCCTGGATCTCACTCTGTAGACCAGGCTGGCCTCGAACTCACAAAGATCCGCCTGGCTCTGCCTCCTGAGTGCTGGGATGAACTTTTCATTTTTACAACTCCAGTCCTCACATGTAGGTTTGTTTATTTACTTTGATGGCTTTTGTTTTGTTTTTATCCAGAGACAGGGTCTCACTATGTAGCTCTAGCTGTCTTGGAACTCACTATGTAGACCAGGCTGGCCTCAAACACATAGAGATCCATCAACCTCCACCTTCTAAGTCTAGAATTAAAGGTGTATACATCACTATGCATGGCTCTAACATGTAGTTTTAAAAACGAGACTAGTGTATCTCACACGTGTGTGCGCGCGCGCGTGCAGTACACTGGAGTGGAGCTCTATCAGAGGGCATTTTGAGGGAGTTTGTTCTCTCTTCACCTATGTGGGCTTCTGGGGTCCTCAGACTTGGTGACCAGCATGTTCACCAGATGAACCATTTCACCGCCACCCCCAATGTGTGATTTTTAAATGTTCAAATATCCAATGATGGGCTTGCAATCCTCCTGCCTCAACCTCCTGAAGAGCTGAGATTACAAGCCTGTGGAACCAGACCTAGATGGATCGCAGTCTTTCAACAGGTTTTCTGCTGTAGAGGGAAAGAATTCTGAGGAGTGGCAGCACCATGTACCTGTGACATGGTGTAGAACTCCACCATGGCAGCGGTGAGGGGTTCTGCATAGGTGCGGAGCGAGGGAATGAGCCTCAGCATGGCTCGGTTGAAAGTGCCGTAGATCTGTGTCAGGGAGGCCGGTCCTGGGTAATCCACATAGACGACAGGCACGTGGCGTAAGAACCTGTACCGGGACAGCACCGCTTAGCACCTCACAGTGGACTCAGCCACTCCCAATCCACTCAACAGCCCTGATGCCAATGCTGACCTAGGCCACACCCACTGAGGGGCTGGGGCCTGATGTGCCACGGAAAGCACACAAGGTAGGGTAACCAAGCAAAGAACTCAGGCTCAGTCCAGCCTCACTTTGGCCTTACAGATGGGTGGGAGCAATTCCTTATTCCCATAAAGTCAATGTCCCCCCCCCCTTTCCCTCTCTTTTTCTCCCTTTCCTAGCTGGTTTTTGGTGGTAGCACAGGGACTGAACCCAGCACCCACGTTCTGCACATCAGGCTCTGGAGCACTGCCACTAGCCTAATGCTCTGCTTCACCATCTTGAGAGCATTTCACTCTGAGCTCAGATGGCCTTAGACTCTTGCTCCTTCTGCCTTGTCCCGTAAAGTCTGGGTATACAAGGGGCATGCCATCTTGCTTTAACATAGCTCCCTGGTTATAGTACAGGGCAATTAACTCAGGAGGAATCATTCAATAAGCAATGTTTTAAAATACTTTTTATATTTATTTTTAATAAATTAGTGTGTGGGGCACTCATGCGTGTGTGTGCACACACACACTCATATATCACAGTGTAGCCATGGAGGTCAGAGGACTCACTTGCATGTGTTGGTTCTCCTTCCACCATCTGAGTCCTGGGGACTGAACTCAGGGTGTCAGGCTTAGAACCTCCTTACCTCCAAGTCATCTGGCCAGCCCACCTTTCTGTATTTATTTGTTTCTAGATGCATTTGTTACCTTTGTAATTCAAATCAGCTTGCTGCTGTGCTATGTTCACGGCAGTCCTGGACCTCGTGTGTGTGTGTGTGTGTGTGTGTGTGTGTGTGTGTGTGTGTGTGTGTGTGTGTGTGTGCGCGCGCGCGCGCGCGCTCCCATCACAATGGCCGAAAGTCCACGAGTTGCTTACCTGTGTGAGAGGGGCTTTCTTCCAGGGTCCGTGGGTGGATTGCAAGCCCCGACAAACTGGATTCTCTCTAGCTTCACCCACGTTTGGTCTGAGGTACGATAGAAGCCTCCATGCTCCACCATCTGAAGAAGAAGGGCACGTCACCATTAGGAGCAAGAAGCGAATGACAAACAGTGTGAGGAGAAGGGGCCCCTGCGTGCACACACCTGTCTGATGAAGGAGATGACCCTCTGTGTGCCATACTTATCCATATCTGGCAAGTTGATTTCATCACAGAACAAGACCAGCCACTTTCCAAGTTGGACAGGAGCCAGGACGACGCCGTTAGGCGTACGCCTGTATTCGCAGTAGTGGTCGAAAGTCTTCAGTAGCAGCTCTGGGGTAGTGGCGCTTGAAAAGTTAAGGCCCACGACCTTCGGATAGACACAAAATGAACTTCTAAGTCCAAGCCCACATTTCAGCCCCAAAGCTTTTGTTTGTACAATCTCCTCTCCTTACCTCCATGTCAGGCAAGGCCCGGAGGGCGCTGAACAGTGTCATAGTCTTGCCAGATCCAGGAGGGCCGCATAAAACCAGGGGCTTGTGTTCAGCCAGCCAGGTATACAAGAGAGCTTCGTGGCGGACTGTGTCTAGAGTCGGCACAACGACATCTGGGGCTGCTACCTTGTGTGTCTCCACTTCAATCTGAGGCACCTTGGCCTGCCACGGTGACCATTCTCCACTGATGGATACCTACACACAAGATGGGGAGGAGTCACTTTCTTCCAGGACTAACTCATTTTAACGCAGTTGAGATTTTCCAAAATAAGGACAGGACAAACTATTCAACATTCCCTGCTATCCTGCAAAACCAAAGACACTAAAAGATAAAGCCAAACTCATGACAGGCTGCTCTAGGACAAATCCCACTCACAAACTAGAACCGGGGGGTAAAGGCTGCAACAAGCTCCGCTTACTTCATAATCAATGATGGGTATGTTGGGTGCGGTGGGCAGCGGCACGGTGGTGATCCGTCTGATGTACTCGCCCAGCTCTGCTCTCATTTTCAGCCGGCTGTCTCCAGATAGGGACCAGAGGATGGCATAGACCAGATAGCGCTATTGAAAAATGGTCATTTTTATGACATTTGAACAAAATGGAAGACAGAGATGGCAGAGCTAGCTTTGAAGCCTCCTTTGTACCTCTCTTAGTTTCTGCTTCCCCATGAAAGCTCGACCTTCACCCAGGAAACAGCACACTCAAATGGCGTAATGTTTTGGAACTTCTCAGACCCCTAGCTGCCAGGACGTCCCCTCACCTGAATGTAGCGTTCCAACTGCTCAATCTGCATGGGGAAGTCGGGATGGTTGGCGTTGTACTGTGCCACGTTGCGGCAGGCCTGGTGCAGCATGGAGAAGAGGGAGCCGAGGCAGCGCAGGCGTGTCAGGTCCATGATGTGCTCCAGCTTGAAGGCGTGCTCCAGGGCCTTGGTGACCAGGCCATTGGACGTGAAGTACGGCTGCATAATCGTTGCTGCATCTCTCTGAATCTAAAACAAAGAACAAAAATGTACAACAACCACTTCAAAATGCTGGAGGAAGCCAGCACCTGGGAGGCTCAGGCAGGAAGGCTGTGAATTCCAGGCTAGCCTGAGCTACAGAGACCCTGTTTTAAAAAAAAAAAATGTTGGGGGTTTTCTTCTATTGTAACCTAAGTCTGCAGGAGGGTCCTGTGACCTGGTGGTTCCTCAGGGATGCTACCTTTCACTCACTAACATGGATAAGGGCACTCATTCATGAATTATAAAGAAAAATAAATCAAAAAGAGTACTTTTTTTTTCTTCTTCTCACTTTTTGGTTTTTGTTTCTTTTGAGACAGGGTTTCCCTGTGCACCTTTGGCTGTCCTTGAACTCACAGAGATCCATCTGCTTCTGTCTCCCAAGTGCTGGGATCAAAGACATGCGCCACCACCACCAGCCTTTTCTCGTTTTTTAAATTACCGCATGCGTAGAGTCAGAGAAAAACTCGGAATTCTCTCCTTCACCCACCATGTGGGATCCAGAGATAGAGCTCAGATGGAAGGGGACAGGAGCAAGTGTCTTTACCAGAGTCATTTCACTTTCTCCCTTTAAGTTTTAACTTTTGTTCCAGTAAGTTTACTCAAAAGCTGTTGTAAGACAATCCTGCCCACTTAAAACTCTACTGAGTGCAGGGTTTCCCACCTCCACCCTCTTGAACCCAGACCCGGGGCCCTCAGAGAACAGGCAGCCTGCAGACCTGTAGCATCGGAGAAGCAGCCTCTTCCCCCTCATCTTCTTTGCCTTTTCGCCTTCGCTGTGCCTCGTCTTCCCCTTCATCCAGGGGGATGCTGCGCAGCCTGGCCAGGAAGTTATTGAAGATCATGTCTGTGCTCAGCACATCCTCACTGAACCACACCATGCCGCAGCGAGACACTGTGGCCAGGGTTGCATATTTCAAGTCCTGCACTTCAAACATTATTCGTACCTTGGAGGAAGAATTAGGCAAATTTAATGACACAAATTTGGTAGAAACTTGAATATTGAAATTCCTTTACCTATATGCACAATTAAAAGAGTATTTTAAATTTTTTGCACTTAAAAAAAAAATCCTACAATTCACACAGCTACGATACGCATATCCTCTCTCTTTTAAGAATCTGGGTAGGAAACTATGCCTGCTGTGACATTCCTGGTGCATGGGGGCCCAGCTGCCTCAGGAGGTACTGTCATGGCCAGCCTCAGTGAGCAGGTATCTCCTATAGATATTGATCCCATGTTCCACACACCCAAACTCACCCACCTCAAGTATGAGCCCGGTCTATCTGCACTTACATCCAGTGTTAGGCGTTCTATCCAGATTACTCACAGGTAAACAGTGGTCAAAGATTCTAACCAGAAGGTGAGTCTAGACCTTTAACCCAAGAGTCAGATCTCTCACAAGATTAAGCTATCTGAGCAGTGTCAGAACCCACTGGTCAGTTGGCCCCCCAAAGGACCGGATGAGATTTAATGGTGTGCAATAACAAGCACACCCTTTAAGACTGAGACGTAAGCATCAACCCGGACACTAACACCAGCATCTCTCACTCACAGTGCTTCCCTGAACCTCCCTCAGCCGATCCTGCAGGTCCCACTAACTGCAGCCACAGCCAGCCACTTGGTACCTCATCTGCAGGGACAACTCTAAGACTCCCTGTGGATGCTTGGAACTGCGGAGAGTGCTGAGCCCTGTGTATACCAGTCTCCTCCTACACACGGAGACAGACCTCAACTAACAAACCAGGCAAAGAACATTAACAACAGTAAGCAGTAAACAGAAAAATTCTAGCAACAGACTATAAAAGTCTGGTCTACAAAGCGAGTTCCATGACAGCCAGGGCTACATAGAGAAACCCTGTCTCACCGGCGCCCCCCCCCCAAAAAAAGGTTACCTCAAACTTCTAAGCTGTTTATCTCTGGAATCCTCCACTAGGTGGAATCCATCCATTAAATGACACAGGGGAACTGAAGTCTTGGAAAGTGAAACACTGACTAGTGGGTGGGGCTACTTCCCAGAGCCAAGCTTTGTGTAAACTCCAGCTGGACAGACTGGTGACTACTCACGTTGGGTGGCAGGCTGAGGCGCTCTCCATTGGGCAGTGTCAAGAGCTTGTTGTCATCTAGCACGGAGTTCAGGTTCTCCACCCACTCAGGGTCCACATCACCATCAAAGACAATCCACTGGCGCTTCTGCAGCTCACCCCTCACATTGTCTATGATCCTGGTTTGGAAAAGATGGAAACGGCTTGTTCAAACCAGGACCCTAGATTTAAATGCTTTCCCTCCCCAAAGGACTTTGTGAAGAGGACGACGAACACAGTGACTACAAGCGCTCGGGTGCTCCCGTCCCTGAAATCTGAACATCCACCACAGTGAACGTACTTTCTCAGCACATGTGTGAAGAGTCCATCTGTCCACTCCCTGGTGTTGGGGTCCAGGGTTCCGTAGAGGTGGTCTTTGCTGATGGCTTTGGGGTCAATTATGTGGGCCACACCCTCCACGCCCTCAAGCCTCTCCAGAGCTTTCAGTAGCACACGCCAAGCCATGCTCTTCCCACTTCCTGAAGGCCCAACCATCATCAGGCCATGGTTAATCTGGGTGATCTGATACAGCTGGAGAACCTGCAGGGCCAGAGATCAGCACTGAGACCACTGGGGGAAGAGAGAGACCCTGCAGCCACTTCTGCTGACAGTGAGCAAGAAACACATTCTCTGCATTCCTAAGAGCCTGGAAACTCCAAGAGATTACGGGGACCACATGTCAAAGACATTTCTAAAGCAGGCAGAAGTCTGGGCCAGTGGAATAGATGCCTGCCAAGCTTTCTCAGTATGGGCACATCCAAAGACCATCCGAGGATGACAAGATCAGAAGGGTTATTATTTCGATACAGAACACTCAGGTCAATATACACAGTGGGTATAAATAACAGACCCAGAGGCCGGGAAGAGACTGATCTAGAAAGGAAACTTGGTTGACTGTCAACTGAGGCTGGTAACCTGTGGCACCAGGAAATCCTTAAGTTGATTATTTATGGGCATAAACCAATTTCTACCATAATCATACTTTTAGTCAGCATTTTTAGAGTTAGTGCTCCATGTGAGAGACATTTCAAGTTTTGCTATCTATATGTGTTAGTAAAGGGACAATCAATAAGTCTTGGGCAACTCTCAATAACAAATGCCCTTGCTGGCCTTGCTGAACAGGTCTCCAGAGATGGCCGGGAGCCTGCAGTCCTGGGAGCATCAAGTTATGGTACCTTTTCAACCCACATCCCTCCAACTTCTTCTCCATCGCCGTACGTCAAGTACATCTCCTGACACACTTTCTTCAGCTCCTCCCGCAGGGCCGCCATCTCCCCGCGGTGGTACTGAACCCCGGGGAACACATCCGATAGGAGGCTGAAGAGCAGCGGGATGTCTTCTGCTACCAGCTTGGGCACCATGGTCTCGCAGACACTCTGGATCAGAATCTATGGGGGTGGAGTGCTGTGAGGCAGGAGCATGGCTGCTGCCCTACAGAGTGCTACAGACGGAGTGAGCAAAACAATGCCAACAACAGTCACCCCACAGTCTACTCGACTCCCCAGGCTGGGAGAATCCCACTGAGAACTCCAAGGTCTTGACCCAAGTGTCCTATGGTGAATTTCAGAATGTGGACGTTTTGAGAAATCAATGGTATACTTGTAAGCTGGATGTGGGGATGGATACCTGTAATCTCAGCACTTGGGAGGACGAGGCAGCTATGGGTTTAAGGTTAGCCTAGGCTACACAGTCCAAGCCACACTGGTCTACAGAGCAAAGGGAAAACAACAGAACCCAGTGTGTACAAACCTCCTGCTCAGGCAGATTCTCAGCGATCTCTCCTTCATCAACCGCTTCCCCCCTTTCTTCTTTCTCCCTCTTTATCTTCTGGATCCTCTCCCTCTTCACATTGCCTGCACTCACAAGCACACTCTTCAAAGCCCGAAGACCGAAGTCATAATGGCTTTGAGAAGACAGCTGCTCATCACAGAGTCTGAAAGAGACATGTTTTCTTTAAAGACAGCACCCTGTAGGTAGACAGCGTGTAAAGTCAGGGGGACTCAGGTGGCCCTGAAAGACTGGGGACTGTGGACAGAACATCAGCCACCAGCTAGAAACGTGTCTGGGAACGGCTCTAAGCTACTCACTTGAAGAACGGGACGATTTTGTTGGCGAGGACCTCAGCAGTCCGGAAGCCCTGTGAGTATAGCATGACCTGGGCGATCAGCTGCCGGTCAGGCTTGGTCATGGCCAAGCTCCGGAAGAGCTTCTTGAGGTTGTCAGGGAGGTTTGAGCGACCTGCATAGCCTGGGTTCATGGTGATGAAGATAGCCATGTCTGGGCTAACCTTGACTTGTTTGTTCAGCAGCTCACAAGTAATGGGGGCAGAGGCTGAAATGAGATGAGCTTACTCAAGACACCGGAGACAACAGAGAGCAGAAACACCTGCACATCTCTAAAATGACAGAGCACCACTCATTCCCTTACCGACCTCAAGATCAAAGCCCAGGACTGCTGGGCCGAGAGGAGGCTTTAAGGGGCTGCTTTCAGCAGCCAGGCCAAAGCCCTCTCAGACCTAATGTCGGTCAAGCACAGAGGAGCAGCTGTCAAGGCAGCAGCGGGACATGCTGAATGTGGAGATCATGACCGTTAGCTCCTCTTAGCAGTTACGAAACAAACCCTCCAGCCACCTCAACCACCTGAGTGTTTGCTGTGAGGCACTACAGGGTGGCCCTGACAGTCCTGTTCCTTCAGGTCCGGGAGACTCTTTCTAACACAAGTTGCTATGACTGTGGAGTAAAAGTAAACAAAAAAAGGCTAAAGCAGGCGCAGACAGGGAGACCCTCACGCCAGCCTAGAGCGTATCTTCAGGCACCAGGCCTACCTCACCACATGTGCAAGAAGCAAAGCCACCCCAGAGTCTTCCAGGGCAGCTGGTCCTATGCTGACAGAGGACTCACTCCACAACCAACGGTGGGACACGGAGGTAAAACAGGAGGCTGGCTTCTCAGTGATGCTGGAAGGAAAGGGACCCTGAGGGCCACTGTGGGATACATGTGTATAAGGGAATGGGCTGTGACCTTGGCCTTGCAGAAGATGCTCTGCTCCAGGACTAGGAACTGGTACTGATGCTGCCCAGCACCAGGAAACAAAACTGATCTCAAACCATCCAGCCCCTCATACCAATCTCCAACCTCAATAGCTACACCGCTTGCTTGTCTGTGGAAGTAAGTTGTTAAAGCAACTGAGCTCACATCAGATTTCCCTCCACCTCAGCGACAAAAGACAAAACCAAACAAAAGCCACAGAGAAGTCTTACTCTTATCATAGTTGGGGTTGGAATGCTCCCGTAGTGCCTCTTGTATGCACTGCACCTGCTGGGATACAGCTGACAGCATCCGCTCCTCCAGGCGGTTAAACTCATCAAAGCAGCCCCAGGCGCCCACCTGGCAAAGCCCCACAAAGATCCGTCCCATCGCCTAGAATGGAAGGAACCACAGAAGCTTAAACCATTTGTTATGAACCGAGTCGTGTCTTTTCCCAAAGTCGCCCTTCAATGTCCTAACCCTCCAGGGTTATTGTACGTGGACACAGGCCCTACAGGAGGTGAATGAGAGACATTACTCAGAGGACTGGCATCCTTGTAAATTACCAGGATCCACCCTTCCTGCCCTCCCTCCTTGCCCTCGACATACAGAGAAAAGGGCACATGCCCAGATGGTGGGAAAGCAGCATCTGTACCCAAGGAAGAGAAGGCTTACTGGGAGCCCGCTATCAAAGCCACGTGGCTTCCAGCCTCCAGGACTGTGGGGAGGCAACTTTGTAGTCTGAGGTGTGCAACCTTTGGTAACTGCAGCTGACTTGTCTAACTCTGAGTAAGGCACATCTTTCTGAGACCTTCAACTACTCTCTTCAAAATGAGAATACTGTCTACCTCCCAATGCAGACACTCAGTGAGTCATTCTTCACTCACATAAACAGCATCACCATTACAAAGACATGCTAAGAAATGCATTTTCCATCCTGTGTCAATAACATCCCTCAGTCCAAACTGTTGTTTTATTTTATCACTTTGTTAGCAAAGAAAACCTTCTGCCTAACAGTCACTGTTTTCAGACACAGACACTAAGCATTAGCTGGCAAAGTACCTCCTCCAGTGCTGGAGGTGTAGCATGGGTAGAGCACTTGTCTAGCATGTTTAAATTCTGGTTTTGACCCCTGGTTTGGGAAGGGAGGACAGTTACTGCTACAGTTGACTGTGCATGCCTGCTAGCCCAGCTCAGATAGGATTGTGAGTTTCAGGCCAGCCTGGACCACACAAGGAAACCCAGTCAGTCTCAGATACGTAAATCCACAGGCAAGCAAGCAATGGCCATTTTAGACAAAGAATAATGGTTAACTTGGAGACTATGAAGGTCAAGTTGACGTCAATGTGTATGCTGGGCTCTGCTGCAGTTCAGAATAGCACCAGGTAAGGCATGGAGTACTGCGCCTTTGAGAGGGGAAGCTTAATGGCTTTAGATGCTGTGAAAAGAAGGTCTTACCTGGAAATCGAAGGTCTCATCACAATTGAAGACCAGGACAAAGCGGCCAAGCTGATGGCCAAGGGCTTTGACGGACTCTGTCTTCCCAGTCCCAGCAGGTCCTGTTATTTGAAAGAAAAGCAATCTAGTCCATCACCTAACTGGTAGTAAATCCTTACCTTGAAGAGAGCCATACATTATTTTTAAATTCAGGTGTAATAAATGCAAGGAAATTAAAGATTTTAGAATGTAGAAACCATGGAATGTAGAAAAGCACCCCAGCCATCAGCTTAGTGTATAAAAAAAAAAAAAAATCACACCTGACATGACTCCACCTGTCCAGGTTTGTGAAGTAACTTACCAAATGGAGAGCCCCCAAGCCTGGCCTCCAAAGCCTGTGTCATTGTCAAATAGCAGCGGTCAGTGAGGGGTGTCTGAACCAGCTTGTCCTGAACGCCCAGGTACTCAAAGCCGTAGTTAAACTTGGCATTCGCCATCTGAATGGACAGCTGCTGTAGCACATCAGTTTGCTTAGGGTCAAAGTAAAATCGCATCTGGCTGAGCCATTCAAAAGACTTGGCGTTGTCGATTTTGCTTTTGATCAAGGACCTGGTAACATCTCTTTGGTGAACCAACTCTGTGATCTGAGGAAGTAAAAATTTGCCACAAGCTAAAGTAATGTCTGCAGACTATCTGTTAAGTTTACATTAGGATTTAGGCTGTTACAGTGACTTGCAGCAAATATTCCAAATCCCAACAGAACTTCACCCGCAGGGACAGTGGAAATGTCATCCACGTATCCACGCAACAGTATCAAAGACTCAGAGCTACAGAGAACACAACAGCCAAAAACCTACTATAAGCAACAGCCCCGTGCAGCTGAACGAGACAGAGCAGCTTTCTCACGTCTACCCCACGGGCTGCCCACTTTGTGCCAACAGGCTGCTGCAGTCACCCCGCTGGGGGGTGTACGCCCTCAAAAGCTGGTCACTTTCTTCCTCCCATCTAGGCCCCCTAACACCTCCGTAACACACCACCCTTTTGTGGGCGCACAGAGGCCGGGGTCAACTCTAGGTGTCACTTTTCAGGGGATCCACCTTTATTCTCTGAGCAGTTTTCCAGGGCCCAGGCCCTGGACTGCAGTGCAGCAAGCATTTTTTTTTTTTTTTTACCAACCTGGCCTTCACCAAGGCTATCTTTAAAGAGGACCTGAGAACCAAAGACTGAATGCCTATGTCCACTCACGGAAGGCAGGCTGGCCTAGAATTCCCTGCCTCTACCTCCCCAATGCTAAGGTTACAGGTGTAGACCACAACTCCCAGCTTATTTTATTAATTATTAATGATGTGCATGTGTGTGCACGGGGAGTATGTGCACATGACTTCAAGTGCCCACAAAAGTCAGAGAGCTCCCTGGTGCTGGGGTTTCATGCAGTGGTAAGGCACTGGGAATAGAACTCATGTCCTCAAGCAAGAGCAGTGTGTGTTCTTAACCACTGAGCCATCTCTTTCCAGCCCCCAAAGGCTCATTTTTAAGCCTCCTTTCCTTTCACTACTTGAGCTGCGAGTTAAGAAGGGGCTCAGGCATGAGGCTCACCAAGTGCTCCAGCTTCCGTCTTCGGAGAGGGGGCTGCTCCATGAGGACAGAGTCTGCTAACACGTTGAGGGTGACCTCCACATTGCTCAGCACGGACTGTAAGGGGGCCACATCGCCACCTCCCCCGACGCTGCTTAGCGCATTCTCCACGTTTTCAGACCAGGCTATTTGGGCTGACAATACCACTAACTGGGCCTGAAAGAAACAAGAGAGCAGATCCACAGGGTCATTTTTTTGAGATGGGGTGTCATTGCACTGCTTGGGGTAGTCTTCCTGTTTAGCTTCCCCAAAAGCTAGACTACAGGTGACATTGCCCGGTTCCCAAGGGGTCATTTTCAAGTCAGTCTGCGCTTCCATCTTCAGCCTGCCTGCTTCTCCTAAAGATTACCTGGTATTTATCAATCCAAGTTATATAGGTATTTGGGTCAATTGAGGTTGCTTTTCCAAAGATCTCCACTTCTGTAACAGACTCTGCCAGAAGTTTAGCCAGGGTGACTCTCATCTCCTTTTCTACCAGAGTGAGCCACTCATTGATTTTGGGATGTTCAGTGATGGACACTGGAGTTTTAAACATAACCTGAAGATTTAAAAAAAAAAAAAAAATGTCAAGAATTAAGAGTCCAAGTGTGGGAGAGAAGTTTCTGAGTCACAGTCATACTACCTACCTCCTCTCCTTCTCGAGATGAAATGCCAAGGACCACAGAGTTGTCCTCATTTAAGATGATGCTGGAAACGCCAGCAAACATTTTCTTGAAGTGCTTCTGCAACTTAGCTACATTCTTGCTATTTCCAATGATTTCAAGCAGATCTTCATCACCCACAAAGTAGAACCTGAAATTAACACAACCCAGCTTTACTGCCTGGTGTAGAGAGGGTGGCTGAGCAGATGTTCAAGTATAGGAGAGGCAGCTGGCAGGAGGGCCTCCAGCCTGAACTCAGATCTCACGCAAACACCTGCCAGGGCTTGGCGAGAGGCATGTTTGCAACAAGAATTGGGAGAGTTCAATGTCATTCACTAAACTCATTCTGACAGCCTCTGCTCCACTCACCATAAGCAAACTCCTTGGAAAAGAGGAGAGGCCACTCAGGAGACAGCAGAGCTAGACCCTGGCGTGAGCAAGTGGCTGGGCAGGAAAGTGAGCTTAGTGAACTGAGTTGGAAAACCGGGCGTTTGGGGAGCATTAGTGCTGCAAGGCAGAGGGCTCAGTCAACGACACCGGAATCCTCGACATCAACGCTGAGCGACACCAGGAAAAGGGAGCAGAGCCAGCTGACCTTGAACTTACCTGGGGAAAGATGACCGCTCTCGTTCTAGGTATTCCCCCAAGGCTTTCTGGATCTTTCCGAGCAGGTCTGCCAACCGCTCCAGAGACCGCTGTACTCCCTGTATGTTCAGAACATCCATCACAAGTGGAGACTTGGAGACTTTTTTCATCAGAGCCAAAAACTCTGTGCTGATACTAGAGAACAAAGGAGAGCGGGTCAGCCTTCGCAGCAGCTCCCCAGCCCTGCCAGTGCCCGATCCTGCTGCAGCTGTACCTCTGGAAGCGCTGGGTTTCCACGGGCAGCAGATGTTTGATGTCTGCACTGCCTGTGAAGATGCCCTCCAAGTAGACCCAGCGCCTCTGCACATCAATCCACACGTCAAAGAGGGCCATGATCCGGTTCAGCTTGTCTTCCCAGCTCAGGGCATCTTCTTCAAACACCTGGTGGGTACACAGGAGGGCAGAGCTCAACCACTAACCTTTCCCCCCAAGGATATGCCAAAGGTGATGGAAAATTGCAAATCAGGGAGGGTCCCATCAAGTTGTCTGACCCACATTTTATACAAGCAGACACTTAAGGTGTAACCCCAGCTGCGGAGGAGTACCCCGGCAACAGACCTTATAGTATGGAGAGAGCTTCATGGCAGACACGCTGTTGATGTGCTCCTTGACCTTGTTGAAGAGGTCATCCCAGCCTCGGATCAGGCGGCATTTGTTCTGATAGTTGACTAAGTCCAGTTCGTATGTATTCCACACTTCCCGTATCTGAGTGGAGCCAGGAAGAGGCCATTACCAGCACAAATCAGCACTCAGCATTTGTAGGCACCAAACATTGGGGACAGAGATACACAGATGACAACGCCTCATTTTACAGTCAGCTCCATAAACAGCCCAATGCCCACTCCCCTCACTTGCCTGCTTCAAAAACTCCTCCAAAGCCATCTCCCCTTGTGCCACTAGCAGTACGTCCTTGACAACAGCTTCATTCTTCTGCAGGTCAACATCCCAGATCTGGCCCAGGGTCAGCTCCGAAACCACCCAGTTCACATGGAGCCTCTTCATCAGCTGTTTCCAGTGACGGTCTTTAAGTGCCTCCGACTTCAGTTCAATCACCAGCATGTTTATCTGTGCAGGGCAGACAGGGTGTGAGCAGTGGCCTCTGAAAAGACACCCAGCACCCCAGGGACAGTCACCTACCTTCATGTAGCCTTTCAGCAGCCTCTGAACAAACTCATAGGAGGCGTACTGCCGAAGCCGTGCAGGGAAGTTCTTCAGCTGGTTCAAGAGGCCATCTAGGTTTTGTCGAAGCTGTCAGGAGACACAAGAGAATAGAGTCTCTCTCACACCCACACCCACACAAACATCAACAACACTGTATGGCTTCTTTTTCTTTTTCTTTTTTTTTAAATTTCCTTCTGAGGGCTGGAGAGATGGCCCAGTGGTAAGAGCACTGTCTGCTCTTCCAGAGGTCCTGAGTTCAATTCCCAGCAACCACATGGTGGCTCACAACCACCTGCAATTAGATCTGGTGCCCTCTTCTGGCCTGCAAGGACACATGCAGGCAGAACACTGTATACATAATAAATAAAAAAAAAATCTAAAAAAAAAAAATCTTTAAAAAAAATTATTTTTCCTTCTGAGACATGGTCTCATGTGTCCAAGCTAGCCTTGAACTTACAAAGGCCCACCTGACTCCACCAGCCGGAGTTCTGGGGACTGAGTCTAAGGTTTTGTGCAGGCTGGGTGAGCACTCTACCTACTGAGTTGCAAGCTTTTGAATGGCTCTACGACAAGGTTCACATCAGTCTGGATGAATCACATAAATAACACGTAAGGACATAAGTGACAGCTTGTGAACTTGCAAAGTTCTTTCTGTGACTGCTAATAAGTAGACAGACTCAGACATCCACCTTCAACAAGTTACCTTACGAGGCTGAACTGAGACCCATGGTTGCTCCTTCATTTGATCAATTTGTTCCCAGACCTTAGAAAGTTCTGACCAAACACCTTTGAGGTCCTGTAATTCCTCCAAGGCCACCTGTGATTGAGAACAGCAAGGTAGTTAAACTGGGACATTAGAGCAGCTTACAAATTAGCAACAAAAAGAAAAACCACTTTAGCATCTGCCAGGGCCCTTAGGATGACCAGGACGGTGGTAGAGCCTGGTGGTTCTCCAGACTTTCCACTCACAGGTCCTTACCTGCACACGCTCTTCACTGCCACTGAGGAGTCCCGTGTCTGTCAGTTCCAGTGCTTCCTTGGCCTTTGCACATTTCTCTCTGTCATCTTTCAGCCGGCCGAACTTCCCTTCGTATATGGTCAGGGCCTGAAGAGCCTCCTCAGGGCGCAGATTGCCCTGGAAAAGCCAGAGCACAGAGTGGCAGTTCTGTCCCAGGAGAGGGGGCCCTGGGGCTTAAAGATAGTGGAGGGCCAACAGTGACAAGACAGGAGCCACATCTCCCCATGACGTGTGCAGCCAGCAGCTGCCTCGTGAAGCTGGAGCTGTTTGGGGAACAAATTCTAAATTCTGAGCATGTCCAAGGGCAGTTTAAAAACAGTAGAACAAGTTTTAATCATTTAAAAACACCTCCTGGGGGGCTGGAGGGACAGCTCAGTGGTTAAGAGCACTGGCTGCTCTCTTCCAAAGGACCTGGGTTCGAGTCCTAGCTCCAAAACGGCAGCTCACAACTGTCTCTGACTCCAGTTCCAAGGGCTCTGACACCCTCTTCTGGCCTCCAGAGGCACTGCATACACACGGTGCACAGACATTAGATACACAAGTACCGATAACTGACTTAAGTGACTATCCTCCGGGTAAACGAACGACCACCCTGGCTGTCACTCTTACTTTCTACAAATACTCAGGGCATCCACACACTAGGTAAGATCTCTCCCGGTTGTATTTCCAGCGTCTCATTTCTACTGCTATTGCTTTTATCTTGCTATGCTGCCCTAAACTCACACACTCAATGATCCTTCTGCCTCAAGCTACATGACTGGCTGCCAGCCCAGCCTTTTAATTACAGAAGGGCAATCTCATCTGTAGTGCTGAAAGCTAAGCCCAGCGTGGCTTCTCATCTCTGACAGCAATAACCCACGCCATGCTGCGGGCTGGCAGGTTAGCAGCTCACCGTGACAGGTTTGGTCTTCTCCCAGTCTGTCAACAGATCGGTGGTGCGGCTTTCCACAGCTCGGTCCTCCTGCACAATCTTCATTTGCAGGTTTGCCACCTGTTGCTGAATGGCAGAGTCCTTCCGGCGCATGATGTCATTGAAGGCCCCCCACTCACCCTCGATGTTGTCAATGTACAGCCAAGAAGGTGGGAACTGGAACCTCTGTTTTTCCAGCAGACGCTGCCCATTGCGGTAGAGCTTTGAGAGTTAGAAGATCATTTGTTTTTGTCTTCTATAACCACAGGAGAACTACTGCCCAAGTCCAACAAGAGAGAACACCCCACCCCACCCCGCCCAGAACACACAGATCAAGGCATCTGCTCTTCCACAACTGTCCCCACCAGATTACTGTGGTCAGAGTGATAGTACAGAGCCTGGAGTGGCCCGCCAGTTACTATACCTAACCCCTGCGCTGTGCCTCATTCCTTACCCTAAATTATAAGAGAACATTCCACTCCCACGTTCTTGAAAACAGTGAGAGGTTTAAACAGACAGTGCCTCTCAAACCTAACTGTGCATGACAATCACCCAGAACCTTTCAAGTGCAGACTCCTAGACTCCCATGTGCAGTGTTTGCACACTTTTTTCTTCACATGCATTTAATGTGTGTGTGGCGGGGGACACATGCGTCGCAGCATGTGTGCAGAAGGCAGAGGACAACTTGTGGAAGTCGGCTCTCTCCTTTCACCACATGTCTAGGGAAAATTCAGGTCATCAGGCTTGGCAGCAGGCACCTTTACCCACTCAGTCACGTCTCTGCTCCCAGCAGCCTCTTCTCTGAGACCAGATCTTGTTATGAAGACCAATCTGGCCTAAACTGACAATCCTCCTGCCTAAGCCTCCCAGAATGCTGGACTACAGGTGTGTGCCATCACACCAGGCTTGCCACAGTGCATTCTAACAAGCACATCCGGTGGTCATGGTGGCTTATGGCCACACTGGAAGAAATGCTGAGTCCCTCAGGGTTTCCTCAGAACGTAAGATATTAACAGCTCATCACGGGTCAAACGTGAAAACTCACTTCAACTTGCTTCTCAAACTGCTTGATCTTCCGTTTGAGAGACTGCACATAGGTGATAAAGGTCACTGCGTCAGAGGTACTGGCCGTGTCCACAGAGTGCTGCTCCAGCTCTTGGCGAGACTGTTGGAGAGAAGGCTGTATTTTACCACAGGGCCAGGCTTAACCTGTAGCTGCCAGTTCCCTGGGCAACATCCCCACTCCTCACCTTTGAGATCTGGGAATGGAATTCCGTCATGTTGGACCCCAGCATCTGTCCGAATTTGCTGAGCACCTCCTTATGCCAGGAGTCATACTTCAAGTTCACCTTGGACTGGACCTGGAGGGGAGCAACACACACAGCGCTTTGTCACTTCTCTCTTGGGTGTGTTTAAGCTCCAACGCAGAGCCGAACACCAGTACAGCTTTTCTAGTCTCCGGACACCGTTCGAGAACAAGCCACGCTCACCTTGCCATAATCTATCACCACGGGGCCAAACTCTTTCTTGGTCTCTGCGTTGTCGAAGGTCCCCCTGGCTTTCCTTATCTGGACCAGGAGAGCCTGCCACTTGTTGAGGTCTTCCCCAAGCCTGTTGTAGATGTTCTCCGCCTGCATGTCCCATAAGCACTGGTACTGAAGCCAGACCTGCAAATAAGGACATGCCTGATTCCAGCTGCTGTTCTGTAGACCACTAGCATACTAGCAACATTATGCTACAGTCCAGATTCACATTTTCATGCCATTAGAAAACCTCACTTCAGTCTCAGAGCTCATACAGCAAAAGGAGAAAATTCACTCTGCTTGAAAACCATAGTTAAGACCCCATATGATTTATCCTACCATTCACTCTTGGCTTTAAAATAAGCAAATCATGGGGTGTGGTGGTGCATACCTTTAACCCTAGACTATAAGGCAGAGACAGGTGAACTCTGAGTTCAAGGTAAATCTGGTCTACATAGTTAGTTCCAGACCAGCCCAAGCTACATATGGTAAGACGCAGCCAGGTGTGGGAACACACGTGTAATTGCAGCTCTCAGGAGACAAAAGAATCCCAGGGTCTAGGTCAGTCTGGTCGACAAAGCAAGTAACTCCAGGGCAGCCAGGGCTAGAATAAGGAGTAAGACCCTTCCTCCAAATAAATGAACACATAGAAGATAGACAATAAATAAATAAAGTAAGTGTTGTGCCCATTGGCAACATACTACCTATTAAGACCTATTAGCTTCCCAGTATTTTTTCCTTCTTTCTTCCTTTTTTGGTGGTGCTGGGGATTGAACCCAGGGCCTCTAGCTACACCCCAGCCCTTCTCTCATCCTCTTGCATGTCTAGAATAGAGTATCCATTGCATTTGGAGGGAGGAATCAAGAGCATCTTACCTTAACATACTGCTCAACTTCAGTCACAATGCCCATGACCGCAGAGTACGACTCTTCCAGAGCGACGGGGCCATCGGGCATGCGTGTCAATGCATTCCGATAGAACTTCTCTTCCTCAGTCAATTCATAATGCACGCCCACCTGACCAACAAGAGCAGGATACGAATGTTAAACAGTGTACACAATGCCAATCTCAGTCACCTCTATTTACTAAAAATGACTAAAGTCACCATCAAAAGATTATCTTTTAAGAGATAATATTCACTTTCCCTAGGCACAAGTAACAAGAAGCCTGGTTATATTTAACTTGCTAAACCAATAGAGGGAACACTAGAGTAACCACAAGCTGGAAAGCATGGAGACATTAATGCACAGGGTAAAGAATGCAAGCAGCCCTTGGTTCATCTGAACTGCCTGAGCACCTCCTACATGTTAGGCCTGTCTCAGTACAATGAGCAGATGCTCCCACTCCATGGAGTCAGACTCTATAGGAGGAAGGAGACAAAGAACACCATGTACAGAGTGTCAGATGGGAAGCAAGTCCGTGCAGAATGAGTAGGAGAGAGCTAAGGAGGACAGGGCTGGGACAGAGACTGATCATGTTTTACTTATTTTTGTAGTACAGGGATTGATGCCAGACTGACCAGTGTCAGTCTGCACGGTTGAGGGCCAGCAGCAGCTCAGCAAGGCCCGAGCAGTGCCAGGAGGGGAGAAGCAGAAATTAAGGTCAGAAAGGCAAAAAGGTAACTATGGGCCCAACAAGCACCAGGACTGCAGCTTTCCATAAGAGAGGCGGCAGGCTGTGAGAGCAGCGAAGGCAGGCAGGTTCACTCCGTAAGTGAAGACGAGTTTTAGGGAGCAGAGGCAGAGAGAATGGTAGGCGGAAACATTAGTAACCCAAGAAGATGGTGGCACCTTGGATAGGGTGGGGACAGTGACTGTGGTGAAAGAGACCAGGGTGAACTTTAGACAGTGATGACAGACGTCACGGCTAACACATGGTTTCTGGACTGGGTGGAAAGAAGGCTCAGAGAGGAAGGAGGAGTACAGCAAGAAGGGCACCAAGTCATGGCTATGGGACAGTGTGGTGATATTTTATTTGTGCTCTAATAAATAAAGCTTGCCTGGAGATCAGAGGAAAAAGATAGCCATTATATTAAACAGAAGTCAGGCAATGGCAGCACACACCTTTAATCTTACCACTTGCCTGGCAGGCAGGCATCTGTCTGGATCTCTATGAGTTCAAGGTCACACTGGGGAACCGAGTCAGGTATGAAAACACACACCTTTAATCCCAGCACCAACCTTAGAGGTCTGGAGGTCTGTACAGATAGGAAGTGACAGAGCTGGGCAGAAAGAGGAAATAATGTAGCTGGGCTGAGAGAGCAAATGAGAGAACAGAACAGAAAGGCATATAGGTGTGGGTAGACAGGAGTAGGTCTCTTTGGAAGCTGTGGAGTTGGTGAGGTGAGGTTAGCTGTGGCTTTCCCTATTTCCCTGATCTCTCAGGTTTTCACCCTTATATTTGGCTCTGTGTTTTTATTTAATAAGACCATTTAGAAATTCATCTACAGGACAGAACAGAGATGGAAAGCAGCAACTGCAAAGATGGGCCTGGGCTCCAGGGTAAGGTCAGGTTGCATGTGAATGTGGAGATGGCTGTGTCAGAGCAGAGCTGGCGGAAGGGTGCACAAGCACCTGAGTATTAGAGTCCAGGAACAGACAAGCTTGTATTTGTCCCATGTGGAGAGAAACAAGACAATGCAAAGCCGTAAACACAGAATAAGACAAGGAGGATCACAAAAATGACAATGGAGATAGATGCCTGGGACAGAAACCAAAATTCATAGCATGGTTTTGATTAGCTGAGCAAAACATACAAGAGGGACCAGGGAGATGGCTCAGTAGGCACCTGATGCCAAGCCCATGTCTTGAGTTCAATTCCCAGAATGAACCTACAAGGTGGAAGGAGATATCTGACCTGCAAGTTGTTCTCTGACCTTCACTTTCTGTGATAGGTGAAAAAGTGTGTGTATGTACAAACATACCCAAATAACTGTAATTAAAACAACAATAACAAAAACAAATAAACCCGAGAAGACTGACATTTATGCTCAAAGTCACGGGGAAAAAAAGGTGTTGTGGGGTTGGAAAGATGGCCTGGTAGTTCTGAGCACTGGCTACTCTTCCAGAGGACCCAGGTTCAACTCCTAGCACCCATGTGGCAGCTCAAGACTGTCCATAACTCCAGTTCCAGGGGTTCTAATACCCTCATACAGACATACAAGCAGGAAAAAAAAGACACATAAAATAAAAATTAAATTGAAAAAAAATAATCAACTGTTTGTTTATTTATTTAAATTGTAAAGGGTGTGGTTGTAGCATAATTACTAAGTTCTAGAACAGACTGCACGGCAGAGCTGTGGAATCTGGCTAGAATTATGGACAAAAAGGTCTTTCAGGTTTTCCTCTGGCCCTACAAGTATACCAGGAAGACTGTAATCTAAGATTTGCTTTAAACTTGTCATTGGTGGGAGCTACAAATGAAGTGAGACCAGCTGCGTGCTGATAAATAAGGCTGCAGGCAGCGGCTCATGGTTCCCACTTCTGCACGTGCTTGAAAATTTCTCTAAAGTAGGAGCTGGGTGTGGACATCCCAGTATTCAGGAGGCTGAGGCTGGTGGTCAGCTAGGACTATACAGTGAGACCCGATGTCCAAAACCAAACAAAACAGCAATGGGTTAGGGAGGAAAACAGGAAGACTGGGATTATCAAAGGAGTTTGTGGGCCAGGCATAGTGACAGGTGCCTTTAACACCAGAGCTCAGGAGCCAGAGCCAGAAGAATCTAGATGAGTTTGAGGCCAGCCAGGTCTACAGAGTGAGTTTTAGAACAGCCAAGGCTACACAGAGAAACCCTGTTTGAAAAAAACCAACAACAATTAAAAAAAACAAACAAAACTAAAACCCACAAAGAAGCTCATGGAGGAAACTTTGAGGAGACTGCAAATACCAAGCTTTCACTTAGGACACGGGACCTGTACATGAAAAGACATGTACAGGGCTTGTTTAAGGACACATCCTGAGAAGTAGCATCCAAGTCCAGGTGAGACCTGGTCAGAGGGCACGTGCTGGGAGCCCCTGGATGCTCACCTGGTACCTCTGACTCTGGATCCTGGGCAGGGACAGCACGACCATCTTCCAGGCGAACATCTCCTGATAAAGCTTGTACCTGCACTCTTCGATGGGTGGGTTCAAATAGATCACCTGGTTTGTTATTCTGAGCTCATGAACAACGTTCTGTTAAAAAAAAAAAACCAAGGTTTTGTTTTTACTCAGCAACGTATTTTAATAAAATGATTTTGATTCTTAACAACCTTCTTTGCCTAAATCATGACGTCTTTGGTTAGAACCACAAAGTCTGTCACTCTATCAGATGCACTCCTGGACTATTTCACATTCGTCCCTCTAAGATCACAAGAGGCTGGGGACAGGTACTGCTTCATCTGCTCTAGTTGCCCTGTTGCCTGTGCTGGAATCCACGTGCTCAATAAAATGTCCTCATGGCCCGAAAACCAAGCATCACTGAAGCAGCCGGGAGATGGGCACTGCTGCCAACCACATAGCGGATGATCTGATCTCCACTGTCTGTGCTACCGCAAGTCAGTACTTCAGGCGAGTTCAGAATTCCAACTTTATCTCCACTGGCTAATGAATTTATTAAGTTAGACACACTTGTGGTTTCGCTGGGATACAGTATTTTAAAAAGCATGTTTATAAGATGGTTCAGCTGTTAAAGGTGACTGTTGCTAAGCCTTGACAACTGAGTTTGACCCTAGGCCCACACGGAAGGAGGAGAGAACTGACTCCCCACTAGGCATCCTCTGATTTTCAAAAGCAGACCATGGTACACATGCTCCTTCCCCAAGCAAATAAATGTCATTAAAAATTTACCTAAAGAATGCTTTAGGAACAAAGATCTACAGTACTAAAAAGTTAAGAAATGTAAACATTCAAGAAGAAAGAGGGAATGTAGTGGTGCACATCCTTAATCCCAGCACTCACAAAACAGAGGCAGGTAGATGTTTGTGAGTTCAAGCCACCCTGGAATACAGAGTGAGTTGCAGGACAACCAAGTCCAGAGAGACCCTGTCTCCAAAAAAAAAAAAAAAAAGTAAAGGAAAAGAAAGACCAAAAAAAAAAAAAAACCAAACAAAAATCCCAACAAACCAAAAAACCAAACGACAGGCTTGAGTGGGCTCACCAGTGACACAATCCCATCCACACGTTAAGCAGGAAGTGCCATCAAACTTATATGAGCTCTATCAAAAAATAAATAAATAAATAAATAAAGGAGGAGGCTGGAGAGATAACTCAGTGGTTAAGAGCACTGACTGCTCTTCCGGAGGACCTGGGTTCAAGTCCCAGCACCCACATGGCATCTCATAACTGTAACTCAAGATCTGACATCCTTACAGTCATACAGGTAGCAAAACACCAATGCAAATAAAATAAAAATAAATAAATTATATCAATCAATCAATAAAGTCTTTTGCCCTAAAAAAAAAAAGAGACAGACAGATAGACGAAGGGCCAGGAGAGCTGGCACAAGCAGTTAAGACCACACACATCCTGACCGTCTAGAGGACCCCAGTTCAGTTCCTAGCACCCACATCAGGCAGCGATGAGCTGTAATTCCAGCTCCAGGCAATCTGACACCTTCTTCTGGCCTCTGCAAGCACATGGCACACATGCACAAAAACATAAACATGAATGAAAATAAAATGTTTTTTAAAAAAATGGAAAAAAAGAGCTTGTAGTCTAAGGAAGTACCAATGGCTTCTCTCAGATCAAGGTTCATTAGGTTTCCATGCTGTGAGCCAAATGTGTAGGTAAATAAACACAAAGAATGTAAACAGGAAACAAGTACAGGGTGTATGGATCACTGCCAAGCAGACACCTTTGGGAGCACACAGTTCCTGCTAACACAATGCAGAGCCTTCAGCCTACTGCCCAGCATGGGGCTGCTCTGCTGCTGGCCTGGACTCAGACAACTTGTTACATGCTGTTATTGAAATAGTCTATCACCTAGATACTGGGCAAGAATTCCCTCATGTATGTTTCCTAAATCAGACTTTGAGCTCTTTATATATGTTTTGAAATTATTTTAAACTGATAGGAGATTGCAAAGAAAGTACAAAGTGTTTCAGCAGCTCCACTGACACTGATACAGCCTGGCTCATCCTGCACTTGAATTTAGCTGTCCTACATTCGCAACCCTTTCCAACCCAAGGTACTGCCTATTTTCCACGACCCTGACACTTCAGGAGCGCTCTGGTCAGATGCTATGCAGATTGACCATCAGTTTCTCTCATAAGTTTTCTGGAGAGAAAGCAGGTGTGAAGTGCCCTTCCCATCACGTGTCATTATAAGCCCGTAGTAACACCCACATGATCGGTGCTGCTGTCAGGCTTTTCCAGTGTAAGATGACTTCTTCGTATGCCCTACAGCCCCCAGGCCCGGTGCCAGGAATCCAACCTAGGATTCCCAAATTCTAAACAAGCGCTCTAACACTGAGCTATATCCCTAGACCTTGTCCTCACAGGCACCTTTTTTTTGAGACTGGGTCTCACTTATAGCCTAGGCCAACCTTGAACTTGTGATCCTCTTGCCTTATTTTCTAGAGGTCCTTCCCAGGGGGAGGAACTTGTTTTGCTTACACCCAGGTAAGGGCCAATGGAAATGCTCACTTTGATCTTTGGCTCTCCACCAGGCTTGTGACTGACTTGTGGAGCGTCTGTGTCCATGTCAACTTCTGCTTTATCTTCCGCTTGTCCAAGCAGAACCTGGGTCCAAGCTCTGAGGCCAGCTTGCAGACGAACACCCAGAATCCTCTCAATCTACAGAGAAAGCACAGTCACTGAGTGGCTGCTTTGCAGATGAGCTCACAGAGCACGAGAACGAGACGGTGGCAGGTGTGTCAAAGGCGGGTTGGCAACTGCCATCCTGTCTCCCTGCCGTCCCATCCGCAGCCTCATCTCAGCTGCATTCTCACCTTTGGGACTTGTGATCACCCGTCCCCGGCTCCTAAGTGACAAGGAGACAACGCCATGTTGCAGAGGCAGTTACATTTTTGGTGGCTATTATTTATGATGGAAAACTTACCAAGTGCGATTTTGTGGGGCTTGGAGGTAGTTAGCTTTAGAGGTGAAACTAGAAACAGTGACTTGGACATCAAGCCATTTCCCTTCAACAAGTAGAAGGAAGCCTTCTCACTGTCCAGAATGAGGCAAATTTCTGTGTGACACACAGGACCTCTGTATGTCTTTGCCACCAGTGTGCCCTAGGCCATACAACACCGAAGGAATGTGAGGGCTGAGGGCCATCCACAGCATCTGTGGGCTGTTAACTTTTCTTCCTACCATATCCTCTGTGTGGAAACCATTTTAAATTTAAGGAGAGAACCAGCCACGTTCAATCTGTAACCTCTGCTATGGCCTCTCCAAATGCAGCAGTAAGAAAAGCCACTCAGCCCTGGCCTCACCCTTGCACAGATTTAGGAATCTGGTGTGGAGAGGGCAGTTGTCAGAGGAGGATGCCTGGAGGGCTAGGGGCTGCAGAGTGGATCAATGGTGAGAAAGGCACTGGACTCCATCACCACCATCACCCACAAAAGGAAACCACGGAAATCCTAGGACCAGGAAAGAGAGACCAACAGGAAGCTGGCACATACCCAGCAAAAGGAGGGGCTCTCCTTTGAGCCTCACTCCCTGCTTCCAGCTGAGAACTGCAGGGGCAGTGCATACAGCATTCTGCTGGGGCATTGGTTGAGGGATTCTGGAGGACCAGCCAAGTGACTATCTAAGGAAATGCTTTGCAGACAACTAAAGGCCGCATCTCATGGGGCCCGTGCCTGCGGGGACAGCAGAAAGGAAAAGCGCTCTGGCCACCCCGCCATACCTCCATGTCCAGCTTGTTGACCCAGATGGGCAGATTGGAGTAGGAATGCAGGTTTAGGTCATCCACTGCTTTCTGAACTCTGTTTAAGATTTCGGAGAAGGTCTTGTGATCATACATGCAGGTTTCCAAGGAACGGACTTCCAGGTCTATTTTTTCCTCGATTATCAGGAGATCGTCCACCTGGAGGAGGTGTGTTTGGCATTAAAACATCCACTTGCTCTATGACTTTTACTCCTGTTCTCATGAAGAACTCTGCTTACTCAGGGCAGAGAAGTCCCTCCGTAAACAGCTAGCCCTAGGTGCTGGCGTGAGGATGCGGCTCCCCCTGCATGGCCTGGAGAGGACAGGACGGCCAGGAACACCACCAGTGTCTTTCCCTCTGCCCTGCTCAGGGAACAAGCACTCCTACAGGTCTGGAGATACCTCTCCCTCTAGGTGTATCAGCACATGCCTATGGGTCCCCCATGTCCTTCTCTATCTAGATTTCTCAGCGTTCCTCGCCAGCATCCCCGAAGCCCCAGGAAATGTCTCTCCTCCCAAGCTCCAGTGGCTTTAGCTTCCATCTTACAGACTGCTGGGGAGAACTAGTGTTCCCTGACTTAGCAACTAGACCCACCACACATGCTGAAGGGTCAAATTAAGTCACCTTCTCCTGGAAGTTGAACACCGTCTCTGCCAGGCGCTGCACGTAGGGGTCGAGTTTGTAGGACTCCCACACCAAGGCAATGCCTTCTGCGATCAAGGCCTGCACCTCCTTTTTCAAGCCGGCCACCAAGAGTGAGATGGTGTTGCGCTCCTCCACCTTCTCGCAGGTACGTTCGTAAGTGCGGACACTTTCAATCAGTGAGATGGCAAATGGGTACAGTTGGTTGGCTTGGTGAGCCTTGTTCACAATTGCAAGTGGCACACGGAAGCCAAGCCACTTGAGGTTTCGCACTTCTTTGGACAGAGTTATGATCTCTGGAAGGAAGTTCACCTTCAGCTTGAGCACATTCCCAGTGCGCCCCCGTACACGAGCACTCTCAATGGTGAAGATGCGCCCTGAGACACCAAGGTTGCGCTGCTGAACCTTCCTTGCCCAGTCATCAAAGATCTCCTGGGTGTTGAGCTTCATTCGAAAGCTGTCTCCATCCTGCTTCAGCTTCTGCCCTTCCACGTGGTTCTCCCAGCCTTTGCCCAGGACATCTTCCACTCGCTTCATGTAGGCAGTGAGCTGTCTGTCAATCTGTTTAGCCCAGATGATAGACCCTGACACAGGAGGCAAGTCACGGACATGACTCATCTTACAAGCTTGGCTTTGAGGGTACTGGACCTTGAACTTGTCATGCAGAGACTCGATGTCATCTTTTACACGCTGGATCAGCTGGGTCTGGTATTCACGGATGGCCCCTCGGATGTGTGGGCGGACGAACAGTGCATTGAACCTGGAGAAAATCCTAAACATCTCGTTGGCATTCTTGGCTGTGCCGAGCTGATCTCGAAGGCGGGCAGTGATGCGGGTCTCCACACGGTCGATCCTCTCATCGTATCTCTTCATGGCAGCCTCCCAAGCCTCTGTACCTTCTTTGGAAACATCCAGCCCATCCACTTCCTTGACATTCTCATAGGCCAGGTTCACCTCCTCAATAGCATTGGCATCTGCAGCATCAAAGAGGACTTCAGCCACCTTCATGTCTTGGGGTTCAGGTGCCTCTCCTTGGTTCTGTTGTGCAACCGCTGTGACCTAAAAGAAAGATTTAGTACAAAGATATTTGCAAAAGAGGTTAATTCTGCCACTGCAGAGCACAGGGTTACGATGCAGCAGTGTGGCCTTTTAAACCTTCCTTACTTGATAGTCACAATCCAACCATGACCGTGCCATACGGTCTCCTGGCACACTTTTGTCTTTCCTCTAGTTTTTCAGAAAGGAAAGAATAACTGGTGAAAAAGAAGAGGGAATGCAAAGAGAAGAGCATACAGGACTACGGTGTCATTTGGCAACACGGCACCTGATGACTTTAATCCCTAGGATGGAACAAGACAAAAAAAAAATAATAATAATAATAAAAACAGAACAAAATATCTACCCCAAAAATGGACAAAGAAAAAAGGAAGCACTGAATTATTTTAATTAAGTTCAGAGATAAACAATCATTTCTCCTAATTTATGGGCAAGGACTCTGTCAAAGTCACACTACAATCTAAAGCCCAGGGTGTCTAGCTCTAGGGCTCTCAAGGTGAAGGGCAGAAGGGATGGGTGGAGCATGGTAGGGGAGCTGGGACCTCACCCGTTGGCCAGTACTCTGCTCTGCACTGCACCCCATGCTGAGGACACTAAGTATTTGGATACCCAGAACAACATAACGTAGCATCACAAGATCTCAAACACGACAAGGGATGAAAGAAAAACTAAAGAGAACACTAAGTATGAAGTAGTTAGTTCTTTAAGAGTGAACTAGGTATCAGAGCACAGAGTACCATTTTTTAGTAAAAGGGGGGACTTGTAGGGTCCTGGCCCCCGTTTTGAGTAACTATTGCCTTGCTTGATGACCTTGACCTTGATATCCTCCCTATGCTAAATCCCTGCGAGATTCCACCCTCCTGAATACTTAAGGGAAGTTCCTTGTTCCTTGTCTGTGTATCCTCCATATTGGGTGTTAACAGCTTAGATTCAAGATTGTAAAACATCGGATGCCCTCCGGGGTTCTCCCATTGTGCTGTAAACCTGTATTTAAGACCTCCTACCTCCTTCAATAAATGGCATTCCGCATTCAAAAAAAAAAAAAAAAAAGGAAAGAAAGAAATTGAAGACAGTGATGTTCTAAAAAAAGAAGTGAAGAAGTGGTGATGGTGTCATGGGCCTATGAGGATGCTGGACTAACAAATTGTGCAAACAGGAAAATTGTACACTATGCAAATTATCTGTCAATAAAGAGCTTATAAAAAGAAGAAAGAAGAAGCGTAGAGCACACGAACGTCTGTAACAGGCACACCTGTGGCCTCAGGACCCTGACAATGACAGCTCTCAGCTGCTCATGCTGGCGTCGGAACTTTCTCATCTGGTCAAGGCGCGCCTGAAGCTTCCTGTGAGCAGGGTTGATGCGCCACACCATCTTCAGGTTCTCTTCCCTCTTCCTCTTGACAATGTCTCTCAACAGCACCTGGAGCTTCTCATACTCATCATCCCACGTCTGGAAGACTTCGAAGCAAGCCACCATGACCTATGGTGAAACGTGGGAGATGGACTTGTCATTATGTCACATCATCTCACTGATTCAGGGTGGTTTTCTAAGAACTAAGACTTACTTTTTCAAATTCTTCATAAGCTACATGCATCAGCTTCCTAGTGCCCAAGACTTTGAGCAGCTGAGAACTCAAGTCTCTGGAAATTGCCTCCACAAGACGCAGTGCCCGCTGAATGGGGTATTTTGTGTTTCGGATCTTTCTCAGATGTGTGAAAATTGCAACAAGTGCCTGCCTTATTTTGTCCAGCTCAGTGGCAGAGAGCAAGTCATTTAGAGGGAAATCTTTCATCAGAGGATTGTAGTCATTCACTGTTTCCAACGCCTGCTTGAGACCTGGATTGACAGAAAGGGTTAATGGCTTTTGTGGAAAGTAATAAAGTCAAGAAAACTACATTTTAACTATGGAATGCATTTTGATGTTATAAATGCTTTAGTTACAGAAAAATCATTCATTTGAAAAAACAAAAAAAAAACCTAACAGCCGTAACGTGGCCTCAGTTTTGCTTTTCTTAAGAGCAGATATTGGTTGAGAGACAATGCTGTAGTTAAGAGCACTGGCTGCTCTTGCAGAGGACCTGGGCTTGGTTCCCAGCACCCACAGGACCCAAAAGCCTCTTCTGGCCTCGGTGGGCACTGTGTACACACATGATGCACACATACATACACACATCTACCCAATGCTTACCTTAAAAATGGATGGTAGCCAGCCTTGCACCCCAACACTTGCTGGAGGCAACTGCACAGCTTAACTACACATTCTGCTTTAGTATTGTCTACATGTTTTACCATAATAATTCAGTTTAGAGAAACTTGAACGTCAGCCTTGAGAACACTCACTAATGATTGAATTTAAAGGTGTCATTATGAACATAGACTCACAGGAAAAACTGGCTTTTGGTCTACCTCTTCCTTGGACTAAGATTTTTAAAAAGTATTAGGGAAGAAAGATCCAAAGCAAGGTGAGGGGTACTCCTGTTACCCCAGTCCTGGGGAATGCAGACAGGATGGCCAGGAGTTCAAGATCATCCTTGGCTATATACCAAGTCTGAGGCCAGTCTAGGCTACATGACTACATAAAAACCCATCTTTGGTGAATGCCAGTTAACATTCGTAAGGTGGTCATGGTAGCCTGAAGAGCTCTACTTGAGATTTCCTTACTTAAAATGCTGAGTACCATGTTTTGTTGGCAGGAAATAAATGGGCCTTAATTACTTGATCTTTGTGGCTATGGAGCTCATAGAAATGCTTTACAAACAGACACTGGCCAAACATTTCTGGGTGTAGTACATGCCAATGCAACTTCACATCTTTTTTTTTTTTTTTTTTTTTTTTGGTTTTTCGAGACAGGGTTTCTCTCTGTAGCTTTGGTGCCTGTCCTGGATCTCACTCTGTAGACAAGGCTGGCCTCGAACTCACAGAGATCCGCCTGCCTCTGCCTCCCGGGTGCTGGGATTAAAGGCGTGTGCCACCACTGCCCAGCCGCAACTTCACTTCTACTGTTCCTATTAAAAAGGAATTAGTTGGACTAGAGAGATGGCTCAGAGGTTAAGAGCATCAACTGCTCAAAAGGTCCTGAGTTCAATTCTCAGCAACCACATGGTGGCCCACAACCATCTGTAGTGAGATCTGGCATATAGGCAAACCTGCAGACAGAACACTGTATACATAATAAATAAAATAAATCTTAAAAGAAACTTATGTTTGCTAGGTAAGCACTCTACCACTGGGCTACATTCCTATCCCTTGGTTGTCTTTCAAATAGGGTCTTGCTATGTAGATCAGGTTGGCCTTGGCCTTAGAATCCTATCTCTAACTCCAAAGTTCTGTGATTAGGCTGGGGCTAGCTCAGTGGAAGGGCATTTACTCAGGATCTAAGAGACTGGGTTCAATTCTTGGCACTGGGATGGGGAGAGGAGATGCTGAGACGGGAGGGGAATGCCCCACGCCCAGCTCTGCACTTCCTGACCATTTAGGAGAAGGAGGAAGAGGGAGACGGTAATGGAGGAGGAAAGCAGCAATGATGTGCTCGCCTTTCCTCTGCAGCACGGCCAATGACCACCTGACTACCCAGCAACCACACAGTGGAGTGATAGGAGGCCAAGTCCCAGGGCTCACTACTCTCAGGACTAGAAACTGTCTTAGTTTCTCAAAAGCCATGAAGGGGAACAGAATGTGCAGGTGCTGAGGGGAGCCCTAGAATTTTATACCATAGGAGAGAAGAAGGGTTAACAGTTAGAATAGTAGTGTTTAGGGAGTGTCCCGCTGGTACATATAAGGCTGGGCCTGGGTCTCATCCCACAGTGCATCTACTATCATCAAAGACCTTAAGAAGCAAGATCAATAACTTATGCATCAGATTATCAGCTCTGGGTCTTACCTGTGTCAGTGTCAAAACTGACAGTGGCGTGGAAACGTTTGCCATGCTTCAAGATGTCCAGAGTCAGGAGGACCTCAGGGCTCTCCCGCTTCTCCTGGATGCGGTACAGTGCACGTTCCAAGTTTAGCCAAAAGCTGATTTCTTGCAAGGCAGTTCCCGATGCAGGATCTCGATCGAGTTTGGTCACCTTTGAAGATAAGATGAGCCTGACTTGTAAGTCTCAAGTCTCTCTCTCCCCTATACATTTAGAGGGTTTGGTTTGAAGCTTGGCATGGTGGCTGGGTTAAATGCTCCCACAGTTCACTATTTACTATTCTGTCCAGACTCTGGCCTTGCATGAACATCCCTAGAAAAAGGAGGGCTCCTACCATCACGCTAATCACACCAAAACTTGGGGCAACTTCGCACAGACATTAAAAGAGCAAACCACTGCCAAAAAGCAATCATTTCACAGTGCTCTTACCTTCTGAATTTCTCGGATCCACCGATTAACTCCAGACTGCAATTGGTTAAGAAAAGTTGGGTCTTCAACCTTATCACCAAAATCTGTAACTTTGGGCTTTTCTCCACGCTCATAGCACTGCTTTGCAACGTTCGTGATAATGGGATGAATGGGCAAGCTGATCTCTGGGATCTCAATATTTTGCTGCAGATGAAGGAGTCCCATCTCAAGTTCTGCAATTTTTTTTTCAACTGAAGGAGCCATCTTATCACCATCCCTACAAAGACATGAAGTATCTCAGAACTAGAGCATTATGTAAGGTCTGTTCAGGATTAAGGAGATACACTGTTGTAACGAGACAAAGCCCAGACTCAGTGAGAAAGCAGGGCTTACCTGTCTGCCTTGCCAGACTCTCTGATGTAGGACTTGAAAAAAGGAGCCACTGCATTGCTGATGAAAGAATGCAGTGTTTCATAGGGTGAGTCTTCACTGAGAGTGAGGACTCGGAGCTGGGAAGACACTGGCTTATCTGCATCAATCACAGGAGTTCGCTTGATGAATGCCAAGCTAAAAGGCAAAAGCAGAGTTAGAACAGGTAAGTCCTACTCTTAGTAGTTTTAACAGCTATAGCTTTTGTGTTGAAAAATTAAAACTTCATTTGAGGGTTGGGGATTTAGCTCAGTGGTAGAGCGCTTGCCTAGCAAGCATAAGGCCCTGAGTTCGACCCTCAGCTCAAAAAAAACCAAAAACCAAAAACCAAAAAACCAAACTTCATTTGAATGTTTAACTTAAATTATATTAAGAACACACTGAGCTGGGTAGGTGTGGTGGTACACACCTTTAATCTCAGCACTCAGAAGGCAGAGGCAGGGGTATCTCTTGTGAGTTTCAGGCCAGCCAAGAATACAGTGAGACCTGTCTCACACTAACCAACCAGACTAAATGGTTGCTTTTCTAGCTGTGACCATCTTCCTTTCCCACTATGAGAGAATGACTGCATCCTGTATCAATCCCCCGTCCTCCACCCTGGAACCCACATAGTGGGAGTAGAGGAAAGGTTCCTGTACTGTGACCTACCAATGGCAGAGTGCTTTCAGTGCTGAAAAAGATGGGAAACGAAGGAAAAATGTACATACATACATACGTGTACGTACACACACACACACACACACACACACTGCAGGGCAGGTTGGGCAAATCACCGTGCTTCCCTGACCCATGTGTGGCAGATGCCGGCGACTCCTATCTGGAGCTATACCCACTGTCCACACAACTCTTCTGCAACCCCTTTTTTTTTTTTGAGACAGAGTCTCTTCCTCCTATGCAGACTAGGCTGACCCCAAGCTTGATCCTCTAGCTCCAGCCTTCTCCCTGCTGGGGTACAATCTGTACCTCTATACTTAGCAACTCCCCTGTAGTCTTGAAATTGCTTAAGAAGCTTTGACTGCTGATGCAGAATAATGATAGTATTCATTTATGGAAACCTGAAAGTTTCTACTGGAATTACAAGTTGATACAAACTTTCTGGAAGGTGGAAAATCTAGCAACATTTATTAAAACTTTAATGATGTCTTTCCTGTGAATTAGTAACACTACTTTGAAGGATTTATCCTAAAAAGAATCCGTATACAAGAATGTTTACTACTAATTTATAATGACTAAAATAAATAAAAGCAGAGATTATTATTAGACCAAAGAATAAAATCTAGTTGAAACCCCGAACTACTATTAAGTACATGACAGCTGAAACATAAGAGCAGCACTATGGGTGACTATTAAAATTGGAGTGTTTCAGAATTTAAACTGACTTAGAAATCTTGCCTATGTTCAGGATGTGTTCATGTGCAGTAGACCTGTGGCTCATTATCATAATAGCATACTCACACTACTTACCTATTGGATTTGACTCCGTAATGAATGTCTATGTTGATGTTATAGGAAATGAATTCTTTCTCCTCTTCTCCTTCATCACCAACATCCTCTACAAGTCATAATAATATTATCAAATTCACATTGGCATCTCTAATTTTTTGTCTATCAAATCTTAAGAGACTGGCCCTCACGCCCTCCCACCCCACCTCTCAAGTCCCAGGTGCTGGCACTACCTGTTTTTCCTGACTCCTAAGTTGGGCATTTGTTTGCTGTGTGATCTTGGGGACTAGGAGGCTAACTTCTCTGTATCTTCCAGGCAATACAGAGTGCTTGGGTTGTTGGAAGGACTCACAGGAGGACACAAATGAAGGCTCAGGGCAAGGTACGCCTGTGGGCAGTGCCAGGTGCCAGTAGTTTCTGCCAACTTCTTTCTCACTGCACCAGCCCACTACACTCACCCTGTGTCTCAAACATACAAATCTCCTTCTATCCTCAGTATTCAGCTCTTAGTACACAACACAACAAGCATTTCCATGTCACACAGTCTGCCCTAGGCTGGCAGGACTATTAGCCCCGTTGTCCAGTGTAAGTAAGTGGTCCCCAAGGTGCTCAGCTGGAAAGCACTGTGAGAATGCAGAGAGACCCACAAGTTCACACGCGCTTTTCACCAGCACATGGCAGGGCCAGGCCAAGGGAGAAACCCGCCCTGGAAGACTGCTGACAAGAAATGTCCCCAGGGGCAGTCACCCAGCTTTTCCTTTGCCCTGCTAAGCACTGTCAGTCTTTTGTGGGCTTCAAACAGAACCACCTTTTCCACCTAAGCTAATGGAAGGCCCAGACCATGTGGCCCACAGAGCACACAGGTCCCACTCAAAGCTTTTTGGAACTTGGCCCTATGACAGTCTCAGGAAGCATGTGAGTCAGACTTCCAAACCAAAAATCAAATTATACCACTGAGCTAAATCCCCAACCCCTATAGAAAGAATTGTTAAGAGTGATCTAGGTCTGGTGACACAGGCCTTTAATCCTAGCACCTAGGAGGCAGGAGATCTGTGAGTTTAAAGCCAGCCTGGTCTATATAGTGAGACTCTGTTTCAAAATAAAATAACAGCACTAAAAGATAAGCAAACTTCTCCATCAAGCTATAAATAACCTCTAAGGCATTTGAACATTCTAGCAGAGTTATCTCCACAACGACTCCCAGTGTGAAATACCAGCATTAGCAAACCTACATACAATTTAGGGATTTAACAGGATTATTTATACATTTCCTCGTTTATATCACCCCCCTTCTTTCTTTCTTTCGAGACAGTGTTTTAACTGTCTAACCCTGACGGCCTCTGCCTTCCAAGTGCTGAGATTAAAGGCATGTGCCACCACACCAGCCCTGCCTTCATTTTTAAGCCACGAGGTAGGTGAAAAAGCAATAAACATAACAGAAGATGCAGAAGCTGAGTGGTGTGAACTTCAAACTCAGAAGCAGAGAAGGGCATGGGACACTGAACTGGGTGGTCTACGAGGCTTCTTTTAGCAATCAATCCATGAAATTCAAGTATAAAATACAGCACCCAAGCAAACGCTATCGGCTTTGTTAGTTTAAGATGAGACAAAAGAAAAAAAATTTTTTTTCAAGACAGGGTTTCTCTGTAGCTTTGGCTATCCTGGAACTCACTCTGTAGACCACAGAGATCCCACAGAGATCCACTTGCCTCTGCCTCCCTGTGTGCTGGGATTAAAGGCGTGCACCACCACTGCCTGGCAAAAGCAAAATTCTAAGTGACGATGTTTGCACAAAATGGGTGGAGCTGAAGATCACCATGGTAAGTGAATAAACTCAGGACTAGTGGACTCAAAGACCAAAGTCTTCTCTCTTATGAGGGCTTCTGATTTAAGTCGGGAGTGTGTGTGGGGGGGTAGATAGAGGACTGTGAGAGGTGAGGAAGCAATCTTAAGAGGGAGGGAGTAAAAAGGGTAATGAGAAACATGTGAGATGAAAACAGAAGTAGGGATTATTTGGAGAAAAGCAGGGGAGTAGTAAGAGGGGATTAGGTAGGATGGGGGAGAGCAAAGGGGACGGGGCTGAATAATAACAAAGTAAAATGACACCTATGTATGCAAGTGAGGTAATAAAACCATTTCTTTGTAAGCTAATTTTTAAAACAAAACCCACACTAGAAAGCATGATATGGAATGTATCTTATTCAGAAGACTTTTCTTCCAAACAATTATTTTTTTATCTAATTTTGGGAATGGAGAAAGAAGTGGGTGGCAGAACATTCTAGTATGCCCGGTACTACCTCTTGTTTTTAAAAGTAATAACTGTCATTATGTGGGAGTTGGCATCTTCTGACTGTACCCTGAAGGCCTCAGGCACACTGAGAAGGCAGCACATGCTCCAGATGCTGCCACTTCTCTCCGACACAGGAGTCTCTGCTTGACTGGGCTGGCACTCTGCATCTCAGCTGAGGAGAGTGGTCTACTGTGTGGTGTGTGGATGCTGAAAAGCAACCCCCTGCAGGTGCAGAATGTCAGCATCTGTTGGCTGTATGGCTCCCCTCAAGTTCTCAGTTATCTAAGAATCTGGAGCATGACCACAAGGGCTGTCACCCAGTGCAGCCTGTGACCCTCCCTCCAGATTATGAAGCCATACTTTGGCAAGAGATCCTACATGTTCCTCTTGTACAGGGTCCTCCCACCACAGGCCTGCCCAAATGAATGCTAAGGGAAGTTTTTAATTTTTTAACCTTTTAAAAACTATTTAAAGCCGGGTGGTGGTGGCCTGTAATCCCAGCACTTGGGAGGCAGAGGCAGGTGGATCTCTGAGTTCAAGGCCAGCCTGGTCTGCAGAGCAAATTCAAGGAAATGCACAAAGCTACACAGAGAAACCTTGTCACGAAAAACAAAAAACAAAACAAAACAAAAAAAAAAAAACTATTTAAAAAACCCTTTATAAATCAACTGATTTTGCAACCACTCAAATTGGCTACATTATAAGATAACCCTGCTGCCTGGAAGTAGCCACACCTATGCCTACAATCTCTAAAATGCAAGTAAGACAAAGCGCATGAAGACACGCTGTCAAGGCAGGGGAATTATGAAATACTGTCTTGTCAGGCCTGAAGGCGCATGTCTTTAATCCTAACACTCAGGAAACAGAGGCAGGCAGATCTCTGTGCGTTCGAGGCCAGCCTGATCTATAGAGCAAGCTCCAGAACAGCCAGAGCTACACAGAGAAACTGTGTTGTGGTACTGTGTTCCCAAAAATATTGTTCAGGCTAATAAACTTATCTGGGGTCAGAGAACAGGAAGGCCATAATATTAAACATGAGGATAGGCAGTGGTAGCATACGCCTTTAATCCTAGCATTTCATAGAAATACTTCTGGATCTCTGAGTTCAAGGCCACATTAGAAACAGCCAGGCATGGTGACACTCGCCTTTAATCCCAGGAAGTGATGGCAGAAAGTAGAAAGGTATATAAGGCGTGAAGACCAGAAACTAGAAGCATTTGGCTGGTTAAGCTTTTAGGCTTTGGAGCAGCACAGTTCAGCTGAGATTGATTTGGATGAGGACTCAGAAGCTTCCAGTCTGAGGAAACAAGACCAGCTGAGGAACTGGCGAGGTGAGGTAGCTGTGGCTTGTTCTGTCTCTCTGATCTCCCAGCAGTCACCCCAATAACTGGCCTCGGGTTTGATTTATTAATAAGAACTTCTAACAATTCTGCTACAGTGTCTTGAAAAACAAAAACAAAAACAAGAAAAAGGAAGAAGAGGAGGAGGAGAAAAGAAAGAAATAATGTTCCCTTCAGTTTTCTAAAATAATCCCAGCATTTGGGAGGCAGAGGCAGGTGGATCTCTGTGAGTTCGAGGCTAGCCTGGGCTACAGAGCTAGTTCCAGGCAGTCAAGGCTACACAAAGAAATCCTGCCTTGGAAAAAACAAAAATAGATAGACAGATAGAGATGAAATTCATCACCAAATACCACTCCAGTAACATACAGATGATAAAAGAACCTTCTGTAACCACTTGACACAACTGAAAACTCTGAAGCAATTCTTCCCCGATGGTTCAACATCATTCACAGAAACGCAATCACACAAGGGAATCAAACAGGCTCCATGGCCCACTCCAGGCAGTGAGTGAGTCAGGGCTTCCTAGCCAACCAAGGCTGCAGTTCAACACTAGGAGCACTGCAGTGCAGCAGAAAGCTGCTCAGGCCAGCTCAGGAAGACACACCCAATGACATAATCCTCAGACAGGAAGAACTCGAAGACAGTTCTGCGGCTTGGTGAAATTCCAGCACCCTCTGATAATAACTTGGGGAAGTCATTACCATTCAGTCAGAGAAACATATTTGGATCAGTCTTGTTATATAATCCCTAGTGAATAAATACAGAAAGTCTGAATATGCTCAAATCCCACTTATAGAATGTTATAATGCTTGATAAACTGCCATCAGATAATCTTTTGCAAAAGGCCAAACGTGACAACATATACCTGTGATCTCAGCACTGGAGAAGCAGGGACAGGAGGATCACCACAAGTTCCAGTCAACCTGGTCTACAGAATGAGTTCAGGTTAGCCAGAGTAATGGGCCAGCTCCAGAACTGTGTGTGCTCCCTAAAAAGACACTTCATTATTAACTGCTAATAACAGGAAGGCTGTGACTGCCTTCTATCTAGAAGGCTATCTACAAACACAAGCTACATGTTTTATCAGATGGTACATTTCAATAAATCTCGCATCAGGTTCCCGATCCCATTGAGTTCCCGGTTAATACACAGCTAACCCAGGTGAAGAATCAAAGCACAGAGCTCAGGGAGAGCTGGGCCTGCCTCCCGGTTGCTGAGCTACATGCTGTGCTGAGACACACTGGTGGACGCTGGCCAACTGGCAGTAGCACCTGAATGCGCATGCTTCTATGGACAGACGATAGATCGCAAATTACTAGTGCAGATAGGAGCACACTGTGTCTTAATAAAATTCGACTGCTGTAAGAACTGTACTACCTGAGTAGACATTTTCATCGAGGATGGAGGAAAAGGGATAAACCTGGTCATTCCCTCCCAACTCTCTGCCAGCACAGAGCAAGATGAAGGCATCCCTGCCCTTCATCCCACAACAACTGGCTTGTGACAAGTTCCTGGGTTTATCTTTTTATCATGGTGGCCACCATCGCCACACGAACTCTTTTCTCATGTGAATGTTTTAGTTTTATCCATTTTTCATCTCTGGTGCTGAGGGCCGTAACTTTGCTCCCACACTACCCTCTATGCTGGTACCTTGCTGAGAACTCTGAGAAAGTCAGGTTTTCTCAACCTGAAAGCTTTGAAAAGAAATATCCTTTCAGGTGTGCTAAGGAAGCATTACACCTCACTTAACTGCTGGTACAAAATGTAAACTGAAAGCCACTAATGCCTAAGGAACTTAATACTCATAGTCTAGGCAGGCCTTGGATTCGACCTTGAACTTCTGATTCTTCTGGTTCCACATCCCCAGTGCCAGGATTATGCACTGCACTACCAAGTGGTGGGAATGAAACCAAAGTCTACATAAGCACCTTACCATCTGAGATACCTCCCAGTCCCAAGGACTTAATACTTTTTCAGCTAATATTAATTTAGAAGAAATAGTGGATAAGAAAATTGACTAAAACAAACATTTTATCTTTGAATTTTTTTTAATATTATTGCATGTGTATGGGTGTTTTGCCTGAATGCATTTCTGTGTACCACTTGTACGCCTGTTGCTCACGGAGGCCAGAAGAGGTTGTGAGTCACCATATAGGTGCTGGGAATCAAGCCCAGTTCTCTGCAAGAGCAGGAGTGCTCTTATCCGGGGAGCCATTTTTCCAGCAAGCATTCCCATCTTAACAGATGCACTGAAGAACTGCCATCAACTGGTTTCAGGCTTCAGAATTCTTCAAAAATCCTTTTCCTTTCATCAAACCCCTCCCCTCAAGGATCAGGGATCTATACGAAAGTGGGAAAACTGTGGTGGAAACTTCAAGACAAAGGGGTCTTCCAGACACAGCAGGACTGAAGCACGCTCATGAACTAAGATTTAACAGAGACTGTGGCAGGAAGCACAAGACCCGTACAAGTTCAATGGACACAGGGCTCCAGCGCTGTGGAAGCGAAGTAGATGTGGGCTTCACCCCTAATCAAGAAGCTGTCTATGATGAACACCTGTTGGCAAAGAGAAACCAGTTTTCTCCAATGAAGTCTCACTGGGTAATCAACCATACTTCAGGGCAGGCCCTATGCCTAGGAGTAGTTGGCCAATACAAAATGAAGTCAATGGTATTTTTGTGGACTTTGTATTTCATGTTACTGTGTTTGGGCATTTTTTTTTTATTTTTATTTTATTGGTTTTTGTTTTTGTAAGTTTTTTTGTGGTTTCTTTTTTTGTGTGTGTTTTTTTGAGACAGGGTTTCTTGAAGCTCTGTAAACTAGTCCTCAAACTCACAGAGATTTGCCTGCCTCTGCCTCCCAAGTGCTGGGATCTTTATTGTTTTTGTTCTGAAAGAGAAAAAGAACATAAGTTCGAATGGGCAAGGAAGTGGGGAGGACCTGGAGAATTTGAGGGGAAGGGAAAATATGATAAAAACATAGTATATGGAAAAAAACTTTTTTTTTTTGGTTTATCAAGACAGGGCTTCTCTGTGTAGCTTTGTGCCTTTCCTGAAACTGGCTTTGGAGACCAGGCTGGCCTCAAACTCACAGAGATCTACCTGCCTCTGCCTCCCAAGAAAGAGCTGGGGTTAAAGGCGTGCACCACCACCGCCCTGCAAAATATTTTCAATGAAGAAAAAAATCAACCAAGTCCTCCCCGCCCCCATGTTGGTGTTTTTTAAAAAAGCCTGCATGTACATCTGTGTAAGGGTGTCAGATCCCCTGGAACTGGAGTTACAGACAGCTATGAACTGCCATGTGGGTGTTGGGAATTGAACCCGGATCCTTTGGAAGAACAGCCAGTGTTCTTAATTGCTGAATCATCATCTCTCCAGCACCCCCCCCCCAAAGTCCTTTACCTGATTCTCTCCTGGGGTTCTCAGTCCACCCATCTCCACTCTTTTCTAAAGCAGTGGATACAGTCTCCCTCAGCACAACAAAACCACATTTACTGCACAGCACAATGCTGTTCACCCTGCGGCAGGCTGCCTTGTTCTATAGGAGTACAAGGCCCCACCTGCACCTGACAGCTAGGCAGTGCACTGGGCTGACAGACTCCTCCTGCTGAAGTATTACAGCCTCACAGAAAGCTTCCCCTGCTGACGGACTGATCCCTTTACTAACCCCATGAGGGCCAAGTCTGGAAATGAAGGCAGGCTGAAGATCCATAATTGGAAAATCTCAATTTTTTGAAGATCAGAGAGTTTCAGATTGAGAAGCATTTCATATTTCAGGTTAGAGAGGCAAAAGTCACACCTGAAACACCTCTGGCCCCAGCATCCTTTAACACCTCCAGGGGTGCTCAACTGTATGAAGCCTTTAAAGCCATCAATTACCACCCTTCATAGTTTCTCATGAAAATTAAATGCTTAGAAAAACAACTTCGGAAAGCTCACAGAAACAATTCTCCTAAGTCTCCACACAGCTATGTTTCTATGAAGCTGGAAACCAGAAGATGCACTACATGAAATGTGAGAAATTCTTTCACATTCCAATCTCCAGCCATCTCTGCACTAACGAAGAGTCGAATCCCCTAAATTACCTACCCTAGAAAAGACGGCATTGCCAGTTCAAGACACATACACTAAGAGCAGCCACTATTCCCAGTCGTGAAGACAGAGTTCCAAGCCTAAGGACGGAGTGAAGTGTGAGAACAAGTGTGTGGTCTCAGTCAGTCAGTCAGTCGTCTGTCTCTCTCTGCATATCATCCTTGCCGGGCACAGAAGTTGGAGGATGCCAGTGACAGAGGCACAACTGTTACGTTCCCACTGACAGGACCGACCTGCCGGGAACAGCACAAGGAAAACTGGTACCCATCTAAGAACTGCTACAAAACATCCTTGCCGAGTAAGCCACCTAGTTAAGGAACAAACACCTTTTCATCGAGAAGAAAACAATTTCTCACAGACTAAGAATTAGAGCAGATTTCTCGGGAATTCTGCCCTTTAATGAAAGTTTATAGCTGGTTAGGGTGCCTTAAAAAACAAAACAAAACAAAAAAACGTATTTGGCCACATACAAAAATGCTTTTATTAACTTGGTACAAGTGTTTGGGGAGAGGCTGCAGACACAGCTCAGCTGGTGCAGTGCTTGCCTGGCATACTATCCCCGGCACCACAGTAAAAACTGACCAAGGTAGTGAACACCTTTAGCACTTAGGAAGGCTGAGGCAGGAAGATCAGAAGTTCAAGGTCATTCTTGGCTACAAAAGAGTTTGAGACCACTTTAGGATACAAGATAATTTGTCTTCAAAAAGAGAGAGAAAGGAGGGTGACTAATATTAAAAACGAATTTTCCAGCTCAGGAAATCAGCTATATTATTAACCACGGTGGTATTTATTCACTGCAATCAACTATTGCCTATGCATATCTAAGTGTGCAGAAGCCGAGGTGAACTCCTAAGAACTACCAAATCAAAGCCCTCCCACCAAGGGCCCAGGTTCTGTATAGAGCTAGGAGTGCAGTTCAGTGTTAGATTGTGTGCTTGGCAGCCCCCAGAAGGCACAGAGCCATGTTATCTCTGTGAGTTGAGGTCAGCCTGATCTACATAGATCCAGGCCAACATTAGCTACACTGTAAGACTTTTTTTCAAAACAAATAAGCAACAACAAGATTGTGCTTATGAGCATGTGCAAGGTCTTGGATTTAATCCTCAGCACAGGTAACAAAGATGCTAATAAGAACGAGACCTTAAGACATAAACTTGGACTTTTGAATCTTTCCCTATGTTCTCATAAGCGAACAAGAAATTAATGATCCGTTAAATTGCTAGGAATACATACAGGATTTTTTTTTATAAACACAGAAGGGAAGTATTTCAGACTCAGACACTCAAATTCCTTAGTCAACTTTCAAAAGTGCAAGTCATTATGGAACCTAAGCTGGGATGCTGGATCATCCCTTTGCTGGAAGAAATGTATACTGCATAGACACTGTTCCATTCCACCCTTGGTACAAGATTGCCATGTATGAAAAAAGCAAATTACTGACAACCACTCCAGAGCTAAGAGCAAAACTTGGTAATATTTTCATAAAGAGAAACTATGACTCATGGTTTTTGTGTGTTTGTGTTTAAATCACTGATTTCAATACATAAACTGTGCAACAAGGAATATAAAAGAATTAGCTAGTGTCAAACTACTCAAAACTACTTTAAAAACAGGTTAAAAATTATTTTAGTAAACAAGCACCAATAGCATACTGCTTTAAACATTCCTTGTGGATCAAAGAAAAATATTTTGCTATCTTCCAACTTCTGGTCCAAAGCAAGACCACAATGAACATTTTGCAAATAAGAATAACCTTTAAGAGATACAAACTATCTGAAAGATACAAACTATCCGAAAAAGGAAGGTCAGCGACACCGGTTTTCTAACCGAACCGCACTGCCATTTGAAATTCTAAGGAACTTGCTAGCAAACATTCTCAGACTATCTTCAATCTCTTAAGTGCTAACTTTAAAATTTACTTGGACAGCACCTCTGGACCCCTGAGGGGATGCCACACCCGTTCACCAGCGTGTCACACTCGCTCCCAGGCGCTACAAAGTGGTTTTAAAGACCCGAGGGAGGAATCCTACAAGCAAGCCCGAGATTCCACGCGCATCTAGGGATGCTGTGAATGGATGTCTAATGGAGGAGGCCACTGGAGTGTGTCAGCTTTTTTGCCTCCTTCCCCAACCAGGTAATCAACATTTTTTTAAAGCTTTGAAATCAAGCTTGAATGTTACAGGGCTGTCATCAATCAACAACTAATCATCTAATCAACAATTTCAAGCCATGATCAGCCAAACAAGCAATGAACTGGAAACTGGTATTTTGAGTCTAGTCTAAGGTCCAGTACTAGCTGGTGACCTTGGGCCAACCACCAGACTCGGTTTCCTGGTTTGTAAAATGGGGAGATACACCAACTCAGCCAACGATGCTGTGAGGCCAAACGCGTAGGCAGCCACGGAGAGCAAAGATGCTGAGTGCCCAGGGCCTGCCCACTCGGGCTCCCTCCAACCCACTGGTACCCAAGACCACCCAGGGGCCGGCACCAGGCTGCCCTAGACACATCCTTCCCCAAGGGGGCTGAGCTTGGACACGAATCGAAACCGAAAAGCTCATGTGACTTTGGAGGCAGGGATGCGGCCCTGCTCCCGGCCAGGCCCGGGAGACGCCGTCTCCACCCAACTCGGCCATCTTGAGAAGCCGCGGAGACAAAGCGACCCCACAGCGCGGGCGCCGGCGGACCGGGGCACCCTTGCCGCTCCACGCGACCGGGGAGGGGGCGCCGCGCACCTTTGAGGGTGGAGCGCTCCACCAGGACCGTGTGGACCTGCGGGTCTGACAGGAACTTGCGCATCTGCTCCAGGGCGCTCTTCTCCTCCAGCGCCGCCTCCAGCGCGGCCGGCGCGTCGCCGCCGTCCTCCAGCAGCAGCGGCACCAGCTTGCGCAGGTGCTTCTGCAGCACCGCCACGTCCGCCACATTCTGCACCGCCGACACCTCCAGGCCGGCCGAGCCGTCCTCGCCGCCGCCGCCCGGCTCCGACATGGCGGATCCGCGGAAGGGAGAGAGAGAAAGACAGAGAGTTGAAAAGGGAGGTCACCGCCCGGCGCAAGGAAGCAGAGAGCGAGAGGAGCAGGAGCCCGAAGACGTCGTGTCCGCTAGCCCGCGGCCGACTGCGGACAGCGGAGCCGGCTCCGCCCTAAAGGCCGCCGCTCCCGCCGGCCCCGCCCCGCCCGCTGGCTGCAGCCACCGGCGCCCGCTCGCGGGCGGCGTCGTGACGTTACGCATGCGCATGGAGGCGGGGCTAGGCGCGGAGCCGCATGGCCTTTTGGGACTTGTAGTCCGGACGCAGGGCGGGGCCCGCTTGTCTCCGCCCTGGAGTGGTCCAGGATCCGCTTCTATCTCCTCTGCAGGGTCGCAGAGACTATCACAAAGCTCCTTAAGGCTCCATAAATAGTGTATGAAGAATGCGTTGACGAGAGTTGACATTTAGTGAGCGCTCATCCTCTGCCCGGCATTGTTCTAAACAACTTGCTTTCTCCCATTGAATGAATGAATGAATCTGCAGTGCCATCATCAACCTCAACCCACTCGTTATTAGCTACACATGGTTAGATGAGGACTTTTTTCAGAGGAAGAGAAGATGAGGGGCGTGCCCACAGTTAACCTCGCTAATCTGTCAAGGGAAGAGGGTGGAAGGGGAGATGTTCTCACCTGAGGAACTGGCCTCTAGGAAGGGAAGGTTATTTATTGGTGGAGCAACAACTGCAGTGCAGACTAAGGTTAGGCCAAAAGAACCTGGATTGCAGATAGCATCGAGCTGTAATAGGACCTGGCTTCTGAAGACAGTGTCATTTACCAAATAAGGGTGATGTGTCTGTAAGGAGAGGACCCATATGAGTGAATCTACTGACAACAGTACTGCTCCTGTCCCAGCCCTAAACCTTCACAGCCGTTCTGTGGGCTCAAGAATCTGGGTCAGTAGGAGGCAGGGACTGGGATGACTCCTAACTAAGTTTCCCTGCTTCTGACCATCTCCCCCGTCCAGGGAGGACAAAAAGACCAGAATCTGGCTGCTTACTTTCTTAGGTATAGTAATTGCCCTTTGAAAATTCAAATTCATAACTTGCTTCTTCAGTTGGGCAGAGGGAACTGAGCCAAAGTCATCTTTAAAAATATGATAATGCAGTTAGAAAGCTGAGCCCTGATTGGTGGGCTGATGATGGTATGATTTGATTCTCCCAAATCATCTTCGGAAAACAGTGAGCCCTACAGTATGTTCTTCCTTGCGCAGTTACCCAGTGCCAAGTCCCAGAGGCTGCTGATGGAGCCCTGGAACTAGCCAGATGATTCTTCTAGAAGCTTGTGTGTGAGAGAGAGAACAGATAATTATTCCCATCCCCCCTCCATTAGCTCACTCTGGTATAATGCATCCAAGAAGTTCTAAATAATCTTTCCAGAGGTGAAAGGACACAGCCAAAGCAACCGCAATGAGTTGGCATTATAGAAATGCTGACACACCAGCAGTGACCAATGCTGAATGCCCACTTAACACTAGGTGCTGTGTTACTGCTTCCCTCTGCATAACCTGCAGAGAGAGGAACAAGGACAAAGAAGATCTGAGATTCAGAAGCCTGCAGAGACTTGGTAGGGGCGGGGGCTGATTGCACACTGGCTGCACTGTGAGTCAGCATCTGCCTGGGAAATGCAGTCATTCAGTCATCCAAGGGACCCACACATCTGCACCCTGGCTCTAAGTCAGGGAACAGGTAATGGGCTCAGACTTTGTATTATCATTATTATTACAAAGAAGACAGAAATGATCTATCTACAGGGATTCACAAATGGGCCAAACCTGCTTGTTTTTCCCCTCTAAACACGTTTTTAATATAGTAAGAAAGGCATGCTTGAGTAGCGGCTTGCTGCACACAGGCTGCTGAGACATCGAAATGCACCATCCCAGAGGCTGGCCAGACAGGGCTGATGGGGAGAAGAGCTTGTCTGAAGGAGCCCTTCTGCCTCAGGGCATAGGACTCAGCTGATCCCGGGTGGGGATGGGACCCTCCCCTGGCCTTTCCATAGCTTCCTGTCCATGAAAGGATCTGTTTTCAATTGTTGAGAGGAGCCAGAGAGAGGACTCCCTCTCAGCAGATGTGGAAAGATGGTAGCAGCTAGAGCACATAATTTTGTCGTAAATTGGTGATAGGCTGTGTCGAGATCCTGTCCATTCACAATATCCCTTTTAAAATATTGCATGGAATGCTGCGCAGGCCCAGCCTGGTGCCAGACTCATTCTCCTCTGTCTGTTCCCCCTCCCAACCCATGCACAACACAGTCTCTCAGTGGGACCTCTTCAGGCTATGCTTCCTTACACCCCTTCTCTGATCCCAGCATTTGGGAGACAGAGGGAGGTGGATCCCTGAGTTCGAGGCCAGCCTGGTCTACACAGTGAGCAGGGCAGCCAGAGCTACACAGAGAAACCCTGTCTCGAAACAAACAAACAAATAACTAAATAAAATAAAATAAAAAAGACAAGGTCTTGTTATGTAGTCCTGGATGACCTGGTACTCACTACATAGAGCATGCTGACTTCAAACTTAGCAAACTTCCAGCTCATTCTATTTTGGTCTGTATTTCCAGCACTGGGATCACTACCGTACCTGGTTCATGTAGGGCCATTCATTCATAATCAGCCCTACTTCTGACAATACTATCAGGCCTGGAAAACAACGAACACTTGCTTACTGTTTGTTCCCAGGCCTGGGATGGGAGCAGTGGAGGCGGTGGCCTCAGGTACCCAGAGTACCCAAAGGTTTGGACTCTCCCTGCCACTTTAGACAGACTACACCATTTGGGCTGCTAGGCGCTGCTGGAGGACACAGCTGGCGATTCACCTCTCTGATGAATGCCTTTTGATGACGCTTGTTCCAGGATCCACCCCACTTTCTGTCTTGGCTCAATGTTATCGGGGTCCTAGAAGTTTCAAGAACTGAAGACTGGAGTTGGAGACCAAGGGAAGCCGCTCACTAGCAGGAACAGAACAGTCCGTTCACGCCCTCTGGTGGTTGGGAATTTTCTCTTACTTTCCGGGGCTTTCTTCCCATTCCCATCTCCCCATCCATCTGCTTGGCGTCACCTGATCACTGAGCGAATGCCAGCCTGTATCCCACCATCCACGGGGAAGATGTATCCGAGTGTCTACCTGGGCAGACGAGTCACCCAAGCCCTCGATGCCCCTGGCACTACCTAGCTCCTCCCCTCTCAGACCCCCTAGTGGTACCAGCCACATCTCACCTAGCCAACTTCTTTAAGATGTCCAGGATGGCATCTATTAAATTGCAGCACTTAGAGAGGCAGAGGCAGGAGCATCACAAACACCTGGGTCTGCATACAAAGATCCTGTCTCAGAAACAATCAAATCAAAACAAAGCAAGGTAACACAGAGAAAGAAACCCTGTCACACCTCTGCAAGCACCATCTCTCTGCTGCTTTTCCTGGCAAATTCCTTGGAAATAAGTGCAATGAACGCTGCCTTGAACCCTTCCAGCTGTCCTACTCAGTCCTTATGTTCCCAGCAAGTGTTGTGGTCAATGTCACAAACCCTCCACACCTGGACAACATCAGTGACTGGGTCTTGGTCTCCTTGCTTGACACACCAAAGACTTGGCACAGCGCCTTCACAGCTGTGCTCTCCTGGTCTTTTTCTTCCCTTCTTTTAAGGAGAGCGTGGTCCAAGACTTGGGGTTCAGCTTTCTTTGGTCTTGAACCAGCAACTCTGCAGCTTGACCGTGCAGTGCAGCTGTACCTGATGGCTCCCAATATCAGAGGGGTATTAGGGTGAGCCACAGCTGTTGAATAAGCATTCTAGAAAACTCCAAGCTTATGGCAGGGGGGTGTTTTATTCTTCTGTGTCCATTTTCTTTCTTCCTCCTCCTCCTCTTCCTCTCCTCCTTCCCTTCCTGGTCCCCCTCCTCCTCTAGCTTCCTCTGCTCTCTCTGCTGCTTTTTCTTTTTGCTGAGGATTGAACTCAGAGTTTTGTGCATACTTGGCAAGTGCTCTAGCCCCGAGCTGCATTATCCTGCACCCTCTTTACTTGTCTGTATTCTACTATATTACTGTCTTGTTCTATTGATTATAGAGAGAAGAATGTTGAAATCTCTAGTGGTAATTGTGACTTCATCTCTGCTAGCAATCCCATCTGTTTATTGTGATCTCTGGATTTATTTTCCTGTGGTCATCAGCCAGCTCTCCTGATTATTATCATTGAGCAAAATCCCCAATTCTAGGTTTTGTTTTTTAAGACAGGGTTTCTCTGAGTAAGGTCCCTGGCCACTTAGTCTGTTGTAGGCTTTGGCTCCCATCAGTAAAAAGGTTCTATGTCTGAATTAGGGAGTGACTCTTCCTTTAAGTGTGGCTGTTAGGAGAAAATCTCTTTTATAATTTTTCCACAGGACGCTCCCTCCTCTTCAGGCAAATATGTGGCCTATTGCCATAACTGCCACCTTCTTGGATGAGGGGATGACCTGGCATTTCCCTCAGTATGGGGCAGATGTCTTTGGAAGGGCAGGATCGGTGGTCTTGTGACTGCTCTGGCACCATGTGGCACTGGCCATTGGAACCAGTTGGGAGGTGGTATCACGGGCAATATTTCATCCTTTAGAGAAGCTAATGGGGGTACTTCCTTGGTGTCTTCAAAGTTTTACAGTCTTTACAGGACTGAACAGGACTGTGCAGACCCCATGAACAGGAGTTTCTATGTAACTAACGTGTGAGTGCATAGGGTGGGGTGTCTAAGACCAACTTCTCCCACAGACAGGTGCCTGCTTCACCATCTGCCTCTTGCCCCACCCCCAACCTTGCAGTTATCTTAGGGCCACACATATTATCCCATACTTGGTCACCTCTTATTGGGTGTCCATTCAGATAAAGCGACCTCATCAGAACCACAGGTTGAAGCCCACTCAGATCCTGTAGCCACAGGGCTGTAGGGCCATCACACGCATTTACACATTCATTTACCATCCATTCAGAAGCTATACATTCTAACTTTAAATTCCTAGTCTGGGGGTGGGGTGGCTAGAGAGATGGCTAGGCAGTTGGGAGAGCTGGCTGCTCTTCCAGAGGTTCCAGGTTCAGTTCCCAGCACCCACATGGCAGCTCACAGCTGTCTGTGGCTCCAGTTCCAAGGGATCCAACACCCTCACACAGACATATATGTAGGCAAAACACCAATGTACATAGAATAAAAATAAATAATTAAAAATAAATTCCTAGTTTGCCTATTTCTCTGGAGACCAATACAAGTGCCTTAGTATCCTCTGAAGCTTTATTCTGGAGACCAGTGCAACCTCAGTATCACACTGAGGCCTTGGAAACACTCTCCTTCTGGGTGAGCAAGCCCACACCAGTGCTTCCACTATCCCCCGGGGTCCCCACCTGGTCTGGATGTCCAGTTTAGTCTCATCTTCTTCCAGTCAGAGACTCTGGACCTGGGTTTCACAATCCCCTTGGCCACTGGGAGGGGACCACAGAATCCCACACAAAGTGTGTGCTTCTCAGTTCCAGAAACCTTTTGTGGGCTGAGAGGCCCAGGACCAGCAGCCCCTCTGGACCAGCAGGGGTTGTGCTGAGATCTCACTGGGGTCTTCAGAAATGTTGCAGGAATCTTTCTGGAATAAGAACTTCAACACCAATGAAAGTGGAAGATGTCATCAGTGGACTGAAGCCAGGATAACTTCTGATTCTGAAAGGTTTCAATCCTGGGTTCAGTTTGTACTCTCATTTTATGCTCTAAAATCACAAGATAGGGCAGGCATGCAAGTGAGATTTTACAGGAGCTTATGTGGCAGTCAGCAGGTTGCTAAGGGCAATGACCTGTTGTTTCAGCTGTTTCTCCAGGTCTTTTATATTTCAGGTAGCAAGTGA